>NC_044591.1:3978500-4578500 GCF_901933205.1 Camarhynchus parvulus
ATATCAGCTATGGATATTGGAGTGATAAGTAGTCCTAAGCCTCTGCGATAAAAACAGGAAGAACATGAGTACAACAAACGTGAAGAGCTAGATAGAAAGTTTTTTTAAAAAAGCACAAGGACGCCTCTGACAAAACAGTTTTGTTCTCTCACCACTGTAGATTAAAGTCCTTATCCTCTAGCTCTTGGAAAATGAAACAGGGCAGAGAGTAAAACAGCGAACAGAGAGTAAAATATTACTAAGTTTCCAATGAAATGATTTGTAGTAAGAAACTAATGAGTCAGAGCACCATGCAATTAACAGAGGGTGAAGTAGTTTCAGGCAGGGAAATCTGGAAGGTGATTCTTATTGCCTCTTGCAATTTGCTACTTTACTGTTTCTGCCCTTTCTCCCTTTGGGCCAGAGAAAATGCAAGACAACAGACTGGCCTGCCCACTCCATCATCCAAACTACAAAGAAAAGAATCAGCAGTGAATTGCTGCTTCCCTTTTTGACATTAGTAGTACCAGTTTTTGAAAAAAATTGCATTCGTAGCCCTAGGAGACAGAAATGTTAAGCTGGAATCCATTCCTTTAAATCCTCAGCTGAATAGATGTCTGTGTAGGCAGCCTCTAGGACAATAATTTGTTTGGAAAACCCCTCAATACTCTACTTAAAAAAATAATGAATGGTGTGAGTTTAAGGACAGAACAAGAGTGGAAAATGTCATAGTATGCAGCAATCACACCTATCTCTGCAGCAGGATTAGCCTGATAATTTGTTATTGCAACCTAAATTAAACCTCAGGAAGGCTGTGCTATTGCCAAAGACACAAACAGACATCCCCAAAGCAACCAAACACACTCTGACCCCTCACAAACCCAACCCAAACACACACACACTGACACCCCAACATAAATACACACACCCCTGACTGCCCCCAAAATCCAGCCAAAGACACAAACACACTGACAGCCCCAAACAAAAACACACACACAAACATATTGACCCCCAAACACAAAAACACAAACACACTGACAGCCCCAAACAAAAACACACACACAAACACACTGACACCCCAAACACAAACACACCAGCACCCCCAAACCTGTATACTCCCCCAAACACAGCCACACGAACACAGCCAACACCCCCAAACCCAACCACACAAACAAACACGCTGACACCCCAGCACAAACACATATGAACACACTGACCTCCAAACACAAACACACCATCACCCCCAAACCCAAACACACTGACCCCCCCAACCTCACCACCCACACATTGAACCCTCCCAAACCCAACCAGCCACACACACCCCATCTCCCCAAACCCAAACACACCAGCAGCCTTAAACCCAACCAAAAACACACAAACAACCCCCCAAAACAAACACAGACACACAAACACAGCGATCCCCCAAACTCAAACACGTCCCCAGCCGAACACATCGATCCTGGACCCTCCCTAGACCCAAGCCCAGCCCAAACCCCCGCAGGTCTCACAGCGCCATCTCCCGGGTCCAGCGCCCCCCGAGCCGGGCACAGAGCCCGGGGGGACCCCGAGATCACCCGGCCCTGCCCCTGCCCTTCCCAACCCCTCTGTGCCCCCACACTCCCCACCCAGCTCAGGGGGGAAGGATTGCAGTGCTGGCTAGCTCAGAGCTGATTTGGACTACCCTGCACTACTGAAATATTTGGAGAGGTTTTACTTTGAAAATGTCTCACCGCAGAGTTCTCTGTGACAAAGAAAGCCAAAATGGGAAATTTTCCCAATTGCAAGGTTCCAAGTGCAGCAGTGTGACAGAAATGTGTGCACCTCCCATGAAATGAGGCTGAGCCTCCTGCTTGCCCTACAGCTGGGGCTGATGGAATGAGGATGGACAGAGCTAACAAATAGCCTGTTGTTAGCCTTTCAGCTGCTTTGAGCTCCTTTCTCTGATGACCAGAAAAATGAAATAAAGAAGTTTTTATTTTGCTTTTATCCCGATGATAATTTCTTATTAGAGTTGAACAGATTATTTGGGATACCTTGGGATAGCAGGTGAAAGGCACAGAGAAAGTTCCAGCCTTGCTGCAGATGTGTTCCTCTCCTTCCTTACACACTCTGCTGTCATCATTTCAGTTTCAAAAATAAACTGTAATTGCGTAGCTAGTTCCATTACTTTTTTTTTGTGGGGGTGAAATAAACCTTATTTCAAGATCTGGTTTCTGCTCCTCTGTTTGCATCTGCGTTATCCAGAATTCAATTCCCATAAGATATTGACGTGCTGCATTTCCAAGTCTCAGTCATGCCAGATTTACTTTCCTCCACGTCAAGCAGCGTGAAGGTTCAGGTTGGTAACTCTGCAGTGCTGAGAGGACAGGGCAGGCAGGGACCAGTCTGTCAAGCTTCACTTGGAGAATATACCCAGACTACAGTGGGCCAAAGAGCAAGAGGGTTTTTTCCCCCTCAAACTGGTGGAAATTATGCTACAGAGCAGCAGTGTTTTGGCAGCTGTGATCCTGTGCTCAAGAATTTTTACACCTTGCCAATTCTGTAGTAAAATAAAATATTTTCACAGAGGCCTAAGGAGCCATCATCACGCAGGGGTGTGTGTCCAGGCAAGCACATACTCACCCACACACCTTCAACCCAGCTCAGAACAAGAGAGTCTAGGTCAGAACCTCTCAGAGGTACTACAAAACATTAAAAGAAATTCTGAAGATTAAATGCTCCTATGCATTACAGCTCACACACAGTGAACAGAGGAAGCATCTTCAAAAAGAAAGTTAACAGCAGGTTGTGGTTAGTTTTTTCCTTTGGTTTCCTTATTCTCCAAACAGGCTATTTTCAGCACACATTAAAAGGCAGAGTGTAAATAGGGCAATGTAATTTGGTAGCAGAAAAAAACCACCTTATTGCATATATGATCTCACAAGGCAGCTATTTCAGTATGCAAAATTAATCTAATTATCATCTTATGTAGCTGAATAATCAGTTAAAATGTTAAACTTTCAGTGAAAATAAACTTTTTAGGTGTTAATGAGAACAGGTATCTGCAGTGACAGCAAAACAAAATACCCCAAGCCCCTGTACAATAGACCCTACCAAAAAATGAGTAACTGTGCAAATGTTTTTCCAGCCAACATGTACAACTCACTGAAGCAACATATTAAGTTAAAATTGGTAGTAAAATTCAAGGAAGAGATGGGTACTCATACAATAACAAGCTCATCTGCAATTACAGCGCCAACACAAAATCATTCTACTGCACACCTCTCTTCTTGTAAACTAAATTCAAGCCAAAGTTTTACACTAGAAACTACATCCTCTGAAGAAGTCCCTCATACAAATGCTGCATCTTCTCAAATTCCTGGTTTTGCCAACTGTCACAATCTTTGACTAATAACAACTCATGCTTGCTTGCCATAAACCAGTTAGCAACAGGGGAAAGAACTGTTGCATTATAGATTACATTTCATCCATACTACTTTACACAGAAGTAGATAATTTTTGGGGATGTTTGTGATTGGTTTCATTGAGTCTTTTTTTTTTTTTACAAAGTTGTATTGGCTATACTAGCAACTTATTCTTCATGAGCCATCATATTAAATTAGGAATTGCTGTTTCTTCTGATAATGAAGGATAATATTTTAGGATAAGTTATATTTATATATATTTATATTTAAATATATTATATATTTAAAGTTATATTTAAATATATTTATTGCTTAGAATTTGTTCAGGAATTTGTGCAGAATTTTATCTACTGTAATACTTACTTTGTTCAGTAATTTATCTACTGTAATACTTATTTTGTTCAGTAATTTATCTACTGTAATAATTTTACTACTGTAATTTATCTACCAACTGCTGCCCTGAGGCACTTCCAAGACTAAATAAGCATAAAGAAGAACTTTGAAAACTTTCCCCACAAAATTCTGCAGAAGAGCTTGAAATCAGTTTCCAGGTTCCCAAAGTGCCATTCCCATTGAGCTCCCTCTCCCATGGATCCAGGGCTCTGTACCTTTGTTTGGGATGAGCTGTCGGTGACGTTGGCACTGTCGCCCCAGGGAGATGCCTTTGACATTTTGGGAGAGCAAAGAGCGGCTGAGTGACAAAGGAGAGTGGCTGAGTGACACCTCCAGCCCTAAGCAGAGGCAATAATCCTCGGGCAAGTTGCCCAAGCTGAGCATGACGCACTCCAGGAGGGCTCTGAGAGGCTGAATCTTCCTTGAGGAAAGACAAAGGACAGCAGCTGCTGGTCAGAGTGCTTCATTAGCTTTCCTTGGAGGATGCCTAGGGTGAATATTGATAATACCATTGTCATTGATAGTTCACTGAAGGAGAAGCATTTGTACAGAGCATCCAGCACCAACAGTGAGATCATGCATCAAATCAGAGCTAATTACTGTCTGCAGTTTTGGAACAAGAGCGGCATGACTCAGATGAGGAGAGAGAATTCCTCTCTTGCTGCTTATCTCTCTCACAGGGAAGCACAGGGAAAGGGGAATAAAACACATTAGGTTAATTCTGTAGAGAAATTCTTTTGTCATAAACATTCAGCTCAGCAAAGAGAAGTGCAGAGAAAAAGGATTTGTAGTACAGATATTTGAAGCACATGTTCAATAGCCAAGGCAAGTCAAACACCAGCCCTCTCTGTGCACAGGAGAGAAGTTTAGGCTGGCAGGACCTCTGCAGGTCCTTTCCCACCTCTCCAACACCCACCTGTGCACTCAGAGCACCGAACTCACACAGGGATGCCAAGGGCATTATCAAGCTTAATTTTGAAATTCTGTCCCATTCTATCCTTGGATCTATTCAAACCTGACTAGACACATTCCTGGACCAGCTGTCCTGGCTGACCCTGCTTGGAGCAGGGGAATTGGGAGAGATGAGATTTCCAGATTTCCAGCCTCAACCTCTTTCAGAGCCCACTGTGTTTAGCCCACCCATGGAGGGCTTTCTCCCCTGAGTAACACCTGAAGCAGAAATATTTCTGTTCTATATGACTGATGTATCCAATTATAAATTAGTCTTAGGAGCCACAGGATGCACAATATAAAAATTAATCTTCTACAGGAAATGCTAATAAAAAAAGATGAGAAGTTCACACCTTTTGCAACTTAAACTTATCACAAGATTCAGCATAAGGAAACAACTTTGGTAACATTAGTTGGATTTCATAGTATTTTGAAGAGTATTTGAAGAGAAAAACATTTGAGTAGAGAGGCAGAAAAGTAACAAACCTCAATTTGTTGCAAAGAGGCATTATCTTCTCACCATTAAAAGGAAAGAATATTGCCATAAAATTACCTTTTTTTGTTATTTTCAAGGCTCTATACAGCTGGATATGACACTGCATAGAGAATGGAGGGGAGGGACCAGTCCAGTCAGTCCTTGCTCTGTGATATGATAAATCAAATTGTAAGTAAAGGAGACAAAATAAGCTAGATGGAGGGAAAGAAGGACTAAAATGATGAGATGACATAAGGCAACTCCTGTGGTAGCATGAGGCAAAAGCAATAGGCAAACAGGGGAAAAATCTTGCTAACATACTCAGAATTAAGTAGTTAGTTCCAACTGAAAGAGAAGATAAGTGAAATGGAAAATGGTCTTCAAGTCTACAGAGGGACCTGTGTTTAACATCAACCAAAGTAGTTTATATGTACCAAGAAGTCTCCAGATGGAAGCTGCACTTGCTCTGCCAAGACAATTCTCTAGGGCACCATTGGATGAGGTCTTCCCAAATAAATAGGTGTGAAATTCTGCAAGGGGGAGCAAAACAAATTCAAAAATTGAATTCTCCTAGTATTATCTTTGTAAGTTAACAAGCTTTTTTAACTCCCTCTCTTTTTCACTTTTTTTTCTGGCACAACAAATACAACACAACACATTCATCCATCTCACAAAAAGAGAGAGGAAAAAAAAAGTGCATTTCATATCAGATGCTTTGCGTCAAGACTGCTGAGGCTCATAAATCAGCTGTCTATTGCCCTGGTCATTTCAACCAACGTCTGACCCTTTGTAAACTCATGATTTATAACTGAAAGTTACTCTTTTTTTTTTAAATGCCAGATTTATAAACTTTACTGTGCTTGGTTTGATATAATATCCATTTTGTACACCAAGCTATAAGACAGTAAATTTATTGTCTATGAACTGTTACCTTGAAAAATTACATCAATGCAAAGTGGTTTCCATTTAGAATCAATGGGCAATAAATTCATTGGATTTTTTTTTTTGAAGGGGTGAAAGAACATGATGGTGTTTATGAGGTCATGAGGAGCTATATAATGGGAGAAACTGGGAGCTGAGGCTACAGTTAGCCAGGAGTTCTGAGATCCAGGGTTAGGCACAACAGAACATCCAACACAGCAAGGATGCATAAACTGATACTTTGCTGTCTCATTATCATCTGCTTCTCCTGTCCTCTCTCGTCTCTCCCCATCATCAACGCCAGTGAGATGTCTTATCAACACTCAGGTAAGAGTATTTTGATTTTAATGGTTATCATGCAGGGGCTGGAGCAGGAAAAGCAGCAGTGTGCTTTCCAAGGGGCCTGGATCTGTGCTGCTCAGCTGTAGGAGAAGCAGGAGGAGAGCAGCAGCACAAGGGACACAGCAGTGGGTGCTGATCTTGTACCATGGGGAGGTTGGGTGCCCTAAATAGTTACCCCTGCTGCTTTGAGATCCAGGGAACAAAAGGATGCATTGAGGAGAAAAAGGTATCTGAGCCTTGCAGCACTGAATGTGAGCTGGCATTCAGTGTCTGAGCCCTCATAGGCATTGGGTAACTTAAAGAAGCTTGGCTGTACAGTCTCTTCTGTTTCCACCTTTGGAAATAAGCTATTTTGTGTTTAAAAAGGGGAAACCTAGAGCAAACATCGAGGCAAATCTCTCTTACACTCCTATGTATTGAGAGTGCTATTTGTTTGCACTAATTCAGATTTAGCCCAGGGAAAGAATAAATCTTTGCTTGAGAAAGTGATGCTCAAAGTTTGAAATGGCTCAGAAAAAATCCACAGCAGAATTTGGAAGGTTTCTCTCATCAGACCTGACTGGTACTGGAAGACTTTCTGAAATGAGTTCTGAAAGAACAGGCAAACCAACCCAGAAGTTATTGCATAAAGCTGACTATTAAGAAGTGGCTGTTCTTACCTGCTTTGCAACAGCTGCTCTGCTGCTTTATAAGTATCAGCAGTCCCCAGTCTGCTCTGAAAATCTTGGACTGCTAAGCCAGCATCTCCTCAAGCCTTCCACAATGTAATTTACATTTACAGGTACCCCTGAGTCAATATGAGTAATATCTGTCACATCATAGCTGGCTCCAGCCATGATTGCATTAGGTTCAAGTCACTGTGCTTCTCAGACCTTCCCTGCTAATGTAAAGAGTCTCTGGGAGGGAGAAGACAGAAGAGGAGCTGTCTTAAAGAGGGTTGGCTTTGGGTTGGGTTTTTCCTTTTTTAAATCTCAAAGCAAATTTACCTGCTAGCACTGCTCTGATTTAAAGAATAATCCATGGCAGAGATGCAGATTGTCTCCACGTAGCACTGGGAATTTTCTGTATTCTTATTTTGAGTCCTGTCATGAAATCCCTGCTGTCCTTTGCAAATGTCCTTTTATGCAGTGAACAAACCAATAACAGGCATGTCCAAGGCCTTCAAATTCCTGATCTTTGTGCAAGTTTTTGAAATGTTGGGAGATTATTTCAGTTTATTTTCTCACATGTCCATGTGAGGAGCTACAGTCACACCCATCCCTGCAGGTCAGAACAATAAACTCCAAAGGGTCACCTACAATTACAATTACAAAATTATATTCATCTACACAAATAGTGTTTGATAATGACACCCTCTGGTTGCCCACAATTTTGGATGCCTGCTATGTATTAGCAAAGATGAAATTTACTGCTCAGATTACAAAAACCCAAGTTACCTGGAATATTGCACTGCTAAGGGATTCTGTTGGCAACCTGCCTTGGGGCACAGGCCAGCCACAGAATTCTGAATTCTTTATGCACAGACAAATTAATTCTACCAGCTACCAGCAAGCTGTTGTGTTGGAAAAACTGGTAACATCTGTACTGGTGCACACATTAAATGAGAGATGACTGAAATGCACCAAGAAGCACAGCTGCCAAAATAAGTTGTAAGTTTTTCTACCTTTATTCCTGCCCTTCCACAACTTCTACTGCATTTAGTAATTGCAAGACTGAGCAGGTTAATAGGTTTTGAACAGGAAGTTTTGTCTTTATTCATAGGAAAGCTGCAGCATAGGAACTAGTTGATAAAGAAATGAACTCAAGTAAAATTTTTAAAATTACATACAAGTCTGGGCTGTGCACTGGAAGGATGAGGTTGAATACCTCAAGTGACAGGAGGGGCTGCTGTTGGTCAAAAGTTTTTGTAACAAAATTTCTATAAGAGAAGTGAGAATATGAGATTAACATCAGGAAGGTTTCTCTTAAAGCTTTGGAAGGAAAAGAATACAAAACCAGCTATCCCCTATTAGAAGAATTAAATAAGGATGGATGATTGGTGCTTTCATGAAAATCTTCAACAGAGCTGTGGGATCAACAGATGTGATGAGAAATCCCCTGAGACAGACTGAAACAGGGATGCAAAGCAAAAGACTCACCCTGTGCCTGTTTCTTGCCTTGGCAGCTGATGAAGACTCGAGGTCAAACCTGGAGAGGTTGGGCAGCCTGGGAAGCTCCTCCCTGCTCCAGCTCCTGCCAGAGCTCCTGGGCACCCTGACTGAGGACAGCAAAGCAGGTGAGCATTCACCACAGCAATGGGAGTGCCCATGGTTCACACCCCAGCGCCCAGGTGTTTGCTAAAATACAATGTTATGTGTAAGCAACAAACAGCTGCCATTGAGTTAACTGGGATTTTGGGGACTCTGCTGAGTAGCCATGCCTGCAGCTCAACACCACCTCAAAATCTCCAAATGAGTGCTGCAAAACTTCCAGATAGCAAAACCAGGGCAAGGAGAGGATTGGCCTAAGAGGAGTTGGCAGGCAAAGAAAATAGCAGTCTTACAAAACATCAATATTTGCAGAAAGTGCAGAATCAGTGGCAATGGATGGTTTGGGAAGCAATAGGTGTAACCCTTGAATATTCCATTCCAACACCTCTGTCAGCTGTAGCATTATGGCACATGAGAATTACTTGCCTAATTCATGATTTCTAAATGCTAAAACATTTCATTGTGTCTCCCCTTTAACAGGTCTTACATCCAGCAGCTACAACCCAGGGGAAAATATCAAAGAGGTAAGTAAACAACCATCTATCACTGAAACAAGAAAAATAAGACTAAACTACACAGAATTGTTGCCAAGAAATCATTTCAGATCAACAGACTTCACAAACAGTACAGACTCAAGTAGCATGCCACAATGTTCCTGAAGCTGGAATCACTTAGCAGCTAGACAGGCAGGGGAGGGGGGGGAATGAAAAAGGAAAAAAAAAAGAGAGCAAGTAATCCAGATTAAAAAAAAAAAGAAAAAGTGGAGGTTTAGAATTAAGTTGGGGGTTTTTTTGTTTGTTTGGGGTTTTTTTTCTCCCCTAGAAAAACAGCTCAGTAAAGGCCATTTTCCAGCTTCATCAGCCCAGGCATCATTACTTGCACAACCACCACCCCCAGCACAGGTTAAATACTATGATCAGCTTTTTTATGAACCACTATGTACATGGAGAACATCATCCCTGTTCAGTTCCTGCTGAATTAAACATAAGTGCAGAAGACAGGGCTGAGTTTTAGAGGGACATGCAAAGCAGAGGTTACACTGGGCAGTCCCCTCCTTCCCCCAGTGAGAGCACAGGGCTGGGTGCTCAGGGAGGGTGGAGGATGTACTTTCCCACTGGGAACCACCCCCAGTAACCTTCCCAGTGCTCTTTGATTTCAGAATTTCTACAGGAACCATCCTCAAAATGCTTTCCTGGGCCGCCTCTTGACCAAGGACAGGAAACAGTACAAGAAACGTGGGAATCTTTCTGAGTGCTTCTGGAAATACTGTGTGTAAACAGGGAGCTCCCTGACTGGCTGCATAATTTATACAGATGTCTGAAAACATGTATATAGATTCGCTTGATTTAAAATGGGAATGAAGAACCACGAAGGCAGCGCCTAACTTTAGACTCTCTGCTACTTGGAAATGAATAAATTCTTGTTGTTTTGCAATTATGTTGTGAGCAATGTAGTAATTTTTTTAGAGCTCGGCACAACAGGAAGGAAGTAATGGGAGGAAGAGACAAATACACAACACAAAGAGAACTTGGGCAGGGGAAGCAAAATTCCCATGGGGTTCTGTGAAAACTCCCAGAAGAGCTCATCTGTGTCCAAGCCCAGAGGCAAGGGGACTTTCTCCTTTGTCACTTGATGCAGATTGGGGTGCCAGGAAGAGGAGTCATTGTTGCATTCCCTGAAGATGTTGAGCAGGTAAGGGATGGCAGCTTAACAATGCCCAGTCCCCTCCTGCCATCCCCAAGGCACCACAAAACCAATCAGCAATGTCCGATCAGGCATCTGCTCCCACTGCTGCTGGAGATGATGGTTTCTCTCATGCATTTGTAAAAAGACCCAAAAATTATTTCTCTGCCCAGCCCCCAGCTACTCATGACAGGCCTGCCTGTGCATACCATGGGTTTGAAGAATTGTGTGATTATTATCAAGCACAGTATGGAAGGTAAACGTGGTTGCCAATGTCAAGATTTTACACCCAGATTTGGACAGTCAGTGGAGGCAGGAATGACAGACACCAGGTGAAAGATTCCTGCACACACAGGTGCAGAAAGGTGATACATGGACAGAGATAATAATCTGTGTTTCCAGGGCAAGCCTCCTCGGACACTCAAGGTACCACTCACTGATAATGTTGCTGTATCTTGGCATGTAACATAAATAAAGGAGAGGACAAAACAAAAACCTACAAAAATCTTCTAGCCTGACTCCTCTACATGCAGAGTACTTCCAGGCTCTCTCAGTCCTGGATGGCTTCTGATAGTAACTGCAAGAACTAGAGCTAAACAGGCAGGAATTGTCTCAGGGGATGCCATTTCTGCTAATATCCACAAGCTGTCTGAGCTGTGAACCTCTGCTCAATACATACATTGCATAAACCCCACTCCAATCAGGGCTCACGGAAAGCTTGAGATAAACACCTAACAGTGATACACAGCTACATTGATCTCAAGAGCACACATCATAAATCTCTGACTGTGCTGTTTAAACAAAGCCTACAGGTTTAAAACAGCTTGCTCACTTCACATAAATTGTAAGACAGATGATGCCAGCTGTAACAGAGAAAAATGTCCTCAAAGTCAGAGCAGCAGGATGTCCTGTGCTGCTATTTCAAATCTTCTGAACATTCATCCTTCTCTTACACAGTGGAGCAAGTCAGTGGCTCTCTGGAAATTATGAAATTCTCCTTTTCTGCTACCTCATCAGCCAGTGAAAACTCCTCAGAAAAGACTTCAAATTTATCTAAATGAATAACCAGCTAAAACAGACATATAGACAGGAAGTGTAGAGCTTAAAAAGACTGGGGGGGGAAATATTTTCAAAAACTGCAAGCATAAAGCTAAATAAATAAAACCAGAGTGAATGAGAACAGAAAAGATATTACAAGTATTAAAAAGTTCACTGGCCATCTACCTGAGAGAGGAAAGAAATGAAGAGCTGTCAGGTGTTGAAGATGAGGTCAAGACAAGGTAATTGATCTATAAACAGTGAAACCTTAGCTTTTAAAACGACAAAATACTTGCTAACATTTATGGCATCTACAGAAGCAATACCAAATCAATTTATTATTCCAGCTAGGCCAGCTCACTGCTGCAGGGGCTGAGGGGGAATTCAGCAAATTCTAATATACCAGAATTTCATCAGAGCCAGAAACTTTGTCAGGCACAGTCCTTGGCTCTGAACAGGAATGAGCTCAGAGTGTCTTTGGACATCACTGGTAGCTCTCAAAGAGAACTGTTTGGGACACTGTGGAGCACCCAAGTGCTTCCTTCCCAAAGGACATTTCTGGCAGATGCCAGATAAACCCTGGCACAGGTCCAAGAACAGAGCCTGGCCAGGTGTGACACAGGGGGGCTGTGGTATTTTCTGGGACCCCCATCAAAGGGAGGAAATGGATTTGACTCTATGTTCTTAGAAGGCTAATTTATTATTTTATATAATAAATTATCTATATTATATCTATATAATATATTAGATGTATATTATATTAAAGAATACTATACTAAACTATACTAAAGAATAGAGAAAGGATACAGACAGAAGGCTAAAAGATAATAATGAAAAACTCTTGACTCCCTCCAGAGCCTCGACACAGCTGGCTGTGACTGGTCATTAAGTTAAAACAATTCACATGTTGGATAAACAATCTCCAACCACATTCCAAAGCAGCAAAACACAGGAGAAGGAAATGAGATAACATTGTTTTCCTTTTTCTCTGAGGCTTCTCAGCTTCCCAGAAGAGAAATCCTGGGCAAAGAGATTTTTCAGGAAACACGACAGTGACAGGGAGAGCAAACTCCCCTTCTCCCCCATCCTGCTGCGACATCCAGCTCCTGCCAGCTTTCAGCTCAGAGCTTCTCCTCTCTCCTGCAGGGCACAGACAGGGCTGGGACTGTCACAGAGAATTCCCAGACTGCAGACAGGGTCTGGAAGGCAGTTTTGCCTTTCCATGGGAAGGGGTAGCTGGTGTGGCCAGCAGCATTCTGAGCCCATGGGCAGAGGGAGCAGAGGCCAAACTGGAGCTGCAGCTGGGAGCCAAGCAGGCAGAGCTCCCAGCAATGTGTGATGGATACCCTGACAGGGACCAGGCTGCTCTGAAGCAAATCTACTACAGAAAATCCAGACTCATTACTTCTGAGAATGGGATGATGAAGCATCACATGCCAAAAGTACAGCAGTACATGGTGCAGCTCACCTCTGACATCCACACAAATGTGGAACTGCAGGTTCTCAGCTGTGAGCCAGGACTTGAGCTGGCAGCAGGATGACTGCTACTGAGAATCAGAAATGTGGATAGGCTGAAAAAGCCCAGATCTCTGAATAAAAACATAGATCCAACCCTGAACATTTTTCATTTCACAAGCCATTTCATTTATCCTCATTTTTTGAAATAGATAGATAATTTGACTCACATTTTTAAGAATGCTTAAAATGACCAAATAACCCTAAAAAAAAATCAATAAACCCTCAGCAATGATACATCCAATGTTACTTTCAAGATGCCTGTATTTCAAGGCACTGCATCACTTACCTCATCAGAAGCAGTTCAGTTATGTACTCATCTAAGATTACTTCTTTCTTTTCCAATTTCAGTATGATGCTACTTTTGTTCTGTACCTTGTACTCCCTGCAGTGATTTTGCCTTTCTCCTGCAGGCTTCTTTCAATCATATCTCTCTGTTATGTCCCTTAAAGCAGAAAAAGATGAACAAATTGTTGCTCTGCAATTAGTTAAGAACTTCCTTGCTCTATGAGACATGTTCACGAATTGAACCTATGATTTTTTTCTCTGTATTTCCTCTAGAACAAAAATTTTTTAGACAAGTCAGACAGAAGCTTTAAGTCCTGCATGCCAAATCCCAGCAGTTTAGAAATACAGATATAATATTTCACACACAAAAAGTCCTCACCCTTGTGGGATACAGTTCAAAAAGAAAGAGCATATCCTAGAGTTGGCAAGGTGGGCTGTGACTGAAAAAACCAAACCACCACAAAACCCCTCAGCAAAACAGCATCAATGGCCACAACATGGCCATTTTCACTGTACCCACAACCCACGTACAAGCAAAAAAGGTATTGAGGGTTCTGCTAAAAATATATTTTCTACACATTGCCAAGAGCAAAATAAACACACATTTGAGCAGTTCTTTGCAGCATATTTTTGTTTTATTTATAAAATCAGATGCTCCTTTAAAGTGTACAGTTAAAATCACAACTGTAAATTCAACCACAGCTGAATATTGTTTCAATAAAATACTTCTACCAACTGATGTAAAAATTCATTCAATTGTGATTCAAAACTGGATTCAGCTGGAAGAGAAACTTACCAATACATTACTCATTCAGCAAGTATTTACCACACTGTAAAAATACATGAGGGTCCCTTCTGTTCATAGCAATGCCATGAAAATATCTGCACAACAATTCATCTTTTAAAAACATAATTCTACATTTATGAATACAACAACAACAACAAAAAAAGATTGCCAGCGAAATCCTCTGAGGGTTTCCAAACTGCTGACACCCCCACAGGGGGCAGTAACTGCATCAGTGCTGTACCAGCATGTTTTCCCTCTGACCACTAAATAAGTGATTTTTCCAAGCAGCTCTAAACTGTCTGCAACATTTTGCCAGGCAAAACAAAGCCACAGAAACAAAACAGCAGGTGCAAATCCAGCTGCAACACTCCCTCCACTGGCCTTTCTGATCAGAAGTGCATCTTGCTGTCATCACTCCAGCACACTACAGAGACTGAAAGATGAGTACAAGCAGAAGCAAAAACTGCCAGTTCCTGAAAACTTATGGAAATGAGGTCAAAGGCTTGATAAGGCATTTCCATTGCAAGATGAAGTTGTGGTTCTAGCAGGGTAAAGAGTACCTTGGGAAAGCTTGGGTGTTTTTTAATCCTAAAGGGATAAAACTTGCTGAGTTTGCAGCCAAGACCGTTTGATTTTTGGGCAAATAATTGTCTTATCATCACACAGGGCACTGATTCATCTGTTCACTCCTCTGACATTATTTTCCTACACCATAATTTTTTCCATAACCCAGGAAATGTGTAGCCCCAGAGAAGGGATCCTGCACCTAAGATTTAGCCAGGATTACAAACTTGGAATTCAAACTCCTAGGCACATGAATTTTCATTATATACGGCCAGAAGGTCTGTGGTATTCACAGCAATTCAAAAACTCTCTGGGCTGTTGCTCAATGATTCTGTGGGCATAAATTCACAGCAGCAGGGGGTACAAGAAGGGTTAACAAGAAACACAGGTAACATGATCAGGTTTCTACATACAGAATCTTGATCACTTGTAGCAAAGACAGCACACGGTATAGCAAGTGAAGACTCCCAAATCTGGAATAGACTGTGGGTATGTAGCTTTGTGTCTCTGCCTCTTTTTATGCAGCTGGGATAATAAAAGTCATCTTTTTGACATGTTCATGGACCTATGGATCAAAAGCATTATTCAAGTGTTAGGGACATATTGCCATTCCCCTGAACTGTCTCACTGTTTTACAAAAGAGATGACATGTCTGCCTGCTAAGACATTGCAAATCAGCTCATTTTCATACTTGGGAAATAAACAAAACTTTCAAACTCAGGAAATAAAAATAATGTACACAAAAGAGTCTACTGTTATCATAACTTTCCTTCTGGTTTAGGGTTCCAAGCAATTTTGAAGGAGACAGCTGTCCTTAACTGAAATATTCAATTTAATCTATTTCACTAAATCTCAAAACGCATTGAAGCAATCATTTTAATTTAAGCACAGCTAAGTAGAATGGATTCTAGTGAATAAGTCTAATTTGACAGATAAATTAATTAAGAAGCTTCCCAATCAAGAAAGAACCTTTACACAAAGTATCTGATTACATGTTTTAGAGCAAATATTTTAGGCAGTGTGCTTATAAAGCAGAATAACATGTTAGGAAAACGCTGTAAAAAGACTAGGAAAGGTGTAAGATATTGCCCACATCTCCTACTTGAATACATGACCTGCTACATGTAAACACCTACTGAAGTCTCCTATTTTAAGAGGTGTTTGAAGTTTGAACACAAGCAGTAGTGAGGATGTGTGGACCTTGCTGATTTACAACACAAGAAAAAAAAACAAGTCCAAGCTGAAAAAACTGAAAGACAAAGAAACATAGCTTAAGAATAAATAGAAACCAACAGGTATAAACAGAGCAGGCAAAAACATTGAGAAAACTCCCAAATCCATAAAAAAGAACAATGCCTGAGTCAAATTAGCCTTGAAAACTCAAAATTCTGTAAAAATAACTTTCCTTAAAATAAACTTGAACAAGAAAGATTGTCACTGGATTGACTTTTACAAGTAAAGAAGCCTTTAGATAAATATAGTTTTCCTTCAATGACCTGCAGATCACAGTATTTTACTTGAAGCTTACCAGTAACTGAAACTAGAGAAATTAAAATATTTCACACAGCAGCAAAAGGATTACACAGAACGAAAGGGTAAATAACATGTTACATTCTTAAACTCTTTGCTGAGAAAGCTAAGGTGAGTAATAACATCACAAGGAAAATCTGATTACATCCAGCTTTTGATAAACAGAGGGCAAATCAGACAAAATATATCAGGTTTTCAGCTAAGCATGTCCTGTTTGAAGAGCACTTTGAGACATTAATAAGAACAAGTCCTTTTACATACTGGAAGTGGTTACCACGTTCTGAACTACAAACTCCTTTTTCATCCATGGATTTCAACAGCCAGAGACTCCATTACAATGAAAGAGGTTAAATCTTATGCAGGAAGTCAATACTGCTAAGAAATAATGAATATGTGGTTTGATGCTCAAGTTTAGCTCCACAACACGTGAGTTTTGAAAGCAGGAGAAATGAAATGAATTCTTTTTGGTTTTGGCATTACCACAACAAAAACAAATCAGAGAAACTGCTTAAATAATTTCCTATTTGTTATGTCTGGATTCAACTCCTCTAACCACTCAACAAAGAAAACATTGAGATACAAACCCATCTTTTATCTTAGATTACATGTAACTACTTTAATTGATAACTACTTGCCTTGAGAGAGAAAATTTTCCATGGGTCTGTTTTTAAAAAGCAGAGCCTGTGGATTGATACTTTTGGGTTGGTTGGGTTTTTTTTAATTGCTGTATGTAATTTCATCTCTGGTGTATTTGCAAACCAGCTATCCTTAATTAATTTATGTATCTGTCTTGATAAACACAGCTTTAAAATCAAAAGCTGTAAAACAACTTGACTCCAAAACACACATCACAAAAAACATAGGGAATAATTTGCTTTTTTCCACTTCAGTTTACTTCTTTTCAATGGGCACAAGCTGGCAAAAGGCATTTGATGCAGAATAACCCAGCCAATTTCAGCTGCTCTTCAGATTCTCAAACCAGCTACATCAATTTCAGAACTTCAGATTATTTGGATCTTTAGTTTAGACCTTTAAATATTCAACAAAAATGAAGAGTACTGCAGCTGGGCTTCAATACATCCACCTTGGACAGTAAACATGCTCTGATCAGTAGGTTCATCACCACAGGTTGTTAAACACTGCATCTTTTCACACTTGCTAACTTCAAAAGAACAAACACCCAAACAAAAAAAATCTTTGTATTTTGCTCATCATTGAGCAGTTAAAGGTTACAAACATAACCCATTCCATGAGGTCAGAAAGTGAAAGAGCCTCCCACTGAAAGATTGTCTTCAGAGTCATGCCAGGAGTGGAAGAGGGAGAGGGAATTTCATGTGTGACTGCTCATGTTGGTAAGAGGTGGCCATGGAGATCATGGAGCAAAGCCAGAGGAGGGAACAGGGTGGCAATGACACCCAGCAGTGGCACTGACACAGGGCTGATGTCCTCAGCGTGGCTCTTCCTTGTTCTCCATGCTGTCATCAGCCACTGCAGCCTCACAACTTCCTTCCCTGCTGTCACACGTAACACAGCCCTTTGGAAAGGAGCAAGAAATAGAAATTTAAATTCTTTTCATGAGTATATTTCAAAGGGTCAAACCCTATGGAATGATACATTGCAATCTCTTGAAACCTTAGACAGAAATTAGTGATATTTGCATACCAATACATTTCCTAACACTTAACAGAATTTTCTACACAATCACTAGACCTAATTTTGCTATCTGAATCAAACACAGAGTTCTTAACCACAACAGGATACACGCTATCAATGAGGTACTAGAAAAACCAAGACTAGTTTTCTAGTTTTGTTCCATAGCCAAGGACATACAAGTCTTAGTTTTTCTTCTCTAAGAATAAATACCACATCTCAGAATGCCATGTTTCACAACCCCAGCCCAACATGCAGTCCTAAAACAGACAAGAGATTTTTCTGGTACACAAGTACATTAACACAGCCTTAAAACTTTCTGTACAATTCAACACTGAAGCTCTAAGTCTTTGTGGGACTAGATCTGTCTTGCTGTTCTCCATAGCAGCTGGGAGCCCTTTAAAGTGATTAAGACATTCTCTAACACACATCAAGGCAAACCAGAAGCAGTTTACCAGAGTGCCCAAGCTAAAATAATGAAGTGTAAGATTGAATGAATTAATGAATACACCTACAAAAAACTGGCTATTTTTGTGTTTCTTACAATACACCTGACCCTCCTCTGTGACTGAGCATTTTTCAGCTTCCTGATCACACCTGATCTAATGTTTACTGATATCCCAACATTACATGCTATTCAATTATAGCAACAATTTTAGAAGAAAAAGAGCAAAGAACTTAATGCCAAGAGAAAGAACCAACTCTAGATGCCTTACTGGAGATCATGGCACTATAAGGTGGCCCTGGCTGGAAATGCCTGGGCTGGCCAAGGCAGGAGGGACCTGCAGCTCCTTTCCTCACCTGGGTGCTGATTTGCAGGGGCACAGTCTGGGTCCTGATCCATGAGTGCACCTCTGCAAGCTCTTTCTTCTGCCCATCTGTGAACCAAGGCTGCTGCTTCTGCATGACTGCCAGCTTCTCCAGATCCTGCTTCAGAACCTCCTCTTTGATTCTGCAGGGAAGACACACCTGTGAGCACAGCTGTGCTACACAAGCAAGGCAGGCACTGACATTGTGAGAGTCTCCTCACCACGATCTATGGCTGAAGCCTAAACAGCATCAGCTGCTGAAAGGGAACTGTACTTCATACCTTATTTGCTTTGTAAGGCTGCTTTCAACACTGGGCTCACAGTGTGGGGTTTGCTTGCTGTTGGTTTTGTTGCAAGTTTTTGGTAGTGGTGTGGATTTTTTTTGTTTTATGGCTTTACATGGTGCTTTTTAAAATGTGGAATCCAATTACAAATTTTATATATATAAAAGCTAATTACTTGCAAATAACCTGTAGTTTTATCCCTTTATGCATTCAAAGTACAGGACAATTACTATTATTGTCCTGTACCAATCCCATTAATACTTCAGCAAAAAAGATTACATGTTACCTTATTCTAACAGACAAGGAAATGGGAAAAAGAAGACAAAAGTAAGTAAATAGCCAGGACTAAACTGCACAAGAAATCTAAGACACCTTCTTGAAGTTTCATTGGTATGTGTGCTGTTTCCACAGTCTCACTTTAATCCTATAGTTCCAGTCTACATGTCAGAAATGCACAATTCCAGTCTACATGACAGAAATTGTTGATGTTTTCCAACCTGTTTGGCATTTGGTAATTCATTAGAAATCTCTCAGGTGTGTGATCCATCTTCACCCAGGCTGACTCATGTTTCGATTTATAAGCTGTCCCTTTTTCTTCTGCTTCCTGATTCTCCTCTTCTTTGGAAGCTCCAGAAGAATAATTACTGGCAAAATACTTGCTGCTTTTCCCACTACCTGCTGAGCATGACCATTAAAAAAAAAAAAGAAAAAAAAAAGGCAGATGCCTGGAAAATCCCAGTAATTCAGCACAAGTACATCACCCCCAGTGTATTCTTGCAAGTTAATTCTGTAATACAAACACAGGTATTCCCAGATGATTGCTCTAGCAATTACTACCTATTGAGAATTCAAAGAGAAAGTGCATTGTCTCAAATTATTCAAGATCTTCAAAGCTCTATTCATTTTTCTCAAAATTAATTGGCTCAACTTCTCTGCTTCTGAGAGGTCCTGCTCTGGGCAGATTCACCTTTAGCCAAGTAAGATGTGAAGTAGTATCTAATGCAGACAAAAGTGATAATGAGAAAAATGAAGGGTGACTTCCAGGTTAAAGGAATGGCTTCTTAGACTCACATTTCCAACTACAGTGACTGAAACAAACTTGGCTTCAAACACTGAAAGCTGGTGAGAAGGCCACGGATCTTCTTACATGGATTTCCCATCCCCACTACAGTATCCTGCTATTAATTCTATGTTAGCAAGCCATCTAGCACCAAATACCTAAATCTTGGGCCTCCCTACCTGTGCCATGACCAGAAGTCTCGTTGAAGCTAGAGCCTAAAGAACCAGATAAAGCTGATCCACTGCCTGATGCTGCTGAGCCTGAACCCAACTGTGAGTCCTTGTACAACGAGTGGTCAGGAAATTCAAGAGCAGCAGTTTTACCATTATCTTCTGGATCATTATCCTGGAGACAAAAAGCAGATCCAACACATCCACAGAAGTTACACTTAAGTATGCAAAAGGAAACTCATGCAGTTATTGCATTTGTCACATGTTGACCAAGTTCTCCTATCAATTCAAGAGGTTTGGAGGTTTTAGCTCTGAAAATGAGTGGCGGTTTAGAACTCAGGATAACACTCTTCATGGGTGAAAATCAACAAGCATCTGAACTCTAGTTTACTGGTTTCTGCTGTAGATCCTTCCCCAATTTGTCAGGATATTGTATAGTTGCATAAAGTTAACAATTTCAGCTGACAAGAGAGGAGTCAGTTCCCTTCACATCCTGTTGGATGGCATGAAGCAGCCATTCACATCAAGCAAAGGTGCACTACAGGGAAAATGAGAGTCTTCCCCTGATTCACTATGCGAAGCAACTGCTTCAGCAGCTCCAGGTACACCAGCTCCCCTTTCAGGACCCTACCCTGCAGTTTCAGCTGCTCCAGCCTTTCCAGCCCAATCTGGATTCAGGAGGCAACATTTTTTTCCTTGCCTGCAGAGCTCAGATTCCTGCCTCAGTTTACCGCGGAAGTTGGAGAGGCCTTTTCTATGCCCATGTATGGAAACCGACCCACACGGATCCCTGTTCTTCTTTCATTAGCTGCATCCCTGGGAGACAGAGGGAGTAATTAGAAAAATATCTTCCCTTTGTTTTGGTTCTCCACAGAGACTGTGGGACTGGGTGAAAAAGGATGCAAATTGCGCAGCACTAAACCGAGTTCCACATGCATAAAAAGCCCCAAACCCCAAATTCTAGCTGACAGTTCCATTGAAAAGGTTGCTGCCAGAATGCTCAGCAGAAGCAGCTTGTGGCAGCCTAGACCAGAAGATCTCACATTTCTGTCATTTACTAAGTGCCCACACTGTACTGGTACAAGTTCCCATAAGCACAAGTATAAACTGCTTTCTCCACCTCCTGTGCTATTTGTGACCTGCAGCCTACATAGCACAGCCAACAGAAAAAGCAGCTGACAAAATCTGTGTCCCTGACACACAGATCATCACCACTGGTTTGGCAGAACACTGTGAAAGTCACTTTCTCCTCTACCTGAAAAACCTTTGTTACTTACGTGCTTATCTTCTGCATGTGGCTTAACATCAGCACTAATGGAAAGCTCCATAGGTTTTGGCAGCTCTTCTTGAAGCAAATTCAGCTGAAGTGGGGAGCTGCTCCTTGAGCTGCTCAGCAGCAGGGCCTGGTCACACTGGCCCTCTTGCTGGTCCTCCACAAATGAGTGAGGAGAGGCTGGAAAGGGCTGATCCACAGAGCGTGGTGCTACAGGTGATGGAGCACGAGGAGGGGGTGCTGGAGGTAACGTGGTGCATGGATATGAAGAGGGGGGATAAACACACTGAGGGCCAGGGAGAAAGACATGCTGAGGCATCTGAGCATACATGGGGAAACCCTGAAAAAATACAGCCATAAATGTGCCTATGTTTGGGGGATAAAAGACTGGGTATGACTGTGGTCCACAGCATAGCTGTGATGAGGACATGGACTGGGGTTGTGATGAGCGAAGGGCAAGCTGCTCTCCTCCAGAAGAGGCTGGAAAAGTAGACACTGGATTCAAATAGGCAGGAAATCCCACAGGAGGATGGACATTCAGACTGGAGGAGCTCAGATAGGACACTTCTGAGGGAGAGAACAACTGTTTCTGATTTGCTCTCTTTTCACATGGAAGACTATTTCTGTTTTTACTAGAAGAGTGGCTATCTGAGCACTGTCTCTGAGGTTTCTGGCGCTTGAATTTTCCATGTTTTCCTTTTTTACAGTTAGCTGGGCTCATCTGCTTTGAAGGGGAATCACCTGAGGAAGAAAAATAAATATATTCACTGAAATGAGAGAACGAGGAAAAAAGAAAAAAAAACCACCCAGACAAATGAGTATGGCTTAGCCAGACAGCTGACTTTCCTCTGGATAATTCTTCCAGAAACCAGTGATGGATTTGCTGACATATCTACAATATTTTCCTTCATGTCATCAACTTTCTTATCGATCACTTTGGCTTATCCCAACCAGACCCTTTACATTCTTTCAAGGGAAGGCA
Source organism: Camarhynchus parvulus (assembly GCF_901933205.1). Lineage (NCBI taxonomy): Eukaryota > Metazoa > Chordata > Aves > Passeriformes > Thraupidae > Camarhynchus > Camarhynchus parvulus. The sequence goes on from NC_044591.1 coordinate 4,000,848, forward strand.
ACAAACTACCTGGGATTTGCAGGCTTTATTGCAATAACTATCTGCTTTGTGAAAAGTCTAAGACAGCAAGATCCAAGACTGAGCAGACCCTCTGTGTGGGCAATGCTGCTGTGAAATCTTGGCAATCTAAAGGAAGCATTCTGTAAGCAGCCACAATAAGACACTCACTGAATTATACAAAAGAGAACCAGACTTCATGGTCAGGCTGGTCTTGTAAATCATCTAACAACTCTTTATTTCTCAAAGCTGCTGCCTACCTTGGCCACAGGAATGTCTGTTGTTACTTCCACTTCCTTGTTGAAGGTAAGTCCTGAACGGAGAGAGCAAGACCCTCTGTCTGAACTTGTCAACATAGTTCTGCTCCTCCTTTTGAGTGTGGGCTGACAACGTCTCTTTTGTTAGCCCAACTGGCTTTAAGTCCTCAGGCAGCACTGGGAGACTCTGAGCATTCACAGGAGGCAGCTCAATTTGTTCACTTCCAACAGCAGCATCCTCCATTGTAGTCACTTCTTTGAAGAGGGAAGAAAACAAATCACTCTCTGCTCTGCCCTTCTGGTGTCAACTACCACAAAACCCAGTGTTAAACAGAAAACAACCTCATCTGAGCTACTGAGCAGAGGCATGGGGAGACAACACTCTTTTTCAACTCAAATGTAGTTAAACTAACATCAATTGAGCAAATTCCTTTGCATGGTCTGGAAAACTTCAAATTCACTTTGAAGTTAGAGGCACTTCTTCATATTTTCTTAGTAAAATAGCAGCTACATGCTTTTTTTTTTTCTTCTTTCTGCATTAAAATGAAGTGACATTGGCCCCATAGTAATTTTTATTCGAATCCTCGATGGCCAAAAGCACATTGTTGTGTTTGAGGCATATGCAATGAAGTTCAAGGGGAAAGGAAACAGTGTAGCCTGTTAAAACTATTTTACTAAAATACCCTAAAAACCTCCAGGCTCAAGCTTTTCTTCACAGCACCCTGAGAAGTACTTGAATATTTCAGAATTCATGAACAACACTTTCTCACCGTGTACTTCAGGCTGGAAACATTGTGTAAATTGAAACATCAGTCAGTGTTTTGTGAGTGTGAACAGTACCTGATTCAGGGTGTGGGACATGCACTATAGTGCTGCTGTAGCTGCACTGGCTGGTGACAGATATGACACTTGGAGCCTTGTTGGACAGGGTCAGGTCTGCCAGAGGAGCTCCCACCATGCCTGAAGTTGTCTGGTCTTTCAGCGTCTCTTCCAGACCAGCAGATATTGGCGTGTGGGACTCAACTGCTGACAGCATAGCAGTATCTATTGGCAAATGACAAAGTTTCTACATGGAATTCCATTCCAAGCACTCTGCTCCCAATTCATCAAGTCTCACTGGTTCAGAAATAACCAGTAACTATGCAGACTATTAAATAAGACACTTTTATATACAAAAAAAAGTATTTACATGCCAGTGCAATGTCAGCACATACTAAATGTGGCATAAAATGAGTGAGCAACAGAAGGTTCATTTAACAACAACAAAGAGTTCTTTTGATGCATTCAAAGACTTAACATTTTAGCTTATGTTTAACTGGGAGATCTATGCAATTTAGGCAAATATTTACTAAAATACTGTTAGCAACACAACAGTTTGAAAAGCAGACAAACTCCGGAACACACAAAAGTGACATATAAAAAAACCCAAATCAGTTTTTGTGGTTCTAATATGATGGTCAGTACACTTTGTGTTACCTTCCAGTGCCCTGACTTCCTGTTGACTTTGCTGGACTTGTTTGTCATCTTCTGAAGATGACGATGATGTATTTGCAGATGATTTACATTTCCTTTTCAATGCTGGAATACTGCAGCTCTCTAGATATCTGAAATGAAAGCATATCACAGGAAGCTCTCTCTACTCTGGGGGGCGTTTTTCTCCATTTGGAGAGACAAATATTTGAACAATCCAAACTGGAGATCCAGAGGTTGTTAACTAGTATTTTAAATTCACTGCAGGAAGTTCTGGACACGTATCTGCTTTCCAAGGAGTATTTTAAATAAAATCTATCACTCTTTGAAGGAGGAAAAAAAGAAAAAAGAAAAAAGATTACATTATCCACTGGGTTAAAATATACTGATATTTTATAAATTATATTAACTTTCTGTTTTATATGGATGTTCCCACAGTGTGTAATGAGAAGACACTGACATATTAGGACCATCAAAATTCACTTAAATTCATACTGCACCAATGACAGAGGTCAACAAATAGTTACAAACAGAATCTTAGGTCTTAAACTTTTCATTACTGTGTATTTCAGATTGGGCAATCCAGCCCAATGCTCAGAGAGGCAGAAAACTTTACAAACAATCCCAAATTTATCTCACAACTCAAATGCCAGACAGTTTAAGGCCAATGCAAACTGCTTGGATATTTACTTTCCACCAATTAATCTCAAACTTGTATCACTAAAATTTTTCATAGTTTCATACCTGATGATACTATCAACACAATTGATCTGCTGATAGGAAGGAACATGGGGAGTCTTCTTTGGATCATCATAAAATGCATTGCCTGGTTCTCTGCTATCCCCTCGCAGCGTCTGAAGAAAGCAGGAAGCAGGGTGCCTCTTCCCTGGAACAGAGAAAACCTTTAAATATTCCTCTCAAGGGCATCTAAACACTACCCTCACACAGATATATATACATATCTATATACACACAAGGTAACTATACACTGGAATCCACAGAATGATACAAGGACCTATGGCCTATGATAGCATAGATCTCATTACAAAGTTATTCTGCATTTTTATCTCAATTTATATGTTTTGAGGCACAGGAAGGAGAGGGGGGAAAGATGCCTGAAAAAAGTCAGTGTCCTCCTCCCCCCCACCACCTTAAGCATCCATTTGATAAAGCAAGTAAACACAAAGAAAACAGCATCTAAAACCCCCTGCATTTAAGTTGCAAATAAAGCTGCAATTAGTATTATTCTTCTTTCCATTTATACATCACAGAATCCAACCCATTATTTAACAGTAATTCACAATTTTGTATACCATGAATACACTGGCCAGAGTCCTATCAATACTGACAGTACAGTCCCCTAGGACAACACCAGTTAACTTTACTAGAGAGTATCACAGAGCAAAATGTTTTAATACAGATTCCTATGATATTTGAGGGAGCATCCAGCTTTCTCCATACATCTGTGCTACATACAAACTGCAAATTATGTGCATTAATATAACATTAAGCACTCAGTAACTAAACCCCTACTTCAGTGGGAATTAAGGCCATATTGCCCAGTCTATAATTGTTTGCAGGAGCTCACAGGAGTAACCAAGGGGAGCTTCCACACTACTTGCTACAAGCACATATGCACTTTCACTAGAAAATATTGAAGTATAAAAAAGGAGAAGTTTGTTAACCTAGAAAGAGACAGATATGTTCCTCCATATTTCAAGGAGTTAAAAAGTTATTGCATCTGCTGAGGTTATTTTTAGAGATGAATTGGGGGGAGGGTGGGGAACTTGTTTGTTTGGATTTTAAACAAAACAAACCTCTCCTCATGTCTAAGCCATGCTAAAAATGCTATCTAAAGTTCTCCAGTGTAACACTACATAGCCAACTCATGGGTACAGATCTACAGGAGTTCATGTTACCTCAAGGATCACAACTACATTAACTTACCTCCCAAAACTTCTGAGCTCACAACCTGTTCATTTGCTTTCTGTGGCTTGCTCCTCGATGCAATGTACAGCTGCTGCCCCAGGTTCTTTATTCTGTTGACATCTGCACAAACTTGTTGCAATGTCATCTTGAGACACACAAAAAATGCAAAGTCAGAATAAAATGAGCACAAAGAGGCCATAGGAGCTGACTTGGGTACTTGTATTCTTCAAATGGAAGGGGAGCAGACTATCAGCCTAAACCTGGTATCTATTGGTATTTGTAAACTTAATTAATCCAATTATCATGGTTAATTTAAGTAAATTAACTATGATAAAGCTCTAACAGCCTCAGCATATGAATGTTTTAATACCCACGCCAAGCACTGAATGTGAGAATAAGCTGATGACTTATTCATCAGGAGCCTCACAAGGAAATAAGGTATTTGCAATGCTTGTGTTAGGACAGCACTACTTCCACTCTCTTCTACAGCAGTGAACAAAATTAAGAGCAAAAACAAAAGCCAGTACTCTGTCATTATAAAATTTAGCTTGAACATGGCTTTATTCTTCCCATGTCAGTAAAATTCATGATGAAAAGCACATGTACACAGTAAACATTTTAATTTTACAGGTGTATTTTCACTCCTCTGCAGTGACACATTTAGACTTACTGGTTCCTGTGTTTCCTCTGCACAGTTCCCATTGGAGTCACTTGAAGATGCTATGCTGATGTAGTGCTCATAAGAGCCACTGCTTCCAAGGCTCCCATAACCACTGGAAACATTGCTGTGAACTGGCTGTATGAGAAGGAAAAAAAAATTAAAAATCATCTTCTGAGAGAACAAAATGAAGGAAACAACATACTTTGCAACACAGAACTTAAAATAAACAAAGACAATCAAGTGAAAAGTCAGTATTTGTCTGGGCTCTACCACTTGCTTATGAAGAATTCTCTACCATGCTTCAAACTGTTTCAAGATGCAGATTTACCTTTCAACATAAAGACTTGGCAAAAATGTCAAACTGATTTTTTTTTGTAATGAGGTGGGCCTGTATCCATGTAGCAAATTTCTTTCAGACCTTTTAAAAGACCATCCTCAAAACAGCCCAGTAATCAGACTCGTTTCTTTAGCCTTCACTAACAAGGCCAGCCTGTGTGCTGAAATTCTTTTGCCTTCTTTACCTGCAGAAGCAGTTTGTAAATTTGTCCTTGTAATTCTCTTATCTCTTTCTCCACGCTGCTCGTTTCTTTACTTCTTGGGGCAAAGACATCTTCATTCAGAGGGCTTCTGGAGAGAGCCAACAGCATTTCACTGTTCATTTTCATTTGATGAAGAAAAGATAGCTACAAACACTTAGAACAGATTCTTAATTGATTTTTGATTATTTTGACTGTTCTGCTGACTCAACACAGAGGAATGTCATCTGTCCCCACGGGTGCTCTGAGAGCAGGGAAGCTCCAGGGAAGTCAATACATCAGCAGAGACACCAGTTAAAGCTGACATCCACCCCTCTGTCTCCTTCACTCAGAAGGCAAACTCATACCCCATAAAATCTTGTATAAAAGATCACTTTGCAAAGTCAGAAGGACATTCACAAAAGCCATTTTCTCTAAGAGAAACCAGGTAAAAACAGAGTCAATCACATTTCCAAATTTCTTGAAAACTAAGGAGAAACATCTGAAAAATTAATTTGTATGTTCAATACTAACTGCATTTTAAAAAGATGTTGCCCTGGTAAATATTTAGATGCTGTATCAAGTAAATATGCCAAAAGAAGGCCAATTATTGTTTTTTTTCTGCTGAGCATGAATGAATTTTAGGTAATTATTTGTTAAAGTGATTAATTTTATGCTGCTTTTTAGCTTTGGCTCATCTAAAACTGGTATTTTGATTTGGACATCAACTATATGCAAAAACCTGCTAAAATAAAAAGGTAGCTTTGCCTTTGACTTCAAAGTAAGTCACTTATTTTCACACTTAATAAACAAGACTAATGCTGTTCTGAGGTGTGCAGACAGATGTTAGGCTGTTATCACATCAGCAAGAGCAAATGATGTCCCTAGTTCAGTACTTAGACTGTTTTGTTTTGCAGAGTAATCAATGAAAAGCTCTTTATTTGATCAATTCCACAACTGACTTACGTGCGGACTTTGTGTCGGCCAATGATGAACACAACTTTCCTGCTCCAAGGATTCACAAAACTGGACCAGCTGGTGTCCAGTATGACATAATCCCCATTTTGAGTACAAAATCTAATAGGTAAATGTTCAAAAGGGGGCTGGCCAGCAAATTTCAGTACTGGAAGAAAAACATAATCAAGAAATAGGGTTTAGCTTACATTATGACAGTAGTGCAAGCACAAACATGACTGGGGTTCTTAGAACTTTGGGATTGAATTTACTTTGATCTCAAACTGACTGCATGAGTTAATTAGTTAATTTTTGTCCAGATTGCAGATCAGTCACATGTCAAGCAATATGATAAAGGAATGATAAAGCACCATAAAACTAACAGAAATTCCTCCAGAAGCAGCTCTTACTTTTCCGGTGAATAGTGATCATCAAAGGACGATCTTCTGGGTGCAAATACATCAGTATGGATGTTCCAATTAAATCCTGAGGTAAGTAACCCAACAAAGGCACTGCTCTGAAACCCAAACATTATCACAGGTCATAACAGAATTTTGACTATTCCCATCCTTAACCCTTTGCTGATCAGTGAAGGGCCCATGCACAATTACAGTGAAATTAACTAAAGCAACAGAACATTTCCCAACCCATCTCATAATCCTGTACTGTAATATTGACACATAAATACCCATGACAAACATTTCTGTGCCTGGAGATTTAACAGATATTCACATGTGCAGGCAGTTTTGTGCTTGTTTACATGCAAAGGGGAAAAAAAAATGTATCTTGAAGACAATGGGTCATAGGGACATTGTCAGTAATTATGCTTGTTTTCCACTGTTGATGCTACCACAGCTCCCTGCTGCCCTGGATAAGGAAACTGACCACAGTTCTGTTTAACATGTGTTTTAAACCAACAAAAGACATTACATCCATGGAGTGTGAAATGCTTTCCATGAGTGGACTAACACGAAACTGGTTTCATTACATATTGCCAATTGCACAGTTCAGCTACTTTACTTGGGTCTCCAGCTGCATCACTTAATTATTTTTTCTACCTCTCCATATATACCTCACAGGTCTTAAAAACTCAAATCTCTCACCTGTCATCTATGTCCAGAAAAACACATCCAGGGGTGTGTGTGGTGGTGAAAATTCTTTTATCCATAGGAATTCGAGGAGCTAATAGAAACAAAATATGCACTAAGACAGAAAACTTGGGCATTATTGTTGCTTATGATATTTACTGGTTCCTAAACTTTATAATTGTTTGCTGCTTTCTAACCAGTAACTCATAGAAATGTTACATATTATTAGGTACTACAGACTTCTCTCAAAAATAAAAATAACAAGTAGAGGTCAAATGCTTTGGGGCCTGGCAAAGGCAGCACAGCACAGATATTCTGGATTTGCATGCATGCACACACAAGCTGCAGCTTACACAGGTGAGGCTACCCAAGCACAGGCTCTAAACAAAGGAAGAAGACTTTCATACACTGCATTTTTCTATTGGCTTGGCTATTTTTCCAGTGGAACCTCCTGACTTGCCTTCATATCCAGAGTGGATTTTCTCAGCCAAAGCTAAGCAGCAGGACTCTGCATCCACATGGACAGAAGTGCACACGTGAACCAAGTATGGGGTGATTCTGAAGGGGTAACAACGTGCTTCTTGTTCTTGATCTTTCCCACCCCTGAGGAAAAGCAAAAGGGATTAACACCATGGTTTCAAGGCTCTCATACTGTGTGCCAGGGCTGAGAGCCCTGCCCAGAGAAGTTATGCTGAGCACAAACCCAAATAATCAGCTCCTATGCACACTCCTTTGAGATCCAAGGTCAACACACTCAGCAACACTGACCTCCCTCCTGCTGAAGTCAAGTAGATGTTTTGTCTCCAACACTTACATTCAGAGACAGCCTAGAAATACTCCTACTCTAATGGTTAAAGATTATCTTCTAATTCCCAGTCCAGGTCTATCCACAAAACCCACTCATTCAGTTTTGTGCTCTCCTTCAAGCTAAACAGTTCTTTTTCTGCTTGTTGTTTATTCTGTACCATTTTTAGGAAAAAAATTTTCAAATATCTGTCTCCCTCAAGGTTAGTTTTCACAGACCTACATAAGAAAGACAGCTCCAGACTTGGTGCATTGTTATTCTTTGACTATTTTCCATAAGAATTTGACTTTCAAGAATGTTTTTTAACTGTAGCAGCACACAACGTCCTTGATGACATCTTAACCACAGCTTTGCAACAGCTGTGGTAACAATATGCACTTTCTATTGCAAGTGCTTTTTCACCTGTTATAATTTCAATATTGTACCCAGCTCTTACAGAAAGAACTCAGTTACATTTTTGAAGATTATAATTTACACTAAAAGTTACTTTCTTATTGCACAGTTAGTTTTGTAAAATGTTTCTAGAGAGAACCAAGTGAAGTGAGTGTCATAAAAACTACTTCTGACACTTCTGTCTTTGGGAAAACAAAAGATACAAATGGAAATTGGATAGAGCAGAAGTCTAACTCATAAAAAACCATTTTCTTACTTAAGCCTAGAGTGTGTGCCTGTGAAAAAATATTTTTACTCATAAAGCCAACATAATCAAAAGATCTGTTACATAAGGGAAGTAGAGACAGATGTTGTACAAAAACATGGAGAAAAACTGTTATAAAAGCTCCCCCAACCTAATCCTAACCTAGTACCTATTGCTATCTGTCCTGCCATATTCACTTCAGGTGCCCTTACACAATTCAAGAGACAAAGGTGGTTTAAGAGCTAAGGTTGTTGTAACACATGAATGAATCAATGATCAACTGAAAGATGGAGTAAGTGTCCTATCTGCTCAGAAGCCAACAGCTCTTACTGAAATCCAGAGACCACCTGAGCCTGGGATAGAACTGCACTGAAGATTGAAAGCCAATTTCAATTTTTTCCCTCTTTTAGCTCTAAGATTAGTCAGGTACTAAGCAACAAACAGCATTCACAGCAGCAGCAAGTCAGGCTTCACAGTGGGACTTAGGTGACTTGAGTTTCCATTAAGGCTTCTGCCCCAATCTCTCAAGCCATCTTATTCTCAAAACACTTTTTGCTCCACTCTCAAACAGTAAAAGGAGGAACAGCAATTTTTCACAAGATCATTCTCCAATAGGTCCAAGAGAAAAAAGTATAAACAGTTTTCCTTCTGTCCCAGTGCAAGTTTATGCATCACTCTGGCCAAGCTGTTCAAAATGTGCTACTGGATGATAACACTAAACACAGAAATGCCATTTTGTAGTGGAGTTTCAGGAGCTCACACTGGTTAGCTATAACAATAGAACAGTTTCTGCTAGTACTGTGCCCCTTGTCAGCCTTCACAAAAATAAAACTGTAACAATGCACTTACCTGATCCTGCAGAAAAAGGATTTCACCTGGGCATATTCATATGGAGAAGCTAATGAGATGAACACATTGAAAGTATCAGTTAATGTCCTTAAAAAGGCCACACCTCTCAGAACTATGTTAAACTCTGCATTCTCCAGACTTTCTGAGCAAGACTGAAGTTTCACAACCTACTCTTTATTAGCTACTGAATTGTCTGTTTAACAGTCTGCCCCCACATCAAATGTTATCTCTCATTTCTCTAAAAGTGAGAGTCCACTCACTCTTAGAGAAATCACTGACGTGGAACTAAATTCAGAGAAAATGCATAGGGAAAAAAAAAAGGAAACAAACAAATCAACCAACCAATCAACACACCAAAAAAACTTTCTGCAGTGCATCACTGTGAAAAGGAAAGGTGACATTTCCTGGTTTTATGAGCCAAGTACCAAAAACTACATACAGACAAGAAAACCACAACTCCACTGGGGTGCCACTGCTCTGCTGGGTAGGCACATCACTGGCATCCAAGTTGTGGAATCCCTGGCATTCAAAACCTCCAGATGTCTCATATCCTTTGATACCAAGGACTTTGGACTTCTCAGAACTGATGCCAGAACAGCCACATGTCAAGGTGGGCAAAAGACACAGCCTTGGCTTGCAAGCTACATTTGAACTGCTCACAAATAACACAAGACTCAAAAAGTCTCAGTTCAGACACATACGGCACTAAATAGCAAATCAGTGTAAAACTTGGGTTTGATGAGCTGTGAGAGGACCATAAAGACAAAGCACCTAAGCAACTATACGGTGTAGATTAAACAACTTTAAGCTCACAATCAGACTTATTTTCTTTTTAAAAAGCAGCAGCATTTGGAATGAGTAAGATGATACATGAAACAATGCAGTATGTGCCTTTTATTTACCCCAAGTAAGAGTTAAGCCTTTAGGAGATTAGCTAGGACTGGTCCCACAGCCACTCCAGTTTTCAAAGTGAAAAGGAACAAATGAGGCTGATGCACATTGGTAGCACAAGCATCTAAAATAACTACTCTGTTCTCATTCTGCAAAGACAGAAAGACACACAGAGCATTTACAAGCATTGCCATGTCCCACCTGTTTGACTTTCCATGTTCCAAAGGGGCAGGTGAGACTGGTCAGTGTGTGTGTAGAACACACTCACATCCTGAGGGACAAGCAGCTCCACAAACCGGGAGGAGTCCAACACTTTCTTCTTACAGTTCAGAATAGAGGCTGCCTGCTCAGAAATATGAACTATGCGTCCAGACAGCAAAGAAAACACAGCCACAAACGTGTCCTGGAAAACAAACATTAAAGGCAATCATTGCCTGAAACATGGCAGTGATAACACAAAGATAAAAAGGAAAACAACCCCAAAACAAACCAACCCCAAACCACCACACACCACAACCTCAAGCTGAGGTTCAAAGCTGTGTTGGGTAGTGTGTGATCCACTACACTCTCCAGTGCTGCAGCAGTGTACTCAAGATTTACAAATGCTAATTACACTGCATTAGTCTTCTCAAAACAGATTAATGCTTGTCTTTGCTCTGAATGACTGGTTATCCCTCCACACACTCCTCCACAAATTTCAAAGGATTCATCACAATTCCACACACAGAAACATTCTGAGAGCTTTCCAATATTTTTTTGTATTTTTTCAGGCATTAGCAATATTTTTGATACAGCATTCAACACTACTGAATTTCAAGAAATACTTCTTTAAAGCAGAGTCAAAAAGCATAACATCTATTGCAAAACATGAAAAAAATTTAAATGCAGAGTACAAATAAAAACCAAAAGTCCCTCACAACTATGGATCTGATGGGTTTTAAATCTTTCTCTGTTTCAAGAGATTGCTCTGCTGTAAATGAATTCTCAAACAGCTATTTGTTGCTTCTGGCCAAAAAAAAAAAAAATTAGTATTTCTGCACTCACTATTGTTGGGTACTGACACAGCACAGATAAGATGTAATCTTGATTTATCTTAAAAAACTTGAAGGTCTGTGTAGCTAAAATTTAAAGGCCTTTCAATTTTACACATTCTATTTCTACAAAACAATGTTAGGAACTATATTTAGTGAAATTGAATTAACTCCTTGAGTGTGCCTGAATTCTTACAGTGTTTTTTGGAGTGTGTTCAGATGCAACTGCCACCAACTCTTCTATGCTGTATGTCACCACATCTGCCTGAAACACTCTTCGGTCATTCAGAGCCTGGAAAAAGTCATTGTTTGCTAATTGAAAAAAAAACAAAACAAAACAGAAAAAGCAAAACAAACACAAGGAAGTCAGTAAGGAGACTACTTTGAAAATATTTCTTACAGCCCTTGTACTTTTGTCATCTTTTTGGTGAAGTCCAAGGTGGGATGAGAAGGTCTGTGTAGTGACAAAGGGAAAAGGAATACTGATTATACTACTGGAGTAATCTCATTTTGTTACAGAATACAAGCATGAAGAAGCAGTACAATTTTAGCTACTTAGTTCTGTGGGAAGACACAAACTAACCAATAATTTTTCAAAGTGGGATGGGAATATAATTTTCTTAATATACATAAAAAGTTACTATTAGGCACCTCTTAGCTATGGGGCTCTGAAGAAAAGAGAAGCAGTAGGGCGTATCTCAACAGAAGAGATAACACTGTTGCTTAACAAAAAAACCAAAAAACTGGCAACAAAGCCACAGAGCTTCAGAAAATCAACTGTTTGCAGGATGACTGGAATGCATTTTTTAAATCCTACTTGTTGCCAGACACATCTATGCACACCATGCTGCTGTTCTCCAGGTTTTCTCCACACGTACCTTGGACCTGCTGGACACACTGCAAGGCGTAGTTGAGAGCACTGATGGTGCTGGGCTTGTTAGAACTCCTTTTCTCCTCAGGTAAACACCTTTTCATTTCTTGGATCATCATCATCATATCTCTGTGTGACTGGCTCCAATTCAACTGCTCGCTGTAAAACACAGGTTAAACTTCACCAGAGAATTCTGGTGTCAATTTTTTTTACTGCTACCCAATTAAAATTACTCCCTAAATGAACAATTTATGGGAATGGCTGCAGAGTCCTGTAACATCCAGGCATGTCCTAATATTCATTCAGTAAATTTCCTGTTGTAGCTTTCTCACTTTTTTGCAATTAAAGTTTTTTCTCCTCTACCTTCCTCCTTCCCAACTCCAGTATCATGGATGGCAAAGTCACACTGAAACCACTCAGCTTGCTAAGATGCCTAGCAACTAAAAAGAAGATGATGTTTACTCTAGATTTTCTAAATAACACAGGTATTAAAATAATTAATAAATGCTGAGTCTTGATCTCTCTAAGGTTTTTGAGCCTTGAAGGCTGTCCCTGGTTTAAGCATCTCAGGGAACCATGAGGGCCTCAAAATACACCTGATGCAAATATTTCATGCCTCGTGACTTCAGAGGCTTCGTCATACTTTGTAACTGTTGACTTCAACAGCTGCAGAACGGTTAACAGATAAAAATCTACCTCTCCTTACATTTGCTTATTTCATGGACTAAAAACAAGCAGTCAATATCCTGAAATCACAGATTCTAATCCTACAGATGAGATATGAACCCCATTTTTTTAGTAACTCTTTTCCAGTCGACAGTATCATTAGTATCGTACTCGTACTATATAAATCATTACATAAGCGTAAGTATTGCGTTGTAACTTCACAAGCCTGTCCAACGCTGCATACATTACAGCTCTTTAACTCTTTTTTAGATTAAAAAAATAAATTACTGAATTTCCGAACGCCCACAAAAAAATGTATTTCAGTATTTCAGTAATAACAATAATTCTGTTTCGGTACTGCTAAACAGACTTTAGCTGAAGTACACATCCAAGCTACCCAAGGGTCGCTGACGGCTCAGCCGCTCCCAGGAGGCGGCACAGCTCACCGGAGCCGCGGGCAGCTCCCGCTCACCGCACCTGCCCACGGCCCGTGACCGCCGAGCCCCGCAGCCACCGGGCCCGAGCAGCGCCCGGCTCCCCGCTCCCCACCCCGAGCACCCATCCCCGCTCGCTGCCCGGGTACCTGTTGGCTTTCTTGCCGTCGGACTCGGGGCTGTGCAGCTCGGTCCCGCCGGGACCGCTTCCCGCGCACGCCGCGCACCGAGCGCCCGCAGCCCCCCCGGGCGCCGCCGCCGCCTCCCGGCCGGCCCCAGCCCAGGCCCCGGCCGCGCCATGCTCCGCGCTGCCGCCTCGGCGCTCGCTCGCGTCCATCGCGGATCCGCTGAGCGCCACAGCACGGGGGGCATCGGCTGCCGCGGCACCGGGGCACGGCCGGACCCTCGGCCTGCGCTGCAGGCAGAGCACGCGCCGCCTCACGGGACGGTGGGAGGAGCGGCGCCCCCCCCCCCGCTCTCCACCGAGCCGAGTGGGCACCGGGGCCGGCTCCGCGCTCCCGCGCTGCTCGCCCCCTCAGCTCGCAGCTGCCCAGCGCCAAAGGGCCCGGCGGCCTCCGCTTCGCCTTCCCGCCCCTCCGAGGCCGCGCCTCTCCCGCCGACCCCGGGCTGTGCCCGCTCCGGGCCGGGAGCGCCCTGAGGGGCCGCGCCCCCGCCCCGCGCTGTTACGTAACGCGGCGCACGCGGCGGCCCCGCTCCCACACACCCGCGCCACGTGCGCCGCGCCCCCGCGGACAGAGGAGGAGGCGGAGGCGGGGTCGGAGCCGCTTTATTGGAGGAGACCGCGCGCGGGGGCGTGGCCAGCGCGGGCCGAGGCACCGCCCCGCCCCTCACGCGGCGCCGCACGCGGCCCCCGTGCGCGCGCATGCCCCGCCGCCACGTGCGGCGCCGGCCCCGCCCCCGGGCGTGGTCGGGCCGAGGGGCGGGGCCGAGGGGCGGGGCTCGGACCATTGAGGCACCGCGAGCTGTGCTGGTTAGTAATTAATGACAGGAGTGTCTTAAGGCCACCAGTAAAGTTAGTTAACATCTCGATAATCAAAATAGGTTTGCTTTAAACAGCAGTAAACGGGCTGAGAAGGCAGCAGGTTTGAAGTGGAGAGGCTGAAGTAGATTCCCAAAGGCACCTTCAGTTGAATTGAGTTTCTTCTTCTAATTCATGAATACACACTCCAGACTACAAAGAGAAGAAAAAGGTTGGATGATGCCCTTCAGCTCCTCGCCATAACAATCATGCCTTTTAAGAATTTAAGATAATAGAGATAAATCCCTCTTACATCCCTTAAACCTAAGAATTTGCCAACGTGTTGGTTTTCTAAGTTGTATTCTTCCCTTGTGCTTGCACACCAGGACTATGTGATTTCAATGGTTACTGCTGTGTTTGTTACTGTTACAGCACAAACTTAAAAACTTTATCTTCCCTTTAAACCCTTGGCAATTACATGAGGACTCAAAGACTGAACCATTCCATCCCTGGCTCTCTATCCTAACCCAACATTAGTCTCATTTCACCAGCAGCCAAACCTCTGCTCAAAGGCTCCCTGGTACAGCAGTGCACTCGTAACTGCCACAAAAAAGCAGGAAGCCAAGGCAGATGATAACAGCTCTCAGACAAGGACAGAGTGTGGAATCTCGTGTTACACTTCCGCAGCTGTAAAATAAACCCAGGTCTGTTCCTGGTTTCCAAGCCCTTGCTGTTTTCACTTTCACCTTTGTCACCCTCACTCCTGGTTGAGATTCCAGTATTGGAGCTCCCACGTTATCACAGTCTGCCCCTCACTGCATGCAATTGCTGTTAAATCCATCACTGCTATTTCAAATTCATGTTGGATATATTTCCCTCTGAGTATCCTGCCTTTGCTTAAACTGTACCAGTCAGCAAATTAACACTATCCATTCCAAACTCAGGAGAAATCCCCATTTTGGTCAAACTTACCAATAATGATGATGATGATAATGACAACAACACCTATCAATATTGCCCACATCTGTGAAAAGAAGACATACAACAGTTACTACACACCACGCAACAGCACCAAGTGCCCCTCAGGGAATGGGAAATCAGCCCCTGCAAGGGACTTGCAGCACTCTCTGTCAGATCTAACGTGGCAAGCAAAGGTTCTTGAGTCAGCAAGCTCAATCCACTACTAGCACTCAGAGATGGCAGGCCATGCACACAGGCACACAGAGCAATAAGGCTTTCTCCACATAAAGCCTGTCCCAAGTGAATGCACAAGCTGTTCTGTTACTCACCAAAGATGATTCCAACCTTTGGCAACAGCTACAAGTACAGGAGTCTGAGTGAGCTTCTTCCACTTTCTGATACTTCCCACACATTAATTCAAGCTATGCATTTTTAGCCTTTTCTTCTTGTTTCTCAAGATTACTGACTTGCTTCCCCCCTGGCCATTATCAGACAAGACCCTGCCTAGGGCAGCACAGCCAGTAACACACTGCTTGTTATTTTAATGCCATGCTTTAAAAACTAGATGCTGTGACTTAAAAAACACTGGCTAAACACTTTCTGCCTTTTGAGACACAAACTGTGAGAGTGCTCCAGGCACAGTGCAGGCACACAAACCAAGGTTACCTTGCAGTTCTTCCACCAGTACTTCCTCTTCAGCTTGGCTGCGCTGGTCTCGAACTGGGAGGCTCCTGCTTGCAGGGCATCAGCTCGGTCATCCAGCTCTGACAGCTTCTGATCCCGCTCCAGAACCTTGTCCACGTTCACCCTCATGATGTCAACAACCTGCAGTGAGAGACCACACAGTGCAACACAGCCACGGACAGCTCCACAAGGCACTCGGTGTCTTCTCAGAAGCAGGAGCTATTATCTTTTAGTATATGCAGCCATAAGCTTAAAGAAAACTACAAGATCCACCTGTGGCTAGAAGCCCTGAATGCCTACTTTAAAAAGTCAGTTGTGGGGGTCCCAGCTGTGGGTTTCTCTGGGTCTGGATTGAAGGCACTGAGACAGTAGTTCATGTTCACACTCAGGTGTTTATTATTTCTTATCAGTGAAACAGTCTCACTACTGTGAGTTCGGCAGCTTTTCATTAGAAGGCACAAAATGGCCAACAGTCTCTTGGTACAAGGGCTTTTAAGACTGAACTGTTCAATTAAGAGCTGACACCTGGATTATTTTCCCTTTTAACCCAATAACTGATCCCACAGAACTGCAATGCAGACTTTACTGCCCAATTACAAAATGCCACCCAAACCCATGAAGAAGGAGGAAGAAGAAGAAACACAGGACGACACCCTGTGCCCTCCATCTTGCTGCCATCCACAACATAAAAAAACCCCAAAACCTCAATTTCTCACCAAGTGATGCACCCACACTACTCTCTATAATCTATTTCACACTTTTGTGAATTCTAGTCTATCTTGAAGTCTGGGAAACTTTCTCCATGGATGAGGGTCAGTGCTGCCCTGGGGGTCAGGGCACCCCAGAGCAGACAGAGAAATATTCCCAGTGTCCTGGGTTTCCATAATCAGTAGTGCTGGCATGCCTTCAAACTCGGGAAAGAATTCCTGACTTGCTTCAAAAGGAGTTGAGGAATATAAACATGATAGTAAACCACATCAAGAAATATTTGCCAGTCAGCCTGCCTTTTGGATTCCACAAAAATCCCATTTGGTAGCCAGCTCTCAAGGCTACTGATGAGAAAAAAGCTTGTTCTCTGTAAACAACAGTTTTTGTTTTATGCCAAATCCTCAAGCACCAAGACTGCAGCTAATGTTTGGACACAGGGAACCTCTCTTTTCTTCCCCTTCATATAAAGCAGGGAAAACTGCTTTGGAAAAAAATATCCCTTCTAATTGCACAGGTTTCCTTCAGGAAGAGGTTGACACTACTACCAGACCAGACTTTTACCTCATCCACTTGGTGCTGGGTTTGCTGAAGCCGGCGATTGCTGCCAGCAGCCATGTTTGAGCTCCCAGGGACAGTGGCCGACCTGCCGTAAAGAAAGGCATCATTACACACCTGACAGTCCTGAAAACTGGGAACTTGTATCCTTGTAATAAACACAGGGCAGTTTCTTACTGGAAAAATGATGTTTTAATAGCTGACAGTTGGGTGCAAGGTGTGCAGTGTGCCAAACATCTTGCCACCAAATTGCCTGCTGTGCTAAGAGGCAGCAGCAGCTTTGCAATGAGGCAGGGACAGCTCCAACAATGCTCCAGAGGCCTCAAAGAGTGAGCAGTTTGGGCTCAGGAGTGTTCTTTCTTTCCCATATGAACACAAATACTAAGCTTCAAGCAATAGTAGTTTACGAAAAATTAAATATACTTATTATAACTCTGTGATTTTCCAGTAATGCTTCTCTATTCTTTTGAAACGGTTCATATGGAGCAAGAGAAAGCACCAGAAGGAAAAAGTATTTGGAAAATACAAAATTTACTTTTGGTCAGCTTTGAATTAGTAACAGAGTTCTTTTTACCATCTTTATAATGGATGCAAGAGCTTCTGTACATACTCCTCATTACATTTTCACCACTTGGCCAGGTTTTTAATACATATCTCTAGAGCCATCTGTACTCATATTTATTATGTATATATATCTATATAGGAATACATATAAAGGAAATATGTATTTCCTTTTCTATGTTCTTACTTCTTTCACATCAGATGCTTGTTTAGTGCATCCTGGCACTCCAAACAGCCAAGTCCGACTGTTTCCTGTATTTACACATTTGCACATCGGCTTTAACTTGCCCGTAATGAGCACAGGCGCAAGGCGGGAGCCAGGGCACGGCTCGGACCGGCCCTGTACAGCACTGTCACCGTTCTGGTGCCACCCTCCGGTGCCGCTTCAGTGCCGGTCCCAGGTGAGCAGGCTCGGAAATGACAGCGCTTCCTGCGAGCTTCCGAACACAGCAACTGCCGGTGCCCGGCGGGCGCTGTCCCGGCAGGGCGGGCCCTGCCCTCAGACGCGCCCGGGGCCGCGGGACAGCCGGGCCTGCGCAGCCCGGGCCAGCGCCCGCTCCCGGCCCGAGCGGCGCCTCAGGCGGGGCGGCCCAAGCACGGCCGGGCCGGGCCTCGCCTCCGCCGCCGCGGTGTCCGCCCGTCACGGAACCCCCGCCCGCGGGCCGGACCGGGCCCTGCTCCCGCCGCCCGGGCCCGCCCCGCTCCCCAGATCCCCCGCTCGCCCCGCACTCACATCCTGGCGGAGGGACGAGAACGGGGCCGCGGCGGCAGCGCCCGGGCGGGTCCAGCGGGAACTGCGCGCGGCGCCCCGCGCTGACGAGTCACGGGGCGGGCCCGGGGCGGGCTCAGGGCGGGATTGGGACCGGGACGATGGGCGAGAGCCGAGCCCGGGGCGGGCTCGGGGCGGGGGCGATGGGCGAGGGCCGGGCCCGGGGCGAGGTCGGAGCAATGGGCGAGGGCGGGGCGCGGGGCGGGGCGCGGCCGTGCCCCTGCAGGCCGCGCTGTGGCCGCTGGGGGGCGCTGTGCCGGCCCTGCCCGCCCCGGACGGTGATGGGAACGGGAACGGAGAGAGCGGCTGGGCATGGACACGGGGATGGACAGACACGGACACGGACATGGAGACACAGCCAGACATGGACACACAGCCACACAGCGACAGGGACACACGGACATGGGCACACCCACTCGGACACACAGCCACAGCCACGCGCATTCCGTGGTGTTGTCACTCGTGTCCGTGCAGCGCACGAGGGGGGCCGGGGGTGTCCTTGTCCTTGTCCCTGTCCCCTCCCCGGCTCCAGGGCCGCCCGGCGGGATCCCCGCTCTCGCTGCCCGGGTCCCGGCGGGGCCGGAGCCGCTCGGTGCTGTCGGTGACCGGAGCAGCCGCGGTCACACGGCGGGGCTCGGTGCTGCCGGCAGCGCTCCCGTAGGAGCCCCGGGGCTGCTCCGCCAGGGAACACCGGCCTCCGGTGGGAAGGAGGCACTGCCGACCTTTGCACCACGTGTTCTGAGTTATCTTTTCTTTTTTTCCCCTTATTAAACTTTATCTCTCCCCAGGCATTTTTTTCCCTCATGTTTGGTCTTCCAGTTCTCTCCCGCCACGCCCCTGGGATAAGGGAGGAGGCGCCTTCCTCCAGGACTGGGTCAACCTGCCTCGATGGTGAAGAACCCAGCAATTAACAGCCGTGTAAGATGGAAAAATGGGAGCAATTTGGAGAGTTAAATGCTGATTTATTCTAAAAGAGAAACCTAATTAAACTTTCACTGCAGTCAAGAAGAAACTCTCTTACTGAAATCTCGAATTCAGTTGTGGGGATGGGTATTGAAAGAGCATACTCATAAGGGTACTAACACGGTCTCTGATAGACCAGATTAATTAATTAAAGCTGCTTTCAGGTTTTGCCTGCTGGGCTGGCCATGTAGTCTGGTACAAGATTTGTTCTCGAGGACCAGTTCATAAGTAACGTAAGTAACATATAAGTTCATAAGTAACATATTTGATTAGTGCAATAGTTGTTGTGTCTCAGTTAATTGCATCATTAAATGTGGCCCCTCAGGTTTCTGTATCAGCAGCCCTCTTGAATTCTGCTGTTTGACTCTGCTTTGTGTGCACTATAGGATTGAGCATTTTGCTACCAGCCCCATCTGGTTTCTCACAAAAACCCTGGAAGTGATTGCCCACTGAAGAGGAACTGCAAACCAGGCTCTGGGGGCTGCACCTGACACGGGCAGGCTGTGGGCTGTCACATCATAACCCCCAAGAAATCAGACGCAATATTCTTACAAGCAGGTTGTGTAGAGCACAAACTTTTTTTTTTTCAGTGGTTCCTTAGAGTGACTAAAGGGCTACTTTGGCCCTCAAAGTGGGGTGGAAGAGATGTGTTCAAAAGAGATGTGTTCAGAAGAAGGCACACACTTTGTATGGGGAAATTTTCTTTTTTAATTTACAGCAGAAAGAATATAAAGCATTCAGAAAACATTTTCCATATTTTAAGGGCAATTCAAAACATTTTGCATGGTTCCAGCAGCTGAGTTCTTCAACAGATCCATTGATTCAGTGATGCTTTACATGCACAGTTACAAAAATAAAACTTACAAAAGAGAAGACATCTATACTAGTTTTACATGCAAGTCTTGGGGACCCCCCATTGGGCACCAGCTATTGTGTGGAACTGCCATAAGCGTGCAACCAGAGAGGGGGTTCATGTTATATTCTGTATTTCTTTCACACAGTATTACTGCTGTCGAATGTGTTTCACAAAGGAGCGATTCTATTATCAGAAGACAGAAGATCTGGCTCCTGGCACTTGGGAATTTGAATTTTCCTAGAAAGCTGCACTTACTTATATCTTAGGTGAAAATGTTAAGTTCCACAACCAAGAAGAGGGTTCGAAGAAATCACTTCACTGCGGGGGAGTGCTGCTCCCTGCCCAGTGACACACACTGAAGGGTTTCTGCCCGACACAACAAAGCACTTGGGAGCTGGGCTGGCTCCGAGCATGCCAGGCGTCCTGGAGCTGTGCTGCAGAACTGCCCGCATGCTCCACAGCCAGCACAGCCTTAAACGTTTGGCTGAAGCAGGATCTAGGTTAGTAGATACACCACCAGGCCCATGGATCTGGAAGAGTAATTTGAAATAGCTCTGTATATTACTGAATGGTTTTCTGTAAAGACGAGGAGTTAAAACATTTCCACTGAGGTCACTACTCTTGTTAGGAACAGATCAATTCTATATTGTCACGTATTGGTTAATGGGTGCAATATTTCAGTTTCCAAATGTCAAGAGTTCTTCCAGTACTAATACAGAGCATTTCCAATTCATTCCAAAGGAGATTCTTCAGCTTCTCCTGTTCTGTTTTGGCGTGAGAGGAAAATTTAATGGTTAAGGTTCCAATTGCAGACAGTAAATCAGGCCATGAGGCTGCCCACAGGCACAGTGTGAGTGCCAGGCCATTTGTTTTGCTTTTTTCCCTTTTTTTTAAAATTGAATCAGGTCATAAAGCAGCAGTTCAGAAATGTACAAGAGAATTCTGATAATGAGCTATAGCACATCTACTGTAATTCAATGCTGGCAGTGAAAAGAAGTAATTAAAAACAGGTACAATTATAGAAAAGGCACCAAGAGCACTGACCCCAGTTTTTTTGCCACAATCTTTGTTTTTACTCTTCTTTTAAAGACACCAGTTTCAAAGCTTCCTATGTGTGAATATTTTTTGGCTTCACAACAAGCCTTGCGTTTAAACATTGCAGTTGGTGGCCGGGATCAAGCAAGAACAACTATTCCAAAACTAACAATCTCAAATTTACACAAGTTCATTCAGAAATTTTAAACTGCCACGAGCGAGACAAACAGACAGGAGCAGTTTCTGATCTCAGACACATGTACGTGACCCACAAGTAATGACACGGACTTCAGGAGTTTCTTCCCTTACATTCCTGTGTAATGAAGATCAGAACTGGTTCCCATCGTTGAGAATCTGTGACAGTTTTAAATTAGTAGCTCAATTTAAAAAAAATCTAATTTCTTTGGCTCCTCACTATGTGGAAATAGCAATATACCATGACACCCCTACAGGATCAGTTTGCATCTTTTTTTTTAAGTTTTACTTAATTTTTTAAAATTTTTTGTGCAATTTTTATTACATTTTCTGACTTCCAGCAGGAGATATGAAAATGTGAAACATATTTTCTACTTTCGTACTATTTATTTATTTTTTTTTCATTTTATGTTCATTCTAAGTGTTCTTTATTGGAGTGAGTGTATGGTGTTAAGCTAGATACGGTTTTTGTACTCTTATGATTATCTGCTTTGCAAAAGTAACTTAATTTTCTTAAGCAATATTAGCATTCACATTACTTGGCACCATTGGCAAAAAAAAAAAAAAAAAAGACGGGGGTAAAAAAAAAGAAGGAAGGAATACATAAATTAAACCCAACTGAACCAAACTCCTGGTAGCCAAAATCAAATGTAAACATATCCTTTTTTTCTTTTTTTTTTTTTAAAGTAATGTTGCTCTGCCTTTTTTTTCCTAAGTCTAAATACAGTAGCTCTTTTTTGCCATTTAGTCATGCTTTAGCAAAAATGTTCTTCTAAAGAACATTTAAAATAAAGTTTCTTATAGTGAAATAAAGTTTTTGTTTCATTTTACAGACCATAGCCACTAATGCTTTGCTTTGTTCATTTCTTTTTCTTGAGTTCATGCACATATCTCTTTAATATATACAATATGTACAAACAATACATCCACACTCTTCTCGTTCATTCAGACAAAACTATACAAATAATAATTTTATCTTGCCAAGTTATTGACCCTTTGTGAATAAAATATTTAGTAATTAATCAATATATTCCCTTTCAAATATTTTTTTCTCATTTTCCATTTCTACCTTCTATATATACAGAAACTGCCCAGATTTTGATGAAGTAGCCAAAATAAGAAATTTACTGGCCAGAATGCAGCACCACTGATCTTTAGGTGGCATAAAATGTCCAGGCAACATATGTACGTGACTCTGCAAAATGACAAGAGGTTTGACAAGTACATAAGAGAAAAAGCTACATGTTTTACAAATTATTTGAGAACTTAATTAAAACAATAGTACATGAAGGTAAGGCTAGAAAATAAAGTGCTGAACATGAGAGAAAGTACATGACAGTTGATATGTTTGCAGGTTCTAGTAAAAATACAAAAAAAAAAGTGTAAAACTTGCTTAAGCTGCTCTCTCCATTCCTCATGCAATACCCGTGTCTCTCATCCACCAAACCCCTCCTGTAAGTTCCCACGGGATGTATTAAAAACCTGCAGATTTAAAAAGTTGCATTAAGTGTGCTGTAGAGGTTTAAATAAAACACAAAGGACAGGAGTGCGAAGGAAATGAGGATGCATGGACCCAATAAAGATGTACTGATCTAAGCCCCTCCACTGAGACTCTCAAAGCTTCAGTTTCTTGGAGATGACTGACAGGTGCAGGAACAGCATTCTTGTGTTGCTTGTGCATTCCCACCTTTTCTGAACAATATTTTTGGTATAATATTTGTACAGTTCCACATGTTGTTTAATACAGCCCTATATGAAAAGGATAATTAATTAATCGCTTCTTCCTTCCTCCTCGGAGAATGAAGCAACTCACAATTTCCTCCTGGTGTCTTGTTTTCCCCACGATCCAACAGAAGATTGAGTTCCAAGATGTCTTGCTGAACAAATTAAAAGTTGTCCATGAAAGTGCAAATGCAATGACCAAAACATTACTGTTAAAATCCTGCAGCTGGTATTTCCAGAACTGCAGTGGGTATTTTTGTTGTTGTTGCATGTCTCTGCTAAAAACAGAAAATGAAAACAGTCTGAAAAGCAATGTCACATTGCTACGGGATGCTGCTGCGTATCTTCAAGTTCCTTGGCCTTTTTCAATTCTTTCACTCTGAAAAAACAAAGAGGAGCTATGTAACACTTCTACTACAAATCTCTTGAAGACAGAACAATCAAAAGGATTCATCACTCCAACCTCCCGTGCAGAAGAGGCAGCTCCCAGAGACAGGAAGGCAACACCTTCCCAACACCATAAACAGCTGGAAGTGCAAGAACAGGCCACTGGGGATCCCAAACACCTTTGGAGAGACACACTTGGTCCCACTGCTTTTCCCCAGTACTGGCAGCTCCAGCTGGGGTTTATTCTGGTGTCAGCCTGATCCCTTGGGGTTCCCTGGACTGCTGGTCCTGCCTGACCCTGCAGCTGCTCACAGCAAAGGGGGGACCTTCATTCAGTGCTGTTCCTTTTCTCCACACAGTGCTCGGGCAGTGACAGCACAGTGGGGGGAAAATCCCTCTGTCCAGCTTGGAAAGGAAGCCTGGTGTTTACAGAGAACCTCACATAAGGAAGTGTTTATGCACAAGAATTGGTATGGGTGTGAAGAAAGGCGCTTTGTTTCTCAAGTTCTCCAGCTGCTGTGCCCCTGTGTTTCTCATGCTGCTGGCAGCATGGTTTGTGCTGTCCCAGCAGTGCAGGATGCTGTGTGCCAAGGGAGATGAACCTGCAGCGTGGAAGTCACTCCTCCTAGATGTGGCCAGTTCTCAACTTTCCCAAATGCATGCCATAATCACCTCCTCTAACTCATCAACACAAGAACTAAACCATCACTGAAAGCTGAAAGAGTTAAAAATTAAACTAGAGGGTGAAAAGACTGGAATCATTTCAATCCCATCAAGTGGAACAGAGCTCTGCACTGGAGCTGGGGCAGCAGGAATCCTTCTGCTCAGGCTGAGAGCCTGGCTGTGTGCAGTGAAAGGAGCCAGGCCAAATCCAAAGGCATTCCTGTGCTGCCCCAAAGGTGCACTTGGGGCTGGCTCTGCCTCCCCTTGGAGGGAATTCCTCTGCAGTGAGATCTCTTTGCCACCTGCCTCCACATTTCTTCCCTCTGCTCCTGCAAGGGGAAGTCCCCGGCAAAAGGAGCAGATTACAGAAAAAAAAAAAAAAAAAGAAGGTGATTTAGCTAAGCCTGTACAGGCTCAAGTGCTCACATGCTGTAAAAACCTGAAAGGACAAGTAACAAAGGTATAGTACAAAAATAGTGTCAGAGATGCAAGTCTGTGTGTAAGGCAACCAGCTACAAGTGAAAGAATGTAACAAAGCCCAAGTAAATAAAAGTAAAAAAACACATCAGAGAGCTGAGCAGCAGCAGTGACAGTTTGTAGCTACTGTGCAGACTTATACCCACACATCTTTTGGCTCTTGCACCAGCCTGCTAATACAAGGATAGAATGAAGGCTATAAATTGATCTCTATAAATACACCTCCATCTCACCATTTTATTTATTCATTTTTCTGCATGTACTATTAGTCAGAAGCACAGTGAAAAGGGAGCTGGCTGCTTTTACCTCTGTTTCAGCTGACTCAAAGGCTCTAGCACTGAAATGCATTCTCAGTATTTGTGAAATGTGGCCAACAGGGGTCAAATCAGACTAATTTGTCTGCAGGTTAAACCTTTGTTAATTGTCCTAATTCCACATGTATGGAAAGACAGAGGGCTCTGCCAGCCAAGTGCACACAGTGGGTGTGTTCAGGGTCTGAAGGGCACTGATATTCCTGAAATCCAAGCCCAGCAGAGCAGCCCAGCAGGTGCCAAGCAGTGCTCTGGTCCCAGGCTGAGGGAGGGACAAGGCAGCCAACAGCACCAGGGGCTCTCAGCTCCTGCCTGGACAGTGCCATGCTGAGCCTGACTGCTGCAGCTTCACAGAGAAATCTCCTTCAGGAAGATTTTGGCTCTACACAGGCTGGAGTCTAAAAGAGCCTGTTGACATTAAGAGGCTCCAGAACTGCACAGAAGGCAGCACAAGCCTCTAAGTTTGTTCTCTAAGAGTTCTACGTTCACTGGGGCTCTTCATGCTGGGAACATCCAGATCCCCTTTTCATAGCAGGAAACACAGGAGGGCTGACACAGTAAGCCAAAACAGTGACAAATGACAAGTTACTTATCTCCAGTATTTCTAGTTTTATTTTCTTAGTGCAGAAAAGCAGCCTCTCCCTTGAATTTTTAATTACTATTTCTAGTAGTGCACCATTTAGGAGCAGGAGAGCCAGAATCCCTGGTGCTGTGCTAGAAGAGATGTTGTGCCTCTGTGCAATGGACAATTTTTAAAGCTTAGATTAGCTGTGTTTAAGGTACCATCAATTAATACATGATTTGCAGTGCAACTTCCAAGTGTTTTCTGTTGCACTTCAGTACTGTAATGTAAAATTAACCTGTTATTACAGATCTCTCACTGAGAACATGCACATTTAATAAGCTGGTGGCTCTTAGTGAGACATGCTATTCCTTACTTCAGCACTTCACATGCAAGGGCTACACTAACAAAGCACTTTCACTGAAGAATGCAAGACATGCTTTGCTGCAAACTTCAACCTACAGCATGCAATATCTGTACTGGTGCACAACTATTGCATCTGTTTGCCTGGAACACACATGCCAACAGAAGTTAATTACTGCAGCACTCAGCATTTGCACTAAAACAGGTCCTGGTTCAGAAACAGAGAATCACAGAATGTAAAGGATGGAAGGGACCTTAGAATCTTCTAGCCCCAACGCCCCTGCCATGGGCAGGGACACCTTCCACTATCCCAGGGTGCTCAAGGCCATGTCCAACCTGGCCTTGAACACTTCCAGGGATGGGGCAGCCACAGCTTCTCTGGGTAACTTCTTGCAGTGTCTCAAAATCTTCACAGAAAAAAAAAAAATTATTCCTAATATCTAAACTAAAATCCCCCTCTTTCAATTTGTATCAGTTACTCCTCACCCTATCACTACAGTTCTGGATGAAAAGTCTCTTTTCAGCTTCCCTGTAGCACCCTCCACACTGGAAGGTGCTGTGAGGTCTCCACACAACCTCTTCTTCTCCAGCCTGAGCAGCCCCACTTTCTCAGCCTGTCTCTGTAGGGGAGGTGCTCCAGTCCTCTCTTATCAACTTCACAGCATTCTTTGGACTTGCTCCAGCAGTTCCATGTCCTTCTCTTGTTGGGGACACCAGAACTGTGTGCAGGACTGACAAGAGCAGAGTAGAGGGTGAGAATTCCCTCCTCCCCTGCTGGCCACGCTCCTGTGGATGCAGCCCAGGACACAACTGGTTTCTGGGCTGGGAGCACTCAGGGCCAGCTCAGGGGGAGTTTTTCATCAACCATGACGCAAGTCTTTCTCCATGAGGCCGTTTTCAATCACTTCTCCACCCAAATTGTCTGTGTGTGATTGCCCAGACCCAGGTGTAGGACCTTGCCCTTTACGCTCTTCCTGAGGTTCACACAGTCCCACCTCTCCAGCCTGAGCAGGTCCCTGTGGATCCACACCTTCCCTCCTACACAGCTCAGTGGTGTCAGCAAACTCACTGAGGGTGCCCTCAATCCCCCTGGCCATGGCACTGACCAAGATGCTGAACAGTATCAGCCCCACTATGACCCCACTCATCAGTGGCCTCCACCTGGACCATAAACCACTGACCACAGCTCTGCATGTGGCCAAGCAGCCAGTTCTTCATCCACCCAATGGCCCATCCTCAAAACCATGTTCCCCCACTTTAGAGACAAGGATGGCACATGGGACAGTGTCCAACACTTTGCATTTCCAACACTTTCCTTGGTCAGGTGGGATTTACATCATTTGCATGCAGGTGTAACAACCACTGCTGAAGAACACAGACATAAAACAGTACAGAATTTCCCTAAAGGTAGAAACTCAAATCTGCCACAGGTACATTACTAAAGATGCTATTTAGTAGGCAATGGCTTAAAACAAACCCTGCATTGCACAGCATTTACACACCTCAAGATGATAAAAACTCACTAAGCTACCACATTTTTTTTAATTGACTAATCTCTTTGTTCAATGCAATAGTGTGTGTGTCCCACTGCAGGTGGGTACTGTGAGTCCTTTATTCCATTAGAACACTGCCTAGGAGATATGGAAACTTGCAGTCTGCAGCTCTCAGTCTCTCCTCCTCTCTCCAGAGCCAGCCTTGGGATGCCAGGGAAGTTCTTCCTTCTCCTTGGCACCTGCTCACCATGGGCTCTGCAGCAGGCACAGCCAAATGAACTGAAATACCTCCAAATGGTACCAAAAATGGAACCAGTCCATGGCCAGAGTGTCACTGGGAAGCTCTGAGGTGTTGTTGTGAACCCCATGCTGCTTCCTCAAACCATGATCAACAGGAGGTGCCAGAACCAGTGCATGCACCCAGGTAATCATTATTTGAAATGCTTTGTCAAGAGAACCTAAAAATAATTGTCTTCAATCAATTCTTTCTTGGAGAGCCTGCACTGCAGCCTTTCCTGTGTCTTAGAAGTCCTTTCAGTCTTTTCTTAACTTTTCTTGAGTTCCTCACTCAGTGGCACTTGATTTGATTACAACAATAGCAGGAACTGGTATTTCCTCTTCATTAATACTCAGTGTAATAAACCCTTAAAATTTCCAACTGCAGTTAAAAAATACAGGTTGACGAGGGAAGAATTTTGGATAAATTAGGATCCTTGAGAATAGAAATCCTCTAAGTGCTGCTAGGAGAGATTTTAAGTGAACAATATAGCACTGCCTTCATGCTATAAGGCATTCTTCTTTGGTTAACATATTTCCAGTCTCAAACTGAGGCAGGGAAGAGAACCAAAGTGTAGCATTTGCAGTTACAAGCATTAATAAACTGCTGCAAGGAGAAGAACACTACTGGGATTTACAGAATTGAACAGCAGAAAGAATGTTCTTAGAGAAGATGTTTCACCCCAGTTTGGTAGACGTGCAGTGAGATTATTTTTTTAAGCAACAGAGGAAATGAGAGCAATGGAAGTGACAGCAGCAGGCCAGGTGCTGCTGGATGGTTGCAAACCTCTCCAGGAGTCTACAAGCTCTGGATCACTTCTGGGAGAGCCTCCCTGAGCTGAATGGGGCTGGAGTCAGGACAGCTCAGGTGATGCCCAGAATGGGAAACAGGCCCTGACTTTTGCAGGTCTCCAAACAAAAAGCACCAACCTATGCCAGCAGCTCTGAAACCATGCACAAAACTGGGTTTTGACTGTTCAGCTGATTTTGCACTGATGAAACCTTGAACACCTCCCCAAATAACATGTTCTCCAGACAGTAAGCACTTCTAAAGCACAAAGTTATTCCCTCTGCAAGTGCTGAAGAGCAGATGGAAGGAAAAAGCACGTGCAATAGAGATGACCTGAGGTGTCTGAAATCACAGCCGTGATGCTGACATACACAAAGGGAAGAGAAGATGATTTCAAACATGAGCTTTGAACCCTGACTCTTGGGAGATACATCCTGATTCCCAAACTGCTTCATCCAGCCAAAGTTTCTGCCCCTCACACCATGTTGCTCACTTGGACAGTGTACAGGGGGTGCATCACTATGTGCTGAAGCAATGTAGAAAGCAACAGCCCCAGCAAGTGGCAGCTCCTCTCCCCATGCCCTCCCCAGTCCTGGACAGGCTGTCAGCAGATGAACCAGCCCTACTCAGAGAAGGTCACAGCAAAGGATGGCTCCATGGGTAAAGCATAACACAAAGCTGCTCCACCAGAGTGACTCTGTAATGCCCAGCCAGGGAAATGCTGAATGAGTCCAAATGCTGAAGATCAGTTCACAGCACAGGGTGCAAGAGCCAGAGAAGGCTGGCTGGTGAGTTACCTGTTGCTCTGAGAGCTGAAATAGCCTGTGGGATATTTAACACAAGGGAGATCTTGCCTTTTTCCAGATACCTCATTTAGGCAGCAAAACAAAAAAGACAGAAAGGCCCAATAAGAATGAGACCCCAGAGCATACAGTCTGCAATTTAATACACACATCTGAGCTCCAAACACATTCAGCCCCTGCAAGAGGTAAATGAAACAAGAAATTACTTTGAAAACTTTTTTTTGCAGGTACAGTGACGCATATCCCAATATGACATTTTCACACATTGTCCTGAACTCAAACAAATGGGACTTTCCTACCCCTTGAAATTGTTCTCTATTCTCCATCTTATTAAGAGAAGCAGGAAACCAGGAAGCTCAATGCAATGTCTGCTGCACTGCACAGATTAAAACCACACTAAAATCACAAGTCCTAGATGGACAGGAGTAGGAAAAGGTTTGTTGCTAAAATGCCGAAAGAGGGAAGAGTATGCAGAGAACAACAAAACACAGCAGATGTTGTTTATTCAGGTATGAAATGCAGCTGTACTTACCAGAGAAATTACTTCAGATGCTACTCACTTAACTCCCCAAAACTGGAGAGCAGCATTTAATTAAACTGTGAGACCATGGTGGGACAAGGGGGCTTATTTGTACATGAAAGGTCAATGAGGAGAGTTTTTATTACTCATGATCATGGGTAACAAGTGCATTTGTTCTGCCCCAGAGAGGACAGGAGTTTTGCTGTAGGCAGAAGGTGGCCTGACTTGTCATCCCCTTGAGATGGGAAAGACTCACTCCTTGTGATCTCCTCAGATCGTCTCCTGCCAAGGGTAGGGCAGAGAGGGTCACACTGCAGGCAGCTGGGCAATTTGTTCACCTCTACACCTGGACTGGGAGCAGAACTCTCTTTTGCAGGAGGCTACAGAGGATGGTTTGACCAAAATGAAGGCAAAAATTTGTGTAGGGGGGCATGGTAAGGAGCTGAAATCCCTCTACTGAAACAGGTTTCCTTGAGAGGAAAACTGTTACTTAAAGGCAACAGAAAAAGGGTTTTTTTCCCCTAAAAGGTATTTTAATTTCTGCTTCAGAAGGATACCAAATCTCATCTCACAAGAGTCGGCCAGTAAAATCTCCTGCCTCTTCCTCTTTACTGATCCTAGTGTAATGTCACCCAAATAAATCCAGGAAAAAAAATCACTCAATTTGGAAAGGTTTTAAAGCTGAAACCCAGGAGCAAATGCTGCTATCATTTCTCTGCACACTCCAACAGCACTTCTGCAGGAAAGACCCAATTTGTGTATTACAGACACATCTGCAGGCATTCCCTGAGCAGGAGGGGCTGTGCCAGCCTGTGCCCATCAGCAGCCCTGGGCACACTCCTGGTGTTTGTGCACTCCAGAACAAACACCCACCCACACCCACACACAGGGTGCTGCCAGAATGAAAAGCAGCACAGAACTTTTGCCATTACAGACTTACTTTGGCAGAACAGCAGCCAGTACATACTGAGATAGCTCACAGTTTACTTTTTCCACCCCATTTCCCCATCCATCACAATCATTGGTCATCCCAGCAAAACCTGCAAATGCTATCAAACATCCAGAATCTGTTTCCTGCTAATTTCTCAGATGCTGTCACATACACAAAGCCTTAAAAGTAAATAATTTCTCCTCCAACACTGACAACTGGCCTCTGCTGGTAGCAGCCCCTGCCTTCAGGGCACATCTGGGCCTTTCCCCTGTTTCAAACAATTCCTATTTCATCTGTTAGTAGTAAAAACTCCAAATTTTAACTTGTAAAAAAATGAGGACGTACAACAAAAAATGGTAGCACAGAAATCATCATTTGGAAACAAATGTCATTAGCTGCTCCTTTGTTAGCATAAATAGTTAAACAAATAATGGTGTCTCCAGCAGGCTCAGGCCCACTTCATGCTCTCACTTTTGAGTCTTGCAAATGATCTCTGCAACTCCAAGTCAATAAAACTTGGTCATCAGTAATGCAGTTTTCTTTTTACAACATTACATGGAAGCAAGGGTCCAGGACACACTTTTCTTACTGAAAACAGGAGCAATAAGCACACAAATGGTGAAGTTTGTGGCAGAAGTTTTTTACAAAAAACCCTGCTGCCCTAACAAACTCTCAGGTGTGAGATGGAACAGAGCAGCCTGCTGGCAATTGAGGCACATGCCTTGAGAGAGCTGTCACGGGAATTCTCCCACTGCTACCTAAAGATTTGTAGCTTTTTCATGTATTTGTAGCTTTGTAGGTTTCTAATATATAGTTTTATAGTTTCTAGCACTTTCTTAGCTGTTCAATAGCTAACCCTTTTTAATACATTATGTCACACTCTTGAAATTCTATTTAGTTTTATTTTCAAGAAAAGAACAAGGACATCTTGTTTTGCACCAGCATTAGAGAGTCAAAACAAGATACAGGGCAAAGAACCCCCTGGAAACACTCCAAGGGGCAGGCCCAAGCGTGAAACTATTGGATTTACCTGCTAGATACACTAATTAATTAACCTTATAAAAACCGTACAAATCCTGTACCGCACATGCTCTTACCTATGTTTTCTGCACCTGAATGCTGTCATTAAAGAACTGCTTTATATTAGCCTTTTAATATTGTTTGGAAAGCTTTCCTTTTGAATCCAGGCAACACCACCTCTTGCCACGCTGCTGTCTCACCCCCAACCAGCCACTAACACGACTGAGCACACAGGTGAGTGGGCTCTTCATGCTGAGAATGAGACTCCCAACAGATGCTCTCTTGGCACTTACTAGAACACAGTCACAGCATCTTCACTTCATTTTTTTTTTTTGTTTTCCTTCCCAATATGTGGGTGAATAAATTAGATAAACAGCTGTCAATAAGCTGGCCCTATAACACAATCAGATATGTAACTTACCAAAGACCAACTTATAGAAGATAAACACTGGTGCTTAACCACCTTGGGGAGCAAAGAGCAGTGTGAGGAGCTCTTCTGCAGAAATAAACACCCATTTAGAGCAGGCTGCACCTGCAGTGCAGCTTCCTATGATCTACCCTGAACGCTGCTGCAGTCCATGACAACAGAGTTCACAGAGTGTGTGAGAGCAGACCCTGTCAAATTCCAACATCTACTCACAGCCATTTTGGACACTGAAAAAATACCCCACCAACAATGCCATCTAAGCATGCCCATGATGAATATACATGTCCTTTTTCACACATTCATGCACTGGTAACATCTACTGCAGAGCTCCGTCCTGTTACAAAAGCAGCAGTGTTAGTCATTGCAGTAGGGTTAGTTTATTAAAGATTCTTTCATAGAATTAATGGAGGTGAAACTTACTGGCATATCTCGGCCGCAGCCCCATGCAAGCAAGCAGAAAGCAAATATATATTTAAAATGGAAGAGAGGAACTGGCTAGCAGGCAGCTACACTCACCCTTTTGTACAGCCTATGGTCCACCAGAGGGCTTTAGAGTGCAAAACAATACCAAAGAGCCATTAGACACACATGGCAACAACCATACCTTACCCAGAGCTTCACTTCAGGGAGGAGGAGACAGCACTTCTGCTTGCCTGGAGAGAAAGAACCCTTCCCACTCCTGCCTAGGGACTCCTCTTTACCAGGGAAGTGTCCTGTGTTTAGGTGCTTTAGGGCAGAAAGTTATAAGCAAGTAGAAAAAACCCAACACTGTCATTCCCATGGCATTTCTAGCTGCATCCTGCCTCCCCTGGCAGCATCATGTCTTTTTCTATCTCATCCCAAATGCTACTCCACAGAAAACACTGCATATCATAATTCCATCTTAGCAATGGTTTAGATATCCCCCAGAAGAGTAAAATTTTCCTACAAATCAGAGAAAGAACAGGAAATAGGAGGTTACCTTCCCAGAGCAAGCTGGCTGTACCATACATGAATTCAGCTCAGCAATTCCAAACCCATTGGAGCTCCTGGATTTCCTTGCAGCTCTAGGCTGTGTCACATCTGGGGATCACTAAGTAGGTGGAGTCTTTCCAAAATTATTAACTATGCAAAGCTTAGGTTCTGCCTCAGTGAGCCTGGAGGCAGCTCAGCTCACAGGAGGTGTCAGGGGCAAGTTCTGGGCTGGAATTTAGTCAAGTAGAAGCTGACGGGTTTGGGCACCATGGGAAGATGGGTGAAGCTCTCCTGGGAGGCCAGGAAGTTTCTGTTTCATTCTCAATAAACAACACTTCTGTGACAGATCATGTTGATACCATGTTATGCTGATGCATGTTTTTCACCAGATTTTTGAGAATATGATAATAGATGGATAAATATGGGGGGGTTTGTTCAAAGTCAAAAGGAAACAATACATGTCTGACAGTCAGAATGACTCCTGCTGATGAATGATCCCTTTTGTCTCCATGACATTCAGCTACTAGAGCTCCAGTATCTTCTCTAAGAGTATATTCAACTAAATCTTACTGATTTTCATGGATTTTTTCATCTATTTTCTGATTTTCATCAACATCTACACATCCACTACTGAGAGCTCCAACTGCAGAACCTCTCATTAACTCTCCCAAAACACCTGAAATACTTCTGGTCAGGCAACAAACACTAAATTCAGGAGATCAGATCCCCGAGGTGATCAAAATCACATTTGAGATATTAAGCCTTTGTGCCAAAAAGTTATTAAACAAAATAGGACAAGAGGACCATTTAAGCTGTTCTGAATGCAAGCAGACAAACAGTTCTCATAATTGGCTTAAAGTAGACTTTGATCAATTTTATAATGGGATAAAACCCCAGCAAGCAAACCTGGGGAAACCCTGACTAAATCTCACCTAAAGGCTACAGAATAAACTCTTGAGAGTAATTTTTTGGCTCAGCAACAGAATTTGCTCATGGCCAAAGCCTAGGTTAAACCATTCAAATTTTCAAGGGTTGAATTTCTGAACTTTAGGCATTTACTGCCTTCTCACTTAGCTCACTCTCTCACAACAGACTGCAACTGGCTTTTGCAGCCTCTTCCCCCAGCTCCATCAACTGGCAGAAATCTGTTACAAGATCCTGTTTGTTTGACATTCCTGTGCATGCTCTCTTTTCTCTCACTCCTTCAGATCTTCCAAAAATAGTTGTCATTTCTACCCCTTCCACTGACAAGGCACTGTGGTTTAAAAAGTAGCTCCACAGTGCCATTTTTATACCACAGAGCATTAACTAACATTAGGTACCAGCTGTTATGGC
Source organism: Camarhynchus parvulus (assembly GCF_901933205.1). Taxonomy (NCBI): domain Eukaryota; kingdom Metazoa; phylum Chordata; class Aves; order Passeriformes; family Thraupidae; genus Camarhynchus; species Camarhynchus parvulus. The sequence goes on from NC_044591.1 coordinate 4,035,202, forward strand.
TCACCCCTGGATGTTCAGGAGCTTGGATGGCTGAAGTGTTTCCTTATAGAGACTGGGGGCTTTCTTAAATTGTTTATAGCAGCAGTGTGCTAATCTGGAATGATACAGGAGGAGACTGCAACGAGATTTCAACAAGCAGAAAGAGTGTGTGGGCTCTTAGCCCAAGCACCAGCCCATCCTCATCAGCTGTACCCTGTGTGAGTGTCACATGGAGACTGAAGGGATATAATTAGGAAGCTTACACAGAGGTGATCTGAAACTCACTTAGCATCCTAAGCTTTATTACTCTTAGGAAGTGATAAGCAAGAAAATCAAGCAGGGAGGAACAATGTCCTTATTGAGACACAAAGAAAATTCAGAAAGCTTGAGGAAGAGCAGGTGAGAGAGAGGAAGCAATTCCACCTGGTACCCCAGTGTACCTGCACCACAAGGCAGCCAAGAGAGAGGCTTGGGAAGGAATGGAGCTGGGTGCCCTCACCAGGACATGGCTGTGCCAGGGTAAGGGCAGGGATCTGCCCCTCAGGACAGGGAGCAAAGAAATGAACAGGTCAGTCTGAATCAGCTGAGATACTGCAGCAAGTGAAGCTCTGTTCTATTGAGCAGATGATCTCTGTAATTTCCAGGATTATATTTTCCTTTACAGTTTATACAAGCAAAAGGCTTCTAATTTGTCTTCAAAATTCTTTATGGTAATGCAGCTCTAAAAACCTGGTTTGCATGGTGTTTGTCACTGACTGCAGAGAGCAGAGGCACCAGATCCCTGTGGGGTTCCAGCAGCCACAGGAGCCCAAGGGTCTGTGAAACACTAAAGGAACACAGATGCAGCTCAAGTGTGCAGAGCAGGAAGTGCACACTGTTGGAAACTTTTTTAGCAAACAGGAGGAAAATGGGGAATGAGACTCAGACCTGTCACATTTCTAAGCAGTTCTAGGAATCTGCTAAATTTATGTATTTTTCAAGCAGATTCTGAATGCTGGTTTTGTTATTTTGCTAAGTCTTGCTTTCACTTTTAACATTTACCAATGCCACGATGCTCCTGTTCTAATTAGTCAATTACTAATAATAGTTACATTAACCCAATTTTAAACTCCTATGATTGCTTGGAGAAAACATGCAAGCATAATCCTGTGATCATTTCTATTTTAGAAAGTAAAACAAGGCAGTTCTGAAACACTGTTCACATCTTCAGTGGAGGCAAGTCACTTTTTCCTTTTGTTGCATCCTAGCCAAGAACCATGACTGAATTCCTGAGCAACCACAAGTGGTAACAAACATGGACATGGGACAGGACTGCACTGCTGCAGAACTTCCAGCACTGCACAGTGTGATGTTGACAGAGAATCCCCCCCGCTCCTGAATTTCTGTCTGGAGCTCCCCAAGGGCTGAACCCCTCCTGCAGGGATGCCCAGAGCAGAGACTGTGCTGCTGGAGAGAGGAGACTGACCGTGGGTGCAGATGAGCAGGGTCTCTCTGCAAAGGGAAGAGGAGACACTGAGAAAGAGGAAGGCAATGAGCTGAAGTCAAGAACTGTTGGAATCAGGGGCAATTTAAGCCTTGCAGAATCTGTGTTACTCAACAGCTGGAGTCTTAACTGAGCCCTGTTTGGAGTGCATGGCACATCCTGGGTGCTGGTGGGAACCCCAGGGACACTGGGGGTTCCACATTTCCTGGGCCTGTGTCTGAGCTGGCTCTAAGAGCCTCTCAGGCTGATCCCAGAGATCTCATGGATGGAAACTTGGCACATGGTTCCCCCAGGGACTGCCAGGATCTCAAGCAGATCTGAGAGGACACAGAAGTTCTGAACCTCCAGGACATGCTGCACAGCAAACACAACAAAACAACCACTTTGGTCTCTTCCATATGCCCTGCTGAAAGAGGGAAGTCACTCGTGTTTTTTCATCAATGACTGTGGCTGTTTCAAGAGCACTTGGAATCAGCCTGGGAACTACAAAGTCCTCTTTGTTGTCCACACATGTTAATTCCCACTGAACCTGCAGGTAAGATGTACTTCCACAGCATGAGCCACACTGACCTCCTAACAAAGTGAAGCTTTGAAATCCTGCAATAAGGACTGAGTCTGTTTCTAAAATCAGGAGTCTATCACATGCCTCTAAGAGCTCTCCTTGTTAAATGTCACTGGACTGAACTAAACATACTTCAAAATGCATCAGGTGTGACCTGAGTGGATGAAATGCATGGGTAGTGAGAATGGAGGGGGCAGAGTCAGAAATTCAGGATTCACCACTGTCTAGGCAAAGTCCCAGTTTGCAGCTTGATCATATAGGGGATCCTTTCAGCTAAAACCCACAGCAAACACCCTGCTGGTGTGGCAGTGTGGCTGCCACAGGGGAGCACTCTGGCAAGCCTGTGCTGTTCCCATGCTGGTGGAGTGGCTGATGTGAACTGACCTGTGCTGCTCTTCTGCCACATCCCACCTAGCCACACTGAAGAGAACACACACTTGAGGAGAGCCAGCCAAATGATTCTGTGTCCAAACTAAAGGCATTTCCAGCACACACCAGTTGTCATCACTTTTTGCACTTTCCCACATACCATGAATGCTTTGGGCGGCACTCAGAAGCTGTAGCTATGATTTAACAAGATTTTTTTTTCGACTTTCTCAAGTCCAGCTTTTAAAGTCAAACAACCTGGGTTGTTCTACATTATAAGCAATGGAGCTGTACACAATTCTCTTTCACCAACAGACCTAAATTAAAGATTTCATTTTTTACAGCGCATCATGGAAACAGCTCAGCTTTGTTCTTTAAGATCTGTAGTGAGCTGGTTCTATTATATTTACATTGCACTCATTGCAGACACACTTGGACATTGTCACAGTGCTCTAAGGAAGGGCAGATACCAAAAGACAGCATCATACCTGTGGCGGCAGCGTCGTAAAAACCGCATAATCTTGCGAGCAGCTTGATCCTGCTTCTTGGTAAGCAGACTGCTTCTAAACACAAAAAACCCCAACACTGAAGTGCAGGCAAAACTGGGGAGAACACTACTAAATGCAAGAATAATTATCCTACGAACTGTGGCGGTGTTTGAGGGTCCCCAGGACGAGGGAAGAGATGAGAATCTTGACTCCATGTTTCAGAAGGCTGATTTATTATTTTATGATATATATTATATTAAAAGAAAATGCTATACTAAAACTATACAAAAGAAAGAGAAAGGAGACATCAGAAGGCTAGCAAAGAATGAATAATAAAATCTTGTGACTGACACAGGTGGCTGTCATTGGTCATCAAGTAAAAACAATTCACATGCTGGGTAAACAATTCTCCAAACCACATTCCAAAGTAGCCAAACACGGAGAAGCTGAAGCTTCCCAGTTTCTCAGGAGAAAAGATCCTGGCAAAAGGACTTTTCATAAAATATGTCAGAGACAACACACTGCATTTCCCACTGGCCTTTGTGAAGCACAGCACCAAAGCAATACACAAAGATGCCAAGAGCATCAGCAGCCTGGGCTCACCTGAGTTTCTGCTGCACGATGGTGGCTGCCCGGCGGTTCTGCCTCCTCTTGCCGCACTCCTTGTAGCTGCGGTAGTACTGCTGGATCAGCAGCGCCGCCCGGCGGCTCTGCTGGAACTTCTTCTGCTCGTAGTAACTTCGGAATTTGCTCTGGATAAGAATGGCAGCTTGCGTCATCTTTTTATAAAGTGCATACTACAACAGAAACAGAGAGAAGCTGAGGCATCCCAGTAGGAGCAGAAAGAAGCAGGTTCCTAGAGTTAAAGGCTCTTGAGACACTAAGATGTGATGAGAAGTTAATGAATATCTATTCCCTGACTGAGAGTGGTGTAAAAAATGGTGACAGCAAACTGGAAACTGTAAGATTAGGGGCAGAACTTAGTCTGCATCAAGAAAACAGCTGTTTTTCTGCCTGTGGAATAGTTTGATGGGATTAATGGAATCATAGAGTAGTTTGCACTGGGAGGAATCTTTAAAGGTCATCTAGTCCAACGCCCAAACATGAACAGGGACATTTTCAAGGAGATCAGGCTGCTCAGAGCCCCATCCAGCTGCTCCTGGATGTTTCCAGGGATAGGGCATCTGCCACATCTCTGGGCAACTTGTGCCAGTGACTCCCCAGCCCCATTATAAAATCTTTCTTCCTTGTATCTAATCTGAATCCACCCTTTTTTAGTCTGAAACCATTACCACTTGTCCTATTGCAACAAATGTCTGTCCCCATCTTTCTTAAAAACCAAACCCCAACAAACCCTCAAAACCACAATAGTGAGCCTAAGACACAGGCAAAACAAAATCTCATTAGACATCTGTAACAAGCATCCAATGAACTCACAAATTTGCATGAGCAGTCACACACTTCCCAAATTCCATCTAGCACTGTGATTATTATTATTTCTAGCCCTGTGATTCCAAGTAAAGCAGGTGCATACTCTTCAAAAGAAAATTTTTATTCTACATCCTTTTCCTCTGACAGCATGCAAGGTGATGACCACTTAACAGAAACCATGTGTATTCATTAATATTTTTAAGTCCTTTCTAAGATGGAAATGTAGAATAATGTATAGAAGTTTCATTTATGCTACTATAACAGAGGTTTTCAGTGTCTGCTGATCTTATTTTGGCAAGTTTTAATACTTTCAAAACTGAGGTGTCTATTGTTCCTGGATATTTTATCAGCTCTAACTTCTGCTCACTTTATCAGACAGATGAGCAGCAGCTACTGCCCTGTACAGGGCAATGTCCTAACATTTCTCAGTATTTTCCACTGTACTGGGAACAAAAACCCCAAAAGCAAACAAACAACCCTCCCAACATAACCCCAAAGCAAAAAATCCTTCAGTATCATCACAGACCACCATTTACCAAATTTCACTTTTTGGAATTGAAGCAGTCATTAGGAGCAGTTATATTTTGCCATTAGTATTTTTTTTTTTGTTTCCTTCTTTTTTCTTTTTAACATTTTTTAATTAATGGATCAGATTGTGACTTTAAATTCGCTGTTTTAAACAAGTCCACTCATGAGCTGGTAATGGTTTTCCTTCAAAGTTTTAGCCCAGATGGGACTTCTGTGGCTGAGTTACAAACCCCTGAACAGAAGGGTTCAAATACAAAACCATGCCATGAGCTGTGGCTGTCCAATGCAGTCACAAACCTCTGCTGATCAGTGCAGTAACAGATCAGAGGAATAAGGCACAGGAAAGAGAAATCAGCAGTCACTGCACAGACCAGACCCCACCATGTCTGCATGCAACCCTAAAACCTGAATAGCTGCACCCTGTCCTCCTCTTGTTTCCTTCTTCTTTCTGCAAAGGGGATCAGTGGAGATGTCACCTGAACTCCTCCCCAAAGAGGAAAGCCTTGTGGAGCTCAGTGCCCAGAGCTCAGCCCACTTGTGGTGACAGAACAGGTCTGAGCCTGACCCAAAACCACAGGGCAGGGGAAGCTGTGGATGGAACATCACCCCAAGGACACGTTCTCTCCAGGAAAAGCACACCTTGCCTCCTGGTAGCCCTGAGAAAAGCTCATTTGACTCTAGAATCTGACCAGATCAAGGTGTTGCACAGCTGGGAAATCCTTCTTCCCAGCAGAGAATTACTGACTGTGAACAGTTTAGCAGTGGCACCAACAGTTGTGCCTCCAGCACGAGCAGCAACGTACTGAGATGTTGGTCTCAGGAACTCAGCACACAGGTATTTCAAAGATGAATGGTGAAAATACTTCAGCAGGCAAGCAGAATGCAGAGGACATTGGCTCACGGGTGGGATAAACGTTCTGTGCTGCCCAAAAGCCAAGGTGACCAAGTGACAGCTGATCAGGAGCACTAAAGCCTGTCCTCTGGAAACTGCTGCAAATCCCTCCCAGCAGCTCAGCCCATCCCTGCTCATGGCAGCTGATGCAACTGCGGCACAGCAGCCCCTACACAACTCCCAGAAAGTCTGGTTTGTCACTGATATCTCAACCATAGGCATTTATTAGTGGATACTATTAAAAGGTTTCTCCAAAATGCCAGGTTCTCCTTGTTTATACTGAGTGTGAAAAGTAGTGACCCAGAGGGAACTGTTTCCAAAATAGTGTTTGTATTTGTATTACCTTCAAGGCTATCCAAGTAAGCTTGGGGAGAAACAGAAAAATACATAGTTAATGTTAGTTCTGCAAATAAAGAATGCAAAACAAAACAAGAGACCCAAACAATCTTCTTTCAAAAAAGAAGTGATTCCAGGATCCAAGACAAAGCAAATTTCAAGCAGTTTTTGAATGGAATTAAGCTTCCCTGCTACAGGAAGCATCAGTGCAGAATGAAAGCTATGTGATGGGTTGGATGTGAACCACAATGCAGTCACCTAACACTAGAAAGACTTCCCAAATAAATGTTTTTGAGGGTTGTAAAAGAGCATAAGTGCCTTGCCTCACTTTCTGTTACCATGCTGCCAGGCATTAGACAGATTGTGTCTAGTAGGGTAAAGTGTGAAGAGGAATGTGGGCTCTAGTCCTCATCAAAAAAACCCCAAAACCAAACCAAAAAACACCAAAATGAAACAAAACAAAAAAACCCCAAACCAACCAACCAAAAAACCACCAAAAAAACAACAACAACAACAAAACCTAACAAAAAATCAAAAAGCAAAGGTATCTTCTTTTTCTGGGGTTGAGAACTCAGCCTGAAAACATGTCTCCAACCAGAGTCTGGAGAACAGTCTCAGTCCTGGAAAAACTTGCATGAATCTACAACATGTGACTTCCCATAGTTTAAAAGTTTAGTATGTGCAAAATAAAACAACCTATTTTTCATCTTCACCTTTATCAAAGGCAAAACCAACTTCAATTTCCCAATGAAATTTGGCAAGCAACTAGTCAGAGAATCCTCAGGCTGTAGCATGCATAAAGGCCAATATGGAATACATCACAGCCCTTCATCTCACAGCAAAACCACAGGCATTATCACAAACAAATTTCAAGGATTCCCTCTAAAACTAAGAATCAGAACACGAATATTCCTCCCTTTTCAATTTTGCCTGAGCAAGGTACTTCATTAGAGCATGCTGAAAAGCACAGGAGAGGATCAGTGGGACAGTGCCCACTGTTGGGGTGGGCAGGGGTGCATCCATGGCACTTACAAGTATGTGCTTCATAAAATTTCATTTTCTTGATTACCTGTTTGTACTTTCGGTAGCAGCGCTGAATAACAGCAGCAGCCACCTCCTGCTGTTCCCGGAGAGGACGACCCTGTGGGGACAAAGGGAGGAGCAGCATCAGGCAGAGTGCACCAAAACCCAGGACAGGTGACCTGGCTCTCAGACTGCCTGCTCCAACTCAGGCCTAGGCATCTCCTGGAGATGCCTCTGCTGTCAACTCACATAAGGAACAAACCTTCAAAATGCATCTTTACACCAAATGGGCAACTAAGCAGAACCTCTGGAGTACTGTCAGAATTCAGGACAGTATCCTGGATTGCCAGGACCCTGCCAGGGGCTCAGAGACCCTGGCACAGAGCCCAAGATGCCTGTGCTTTTGATTATGACCCATGGAAAAAATTACCAACGTTACATGAGGATCTGCAAGCCGCGAAAATCTAAGTAGAATGATGGTGAATTTGTCACAGGGTGAAAAATAGATTTTTTTTGGTTTTTAGAATGGGGGTTCAGGGGGCAAGATGGAGGAATCTGGGCATGTCCAGCCTTTCTCCTTCTTCTTGGCCTCCATCTTCTGCTGTCATGTTGGCATTTTTAGATTGGTTTAGAGTAGACGCTCACTGTCTAACATGGGTGATAGGTATTGGGAAGTCATGGTAAATAATGTAAACATAGTTTTAGTATAAAAAGGTAACACCACTCCGGGGCAGGCAGAGTGCCTCTGTCTGACCTGCTGAGCAGACCTTGGCATGCCAGAGAAAGAATTTTATAAACAAGATACAATAAACAACCTTTAGAACAAGAACTGAAGAGCTCTGACTCCTTTTTCGACTGCTGGGCTGGGAAAAGAGACTTTCTAATGTATCTCAGGGTCACTGTGACCAGCTAAAATCCTCAGAGGGTACATTTTGAGGGGATGTGCCACAGCATGGCATGGCATGCACTTCCTACACAGTACTTGTTGGGCAAACATCAACAAGTAAATGTCAGAAGCATTGAAAAGGTTATGATAGAAACTGTGTTTTTGTCCCTGGAGTGGATATTACCCACATTTTGGTTTGTAACAAATTATAATCTCTCTCTCTCACACACCCATCAAGGAATACACTGGGGCAGTTGAGCCACATACCTTGTATTTCCTGAATACTGTCTGGACGAGTTTGGCAGCTTCATAGAGTTCTCTCTGCTCATGATCAGACAGAGTTAACTGTGCAAACTCATTTTCTACCTTCTCGCTGGTGGATGCACTCAGAAATTCAGACCAGTCTGCTGCCGAGGGAAGGCTGGGTTTCTCAAAAGCTATTTCACTGATTGGAGAGCCTGCAGGGCTCAAGCTGGTGTTCGAAGAAGGGGTCAGGGGTTCACTATACAGACTTCTGAAATACCAATCACAGTAGGAATTATTGGCTTACAAAGCACTTGGGTTTGCATCACAGATAAGGACAACAACATTTCTGAGTTCAAGACAGAAGTTTATGCTCCTGTCTCTCTCCCTAAGACATCCCACACCCCTGAGCCAGCCTGTCCTGCACTGCACAGATGGGGTGCTGGAGTGAAAACCCCATTCCATGAATTTGTAGCTGTGTTGGCAACAATACATCTGAGCACAAGAGTGTGCCTGGGCCAGCAAGGCCAGAACTGAGTCTCACTGAGAACTGGCACCTGCAGGCTGAAGAGGCAGAACGTGCTGCCCAGTGCTCACACCACACCAAAACCCAACCTCAGAGCTCTCACTGACCTGATCTGTGCAGCACTGGGCAAGTGATCGACATCAGCAAGGTAACTGGCCAGCCAGCTCATGGTGGTGCTCATGGCAGCACTGTCTGTCCTCTCCACCAGCAGCGACTCCATTGGCACAAAATTCTCTCGCTTGATCCTGTCAGGCGTAGCTTCAATAATGTGCTCTGCAAGTGTCATCATGTTCACCTGCCAAGGGGGAAGGAACAGCAAGCTTTAGCTGCCTGGTAGGAGGTGCCTTGTGCTTCCATGTTACAGCCCAGCTTTAGACAGAATTCCCCATTTTGCCCAAACCTACTGTTTGTTTCAACATGGAGAGAAACCCATTAACGAGCGCTCATTTGCTTTTCTGCCTCTTCAGACCAAGCACTGCAGGGTTTCATATTCCCTAGACCTCTTTATTCCCTTTATGGGGAACCCAACAGATCTGGAGAAAGGTCTTGGCCCTCCCTCTACAGCTGTCACTGGTATGTTATTTCCAAAGGAAAAGTGACTCTGCCACTCTTTTGCTGAGATGTGCAGTAGAGCACAACAGGACAATAAAGGCACATCAAGAGAAGTTAAAAATCTTGGGACAAAACATTGTCAGGAGTCCTTCTGAATGGTATCCCTCAGCTCAGCAAGTTTCACGGGAATTTTCAACTCAGAATAAAAACTCTTCTTGTTTTGCAATGCTCTGCTTCACCCATGTTACACCAGCCATAGGAGAACGCTCTGAGATGCCAAGGCAGAACAGGTAAGGTTGTGTTCCCATTACCCATTTGCTCAGACAACCACAGTATCTTTCTCCCAGTGACTACATCTCATATTCCTCTCCCACTTCTGTTATATTTTTATTTCCTCTATTCCATACCTAGTGGGATTCTTCCTTCCCCAAACCCACTGTCTCTTCCACTCTCCACTCTTTCCTACCTCCTTCCCTCTTAAGTGCAGAGGCCTGGCCTGCAACCACAGCACTACCTCTCTCACATTGTCTCTGTAGGGACTCCTGCCCAGTTCCCATAGGACTATAGGGCCACCTGAGTCACATGCACTGCTGTGATCAGGCTCTGCTTTCTCCTTTTTCCTTGCACATCTGCAAACAATTTTGTGCATTCTGTATGCTGCTGAAGTGTACAACCCTAAATGCTAACCATTAGCCTTTATGCCTGCACTGAAATCAGAAGAAAGCACATTAACTGTGTGACCACCTCCTTCCTCAAAGCACAATTCAGAGTCTCTAGAGACCTCCATGGGAATTTCTCAAGGTCAGGATCCTCTGTGCAGCCTCCATGCTCTCAGAAACTGCTGCTCTTGGATCTGTGGGTGTGTTTACCTGCAGTTCATCCATGTGGTGTAAACAGTCCTCATCCCCTGTGCTGTCCCTGTAGGACAAGAGTTCTGCATCCACCATCTCCCTGTCGGCCATCATCAACACATTCATCTGCTCCCGCTGGCGGAGCCGATGGGCCACGGCCTCCTTCCCCTTCTGGCTCCCTGCCACCTGCACTGCAGACACACCAATATAAATGTCTTTTGGGTTCCATTTGATGCCTGCTTGGCTGCCAGAGCCCCGGTACCCAGTAACTTCTGGGATGTGCTGGGAGAGCTCCCGGCCATAGTCCCTCAGCCCTTCACTGGGGCTGATTGTCTCAGTGGAGGATTGCTTGGAGCTGGAGTTCTGCTTCCTAATGCTTGGCTGTTCCAGGCTCAGTGCAGTGGAAAGCAGCTTCTCTTGCCGGGCTTGAAAATACTCAGGGCTCAGCTTATGCTTTTTGGGTGCAGGGTAATCTTTCTGAGTCTCACTACTGTAATAGCTGGAAGGTTCTGATCTTGGCCGCCTCAGCTCTGTAAACAAACAGATCAATGGTCAAAACTAAACATGCAACTCACGACTGCTACAGGAACATCAACAGCTTCTGCCTCAGGCCAGAGTTTGAGCTGTGCTCTATGGACACCTGAGAGGATGTGCAAAGGGAGTAACAACCACCCAGGGAGGATAATATCTCAGCCACTCCTAAGATACACAAGCCTTTCCAAAGCAGGCATTCACTCCTCTTCCTGATTCTTATGCAAGTGTATGTAGCACCAGAAAAGAATTAATCATGGACAGCAAGGCTACAGGTGGCACCTGCTGCCCAGGTGAGCCCCTTGCCCCCACATTTTCACACGTTAAATGTCAGCAAAACAGAGCACACCCTCCAGGGTGCTTTACCTGTGTTTGTACTGGAAATCACTGTGACTCCCTTCTGAGGCTCCTGAGAGGCAACAAGCTCACTGTGCCACTGGGACACCCAGCTCTCTGTGTTGGAGTCTGTGCTCGAGGGGCACTGAATCCTGGGGTTCTGCCCAAGCTGAGTTTGCTCATCTCTCTGCAGCTGCTCCAAGCACTCTGCCAGCTTGACGTGGCCCCGAGAGCGAGCGATGGCCAGGGGCAGCCTCCCGAGGGAGTCCGGGATGGAGATGGCGCGGCGGTCCCACTTGTACAGCACAACTGCTGCATCCATGTGGCCCAGGGCACAGGCCCACATCTGAAGAAGAAAAGGTAACTGACCCACTGGAGACCTGCCTTCTCCTTTCTTGTTAATCCCAGCTCAAGGAAAAACTCTTCTGATAAACAAAACCATTACATGCTCAAGGCCAGCAGATCACGTTTATAAATGTTCTAATCCAATAAAACCAACCCAACCCAACATAGGGGACTGAATATATGCTATTCTCTCCTACAACAGAGAAACCTCCAATTGACAAATAAACCTAACAGTTTGGTTTCTTCTGTTTTGGGGTTTTTTAGTGACATTGACATCATTGCAGAGACAGAACAGCTTCATACACAAAGGAGTCTCTGAGGTCAGAAACATGCAGACAGGACCAAAGGTTGGGAACAATAAAATCAATACTCAAGTTGTAAACTGGCAGTTCTGGTTCCATTTGTTTTGGCTTTTTGCTTGTTTAAGTTCTCAGTCATGATTTCATGACTACAGAGAACAAGACAGTTTATAACTTTACAGCTTCTACAGTTAAACTTCTACAGTCAGAGAAGACAATATGAAAGAAGGCATGTACAGTCCTTTTCACACTCTGATAGTGGAGACTAGATTCTGTGTAAAACACTAACCAGAACCATCTGTCCATCTCCTTTCCTCCTGTTTCTCAATGACAAAGTTTTGTTCTGTGCGCTCTCTCTCAACAAAATGCCAGGAAGCTGACAGTACCATGTCTTACCATTTACACAGCAGGAACATCCACTCTACAGAGAGTGAAACACTTCAGGAAAATGACACATCAGAAAGAACTCTCCAAAGGGCCCTCAGACTCTCTCAGAAGTTTCAGACCCTGCTCTTACCAGAGGAGTGCAGGAGAAATGATCCACATTCAAAGGGTCAACTTCCAGCTCCAGATCAATGCTGTCTGCATGTTTGGTGCTGCAGGGGAAACAAGAGAAGGAATATGATCTGTAGCTATGTCAGGATCATTGTCTAAGAACAGAATTATTCAAAGCCCTGTACCACAGAGAAGAGGCCACACACATGTATTTACTACATGCCCACAACATGTGTATTTACTACAGACAGTGCCCCCACCACAGGCATGAAGAGCATGATAGATCCAGCAGCTCTCAAGATTCCATCAGATCAGGGCATGGGAACAAGTCCACGGGCTTGGCTCTTTGTACAAGACAACCAGAAACATGGACTGAGCAGAGTTAATAAATGCTCCTGCCATGCCTGTGCTGACAGCCCAGAGTCCAAGGCTGGGTCTTACCGCCACTTGATGAGGGTCTGGATGAGAGTAGCATAGCCCTGGGCAGCAGCCAGATGGAGCAGGGTCATTCCTCGGAAAGTCTTTGAGTGGATCAAGTGTTTGGACTTCGCCCAGCACGCACGACTCATCATCTTCTCACACACCACCACCACACGGCTCTCAAAGCAGCTGCCCAGGGTCCCAGTCCCAGAAACGCACTGGAACACCACACACATCCCAGTTAACCACGGAGAGCTAGAGGAATGTGCTCCCTTATTAACAGAGTGACAAAACTATCCTTTGTCCTCTCAAAAAGGAAAGAAGCCCAGGAGTTTCTCTCCTTGATTAGGTGAAAAAGAGACCTCATGGGACCTTGTGGACTTCACCTCAAACTTAAGGATAGCTAATTAGAAGCCAAAAAGTCCCACCTAAGCAATTTACTAGAAAAAGAAGAGAACAAAGAAACCAATGGCTTTTGTGAAGTGTTTTACCAGGAGCAAGAACCTCTTGCACCTGGCTTGGTTTTTCTCTGTTTGTTATTTTGCCTCTAATTAAACCTTTTTGTTTCCAACATGGCAACAGAAGCCATCCTGCTGATTTTATGCCTCCAAAAGTAGCTGAGCTATCTTAGGTGAGTAATAGACCTCCAAGAGCTTATGAGACCTGGCTCGAGGAGGCCCCTATTAATGAGAGGAGCTGCAGCTTGCCCTGAACAGGCAGCCTTCTACAAGTACTGAGACAGTGGCAAATGTGACCAAAAACCAGCTGCTGTTAGACACCCAACCAGACTTGTCACTTAGGACAAACTATAACCCTTTCCAAACCCCATCTCCCAAAAAACCCTCTGGTAAGAAAGCATAAAGCTGTGTCTGCACACAGAAGGGCTCATACCTGCACCTGTGTTCCACTGTTCCCATTCCCATTGCTCCCGCCTCCTACTCCTTGTTTGTGTTGCTGGGAGCCTGTCATTTCAGCCATTCTCCTCTCCATCTGCTCCAGTCGCTCCAATATGGACATCCTGAACTGGTTATCTGGGTTGGAGAAAGCCACAGTAAGGACATTTCCATGGAAAGGAAGCTCAAGTCACAAACAGCTATTCTGGAAGTGATAGAGGAGGTTTGCTCTGCTTGGAAATGCACACACACTTGCTCTTCATCCTAGCTCTTCCACCTCCTGCAGCAACCCTGTGACTGCAATGTCAGAGAACTTCCTTACAGAAAAAGACAGAAAAATGAAAAATGCAGGCAGAAGACAAATCCCTTTCCCTGTGAGTCCAGCTGTAGGCACACAATACAAGGGGTAATGCAAGGTCTTTCAAAACACAAACTCTAAGCAAATATACTCATTCACAGAGCATTTCAGTAAGATCACATCTGCCATTTTAGAGTCAACCCTTCTTCACAACAATCCTGAATTCAGTTTGGCCTGCATCCTGGAATCATGCAATAATGGTATCTGGAAGAAAAAGGCTCCTCTGCTTCCTTCTGTGCTTAGGAAAAGGAACCTTTAATAGGGTACTTGCTCCTTCCCTAGCAGGCTCCCTTTCTTGGAAAAGAGCTTCAGCCAAGTGCCAGAAACAGAACCACCACAATTTGGAGTATGGGCACTGACAATCCTGTAACACCACTCTGAAACCCTGGAGCCCTCTGGTCCCTACAGAAGTCTGTGTTACTGATTTTCCCCTCATTGCATTTTAACACAGCACTATCCTACAGCTACTAAGGCTTGAACGGTGGAGCAGGGAGGTTCAGACAGATTAACAGATCATTGCTGAACTGATTCCCATAGAGATCAGCTGAGGGAATGATCCTCTGGATAGGGCCAGTCAGTGCAGAGGGAATGGCTGCAAATGCAGAGCTCCTTCTGCAGTTTCATGCAGCTCATGTGAAGATGGGCATGACTGTTTTATGCATTTAATGAATCTTGCTATCATGCTAAGAGCATAGGTAGCAAACTGTAAGGGAGAGACAGCCCCCATATTGTTCAGATTCAGGCATCCATAGAGATGGTGTGCTGGTGCAGAACACTCATAAACCCAGAACCACTCCCAGTGACAGCAAAAGCAGTATGTGCACTAAAATAGACACGCTCTGATGAAGTTTTCAACATGTCAGTCTTCTCCAAGAACACAGAGTCCTCCCTGGAAGGCTGTAGGAGTACTCATATGCTACACTGAGGCACAGCTCTCAGTAGAAGGTATTGGAGAGGTGTGGATCTCTGCTGTACTGCACTAAGGACAATATTGCAGACCACTGGTACAAGACAGCTCAGCTCCAGGGGCTGGAGCCATCCCCTTCTCACCAAGAGGCTGCTGTGGTTTACCAGCAGGCAAGAGCTCCACTCCCTTCTGGCCAGCTTCAGCATCCCCCTCTGGCTGCTCAAGAGCCAGGGACAAAGGACTGTGGCCAGCACCTCCCATCTAACCTCGTGTCAGAGGTGAGCTCACTAATCCAAAAGATTTATTATTAGTGCCTTACGAATCCTTCATTTGTCCTGTTAATTGCAAAGCCCCTGGGAAAGGACTGGCAGCTGTATCACCCCACACTGATGGTGCTGCTGAGGTGTCAGGGCCCTGTCCCTCAGCTGTGGTCAGCACACAGCAGCAGCAGCAGCCCTGTTTGCCCAGCAGATCTTTGTTCCAGGAGTGCTGCAGTGTGCTGCAGTGCAGTCCACACCGCTGTCTCCTCCCTCCCCATTGCCAGGCAGAGCACGTCCACTGCAGAGACTGGCACAGACCTGGCCCTGCTGAGCTCCCCTCCCTGTAAAACACAGCCCAGGCATCTGCAAAAGTGGCCACACTTGCCCTGCAGGGAACAGGGCTCCACACAGGTAATGCCACTCTCCCTAGCTGGCTACCAGCACCTGCATTTATTAGAGCTGAGAGCATCAAACCACACTAGGTATCATATCTGAGCCCCCAGCACCTGCATTTATTAGAGCTGAGAGCATCAAGCCACTCTGGGTATCACATCTCAGACCCCAGCACCTGCATTTCTTAAAGCATCAAGCCACACTAGGTATCACATCTCAGACCCCAGCACCTGCATTTATTAGAGCTGAGAGCATCAAGCCACACTGGGTATCATATCTGAGCCTTCAGCCTTGTACAGGCACAAGCAGGATCTTTTTAAAAGAAGAAATTTGGCTTGAACTGGAGTAATAAACCAACAAGCTCAGGGCTGCAAGATTCTGGGATTTGTTCCTACTCATTTAGGGGTCCAGAGAGAATAATTCTGTATACCTGGACACAAAAGGAGAAAATAATACAGAAGTACAGATTACTATTTTCTCCCCATTTTTTTTTTCAATCTGAAACCACTCTGGAGCAGAAATGGAGGGCCCTATGTTTGTGACTATTTTCCAGGCTCTTCTCTCTGGGCTTTATGATCTGTAATGAGTGAAGCCTCCACCTTTCCTGATCCCAAAGATACTGAGAACTTCCTGTCAGTTTTTGTCAGAAGACTGAAGCTACCAAAGGTATACCTGTCACCCACCAATGTCCCCAGACACTAAACAAAACACTACACCAAAGAAATGAAAGCAGGGAATTTTTCTTAGGAAACAGAATCCAAAACATCTGGTGCTCCCAGGTATTCCTATTCAGACACCTGGTAGTGCTCCTGGAAATAAAAAGGGCAGGACTAACAGATCAGGCATTTTAGAAATATGCTGCTATTGGCAAAATGGGAAGTAGAAAAAAACACTCTGGAGCACCAACACAGCATGGTCAGAGCCCTCCCTGTGTCTAGAAGAGATCACCAGAACTCCCCCAGATCAGGGTGTGCCCCAAATGAAAAAGCTCCAGGCAGCAAATGAGCCAAGTGGGGCAGCAGAGCAGGGAAGGTGTCCCCATGCTGCCCATTTCCAAGGTGACCATAATCAGTGTCTAAGCAAGCCACAACTGATGACAGTTCCAAAATTATTTATGTATAGCGTTTTCATCATTCTGTAGTGTCAATTACACCAAGATGTCCCTTTCAAAAGGAACCCTGGTCATTTGAAGTGCATGCACTGCACTAGTCTACCAAAAAAACCAAACAAAACCCCCAACAAACTAACAACAACAACAAACCTACAACAACAAAACCCCAAACAAACAAAAACAAACAAAAAGCACAAAAAAGAAAAATAAGGGAGGGGCAGGGAGGGAGTGGGAGAGAGAACACCTTCCCCCAAGGTTTCTCCTGAACTCAGCAATGAGGCAAAATGCTCCTTTCCCACCCCAGCCCTGAACACACACCAGATTAGCAGAATTTTGGACCATGTCCAGCCATTTGACACACTGCTGATGAGCTAACTGATGCACCTTGCAATGCCCTGAGAGAAAGGAGAAAGGCTACAACAACCATAGGGCTGAACATTACAACTCTGAGAAGTTCAAGACCTTTCATCCTGTGTTATTTCTCATTTTCCTCTCTTCCTCACTTCAGGGGGTCTCTGCAGGGCCACCTGCTTAACAGGCACTGAAGTTACAGGACCAGTTTCCACATTCTTGCTTTTTACAGCTAGCAGAAGGTCTCATGACAAGTCTCTTGCAGTGCACTGAAGATGAGAGCTCAACAACATAAAGATCACTGTCCAAATAAGCTTTTCTCCTGCTACATGGCACAGGAAATCTAAATAGCCTGAGCCCAAGGAAATCTCTTGCACTGGAAGCACCCTCACTCTGTCCAAAGGCCACAAAGATCCACATAGATACAAACATATTCATATATTTAAGGTTTTGCCCAAAAATTATGGTTTTGATGATAGAATTTAAAATCTTTTAGTGAGCTAAAAAGTTAGACATGCAAATTTGTGCATTTATTGAGTTTTTCCACTGCATCTCAATCTCAGAAATGTTTTAATGTTCTTTAGGAAACTACAGAGAGTGTTTCTCAAGGTGTTCTTCAAGGCTTCCTCTACCAAAGGTGATGAAAATAACCACATTTCTTTATCTCCAAGAGAGAGAATAATTTCACAGAAAATATTCTGAACACTGTATCTTTCATGGAAATTATTCTTCTTCATATTCAACAATATCAATGTAACACCAAAATTATTTCTCACTATCTTTTCCCCAGCATAACAAGGAGAAGTGGTGGTAACCTGAGGAGAGCTGAACTGTCCCAGCAGGGAGGGACAGGGAGGAGCTGCCAGGTCAGATTTTGACCAGTACTAAGCAATTAGTTTGAGTTTCATAATTTCCTTAAAACACGACCCATCTTTCAAGTGCAGAACAGCTTCATTTCCATCTGCATTGTGAGAGAGCCTGGTACTGATCACAGTAACGACAGCAGGTTATGCACTGAATCCATCTAAAGATGCAGAACAATTCTGCTACAAATCCTTTAAGGATACATGGTTGTTTATGTCAGCCAGCATCTTACAGAGTTACAGCCTGTATTACAGTTATATATAACATAACTGTACAGTTACACACACATAACCTGGATATTGTTTAACATTACCTTTTTTTTTTTTTTGCTAGAGTTGGTTTAATCCAGTGGTGTTTTCTTAACCCAGATCCCTTCACAATGAATTTAAAGCACACCTGCACCAACAGCTCAAAAAGCCACCACAGCAGGCACAGAGAGTGGAAAATGCAGGGAGCAGAGGAGTTAGTTTAATCTCCAAGATTCTGGAAGCCACACCTCCATTTTCTCCCTCAGTGCTCTCCAATAAACACTGAATTTCCTCAGCAAGGATCTGAACAGATGCCAGCCATTTACGTGCCCCAAGTTTTCACTGGAGGCTGCAGGAGCACGTGCCCTGTGCAGCCTGGTAACAGCTCCTGACTGCACAGAGCCTGTACTGACAGGGGGGCTGAAACACAGCACCTGCAAACACCTCACCTACAGCCTCTGCACAGCCCTGCCCACTGCCCAACCCAAAGCCTCTTCCAACAGCAGGATTGCTGGTTTTGAGCTGTCCCCCATGGGCAGGCACAGCTCAGGGCACTGCCTCTGCTCACACTTTATCACAACAGGTAATAAAGGCACACCATCAAACATCAGTTCTGCACTTCCTTAGTGTGGTACCCAATGCCCAGGGCATAGAGCTAAGAGAATAGCAAGGCACAGCAGTAAGGGACAAGCCCTCCTCTGCTTAACAGGCCAATTTTAAGAAATGAGCACAGAGAGCTGCTTTTCTAATCTCTGCACACTGCTGTACCAGACAAGAACACACCCCAAAGGATCTTCAGTCCTTTTGCCAAGCAAGCTTCAAGCAGCAAGAAACTGTCTGTGCCACACATGACTTGGCAGTGCAGCCTGAACTATTACAGGGTAAATACTGCTGAAAATACAGATGAAAAATTAATGGGCAGGTCTCAGTAGCAAGCAGTGTTAACAACATTTGCTCTTTTTTCACACTCTCCCCTGGACATCTGGATGTTTTTACCATGCTGCCCAACCAAACTGACAGACAGTAACTGGTTAAAAGAATTAAAGGATGAGGATCCATGACCTCCTGCACATCCCAATGGGGCTGCATCTGCCCAGCATGTAATTATTGCCCCACAGAATTCTGAACACTGAGCTAACAGTGATGTGCAAGACCTGCATGTCCCCAAGCACTGTGCTCAGATACTTGGTGTGGAGGGGCCACTCTGAGGGCTTTGGCTTCCCAGCCTGTGCTGTTTCTTTACCAGCAGTTTCTGTGTTAAATCATCCCCTGCATGAGCACACACAGACTGAACTGAACAAGTGTGACAGCTGAGCAATGTAAAAAAAGCCATGCAGCATGAAGACATCTTTCTGTTTTGCAGAGCAAGCCAGAATTCTCTCACCATATTTTCTCATACAGCACAAGCTGTGGGTGGGGATGGAAGCAGTCTAAGGCCACGTCACTCACAGTGCCACTGCTCTGTTTCTATTTTGCCAATCATCTGTCACTGGTCTACAAAATCCTGCTCAGTTCTTCTGTACAGCAAAAATCCTGAACATCTTTCATGTTGCAGTAACAATTTTATCATTTAATACTGATTTCTGAGGTGGCATTGTTGCAGGAGCACCTATTTCTGAAATAAAACTGGGGTTACATCCTCAACACCCCTTATGAGAACCTCTCTTTAGCAGTAAGTTGTTACATGTCACAGCCTCTACCAGCAAATGAAAGCATTTAAAATTAATATTCTAGGATGAATGCATATCTATATTAATGAGACAGGTCACTTCCAAGGCTTTTGATCAGTGAGAAATGCCACAATACTGAGGTATGAGATGATGAAAACACAGTACTGTACACTCTGAGCCTAAGCAACAGCTGAAGAAACGCCATGAAATGAACACTACTGAACATGGGCAGGAATGATGAAGTCATTCACACCTGCACACACATGTACTGTCAGTGATTTTAAGCCATTAATTCACCTGCCAAGGCATGATTTCTTACTGTCAACACTTTCCCCATAGTTCTTCCTGTGCTGTAGGACTCCAGCTATTACTCCCATGCTATCTGGATCACTCTGTTCCTCTCTGTAACCCCCAGTGCTCCCTCAAAATCGGGTACTTCTCTACTTTATCATGCCATTACTAGGAAAGAGAAGCAAGAGGGTTGCTCAGGCTGACTTCTTCCCCAAGTGGCAGTCTCTATACCAACAGCAATAAAGCACTTGCTGCCCTATTTTTCAGGCTTCTCTTCCCCAGGGCTTAGGAAGGGCAAGATCTTAATGCTATCCAGGAACAGCTGCTTCAGGAAACAAAGGAAAGTTTTAAACATGCCATGTGCACTTTATATATTTTAGAGGTAGAGCACACTGCCAAAGACATCGCTTCTTGTGCTGTTTTGTAATTTGTAGAAAAACTCGGCTGCCTAAGGTCAGTCTCTGCATCTCAGGTCAGAAACTGACCTGACAGGTGCTACTACTATGAAAAATGTAAGGGGAAAATACTCTTGGATGTATGCAAGAGCAACAGCCTAGGAGAACGTACTGTGCTGCTGCTCACCTGCCCAGTGCTACTACCCAGGGCTCCTGGAGATCTCCTCCTCCTAGGGCTACATGCTAAAGGACTACAGACAGGAAAAAAGCATCTCATGCCACACATGCAGTATCTGTGCTTACAGTACTGTGCATGATATTTATGTTTGCATATGGTAACAGTTCTGACCCAAGTTCTCTCTCCTTAAATCTGCAACCTCAAGAGTCAAAATACTCACTCCGAAATCACCAGACTGAAGAGCAGCATGCTATAAAATGGCCTCTACCTGCTGCAAAGTTAGATAAATGGGAAAACTGAAAGCACTGGAACAGGTCAGCTCTGCTGGAAGCTTTCATCAAGTCTGACGTCAGTCATGTTTACCCCATCTAAACTGCGAGCAGTCCACACAGTCTCCTGAAGTCCTCTTCCCAATCCTGCTCTTTCTGGCAAAGCACGCTGCAAAACAAGTTTTCCAATACCGTGGTGCGGAGCAGGCGTGTGTTTCCAGCATCCCTAAGATCCCCAGGAAGGTCTGGGCTACCGACCTCCTTCTGTGCCGTACCAGCTCAGCACACGAGGCTGCGAGCTGCTCCGATGTAATGCGTCCTGCCGCACACGTGACGCTACAATTAAAGCGCTGTCACAACTCCGAGCCTGCATCGCAGCATCACTCGGGAGGGGCTGAGGACCAGCAGGGCAGGGCGAGTACATGAAAACACCAGCGCGTCCCACGGCTAGGGGCACAGCGAGAGGGGCACAGCGAGCAGCAAGGCGTGCAGTCGTGGAAGTGCAGCACAGTGAGGCACAACACAGAAGCATGCAGATTTAAACCCAAACAAGCACTGCGCAACACTTCGTCCTGCAATACTTACTGAAAGCAGTACTTTGTCACACGTGCGCATCCACCGGACCCCTCTGCAGTCCCTCTACCTGCTTCCAGGTAAATAATGTGACAACACCTGGCACCAGAGGACTGACCTGGGAGTCTACAAGGCATCGGCGGAGGCTCCAGCCAGCATCTGGCGCAGACCCCGCAGCAGGGGCGGGCAGAGCAGGCTCCCCCCAGACCTGCTTGTCGTCTCTCGCATCTTCGCAGCCAACTGGAGCCCCGGGGTCCTGTCGCAGCGCCGGCGGCTCTCAGCGGTGCCACCCCCGCGCCCCGGCGGCCGCAGCGGACGGGCTAAGGCTGGCCGGGCTAAGGCTGGCCGGGCTGGCCGGCATAGCCGGGGCTCGGGGCGGCCAGGCCGGCCGCGGCGGAGAACGAGCCCGGGCGCCGTTCAGCGGCCGCGAGCATCGCGGCCCGAGCGCTGGGGCCGCGGTGGGCAGCGGGCTCCGGGGGCAGGGGCCGGCATGCGGGGACGGGCGGGCCGCTCCTCGCCGCGGGCTCTGAGGCGGAGCCGGTCCCGACCGGTCCACGGCTGCCGCCCGCCCCCCGGCTCGCCCCGCGCCGTGACAGACACCCCGGAGCGGCGTCCCGGGCGGAGGCTCAGGCAGCGGCTGGGAATCGGCGGCCGTCCCGGTCACCCCGGGCGCGCCCACGGAGCCATCGCCGCTACCGATAGATACCCTCTCACACCCCCAATCCGGGCGGCCGGCACCTGCGCCGGGTACTCCGCAAGGGGAGAGCGCCCAGACCGCGCCGCCCGGCAGTAGCGCCGGTCCCGCCGCCGCCCTCAGCCCACGCCGGGGCCCCGCGCCGCCCCCATGGCGGGAGGCCGGCCCGTCCGACGGGCTCCCCGCCCCGCGCTCAGCGCCGGCCCGGTGCGGTGCGGCTGCGGGCGGAGGCTGCCACCGCCTCCCATTGTCTGCGCGGGGCGGCGCGGCCGGGCGGGCCCTGCCCCGCTCCGCCACCGGGCCCGCCCGGCCTGACGTCACCGGGCCCCGCTGCCGGCCCCGCCGGGTTTACAGCGGCCCCGCACCGGGCGCCGAGCACTGAGCGCCCGCCGCCCCCGGAACGTGCCGCACACGAGAGTCAGCCCCGGGACGCGCCATCCCTGGGTCACCTTCCCGCTCATACCACAGCTCTCCTCATTTCGCTACACACACTGTATTTTTATGTTTACTTATTGCTCCAATAAGGCAAACCTGCGGAGCGGTAAAACCTGACAATTTCGGAGACTGCGCGGTCCTACCACCCACAGGAATCACAGACCCCCGGGCAGACTCCTCGGGCAGCAGGGCACGTCCATTCATCGGCCTGAGAACAGACACGGCTTCCCAGAGGAATCCGATGTCTGCCCATGAGGTCAGGCTGGCTCCGAAGACAACACTCAGCATAGGAAATGAAATACTCCTTGCCTCAATTCAATCACATTATGATCAAAATGGAAAAGGACAGTCTGGGAAATGCAGTCAGAGGAGTAGGAGATAGGCTTCCTGAAACAGTGTCCTTAACAATAGTGTGTGAAAGGAAAAAACCACCAAACACATCTCAGCAGGAATACAAACAGAACTGACAAAGGCTCCACACTACACAGGAGTCAGTAGAGGAGAAGATGAACAGAAATTTGGAGTTTACTGGATAGCTCCTATCAAGTGACAAGGTATCCGTGTCCTCTACCAATGCTCACGCATCCCTGCAAGCTGCACCACAGCCTTTTAACATGGTACAAAACATTCATCCCTCTTCCCACAGAGAACCCAAACAGATCATCTTTTATGGTAACATCCAAGATGTAAACACCAGTCACCTTTACCCAGCTGGAAAGAGGAGTGAAAAACTGTGAATACTGTTTATAACACAGACTTTTTTTCCTACGGAAAGTCTTTTACAGCTGCAAAACAATTACTGATACTGAGCACATCTCTCCTACCCAACTCTGGTAGGAGTCCTGCATCTCACCACATGCTAAGAAGGGCATCTGGTCCCACTAAATAGACACATGCCAGGGGTTTGGTGAGAACATTGCCACTGTACAGGAATCATGTACCTGTCAAACTGTAGAATGCCACAGGTAGCACACACAGGCTGTTTGCTCACAGATGACTCCAGGCTGAAGTGAGAGTTTGGATACCACAGGTATGGCCTCATCATGCTAACACAAGTGAGCCACCAAGCCCCACCTCCCCGAGTCTTTTTATATTTTCCAGCTGGGAAAGACAGCCAGATCACACACTGAGTACCAGCAGGAGCTGAAAGGCTGCCTGTCAGGTGCTCCTGCGTCAGTGCCATTTACATTCAGTGCCAGTCACACCCTTGTCCAACCCGTACACACTTGACTCATCAGTACACACATGGCCTTGCCCCTATTTTTAGGTTCTGTCCTCTTTCCTGCAGATGTACAAGTGTAACGCCAACAGCACTCAGAGCCATTTCCTCAGAATTTCTGATCACATCCTGTACCAAGGAAACACCATCTCTACAGACATTTTATGGAAGCAGCAAAGGCTTCTGCAGAGGGCAAACACAACGTGCTTTCCATTGGGAATCTGTATTGAAATGCCTTTGTAATTCCTTATGCATCTGCCATGAGATCATCTCTGCCCTTCAGTTCAGCCTTCAGTTCTTCAAGCCTCATTTGATTTTTGTTTTTTTCTTAAAAGAACCTCTCTACAGTAAATGGGAAGTGAGATCAAATGGCTATAAAAGCACACAATGGCTTCTGAGAACTGAATTTTACATAGAAAACAGAAAAGGCTGCCAAGTTTATCAGCAGAGATCAGGATCACATGAGAGTGCTTCCTTTATGAGAAAAAGATTTGCTTTGAAAAGAAAGAATATCATTATTCAAATTAACTAGAAAAAAATGCAAGAACACCAGCAGCTGGTGTCAACTGTCCATTTGTAGAAGACCTAACTCACCCATGGTGTGAAATAAGGAAAACTCAGAATAAAACAAGTATCCCTGTATAGTTCAGAAGAGGGTGCACAATCCTTCATGGCACAGCAGACACTGATGAAGGAAGGAGCCTTTCAGAGGATGGCACAGAACAGGCTGCCTTCAGACCCCTTCTCTGCCCATTCCTACACTTGGCTCCGTTCCTAGAAGCAGAAGTGTGGTGGGAGATGGTCTCACAACCCTTCCCAGTCATTAGCAGGACTGCTCCCTGATCCCAAAGGCCAGTACTTGTGCCGTGCTCAAAAAAATAGTGATTTTTGTCTTAATGGAACTGAAAACAGAGTTCATGTATAGAGCAATTTTGACTTTATTTTAAAGACATTGGTGGAAGGGAATTGTTTATCTAAACTTAGATGAGATGGAAATTGCTTGTTCTTTTCCTAGGGCGTTCCTGGGGTATGGCTGTTAGCTCTATTCTCTCTGGCAGTGCTCATTCCAGCTGGAATCATGAACTGTTTTAACAATGCAAAGGAACTCAGAGTGTTCCACTGAGTTAATTAAAAAGAATTTTGAAATTCTTGTCAATATTTTCTGACTACAAATATTCCTCGAAAATCTTCCCTCAAGACCACGTAACAGTCAGTAGGGCAAGGATTTTAAGCAGGGAAGTTAAAGCAAACAGAGAAGTCAGGGATTTGTGTATTTATTCAATTGATAGAATCAACTCACATTAGTTTTCACCTTGGCTAGCTAAGCTAACGTTTGCTCTCTAGCAGTAAATGAGAAGATGTAGCTGGTCCTTTAAATAACAGTGTAATTTGCTCCCTTTGGAGCACTGTGCATCAAGGCAGAGGCTTCTGATAAATCATGGTTGGTATAATTATTCAGTCTTTTTCCCTGAAGGGCCTCTGCAATGCAGCGGTCCTCTTACTTTTTTTTTCCCCTCCCTGTTAGCAATGCCCTAGTTTGTTCACTGCTGCAGTCCCCCTCCCTTCCACCATCACCACAGCATAACAACCTCTAATTGAGAGCTGGGCTGCTAACCAAGAGCACCCAGAGAAGCTGCAGGGACACCAGAGACAGCACTCACAGCCACCTTCTCAGCTCCTCCCAGTTCAGCAGCACTGGGGAACTGTCAAACAAGGCATTCAAAACCTACCCACCTGGCATGCCAACCCTGGATTGCTAACAGCTGAGCATCAATCACCATCACACACTATCACTGCACTCCACAGGCAGCAGGAGGCCCTGACAGCAGATGAAAAGCACCTACAGACTCTTACAATCCTCTCCAGTCAAGCAAATTCGATTTTGATGCTGAACATAAGACTTAGTGCACCTCCTCGTTAAAAGCCAGTTCTGTTTGCAACCTTGCTTCTGCAGCCACATCACAAACCTCTCTGCACTCTGCAATACCCACAGTGCTCTGTCTCCATGCTGCTCTGAAAGTGGTACCATCCCAACTTCTTTTACATGTCCCTCTTGTACATGCCTTACTATCTCCCCATTTTCTGCTTAAATAAACACACTTTTTTTCTAGACAAGCTCAAGTTTCAGAGCTCTCAGGAAAGACAGTTCCAGGGTAAATGCTTCTCTCCTAGAAACTGGGCAGTATGATCAGCTTTCTATTCAGACAAAAAACCCCACCTCTTTGTCATCCTGTATAAAAGACAGCAACATTTTGTTCACACCAACAGAGCTAATAAGACTTTTCAATGAGAGGACTTTGATTAACATTGCCACAGCCCTTCCTGTCAGGACAAACTTGCTTCTCTACATCCCTCCCCACCAGGAGCTGCTCTGTCATTCACAGTTCTGCATTTGTTCTGCTTTCTTAAGGAATATCCCATTTTTCTTACCGTCCAAGGACAGCCAGTCATGCTGGGAGGAAGGCAGGGTTGGCAGAGCTCTGGCTTTATATTCAAATACCACAGAATTGGAGATGATCTGATTGTTGAAGGCAACTTGCAAAGTCACAAGCCCAGTGTCATGAGCTAAAAGGAAAATACAATGTTGTAAGACAGAGAAGTCCCTGCAGAAACCCCCAGCTAGGAATTACCCCACGTGCTAAATATTGGGCTGAGAGCAGCTGAAGAGACCGGGTAATGAACAGTATTTTTGTGACTAGACAATTCAACAGTCCAAAATACCCGTTGGTATATTCAAACATGGAGATTTTAAGCTTAAGAGTCATCTAATGGGTTATTCTGGCAAAAGGCAGAATCACATGTTTCTAAAGACTGAGCAGCCTCACTGCATTTCCAGTGGAAAGCTGGGGCCTAGCAATGAAACCAAGTTATTCTGCATCCACTTGAAGTCACATATTGAGGGCCATCACTACTGAAAATCCCAGTGGGGAGATTAGAGGTGTTCTCATGTAAGTAGCAAAAGGCAGAATGCAGGCAAATCAAGCCAGCAGAGCAATGAGTGCACCCCTGAGTAACAGCTACTCTTTAATCTGCTCTTTCAAAACAAAAGGAATGCTTAGAATAATTTAAAATTACTTCCAATAATGATTTTAAAGTTAATTCAGAGATTCTAAATAGTTTTTTGTTCTGATCTGTTGTGATGTATCAAGATACCAAATTGCTGTTCTCACACTAAACTGGTCAAAAAAAGAGGAAAATCTTCTGGATGCCAGTGCACTTTTGTACATGTATGTGACACGATGTGGCTCGGAAACCCCCAGATGTAGGAGAGCCGTGCTCCTTACCTGGGCAGTAGCAGCGCAGTACCCCTGGCTGAATTAAAGATGCAGGCACTGAGATCTGATCAAACAGACAGCTGTAATTATTGCTGGCTTCCTGCCACGGGCCGGTAATCAGGACTTTCACTCCTCCCTGCGAGGAAAAAAGGGAGAGACCCGAGCGTGACAGGAGAGGCCGGGGCGGGAGGAGCGCGGCCGGACGCGCCCGCCGCCCCTTCCCGCGGCCGTGCTGCCCTCGGGCGGCCGCCGCCGGCAGCGACACGGCCGGGAACGGGAACGGGCGCGGGCGCGACAGCCCGGGGGCACGGGAACGACGGCACGGGGGCACGGGAGAGACAGCCCGGGGGAACGGGAGCGGCAGCCCGAGGGCACGGGGCCGCCCGCTGCCGCTCCAGCCCGTGCCGCTCCCCGCCCGGTGCTGCCCTACCGTGGTGCTCTCAGCCCAGTGCCGCCCCAGCCCGGTGTCGCGCCCGGCCCGCTGCCGCGCCCCGCCCGGTGTCGCTCCCCGCCCGGTGCCGCTCCCCGCCCAGTTCCACTCTCAGCCCGGTGCCGCTCCCCGCCCAGTGTCGCTCTCAGACCCGTGCCGCTCCCTGCCCCGCTCTCAGCCCGGTGCCGCCCTACTCCGGTGCTGCTCCCTGCCCGGTGTCGCCCCAGCCCGGTGCGGCCCCTCCCGGTACCGGGCCGGGCCTGCCGAGCTCGCCCCGCCGGCAGCCGCTCGGCAAAGGCCGGAGTGTCCGGGCCGCATCCCCCCGGAACCGGCCAGTGCAGCGGGACCGGGAGACCGGCCCGGAGCAGTTACTGCACACCCGGTACAGACACAACAGTGCTCCAAGGCCGGGCCTAGGAAAACAACACCCCCCACCACCTTTTTTTTTTTTTTTTTAATTCAAAATAACCTTCTCTTCCCATTACTGGCTCAAACAGTCTCTTTCCTCACACATTTCTTCACTGCAGCAAGGTCTGTGCTGCTGCCATTTTCAGCTTATGGTGCATGTGACTGATTTTGGAAGTCAGCAAGGTGGAGGGAAATGCTGAACTCATTAAGGCTGTGCAGGCCTTGAATTATTCTCCTAGGAACATCAGTGACAAATGTAAGGAACAGCTCCAGTTTGTAAATACTACTGCTCTACTGGGCCTAGGTAGCACCGTGAAGCCATCATGTGGGGAAGACTTGGCTTTCAATGAAACAATACCTTTCTGTTCAGATGCTTCCTAAGTGAAGAAAGGGCCCTGTCAGGATAATGAAGTGCTTAATTAAAAGTACACTCAGACATGCAAGCAGCCTTGAATGCTCTGACTTGGGAGAGAAATATTTTAAAAACCTTTTCAAAGCTTCAACAAAACAGTTCCCTTATTAGCAAAGCAAAGATAAAGCAGTAAACATGAGTGAGTAAAAGCCCTGGACTTACCTCAGGGTAAGACCATTCTGGTGAATAATCTGTCACCATGAACAAGCGGCCACTCTGCTGCAGCAGCCCCAAAGTGCCTTGTGCTGCAGCTGCCGAGACCACCTCAGCCACGTGCATGTATGCCATGGTGCTGGCTCCGTTCTCCGTGCTGCTGAGCTGCATGTTGGCTTGCTGAGGGCTGCAGCAAGGAATGCACATCTCGGCCTGGTTGTATGTGGCTCTGTTACTGTCTTCAGGCTGAGACAGTCCAGCACTGTCACCTGACACCAGCTGGTGTCCATACAGAGCGTTGCTCCCACCTTCTACCGATATGAAATCGTTAATTAGATCAGAAAACTGGTTGCTGAAGGAGATGTCAAAGTGGTCTAAGTTAAGCTCCATGTTGGAGGAGTTATTTAAGCTAGGATGGGCCACGGGATAGAGTCCTTGTACCATGTTTCCTTGGAGAATAGGGAGGTTGTTTCCATTCCTGATACCCCCGTTGGCCTCAGGCTGCAAGTAGTGTTCTGTGTTGCAGGCTTGAAGATCCCCTGATTTAAGTAGATTTTCATTTCCTTCTGCCTGCTGGGAGGTCTCCATGGGAACTTCAGCTTCTGCAGTCATAGCCTGGAAGTTTGCTTGGAACTGCATGAGCTGGAGAGAAGAGGTGGACTCTATTCTGGTTTCCACTGTGCCGTTACAGTTGGACGTCGTTTGGGACGAGGACTCTGTTTTCACATTGGAGATTCCTAACGTGTTCACAAATGAGCTACCTGTGTCATTCAAATTGCTGTGAGCGTTTTGTTCAAGGGGAAGAGGTTTGCTGGCATCCTGCAGAAAGAAGCTGGGGGAAGGGGTCTGATGGACGTGAGGGCTCTGGACGGTCTGATTGAAGCTGGAAGAATAGTCCTTGTTGGAGTCAATGGCACTGAAGTCCATCTGCTCCAGGGTGGTACTTGGGCTCAGACCTCCTCCAGATGGAAGTAAACCTGAACCAGTACTGAGTGTGAGGGTGTTAGATGCAGAAGTGGAGGAAAATGCTTCTTTGGACATCTGTTGTTCAAAAGATGTGTCCTCAGTTTTAATTTCTTTTGTGAGGGTTGTATTGAAGTTGAAGCTACGTTCTGTTGTGGGTGACTGCCTTATGTTGGTATTGATGCTGTCACTTTTCATACCTCCTCCACCATAAGTCTGCCCTTGCTTGGGATTGTTAAGAAAACAGTCTGGGTCAAAATTCATGGTGGTTTCTGGAATTTTTCTATTTCCTTCTAAAGTTGTGGAGAGCACAAGTTCCTCAGAGACAGTGCTGGGTAGCATCGACAAGCTCTCTGAACTGCCAGTTGTTGGAAAAGCAAACTTGTGTCCATCTGAACTCACAGCAAGTACCAGTCCTTGTGCAGCTGCATCTGAGGACAGAAGGTGCTGATTTGGGCCAGATGTGGGTGACATCGTGTACACAGCTTCACTGGTGACTTCTGACATAAATACGGTGGCACTTTGTGACAAACTTCCCATAACTGATGCTACAGCCATGCTGGACACACCAGTGACAGCCGGGCTATCTGCCATATCTGGGTCGCTGTTTAACCCACTGCTGATGGACACAGGAGAATTCTGCGTTGTGTCAGGGACCTCCACCTGGTTGGTGGAAGAAACCTCAGTGCTGTTTTGATGGAGCAACACTGGTTTTGCCACTTTGCCGTTCCTCTTCTCTCGGCTGGAGGCTTTGCCATGGCTGTGCTCGTTCTTGCCTTCAGAGACATCGTTATTTTGTACCTCTGAATGAGTGCTGTACCCACCTGTCCTTGGTTCAACCTTTGGTGATATGATGCGGTGTTTGGCACTGTTACACTTGTGATGCACACTGCTTCCTGCCCCTGTGCCAGAAAACAACAGGATTTGCTGTTCAGTAAATACAAAATCAGGACAATGCTAGTTGTGTATCTCGTGCCTGTGCATACATGTGCACACAGAGCACACAGTCAGCACTGGAGCTGCTGAAGAATGTTCAAGCAAGGGCCACCAGAAGAAAATCCTCCATGAATTAAACCAGCCAGCACCTTACTGGCCTGTAATGGTAACATCACCTGAATTCCCAAGAGCTTGTAATCAGGCAGGATGAAGTAAATAATTCTGTCTGCAAAGGCACCTCAGTCACAAACTCTGGTGCAGGGACTGCTTTTGTTGTTTAAAGAACAGCAGCCCATGAATTTTTGATTATTTCTTTTCTTAACTGATTAATTTTCCCTAGAATGAGGTAAGAACATTAATTACAGAACTGCAGAATGACTGAAGGGGGGAAGAAACCTCCTCACTATAGCTCATGGCTACAATTATAAATGCCATCTTCTGGGCAACATAAAACATCTTTGTAGCCACCACAATTTGCTGAATCTTTTGTTGTTGCCCTTGAAGAGGAACATCTCTATTATGTGTTCAAGATTTGAATGAGGTCACTTAAAGTAGTTCAAGACAGTGCTTTTGAGACTAAATACAATATTAAATCTCTCTATTCTCCTAGGTATAGAAATGAACAGGAACAAGGGAAAGACTTTCATGCTGCTGTATTTGTGGATGACAGTAAGGGATTGGGAATGTGTGTGTCAATGTGCAAGCCAGTTACAAAACAAAGCAATACTGTTGTGTTAAAAAGCACTAGAGCAGACTTAGCACAAGACAAAACATCAAAGGGAAGAATAAAAGGATTCATGTTCAGATTTGCAAGCCTGGATCAAATGCTGAGCCTTAAGGGGTGAATTTTAATCCAAACTCAGGTATTTCAGAGGTCATCATTCTTATTTAAGCCTTGATTGTATAAGGCAACTGCTCAAGAAAAGAAGAAAAAAATAACCCTTTGAAGCACTGACAACTTTCCTTTATAAGCTTTGCTAAAGACTAGTTAATGTGTCATATACTTTATTTGACCAAAGTGCTAGAAAGGAGCAGCTCTATAGCAGATGAGTTGGGAAGTGAATCACTGAGCTTTCCACTGTCTGTGGGAAATGCTAACACTAAGGATGCTGCTGTAGTGTCATCCAAACCAAGGTCATCTCCTTTAACAAGAAGGAGATCTGTATTTTCATGATACCGAAATAAGACCTGTCTTATCTCAGTGATACCTTTGCAGTTAACCACCTCAGCACTTCTCCAAAAAAGTGAGCTGCAGGGCAAGGAATTCAGAGGGTGAAGCTGGAGGAACATTATATTTTGAGGCTTTGGTAACAGAATTTGCACATGTAGAAGAGAATGTACCTTTTTGAGCAGCTCATGTATGGACTGCATTTATTAGAAAGCACTGACATTTTCCCCAGAAGCTCCAGCTGCATCTTTTTATGCTCAGGACTTCTCCTGTCAACTCTTGAGTTCACTGTGTCCCAGTGTTTCATGAGACAGCATTTTTATCACCTCAGCACTAAAAACCTTGCTCCCAGACTGGATGAAGCTGAGTCACTGAGTGGCCTCCTGAGTACTCACCCAAGGTACCAGTGCAGAGACAGTTGTGTGTCCGAGGCTGGGGCTTGGTCTGGTGGCTGTCGAGGATCTGCTGCACGAGCTGCTCCACTGAGAACCCTGAACTGCTGTTGCCATTGCTGCATGTCCACTTGATGCCATGAACTGCAAAGAGAACAGTAAAATTTCCCATCAGAAACTGCATACTCATGCCAAAACCATCAAAAGCCACTCCAAATTACCAGTAAAAATCCATTCCTGCTGCTTTCTGTCAGAACTGAAAGGAGACCTATAAAAAGCAACAGTAATGGATAATGGCTTACTATTCTCTGCTCCTTGGTATCAACAGGCTTCCAAAGGCAATTCCTGAATTAGGAATACATAGAGGGAGAACTCCTCAGCAGAGTATCTGGCTCCATTTCAGTCTGCTGCTAACAGGGACTCTGCACCTGCAATGACTCTCTGTAGTGCCAGCAACCTTCACTGAAAACCCAAAACCAGCAAAAGACTTGGTTCCATTGAAGTAAAGCAGTATAATTCCTAAGAGCCTTTTGGAATCTTTTTCTGTCTAATATGAAAACAAAATCAGCCTTATAGTAAAATCAGCAGCCAAAAATACACCAGAGTAACAGCAAATGCAAGCCTTCTGCCAGGTCTTCATTGTCAGATCCCAATGGCAGCAGTGAAGGCTGACTCATTTTTTGGGAGTGACTAACAGACACTGTGTGAGCTCCTCCTCAGACTTGGATGACCTTTTAGTAATTTGGGAGAATGGACAGGTGGGTGATGTTACAGAACAGGTTGCAAACTGAAGCTCTTTCCTTGGGAACTCTCTGGGCCTGTCAGCTATTTAAATAAGAATGCTAGACTGCATGCAGATACGTGACTTGAATAAAGATTCCCTCTCAGAATATTTTAGTTGCAGAATTTCCTATAATAGTGATATTTGCAACCTGACTTACAATGGAAACGGCACTTATAAAATATTTTATCCATAATAACTGACTCAAAGCATCTTCTGTCTCTCCTAATGTCTCTCTGAGCAATTTATATGTGCATATTATTTATTTATCCTTTAAATGCACCACAGCTCATGTGCAGATTTTGGAAAGTGCTGATAAGTGACAACATAATTTCCAAGGTGTCCTGACGTCTGGCAGCTTCTTTCAGAGAGTCTTTGCCCTAGTCTGTCAAGGCACGTTCCTTGCACGTTGTGTTCTAAAATCCCTAAACCAGAATACACAAAATCAAAGCTGAAAGTCTCATGGATTTAGGCTTTGTAGCAAAGCCCCAGATCTCTGTGTGGTGAAGGTTCCTGATGTGAAGGGGGAAATCCTGGCAACAGCAACTTGGGCTGATGCTCCTGGTACAGCTACAGGCTGGGGCAAAGCCAAAAGCAGCACTGTGCAAGAGATCAGAGCAAATGAAGGGATGTTTGTGACATCTAATGGTCACAGGGGCAGCATATCCTGTGAACAGTCTTCTGTTCTTGTCTCTGATGCTGCTCACTGAGTGTGTCACACACAGCTGGTGGAACAGAGCTCCTGGATCTGCTCTGTGAAGCAGTTTTATTGCTTTTTTGTTACCTGTTGCTGTATTGCCTCCTCACCCACTAATGTCATTTTGCCTAACAGCATCTCACCTTGGTCTAATTTTACACTGTAGAATTCACATTGCTATAGGCCAGGCTGGATAACCTGCAGAAATACTGTAAATCAGGTTTACAAGTATTCTTCCCCATATCACCATTTAAAGTGCTGCAGATAGTTTTGTAATAAGTCCCTCTATGTTTGTTTGGTGACCACATTTATTGTTATCGTACCCAACAGATTTTGCTTCCCAGTATATTCACAGTTTTGGATTTCCTCTTAACACTCAGTCTCTGTTATGACATCTAAGTTAGACATGCTTGCCACTTCACTTCCTCTGCTCACATTCATTTTATTATTTAAGATACATTGTTCTGTCACCAGTGATATTACGTCTAATAAGTGATGTCCAAATAGCAATTTTACAAAAAATACCTTGTCAGTGAGATCAGAATGCAGTCAAGTATTTTGGATGCTTTCAGCTATACGACACAAAGTCACTGAACTGCAATTATTATTGAGAAACTTTGCATTAGGTAATTTCTGGTTACTTCAGAAATGCTTTTTGCTAAAGAAGTGAGCTGGTGTCCGTGTTGCTGGGTACAGAAAGTGTTTTACAGCAGGATGGCAGTGCTGCTCCCTACTGCTGCTAAATCCTGGGATGAGCAGAGCATCAAGGGGGCAACTTTGGGAAGTGAATCATGGCTTGGGGTTTGTGTATTTATGATGATGGTTCTTAAGTCTGAATCAAGCTGTGAGCTAGGAGCTAAGGCATAATGGACAGCTTTAGAGCTGGGTACTTAAGAGAACCATGCCTATTATTTTCAGGTCCTTCCAGCATAGCAAAGTCCCATTGAGGATCAATTGCTGCTGAGGAAGGTCCTTCTCCAGCCTTGCTCCAGCTGATCCTAAAGGGCTCTGGCTCCAGCTTCTGTCCACGTGGTGCCACTTTTTTTTTTGGTACTTATGTTCCCCATATGCTATGAAGGTTATAAAATAAAAAGCCAGTGAAGGGTGACAGATTGCAAAAAAAAGAATGTCTGGATGCTTAATGCAAATTATCCACTATCTTGGCACATCCAATATGCAGATTTTCTTCCTCCCTCTTTTAAAGAAAGACTCCTGTGCCTGGTGAATTGTTAGTACTGAATACCAAACACTATCAAGATGGCTTTTAACATGTCACGCTTGGCTTCCTGACACATAATGAATCAGCAGGAAAGGAGATTTCTATAGCGAAGAAAGTGCATTATGAAAGGAAGGCTAATAAAAAGCATACACACAGACTCTTCCTGCTTCTTAGTGGTTCAAGAAGTGAAACCACTGTAGAACTATGTTTGATTAAATATAGCCATAATATAGGAACACAAAAGGGAAAAAAACAAAGTCTGAAGCTTAGCAGAAATTCTGGAAAGGATTTTAATCCGGATTCCTGTTCAGACTTGAACTGCATTTCTTGATAATTTAAAATGAAAGCTGTGAACTGCTTTCCTTTTCAGTGATAGCATGGAGGGCTCCAAAAGCTGCTGCATTACAGCAGCAACTCATTCCTCCTGCCACACACCCTCTGCACAGTGCCTGCAGCACAGTGCAGCCAGGCAGAGTTACTGGTGCTGCACTGGGTGCCGAAAGGAGAGAGCTGAGGCTGGGGGAAGGTCCACAACTCAGAGTGCTAGTGCCCAGCAGCTCCTGTTCATTAGCACTGCCAGGACCTTGACCACCATGAACAAAGGAATGAAAGATGATCTGAATTACCAACAAAAAGGCTGCTCAGAATCCAAGGGAAACTTGCACACAGAAACATAACAGACTGTCCAAGTTTCTTACACCACCTTGGCTATTTCTGCCTTCTTCTGCTGCTGCTGCTGGGGGTACTCAGTCCTCCACAATTTCCTGGCCTGCAGTCCTGCTGTCTTGCAGATATCTTCCTCCTCCCCATCACCTGAACTCTACCTCACTGTCTCATCATCACTCTAAACACCATCAACACCTGTTTCCCTCTTTCCCTCCCTGTGGTTTCTCTACCCTAAGCAAAATTTGTCCCTAAAATACCCTGCCACATTTAAATCTGATCATTCCACCCTTTCTGAATGCTCTTAGACATTTCTCTTTGCCACTCCAAGCATTTTACACTTCCTGGTTTTATTCCAAAGACCTTGCTTTTCCATACCACCCCTCAGAACACAGCTTACACATACATGTATGGGTACAGGACATTATGAAGCCATTCTCTATGCCCTCCACGTGGCTCCTCTGCCCCAGTTTGGTAAATCTTTTGTTACTTGAGTAACAACAATGAGATCTCCCCCATGAAACTGGTAAAGTGGATAGACTGATAGAGCTGGAATATCTAAAATCATCAAGGTCAGGTTTCTGTTTGACTCTGCCTCCTGATGTATCTTGACAGCCTGCTGCACGCCCTGGTGTCAGTCATGCCCTCAGCCCCTCCTGACCCACACAAAGTGCTTTAAAAATCCCCAAAGTGCTGCTGGGAGTGTGAGCAGGCCCTTTGTCCAGGACCCATTCCTGCCTTGCTGCCCACATCCCGCTCCACAAGTGCTGTCACTGAGAGGTGTTTCCATGGCGATGGTCAATTGGAAATGGCAGCCTTGTCTCTTCCATTCCCACTGCCTTTCTCTTGACAGAAGTAAAGGCCTTGCTCTGATTTCTCAGTTTGGCTGAAGGATATTTCCATTAGATTTATCCTTCCGCACTCAGACGCCCACACACAGCTTAGCTTTGATTTTCCAGCCTTCCATTTCCACTCGTTACTGGTTGTGAAGGACGGCTTTACCTGAGCCTCAGTGCTGGGGACAGCAGTGACACCCCCTGCATGCTAATGTCCTGCACGGACTCACAGGGGCGTTTTGCTCAGAGCTGTTCTTTACAGAGATGTCTGCCTTCCAAAAAAACACTTTTCCTTGAAGGTTTACTCAGATGCAGCGGGATGCTCACAGGGGCTGGGCAGACGTGCTGGCCAGCATCCCCTGGAGAGGGACACGGCTCTCCAAAGCCGCTGGGCGCAGCCCTCCCGCCCGTTTGCAGACGCGTTAAATGGGAGGCTGCGTGCACATGGAGGAGCAGAGCGGCAGCCGCTTCTCCCGCTCGTCCTGTGTGGTCCTCGCCCTCCTCCGGCTGCGGCTCAAGGGCACCATCACCATCACCATCACCATCCTCCTCCTCCTCCTCCGGCTGCTGCTGCCAAGAGCAGCGGGAGCGGCGCACGGCGGCCGCCAGGTGGCGCCAGCGGATAAGGAACGGGACCGGGACCGGGACTGGGATCAGGCACCGGGACCGGGACTGGGATAGGGATCAGCACCGGGACCGGGACTGGGATCAGGGCCAGGACCGGGACCGGGATCAGCACCGGGACCGGGACTGGGATAGGGCCGGGACCGGGACTGGGATCAGCACCGGGACCGGGACTGGGATCAGGGCCAGGACCGGGACCGGGATCAGCACCGGGACCGGGACTGGGATAGGGCGATCAGCACCGGGACCGGGACTGGGATCAGGGCCGGGATCAAGCACCGGGACCACGTGGCCTCCCCATTTCTC
This sequence comes from Camarhynchus parvulus, assembly GCF_901933205.1. Classification (NCBI taxonomy): domain Eukaryota; kingdom Metazoa; phylum Chordata; class Aves; order Passeriformes; family Thraupidae; genus Camarhynchus; species Camarhynchus parvulus. The sequence continues at coordinate 4,072,146 of NC_044591.1, forward strand.
TACTGTTATTTTTTAATTTTTTTTCTCCACTTTAGGGTTTTTTTCCTTTTTTTTTTTTTTAGGTTTTTGGAGGTTTGGGGGTTTTTTTTGTGGGTTTTTTTTTTTGTTTTTTTTTTTTTTTGGGGGGTTTTTTTTTTTTAGCAAAAACTTGCTTGGCATATTTGCGGGAACAAATTCCTCAGAGAGGGCTTTGAGCCTTTCCCGAGGCTCCCAGCCCTTCTCCCCAGGGCTCTCCCCGGGGTCCCAGCCCTCCTTCCCCAGGTCACATCTCGGGGGCACTGCCAGGAAGGTTTGGACTGACACCTCTGCAGATGCTCTGGGACTGAGTCTGCCAGTCTGCCAAGTGTTAACAGAGGAGATAAAATACCAAGGAAGAACAGGAAAGAAAGGCTGGTGTGCCTGTAGCCTCCTCAGAGGTTCAGCAATTGCTGCATCTGGTTTAACACCCAAGTTTTAGGGGTCAGGAAAGGATTTGGTTTAGGTTTCCTCAGGTTAGTTTCCATTACTGATAACGGTGAGTTCCTACTGGACTGCTGTCAGCACATTGGGATTATTTCACTTTGGTGTCTCCAAACACAGCTGAAAGGCACAACTGAAACACAGTTCCTAATTTTGTTCTTTTGCAAAGTGGGACTGTCTATGGAAGGTGAAACTCATTACAAGGGAAACTTTCCCTACAGAGTGGCCCATTAGGCATGGGATCAAACTTCCTCTGGGGACATAAAGGCCACTGCAGATCTCAGAGGGAGAGGAAAAGTGTATTCCTGCATGAGCTGCACTCCTGCAGTGGTGCAGGGGTTGGGGGGAGATGAGAAGCTGAGCAGTGGCTGATGAGCAGGAGGCTGATGCTGGCCACACAGGCAATGTGAGCAGGGGTGCTCAAAGTCCAGGTGGTGGGTGGATGTAAGAACCTATCTAGCACCTTCTATCATGTTCTCTTTTTAATAAAAACTCAGACTATTGCAGTAAAACTGGATGTCAGCATTACTAAACCCAATGTTTTTTTAAAGAATCCACATTGCTTTCTACGTGGTCAGCTGAGCTAAGCTGGCAAGCTTCAGTTTCCATTGAGGGGCACTTTGGAGCTCAAACAAACTCCTTGGGGAATTGTGAAATTCGTCCCATGTAGCATTTTTGTACAACTGATCTTTAAGATGAAATATAACCCCAATCCTTAAATAGAGTTACTGAAATTAAATATAAATTCAAGCCAAAGCAAAACTCCCAACAACTCAGTTCTCCAAAATGCATTAATTCCAATTGCTGCTGTGTTTTGTTCTGAGCTACAGGGGTTTGGTGCCTTCTCCAGTGATGAAAACACAGGGATGCAGGTTGAGGTCACCTCCAGGAGGGCTGATGGCTTCACTGACACAAAATCAGGGACTCTGGGAGAAGGCAAGAGCAGCCCTTGCCCGTGGGCTGATGAGCACACATGGAATTTCCAGCTTGCCCAGCTGTGGCTGTGTGCAGGCAGCACAAACAGGAGCCCTCAGCTCCTCTGCAGCAGAGAAATGCAAAAAGCTTTGCCTCTGAAAGGAAGATAGCTCTTAATTATAGTGGACCTGGAACAAGGATTGCAACGTGGCACCAGCTGTGAGCTTTTAAGTCAGCTTTGCCAGCTGAAGGATGAGAGAGCCAAAAGGGGATGATTTGGAGAAACCCCCAACATGAGCTGGCCCACAATTTGCTGATCATATGGAGTTTATATACAGAATTCTGCTGTGATGGATTCTGCCACTGAATTTGCTTTTACCACCAGATGCCTCTAAGGACATCTGCTAATCTATTCAGAGAAATCTCAAAGCAAGACTGTAATGGGGCACAAGGGGGGGAGGAAATTGAAAGTTATGCCAAATTGAGGCTCATTCTTCACACCAGGCATCCTGAAATGACTTACAGGTGTCTCGGACCACATTCCTGCAGAATTTTCATGGATTATAGCTATTTACTTTACACTGATGTACCCAAAAGTTGCATTCATACCAAAGCAGCACACACACACGACAAGCCTTTTGCTTGAGACACCCAGCTGGGATGCTCCCAACAGCTGGATCACCCCAGCTCTGGCATCAGGGGAGGTGTCACAGCCTTCCCTGGGCTCCCTGACCTTGCTGACACTCTGGGACAAGGAGCCTCCTCTCCAAGCCTGCAAGGGGGAAGGAATCATCCTGTGGGAGGTCAGGGATGTGTATGGGGCCTTCCAGGCTCACAGGCTTCAGTCTTGAGCACTGCCAAATGGAGGTCTGACAAGCCAACAGTGATGGTCCAGAGAAGGCATCAGGAGGTCACGGACAGTGTGAAGGCAGCTGACAAACAGATTCCAACTCCAAAGCCATGAAAGCTGAAGTCAGGCTGATTAATTAATTATTTACAGCCTCAACTCAGCTGGAGGTATTGAGAAAACCTCAAATCCTTAGAGTATTTGCAGCATTTACCTTCCGTGGATGTTCAGATGGGTTCATTTCATAATTAGTTCACACACCATCTACGTTAGAACAAGTTAATGCTCTTTCTTTCTACAAAGCTCTCAGAGCTCTATGGCCACTCCAAAAGGTGAGGTTTTTATCCATAAGCACAGTGGCAGAATGAGCAAACACCAGCCCTGCAGCCAGCCCAGAAGCTCTCTCTGGGTTCAGCAGTGTCCTTCAGGAGCAGGCAGAAGCCGCCTGTCAGCACCCAGCCTTCAGTGCCCTGCTCTGCTCAGGGAGTGACAAGGCTGGCACCAGGAGCTGGTGCCTGCCCCTGATGCTGCTGAAGCCTGCAATGACTTTGGGATGATGCAGCAGGGAAGGAAAAGGGAGCTGAGCAAATTATGGATGCAAGAAATGTAAACAAACTCCCTGATCATCCCAGCCAGCGTCTCTGTGCATTTCAGGAACAACAGTTTGATGTATTTATCTAGCTTGGACTCCAGGACTGATGCTGCTCACCCTGCCAGCCATCTGCCACATTGCTTTGAGTTCTGCAGGCCAAGAGAACGTGCTCCCACACCACTGACTGCCTGCTACCCTCCATTCTGACAGAAAAGCTTTAATACCTGACAGAGGTCAACAGCTTCAACACCTGACTTCAGCCCAGGCTGAGCAGGACTTAAACAGCTCTTGTCAGTGAGTCAAGAGCTGGACACTGCCACCAACCTCTGACCAGGAGGAAGCATTTTCCCCAAGGAACTAATATCAGCTTCTCTCCCTTAATCCTGAATGACATCAGTGATCTGAAATGGGAACCCACCTGCAGGTCCAGAGGCCTTGGACCTCTGCACACACCCTGGCTGTAATCATCACTAATGTGCCTTAAATGAGAAATTCTCAGAAAACAAAATAAGCAACAAAACCCCCACACAGCTTCCAAGTCCAGAGGAATAAAACACAACAAACCCCAACACAGAGCAGGTAAAAGGGTGAGACTGTCACTGCACCAGCCACACCACGCACAACGCTTTGATTAAGCCATTGACAAATCTGCTTTAGGGCAGAGAAATTTGGAAACATCAGGCAATCAAACTGTGAAGTCTGTGAAAGAATGTGATTAATGCAAAAATGTGATGAAACTAATGTGCTTGGCTCCAGAATTTCATGGCACACCCTATAGTGGAACCAAATCTGATGGCTTCTTGGCGAGCAGTGCCCCTCTGTGCTCCCCAAACAGTGTTATCCATGTCCTCTTTGTTTTCTAGGTCTGATCAGAATACAAAGCTTTTATTGGAGCTACATTTCTAAGGATGTGTTTCCCAGGATATGCACCCATAAAAAGAGACGTGTACATGCATATATACTCTGAATAATTGCACAGAATTTCACTCTTCCCTCCTGAGACATAAAAGAGCCAAGTGTTATTAAATTTACGGCGAGTTCGTTGTAGTTTTCACATAATTTTCTTGATGCACTGCAGATTTTTTAACAGGCTGCTGCTTCCTTTCCTGTTTAATGTTAAGGTACTTGTCCAGTCTCAGCTATACCAACATCCTGGATTTCTGTCTGAGTTTATCAGCCCCAGGGGCAAATGTGTCATTTTCTCTCCTCCTCTGCCCTCCAGCTTTGTGTGGAAAAGGAATACATGGACCTGCAGAGTTCAGGACGCAACAAAGGACTGCAAACTCAGATTACCAAGGCTGTGGTCAGCACAAGGCTGATCTTTCACGGATGGCAGAGACACATCAGGATGCACTGCATGGCTGTGACCTCCAATTACATGAGGCTGAGCATGACACCAGCATCCAGGCAGGGGCAGAGGGCAGGAGCAGAAGCAGACCTGGTATTTGTTGACTCACATTTGGTATTGTGGCTTTTGCAGTTAATTTTCTCTTGGTTACAAGCTCACTTTATGTCTAATTTTTCTTTCATTGCAAAAAGATGTTCGTGTGCACATTGGAATGTGCTCTCCAGGGGAAGACACACAATATAACTGTGATGCAAAGGAAAATATTATACACCAAGGCAGATGCAGAGGGGTTCAAAGAACTGCCTGTGTGAGGGAAAACTTCCCTGTCACTCTGCACACCTTCTCTGAGCAGCCTTCTCTTTAGGCTGCAAAGTCCAAAAGTGTAGGAAATGATGCTCAGTTCAACACACTCAGACCTATGGGGCCAAGCTACAGCACCTCACTGTGCCCTGACAGTGAGCACCCAAACAGGGAGTGCCCTTGGGGGAATCCACCTGCCAGAACCACACAGGCTCTTTGCAAGTGAGCAGGTGCCTACAGCCCTAGAATGTGCAAAAACATCGATACAATTTTCCCCCAGTGTGTAGAGGGAGACCTCTTTGGGGACAGTCTGGGCAGCTCCCATACCATATATCCCAGAAGTGTTTAACATTGGACAGAAAGTGCAAGCAGATGCAAGCTGAGTTGGATGGACAAATGACTCCTTCATAGGATGTGAGAGACACTGGACACTAAACACACAGCAAAGGAGCAAAACCAGCTCCAGATACTCACACATGGGTTTGAGCTGCCCGATGAGCTCCTCTTTTGTCCACTTTGCCCATTCCTTCTTGTCGGTGTTGATGGAGCACAGGATGGGCCCGCAGGGTTTGCCGCAGTCCTCGATGGCCGGCACGTTCAGGTAGTGCACCAACACAATGTCTGGGTTCTGCAGGGACAGCACAGCAAGGGTTATGTTGCTGGGGTCAGCCTTCTCTGCATTTAACTTCCTAATTAAATCTGGGACAGCAAGCATCATGAGCAGAGCCCAGATTGTACAGGATTTCCCCGAGATAAGAGCTGTTCTTTAAAAGAGGAGTGGGTCACCGTTTGCACATGGCTTCCCCCATCCTGAGGGCCCTCTGCTTGCAACTCTCCTGCTCCACTGGTATGTTCAGCATGAACCTCTTTTCCAACCTTTGCAACACCAAATACCTGGAGTATTCCTATGAACATCACTGACAATGAACACCAGGGAATATGCTTTGGTTTAAAGGACCTTTTGTTTGTTTGAGACAATGCTTCCACCAGTTCTGGTCCACATCAGTCTTATTTGATTATACAGAAAGCCACCTGAGAACGTCAGGAACAGCCACACTCTCCATACAGTGACAGAAAAGAGGAGGGAAGAGGAGGAGGCTCACAAACAGCATCACAGAGCACCCCAAACATGGCCTCTTTACAGACAAGCCCATAATTCCTTGTCTTTTGGAGATGTTTGCAAACTGCAGAGGGTTGGGACTGGAAAAACCCATGGCAGGACAGCTGCAGGAGGACAGAGGTGCTGGCTCCTGAAGGGTGATCCCTCAGCTGACCCCACAGCTGATCCCACAGCAGATCCCACAGCTGAGCCCACAGCTGATCCTGCAGGTGGATCCCACAGCAGATCCCACAGCTGATCCTGCAGGTGGATCCCACAGCTGACCCCACAGCTGATCCCACAGCTGATCCCACAGCTGATCCTGCAGGTGGCCCACAGCTGACCCCACAGCTGACCCCCCTCCCCTCTCCCCGTGGGCTGCAGGGTCAGACCCTGCCCTGGCACACTGCGGTGCTGTCCCACCACACCTGGAGCAGGAGCTGAGCTCTGTCCCCACCCTGTGAGTAAATGAATCATCTTAACAGCAGCAGCAACAGCAACTCTGCCAGTTCCCCAACAGTGTCCCAGGGAGATTGTTCAATAGATAATAACAAGATTGAGGAGATGATTTCTTTCCCCTAAGTCATTTACTCCTAAGTTCGCAAACTTTAATGACTGCTTTGGAATTATTTATAAAAATAAATAGGATAATGGTGTAATTAAAACTCTAATGTTTCATTAATGCTGTTAGAGCCCTGTTCCGAGGGGGAGTGGGAACACAACCCATCATCCACTTGCACAGGTTGTGCTGATGGGAGCACTTGCTTATGAAACCAGGGGAGAGCAGGAGCAGGACAGGGACACCTTCACCAAGGAGAGCTGAGGAGGGAACTTCTGGCGGGCAAAGCACTGAACCCAGCACACTGGAGCTGCACCAGAGCAACCCCGGGCAGGGGCAGGGTGTGTGTGGGGTGGCCATGACCCCTCTCACGCACCCTGCACACACAGGGAGCATCCTGCACATCCCCAGGACTGGGGGGCTGGTCATGGCTCCCAGCTCCTCCAGGCTGGACAAGAAGGTGCTGGCAGTGGGGAGGGCACTGGTGTGCAGCAAGATGAAAAGCAGAGCAGCCCCACAGAGCATCCCCTCAGTGACCAGATACATCCCTCTGTCTGGAGTACAAGCTCAAAAGAGCTTAGGAGAAATTTCCTTAGGTTAGGAAAATACGCAAGCAGGAACTTGCATTTTCTCCCTCTATGGATAGAACTGCAACCAGGGGATTCTCAGTGAAGATTCTGTGAGAGAGCATTATCAAATTCTTGCAGCCAGTGCTAAAAGAGTTGTACTGCACAGGGAAGAGGCAAAGAAACCTTGTAAGGAACGGCTAAGAATTTATTTCAGAGTGATTTTGGGAAGTGCCAAAGCAAAGAAAACTGTTGGCTCTTCTATTCCCAGGATTCTTCTGCCTTAGGCTGTAAATGCAAGATGTGGCCAGGGGTGTGTGTTCTATTGCCATCTGTCAGAACCAGGTGGGGCAGTTTTTATTTATCCCTTCCACAACCAATCCTCCATCCAGGAGATCTCTTCTGTCCATGGCCAGTGAGTGTCCCTGCATGGCTGATCAAATTCCATCATCCCATGGGGAGATGCTGCGCCCAGGGGAGGAGCCAAACATTCCTACCTGGATCCAATCTGAGGTTTGGAATAACAGAGACAGCCTTTTGCACTGGATCCCCAGAGGAAGACCAGGTCCAGCAGCTCTGGACCTTCAGAGGAAAATTCCACCCTCTTCCAGGATCCCAGCTCCAGCAGAACCACAGCTGGCACTGCAGGAGGGCTGAGCCACCATGGGATGGGACTGTGCCACCACTCTGACACACAGGGTGTCAGGTCTATTCTGACTCTGTCAGTGTTATTTTGTATTACTGCATTTTTATTTTATTTTTAATTTTTATTTTTCCTAATAAAAACCCCTGTTATTCCTACTCCCATATCTTTGCCTGAGTGCCCCTTAATGTCAAAATTAAAATAATTCAGAAAGAGATTTAAATTTTCCACTTCAAGAGAGGCTCCTGCCTTCCTCAGCAGACACCTGTCTTTTCAAACCAAGACATCTTCTGAGACAAAAAACTGGACCTTTTGTGTCCAATTTTGAAGTATTCAAAACCTTCTTTTTCACAGGCACATCTGCCCCAGACAGAGACAGCCAGAGGACACAGAAAAACCATCACAACCTCTCATCCTACAATGGGGATGTCTGAAACATCACAGTTCTCATGCATAACTCAGAAGAGGTTCAGATAGTAAAAATGATTACCCATACACCCAAATAGTCTCTATCAGCTAATTTAACATCATTAGGGATCTAGATGATGAAGTAATAAAAAGTAATATGCTTCAGAGATTTCATGTAAATACACCTCTTGCTCCCAAGGAAGTTTCAGAGAAGGGAGGAAGGACACAGCAGTGGGTGATGTGGCAGTTCTGCACTTCCCTCAGGTAAGCTGTATTTTTCCCACCCTGACAGTGCTGGTTTGTCACCAAGCAGGTCTCCTGGCTTCAGTGCAGCACAGGCAAGTGGACCTCAGCAATGGACTGGCACTGGAATTTATACTTTTTATATATAAAATAACCACAAACCAAACAGGTTTGTTCCTTATGCCTGCATCTAAAAGCTGACGTCAGAATGACAAATCTCATGAATGCCAATCTACTTGGTGAACTGAAATGTTTTGACACAAATGAACAGCATACATATGTTTTGGAAAACTCATAATTAGCAACAAATCACTATTTGTGATGACCTACCAGGAGAGCAAGAGAGATGTGAAAGACTGAAAGAAAAAATACAAATGTAACTTCCACACAGGAGAGGCATCAGGAGAGTGGGCACGCCAGGGCAGAAACCCTTCACTGGGGTGGCAGGGGGGAATGAGGGGAGCCCTGCACTGGGCTGCAGATGGCTCTGGAAATATTCCTGCTGGAAATCTGCCCATCATCCCAGCGCCTGCAGCCTCAGCAGAGTTGCTCTGCTTCCCCCAAACCCAAGCTGAAGGTGCTGCCATCTGTCCCTGACCTGGACAAGGCTCCTTGGCTTCTCCTGCCTCCTCAGTGTGGCACAGGAGCTGCCTCCACTGCTGCTGGGGGTAAGCAGGAGATGGTGCAACAAGTGGTTAAACACAACAAGTCGTTGGTTTTGATGAAGAAAAATGCAACTGCAACATCTGTCTGACTCTTGTTTGAAGCTTCATCAGCACTAAGTGGTCAATAAATCAGACTGGCATGGCGTTACATTTCTGCCATGGCTTAACCATTAATCTAATGCCAGTTCCCATGAAAAATGAAGGAGAAAAACTTTGTGATAGTGAAAGTGTATACACATTATCCAGAAAGGGATAATGGCACGTAATGGTGCTGCAGCCCTCCATCCCAGTGGCTGGAGCAGCCTGGCAGCCTCCTCTGCTGCCACCACACAGCATGGAAATCATCTGACTGAAACAGGGATGCTTTGTTCCACCAGCCTGCTCCACGTGGGGATTTTTCACAGGAGCAGAAACACCAAACTGGAACAGTTCCAGCAGGTGGGGGCTGAGGGCAGCCAGCACAGGGCTGACCAATGCTGGGGTGAAGGAATGGTCAGTTCCTGCAGAGTTCCACCATCGGGGAAACTCTCATTTCAGCAACCACCTTTTGCTTCTTCTTCTTCTTCTTCTTCTTCTTCTTCTTCTTCTTCTTCTCTTCTTCTTCTTCTTCTTCTTCTTCACTTCCCAGAGTCCCCTCCAAGGGGAAGTCTCCCTTCTCAGGGAGAATAATCACAAAAACCTTCTGCCTTACCAAAGCATGCTGGTTCGGTTCTCTTCTATTTTTCTTTTAAAAGCAAAAATCAAAAGCCATTTCTGGCCAGCTTCCAGCTGCTCTTCAGTTGCTCAGCCAAGGCAATCAGCTCAAGGCAAAATCTCACTGGCAGGGGCTCCCAAATCACCGATGACCACAGCTGAAGATAATTTTCTTTGGAAAAATACCTCTGAGCTGAAAGTTTTGCATTTGTACTCCCTGCTGGAAGGATGAAAGGAAGTAAATCATCCTCAGGTGTGAAGAGATCAGTGAATTTAATCTCAGCCAAGGAATTACCCCCAAATGCAGCCACTTGCCCTGACTGGCACTGGACATTTGTGTCAGTTGTGTTGTGTCAAAGCTGTGAAGCCCCACATGTGGTGAACGCAGCCTGTTCCAGCTCTGATGGCTACACCACAAAGCAGAAGGGTGGGAGGAGAGGAGTGTGACAGTGGGATGGACAGGCAGCTCCTGTGCTCCACTCCCTCCTTGTTCACCCCCAAAATTATAACAGTTTTTTTCTTTTTTTGGCAGCTATTCATTCATGAGGTTTACTTTGTGTTGCTCAAACAATCCAAAAGGCTGAAAAGGAAATCTTAGTTTTCTGGGAAGATAATTTCACATCCATTGCTGTGGGGTGACTATTAATATTTGGATGAATATTTGACAGATTATCGCCTCCAAAAAAAGCTAATATAAAGAGGTCCCAAAAAAGCCAATATAAAGAGGTTTCTGTGGTTTTGAGGGGCTACCATTACATGATGCTTCAGTACCCACAGGTAACTCAGGGACAGGTACTGGGAGTGCCTGTGTATCATCTGTATGTTATCTAAAAATCAAACCAGTGAATGAAACTATTCCTAGACACATGGATGACAGAATCTTCTGCTATTTATAGCAATGTCTTTCTGGATGGTTTTCTCTGGATTTTCAAAGGTTTGAGAGCAGAGTCTGAGATAGCTGAAGAAAAAGGCACAAATATGTAACACACATACTGAACTAATGGAATTTTTTCAGGGACCAAATGCTAGCTTTGGGCAGATTATTGGTTTGAATCCCAGCAATTTCTTTATCCTTGAACTAATTTCTAATTGAGGTCATGCTATGGAAGGCAACCTGGTGGCTGATGCCTTAGAATATATTAATCTTCCACACTAACTGTGAAAACAAAAAATAATCCACTGCCTTTGAGCACACAACCTACTGCCTTAATTTATCTAGAGCTGAGCATGTTTAATTAGGGAGAACGAGACAATTACCAGAGACATTGCACAGCCCTGGCACCTGAGCTGAAGCACTGGAGCACAGGGAAGAGAGTGGGACCCCCGAGCCAGACACAAAAGCAGTTGTTGTGCTGCAGAGCAGGACTCCTTCTGCTGGAAAATCCCTTTTAGCTGGCACAGAACCTTGAATTAACCTTGTCCCCTATGGCTCCAGCTGACAAAAGAGCTGCTGGACCTTCTGGCCCTTCCATAGGAAGAGAAGATGCTTGGAGTCAGCCAGCCAGGGAGACATTGGTGCGTGTGTGGGTTTAAATGGAGTTAAATCCTGACACACACTGAGGATCTCGTGCCACTTGTCACTGTCCTCACCTGGGTACAGGAGCTTTGAGCCATCCCCACCATCCCCACATCCCAGCCATGGCTGGGGTCTCAAGATTTATACTCTATAGATACAATGCTTGTCTCAAAAAACTGGGAAAATGACTCCGTGTCAGCCAGTCCACAACTCTGACACAGAGTCATTTTCCCAGTTTTTCAGCCCAAATTATTTTGAGTTTTTCTGTTTGTTTAAGTTCAAGAATTTTGAGACAAGAGACTGGCTACAGGACAATACAGCTCCACGTACTGCGAGTATTGAAAGGCTTGGAAAGCACAAAATTATTTTGAGATTACGAGATTTCCTGCAATTGTTTTAAAGAGAATCAAGATTTCATCTGGCTGTATACTTTATAACCTGTTCCCCAGTTCCTCTTCAATACCTTGGTAAGGGCACAGCACACAGAGCAGGCAGCATTTAAATAGCATGAGCAGAAAAGTGAGAGAGTCTTAATATAGAACAAACACCAAACACTCACTAATACATCCTCAAATGTGATACATCTGAAGATATTTTATATAGAAAGAGCTGCCTCTAAATACTCCTGAGGATCATGTTTACTTAATGTACACTTTGAAAGACACAGAGAAATAACATGCAGTAATTCCTGGCCTCCAAAGTTCCAAAAGAAATTGATTTCTGAGATGTTTTTATCTTTCAGAGCAATACGTCTAGTCTAGTAAAAGGTGTAACAAGAAGATGACGCTACACAACCAGAAACATGCAGCAAAATAAAACAAAAGGCACTTCTCTTTCTCACACAGGTATTATTCTTCTGGACAATGGAAATTTCTTTTCATCTGTGTCACCTCTCCCAGCTGGAAGCTTTAACTTACACAGGCAGCTGACAGGGACAAGATAATTCTGCCATGAGCTGGGACTGCATTTGTTTATCTGGGAACATGCAGGGAGCTTTGCTGCTGACACAGAGGTCCCAGGGATGGAGATGCAGCAGGGAAATCTCCTGTCCTTGCTTATTGCCCAGAGACCATGATTCCCAAGAAATCGTGAAAGTGATTTCTTGGAAAGGTGTTGTGGGTTGTGAGGGTCCCCAGGACGAGGTGAGAGATGAGAATTGACTCTAAATTTTCAAAAGGCTGATTATATTATATTATATTACATCATATTTTATGTTATGTTTTATGTTATGTTATATTATAATGATATACTAAAACTATACTAAAGAAAGAGAAAGGAGACATCAGAAGGCTAGAAAGGAATGATAATAAAAACTCGTGACTGACCAGAGTCCCGACACAGCTGGACTGGGATTGGTCATTAAGTTAAAACAATTCACATGCTGGGTAAACAATTCTCCAAATCACATTCCAGAGGGGCAAAACATGGAGAAGCTGAGGCTTCTCATCTTGCCAGGAGAAGAAATCCTGGTGAAGGGATTTTTCATAGAATATCACAGTGACAGGAAGGTCTGAAGACACTCAAGCACTTGTGGTGTTGGTACTGCCCAGCACACAGGGCATCAGCAGAGCATCCCTCAGCACAGCCTGGCTCCAAGAACCATGGTGGGCTCCAGAGCAAGGCTTTTTTCCAAACCCATGGTTTTTTCTGTCTCTCTGGATTCTGCAAAGACCAGCCTGAGACTTTCACAGCTTTGAGCTGTCGGTCAGAGGCAGCTGACTCAGTTAATAACCTTCTACAGCTATGCTGTGTAAAAACACAACCATCATTAAAGCACGCAGAGAAAACTGAGAGAAAGCAACCTGCCCTACTTCAGCTTACTCAGAGTATTCCTTCTTAACACCCCCACTCAGGAAAAGTGTAAAACAGCAGCACCACTGCCTTTAGCCCAGCTGCTGCATGCAGCACCCAGTGCCTCTACAGGGAGACAGATCTGCTGTGGAAATCACCAAGGCATCTCCTCCTCCTCCTCCTCCTCCTCCTCCCTGTCACTTGCTCTCTGCAGTTTTACAATTCATTCTGCAAAAGCCTTGAGGATTTTCAAACAATAGTGCTGAGGGCAAAGCAAAGGTTTCTTTGGGTTTGAACTCCTCTGAGATACTCTTCCTGACAAATGAGGCTTACTATAGCACACACATCTCTTGCCACACTGAATATATTCTGCTACTCCAGCTCTCCACCACTTTGCACAGTGCCTCTGTGTTTTCCTATGTTAAACCTGTATACTGCAACCATTTCCAGAATAGTGGAATTTCTCCTGCAAGGAAAGTGGTGCAGAGAAGAACATCAAAGCTGTAAGATATTTCAGTGTCCTACACCTGAATTGTGCTTTTCATTTTCAAAACATCTCAAAAAATTTCCCAACTGATACAGCCCAATTTATACATCAGGATTACTCAATTTAACAGCAAAACATGGCTTTTTTAGAGTAACACAAAGAAAAGGCTTGATTGCCAATAAAGCACCAGTAAGGAACCTCCCAGGCACCAAAACTGCAGATGTGGAGCAGATTTCTGCCCTGCAGATGCAGGAATACTTTGAAATCATGTTTGGAATCATGCTGCCCATGCGCACACAGGCAAAATCCCAACAAATCACAGACACAGATGTAAATATTGAGGTACTGCAAATGCTGTAACAGTGCTGCTCTCTTTGCAGGCTGCTGCTCTGGAAAAGATTTGCTACTGCATTTGGACTATTTTTCCCCAGAAGTGTGAGCCAAAGATCCCTCAGCTGACATTTGTGAGGACTCTTTATTTTTTTTTTTTTCTTTCTGAAGTACAGAATCTCTTCTCCCTCTTTCTGTTTTTATTGCAACCTTTACATGGGAATTCTGTCATTGCATTTCAAACGAGCTCAGGCAGAGCTCAGCTCAGAGCACCCCATCACTGGCCAGAAATGCCAGCATTATAAATCATGCCCCAAGTGCCTTCTGCCCTTTCCCAGCTCACCCAAGCCAGAGATACAATAATAGTTGATCTGAAATAAGAAGAAATTTTAATTTCAAAGCTCCACTGACATTCACCAAGTGCTTTCAAAGTTTCTATCAACAGAATGCTTCCAATTCTAGTTGGAATGAAGAGGGTGCAAGTTTTTCTCTCAAGCTGATGGCCCAGAGTGCCTCAATAACACTATTATCTGTTAAATATTAATGCATTTCTGTGAATTAAGAGCAGTTCTACGGGCACCTGCAGATGCACCACATCTCACTTTTTTAATTGGTATTGTTGTAGGTGGACCAAGTAATAGAAAGCTGACATTTCCAAATACCAAACAAGAAAAGCCCAGGAGAATGTACTGAGAGCTCGTGATAAGCTTTCCCTACAGAGACATGCTGTCCCTCAGCACTGCTCCTAAAGCTTCAGCAAGCTCCAAGCTACTTTTGTGCATACAAAAATGATTTTAAATAATTTCGAAGAGGATTGCCCCTGAGTGCACTGCAGCAGCACAATGGACTAAGGATGTGTCCAAGAGTTGGCCCAACTGCTCAAGGCAGCAGAGCAGCATTTGCCAGGGTGCCAGAGGCCCCCAGCCCCACACATCCCACCAGGAATGGAGCTCTGTGCAGTGCTGTGCTGGGAATGGTGGAAGTTTGACAAGAAAAATCTCACAGATATGTATGATTAGCAGAAAGATTTTTAAATGTAGAGTCTGATGAAGGAATAGAGATGGAAGCAAGTTTTGATATAGAAGAGAAGAATTGCTGAGCCAGTCTTACTGGCTAACCAAGGAGGCAAAGGCTGTGTTAGTTAGAAGGGGCTTTTATGACTTAGAGCAAAGGATAAACCCACCCCAAACAAGAAGATGTTTTTACCAAGCAGAAAGATAGCACAGGCAAACAAGCCTGCCAATGTGGCAAGTAGAAAAAAGGTCTCAGAGTTTTCCACTGCAAGAAAACTGAAAACCAACTTCTAGCTTAAACTGTAATGTACTAACTTGTAGTGATTGGAGAATAGCAACATGAATATGGTAATTATAGTAGTTATGATAGGCTATAGATAGAAGTTAAGGTATAGATTGGTTCTACTGTATTAAGATGCTCAGCAAAGAAAAGTATATAATGCATTGTAACCAAAACCAAAGGGTCTCCAGGCCTGCCTGCAGCTGGAGCTGAGAGCTGTAGGTTCAGCTCTGTCACCCACGACCCTGGGCTGCTGTAACATCTTGGATACAATAAACTGCATTTTGGAGAGCCCTTGGAGTCCTGCATCTCTCATTTTGGCTCTTACAGTGCTGGAAGGTGATGGCAGCTCCAGCAGCACCCCAGGGGCTGGAGCTGTGCTCCCAGTGCTCAGCAGCCCTGAGACCTGTCCCTGCACCTGCACAGACACAGAGCAGGGACATGGGGGCACCTGTGAGCCTGATCCCTGCCTGAAGGAACAGCAGATAAATGCTATTTAATGTTCCATGCAGCCTATACAGTACATGGTAAGCCAACAAGTCCTTTTTATTTTTATTCTTTGCTCTTGCTCTGAGGCCTCTATCATTCATAGCTTCTATAAATTTGTTACTTTTGATATCAGTGACTGGTAATACAATTCCCAGAGGAATAACATCAATAACCTTCAAAACACTTTCATAATGTTGCCTTTGATAGTCTTGCAACACGTTTGTTCCTATGGCAAAACCCTTCTGACACTGCTTCACAGCACTCAGGTTATCCACTGAAGGTTTTGTTGTGCCTGGATAACCCTTCCAGCCATGAGTAACCCCAGTGCCAGGGAATCCAAAGTTCTCCTCCTTTTGGAGTCCAGCTTTACTTTGCATTGCATGTGAGAGCTCACAAAGTGGAGGGTCCAAAGAAAAGATGCATAAAAGCTCAGCAACATGGGGCTGTGCCCAGAGAAGAGATGGGCAGGTCCCAGGGACACCCCAAAGTGCCACATCAAGGACATGGCTCCCTCCACTGTCCCTGCAGCTGCTGGCTGTGACTCACTGGCCATGGTATCCTGAAGGGATCCACAGCAGCCGGCACTTTAAACAGGAGACATCAAATCCTAAAGCAAAACCAGCAGTATCAGACTTGAATTTCTTCTGAACTGCAAGAGAAAGATTATTAGACAACCTTCTTTCTTCTTCACTCAGCATCCAGCGGGATTAACGAACAGGGATTGGCATCCCAGCACTCCTGCTGCAGGCTGGGAGCCAGCCCAGCTCTCTGGGCATCCTCCACATACATCTGGAGACTCCCATGTGGATGCCTTGGAATGTTAAAAGGAAATGTGACCCCAACAGTGCTGCTGTGTGGCTCAGAGGGGCTTCTCTGACCTGCTGATAAGAGTGGAATTATCTCCTTATCAGACCTTTCCAAGGACTCTGACTCCTGTCTGTCCCTGTAGACATTCAGGTTTCTCCTGGGGAGATCTGACAAATGGATTTTGTTTGTGTTTCACCATGTCAGAGCAAGCACAGGAACACTCCCAGGGTGCACAAACAGCTCTGGTCAGTGCCAGCACAGCTGTGAACTCAAGGGAAGGGGCACTCATTCCTTCCTGGCTCCTTTCTGCCCCAGATCAGGTCTCTCTGTCACAAACAGAGCAAGGACCTGGCTGCTAAGGGAGATGTTATCAGGGAGGAGCAGGAGTTGCTACAGCAAAGCAAGATTCCCTTCACCCAATCTATCAGTCTCAGATTCACTGCACAGGAGCAGCCTGGCACACGACAGTGCCCTGATAACCTCCAAAGCTGTGTCATTTAAACAGACAAAGGTGAGCTTTGTTTAGCCCTTGGGCTCAGGCTGAGCTGCTGACAGATGCCAACACTTCATCCAATTAGATTTTTAAGTAGTGAGCACAAATTTATCAGGTGAGCATTTGGAGATGTGGCACACAAGAGTTATCGATTTCTTTGGTAACTCCATGGCTGCATCTCTCCTGAGAGTCTCCCTCACCTTTTTATTTCACAGTATGCCCCAAGAAAAAGAGTAAAGTTTTGGCAATGCCTTCTGAAGAATACAACAAATAGCAATGCAGTTGCTGTTAAATGCAGAAATTCCCTCTCCTTTTTTTTTTTTTAATCTACTTGCCAAATATGACTATGAAACATATTTTACACACTAAGGGCTGCTGCCTGTGTTGTACATTCACATCAGCAAGAGAAAAGAACACACAACTGTGATGTTTGTGAGGTCCCCAGGATGAGAGATGAAGAATCTGACTCCGTGTTCTCAGAAGGCTGATTTATTATTATATTTATTATATTATATTATATTATATTATATTATATTATATTATATTATATTATATTATATTATATTATATTATATTATATTATATTATATTATATTATATTATAAGAATATGATATTATATTAAAATAATACTATACTAAAATGATGATATTATGATATTATATTATATTAAAAGAATACTATACTAAAACTATACTAAGAAAAAGAAAGGATACATCAGAAGGCTTAACAAGAATGATAAGGAAAACTCGTGACTGACTCCTCAGAGTCTGACACAGCTGATGGTGATTGGTCATTAAGTCAAAACAGTTCACAAGAAACCAATGAAACATGCACCTGTTGGTAAACAATCTCCAGACCACATTCCAAAGCAGCCAAACACAGGAGAAGCAAATCAGATAATTATTATTTACATTTTTCTCTGAGGCTTCTCAAATTCCCAGGAGAAGAAATCCTGGCAAAGGGATTTTTCAGAAAATATGACAGTGACACACAACACTTATGACACTGCATGCCTTACAAAATACAAAAAGGCAGGAAAACTTCAGAATTTCAGTAACAGATGCAGACTATTACACAAAGGCAGTCACTGCTTATTTCACCCATCAGCTACTTGACCCAGCTACACACACTGGTATCTTCTGAGACATCCCAAAAAAGCAGCAGTAGTTAGAACATCCAGTGCCAGACATGGGAATATTAAAGTTTAACATGGGCACTTTTAAGTTGGTAAATGCTCAGCAAAGTAAGCACAGATCAAAGGGGTTTCTGAGCTTAGGCATCAATGCATCTCAAGAAGCATCTGAGAGAGAGAGGTAACACTGAGCAATGAACAGCTTATGACAAGAGTCCTTGAAACCCCAGAAACAGCAATACTCTGCACTATCCAGGCTCAAGAGTGCTCTGTGCATTTTCTAATTTACTGCTTTCTCCTTTTTTTTCTGTCTGCACAGAACGTGGAAGAAGAATGGTTTTCTTGCTGTCCTTCAAACAAAGGACAGACCAGGTTTTGTTCTTCAGCTTGGACCTCTCAGATCTGAACTTCATCAGACAGCACGAGAATTGATCTGAGGGTCTGTCGTTAAGTGTGCCACACGTGACTGCTGGCAGGGTTTTTTGAGCAGAATATTGAGAGTCTTACATGCCCACCCACACTTTAGCCTTTGTACATATCCCACAGAGGTTTTCAGCCTTTTATTCCCCCAGCAAAGCCTGCTGGAGTCAGAGACCCTGCCCAGGTGCCTCCTGTTTGTTGCTGAGGATGAGTGACTTCCCTCATCCAGCCACAGATTGCTGCTCTCTGATACTGCTGGAACGGAGAGCTGGTGCTCACTCAGCAGCAGCATGATCTGAGGTGACTGCAGTTGTGCCTTTGCAAACCACTCAGCGATGAAGATTTTCATCTTGGCACAGACACAGCAGCTGCAGCTGCATTCTGCCCTTCATCAGGAACATTTCTGTTGCCATCAGAGGCATTTCCGTCACCTGCCACAGCTGCAGGGAGTGAGGAAACGTCAGCAACAGCAGGAATTCAGGGCACCAGGATTCCCCACGTTATTCCTCCTCACTCCCAGAAGGTGCAGGTGCTCTGTGCAGGGCTGGACACTCTCACTGTGTCTGCCAGCACCAGCAGTGCCCACTGCCCCAGTGAAGTGCTTTCAGCACTGCCATTCTTGTTAAGCCTTCTGTCTGTATCCTGTCTTTTTCTTAGTATAGTTTTAGTATAGTATTCTATAATATAATATAATAAAATAAGAAATTTTTATGGTATAATATAATAAGAAATTTATACAATATAATAAGAAAAGTATACAATATAAGTAATTAATATTATATAGTAAGAAACTTATATTATATTATATTATATTATATTATATTATATTATATTATATTATATTATATTATATTATATTATATTATTATTATATTATGTTATATTATATTATATTATATTAATTATATTATATTATATTATATTATATTATATTATATTATATTATATTATATTATATTATATTATATTATATTATATTATATTATATTTATTATATTATATTATATTATATTATATTATATTATATTATATTATATTATATTATATTATATTATATTATATTATATTATATTATATTATATTATATTATATTAAGTGGAAGGGTCAGGAAGTAGTTTAGTTAAAAACGCCAGCTTTGGGAGTTGGAGATGAGGGTTTGAATCCTTTCTTCCTGAGATAGGGTGGTGGGGTAACTCTAAGAAATATAGAATAGAATAGAATAGAATAGAATAGAATAGAATAGAATAGAATAGAATAATAAATCACCTTCCTCCACCATGTGCTCAGAGCCAGAGATGGAGCAGGGAACAGCCCAGGGGATCCTGCTCTCATTACCCATGCCACAGCTGATGCTGCTGTTCCCAAACCCTGGCACTGGAGCAGCACTGCCCAGCCCAGGGCACTGAGATGCTGTGATGTGACAGCACAAGGGACACCACGTCCTGCTGGGCCCCCTGAGGAACAGGTACCTCACATGCTCTGTGCTGTCTGCCTGCCACACCAGGGAGCACTAAAAACCTGTAAAGGAATGTGTAATGAGATGACAGGCAACAAAACCAGCCTGGGTGAACACAGGGATTCCCTGCAGAGCCTCCTTTTGATGCTGTGCTGGGAGAGCACTCTCTGAGGAGTGCAGCATCCCCCTCTTTAGGCAGAAACACCCTGCCAGAGGAGATCCTCCACCACCACTGTTTGGAATGCTCTCTTCTCCAGGTTTTCTGATGATTTGGTGTTATGTCAGAAATGTTTCAGCTGGCTCAGTACTGCAAGAACCTGGAAAACATCACAGAAGTCTTTCATCCTAACTTGCTCACAGAATCTGGAAATGACTGGAGCAGCCATCATGCCTAAGGAGATTAGAGCCTGTTTGCTGAAATCCAAAGCCCTTCCCTGCCACACCAGAAGCTGCAGCAGGACAGGTGAAATGCCCAAACTGCAGTTTGGCTGATGTGGGGATGGTAACAACAGCCCAGAGCTTAAAGGCATGTTCCCAGCAACAGAGCAAACTCCCCACAATGTTCAGCATGTCCTCAAGTCATTCTGTTTTATAGATAGAGACACAAGGAAAAAATGAAATCTAAAAAGCATTGTCAACTTGAATGATTTTTCAGGTTCTTGTCACTAAACAACCATCATCCCTCAGAGCATACGAAAAGCAATAAACCCAATAGAGCTAATAAAGGAAAACTGTGTGGAGCTTGACAGATCTGGCTGTCCCTGGCATGTGACAGCCAATTTTCCAAGCAGGCAAATTGAAGCTGCAGCAAACTTGTCCACAGGATAAGTGAGATCCTGACAAAAACAGCACCGAGTCCTGTTTTTTAACACTGTTAAGTTCTGCTAAAAAAAGGTCCATTTTGAGGGAACATTCAAAAGGTTCTGCAAAATACATTTGTGGCCAGTATAAAAACTGCCCAGTAATTGGTGTTTATGGTCTCACCTCTGCTGAGCATCAGCACAGACCCAGTGGTGTGTTACACACAGAAAGGGACAAACCTCACCTTGTTAACACTGCTTGTCCACTCTGGCTGTGCCAGGCCAGCCACCCCCCATTACCTGTGCTCCTCTGAATGCTAAAACCCACCAGAAACTCCTCTAAAAGCTGGAATTCCTCAGGCTGTGTGGCAAACCCACACAGAAAGGTTTGCAGGGAGATTCTGTGACCAAACCAACACCTAATTTACCCAAAAACCCATTAACATTTCCTCTGTGTACTCACTGAATGAAGATGCTTTTGAAGCCACTTATTTACCAATAAATTACAATAGTCTGGAATCATTAGCAACAAAGTAAATTGTTTTAATTGATCTGAACTTTTTTGCAATGGGGGAACTTCCTTCCTGTATAATTGTACTTTCTAGAAGGCTGAAACAGCAAGTGAAAGCTCTCTTGGAGCTTTGTGTCTGTGAAGTGCTCCCTATTCTGAAAAGCTGAAATTATAGAAAATAAGAAATCAACAACTCTTCCATTTTTGCAATGAACTTTGAACCTGCCTCATGAACTTTAGAAGGGGTCAAGGAGTTTTCTATTTGGAAATAGAAACAAGCCACACACAGACAGCTCATGCAGGAGCTCTTGCTGCACTGTCCAAAATCAGTATTACAGAAACAGAGAATATTCAAAGACTTCATTTTTTTTTTTTTTAGGGATAGGAGAAGATGAAGGCTATGCAGAGTTAAACATTTGCAGCTCATTTGGTGTAACTTCAGGCAAATGCAAATGGGCAGCAGAGGTCCTGTTAAAAAAACCTCAGGCCCTGAGTAATGGCAGCCTCTGCAAACAGAAGCAAAAAGCTGCAATTTAAAACAAACACAGTGCACTGCCATCAGGTATAAATACATTTCTATTCAAATTGGTTGGGGGCGTTCAGAGGAAATATTCAATTTATAAGTAGAATATAAATGGCATCTTTCAAAATCCGAGTTTTCAGCACAGATTAGCTCTCCATCCCCACTGCTGCTGAGAGGGCTAATCACCAGCCTGAATCAGTTCTTCAACCTGACACTGGATAGAACATATAATTATACTGATTAATTCTGCTGAAAACATACATTGTTTTGCTATAGAATGTAAACATAATAAGGTGAAAGTGTGTTACAAATAGAAAAAGCTGCACTGTTCAGAAAAACCTGCTCAGGTGCTACAGGCATTGGAGTGACTTCATTTATTAAAAGAGCAGCACTGATTCCCACAGCTGCCTCCTGACTTCTGAGGGTGGAAAAAAAATAAGCAGGAGAAAACTGGTGGATATATGACCCAGGAGTATAGCTGCAGCCTACTAAAGGCATCCAATTATTTATATATACATCAGAATAAAATTAAATGGAACAATAAAAAAGGGCTGCTTCAAACAGCAGCAGTCCTGCACAGCACCTGCACACTGATGTGGCCAAAGGACCCTGGGTTCAAACAGGGGCTGGTACAGAGGGAGCTCAAGGGAGAGGCAGGAAGGAAACAGAAAAACAGAAGGAACTCAGTCCATCTCCTGGGAGTGAGGCACTAACAGCCAATAGAAGAAATATAAAATGGCCCACAACACAAGGAAAAAAAAACCTAAAGTTAGGAATTCCTCCTTGCACAGAATTACAGCAACAAAGCCTGGTAATTTTGCAGAAGACACCAGCATTAACACAGGGCACTTAAAACCAAGAGACATGCCTTCCTCCTTAGCTGCATCTTGCTGTGCAATGATCTGAGAAGCCACTGAAAGAAAATTGCTTGAGTTTCCATTTCAGAGCTGCACTTAACCAAATACTATCTGTCTTCAGATACATATTGGCAAGGAAAAGTAGCAAATTATTTGTTTTTCCTGTAGCACCTAAAATCCCACAGCCACAGCGTCAGTCCCTTGTCACCCACAACCTCCAGTGCCACCACACTGCTGTGACCACTCTTTCTGTGCACTGCTCACTCAGATTGTCAGTGTAATTTTAATTTAGTCACCATATTTTAATTTTATTTATTTATTTATAAAACCCCACCTACAGCAAAGCACCCACATCCTGCAGGACAGCAGCATGAGTCCATGCTCATTCAGATTGTTAGTGTTATTTTAATTTGTTTGGTGTTATTTAAATTTATTCACCATATTTTAATTTAATTTATTTATTTATAAAACCCCACCTACAGCAATGCACCCACATCCCACAGGACAGCAGCATGAGTTCATGCTCATTCAGATTGTTAGTGTTATTTTAATTTATTCACCATATTTTAATTTTATTTATTTATTTATAAAACCCCACCTACAGCAAAGCACCCACATTCCACAGGACAGCAGCATGAGTCCATGCTCATTCAGATTGTTTGGTGTTATTTAAATTTATTCACCATATTTTAATTTTATTTATTTATTTAAAACCCCCACCTACAACAAAGCACCCACATTCCACAGGACAGCAGCATGAGTTCCATGCACTCAGCATTTCCCAGGACCCTTTTCCAGCATGGCAAGTCGTGCTCTCATGAGCCAGCCCTGCCCTGGGATGGGGCAGCCCCTGGCTCCTGCAGAGCATCACTGCCACAGGAGAGGAGCACCCAGGGTTTGCCTGATGATAAACGGAAGGGAAAGGCAAACACAAAGCTGCAGCTGAGTAAGGAACATTAAGTCTGACACGGGGAAGCTGTGATGCATTACTCAGCCTGATAAGTTTAATGTATAATTTAGAAAGATATCACCAAAATGGAAAAGAGAAGCTGTTAAGCAGCTCTGAAGGGTATTGGGCTCAGGGATCACACGCAGTTAGTGTTCACAGGAGCCGCTTGCCCCATGGCACAGAACAACCCCTTGCCCAATAACTTGATTTAGATGTGTCTCAGCACTGAAGCACTTCAGAAAGAACTTGTTCCTTTCCACAGCCCAGATTTAGGCTTTTCACTGAGTATGAGGTATTGCCTCCCTGCTTGATAAGCAAAACTCATCAGATGGGAAAGCCCTTTTCCAACTGCTGCTCAGAGTAATAGGCTCAACCAGGCAGTCTGAACCCTTTGACACCTTGGAAGTCACTAATAATCCCAAATTACATTAAAAATACCTTAGAGAATGCATCAGCAGAAATAAATTTAAAAAAAACAACCCACTGCTCACATAACACATCAGTTATGCTTTTTGTTTAAAAGAGTATAATTACAGCCACCTTGCCACAGCCCTTTGAAGAAATACTTATCTTGGGGGGAAAAAGAGCTTTGCTGGGGGTCTTAGGGACTCTTGTGCCCTTTTGGTTCACCAGGACATGCAGAGGAGGAATGCTGCAGCTGCTGGTTGAGGAGGCTGCAGGCTGCAGGCTGCTGAATGACAGCTCAGCACCTGCCTGACAGGGGAGGCATTGACAAGGAAAGGTTTAAGGATTTATTTGCCCTAAGTGTCCCCTGGAGCCCACATTTCAGAATTAATGACTTCTGATACTGCTCATGCCATCACCAGAGGGCCTATGGAAAATATTTTTGATGATGAGGGATGCCATTTGTTAACAGGATGAATATGAAGAGCAGAGGGAGGACACCCCCAGCACAGAGCAGAGCTTGCCACTGTGACACACTGCCACTGTCCCACCCCACACAGACCCACCACAGCACCTGCTCCACCCTCTGTCTGCTCAGCACCACTGGCAGGATTCCAGCATTGCTGATGAATCTTCAGCTGCTGCCTTGGATTATCTGTGCACAGCTCAGTGCAGGGAGCTCAGGCAGGTGTCCATGGGGAAGAGGCAAGGATCTGACTCCATGTTTCAGAAGGCTTGATTTATTATTTTATGATATATATTATATTAAAACTATACTAAGAGAATAGAAGAAAGGATTTCATCAGAAGGTTGGCTAAGAATAGAAAAAGAAAGAATGATAACAAAAGCTTGTGTCTTGGACAAAGAGTCTGAGCCAGCTGGACTGTGATTGGCCATTAATTACAAACATCCACATGAGACCAATCACAGATGCACCTGTTGCATTCCACAGCAGCAGATAATCATTGTTTACATTTTGTTCCTGAGGCCTCTCAGCTTCTCAGGAGAAAAAATCCAAAGGAAAGGGTTTTTCATAAAATGTGTCTGTGACAGTCCCACCAGGATGCTCCTCCACACATCCACGTCAAGGCTGCCATGGGCCCTGACAGGTGAACCTCAAGCAAAGTAGAAGTGATGGGTGGCAGCAGGTTAGAGCTGAGACAGGAAGGAAATTCATCTACAGAGCCCAAGCAGCATTGTGGGACAGCAGGGAAGAAGGTCACACAGCAGGACACTGACAAAAAGCTGTGAAGGGCCCCAGAAGTGTCCCAGTCCCAGAAAGGTCTGAGTTTTGATGTCCCTTCTGTCCCCCTAACAAGGTTGCTTGTTATTTCCCTGGATTCTCTCACCATCCACACACTTGCATTCCATTTTTGAGTTTACCACACTCGAGAAGGGAATGACATCTTGCAGCAGTGTCACTGTATTTCCTTTCCTTAAATCAGATTTAACTTGTGTTGCTCTTTAGCAAAATTCATTGTCCTCTTATTCAGTACCAGCAGATAAAAAGGACAGAGCTGTCTTATCTACAATTTTGGGAACAATTCCTCATCTGACACAGTATTTGTACAGCACTGCCATTTGTCTTTTCCTAGTCTGTTAATATTGACCTTTTCTATTTCCTTTAAACAGGACCTTTCCAGGAGTGTTCTCTCTCCATCCAGCCCCTGTTGAGCAGGACCATCCAGCACCACCTGCAGCACAGGATTAGGTTGCATTTGTTTTATCCAGTTCTTTATTTATCTTTATTCTTTGTTCTTTATTTTTATATATATTTTTACATAGATATTATATATCTTTCTATAAAGATATTATATATCTTTATTTTTTATATATATTTTTATATCAAGTTTTTGCTCTTAACTTCAATTCCATATTAAGAGAAACACTGACAACCCACGACTCCCTCTAATGACATTCAAACCACCCCCCAAGTGCCTGCAGGACTCAGAAACAGCTTTCCTATTTTGTCCCTGTTTCCCAGCTCCATTACAAATATACATTATAAAAGGTTTTGATTCCTGCTGGCTCATTATCCAGAGCACCCTGTGCTCCAACAGCTGTCTGACCAATCCCAGTGACATTCCCATCGCAGTGGCATGGCTTTTCTGGCTTCCCACTCCCAACAAAATGGGAGATGCTTTTCAGGACACATTGTCACTGCAACTGCTCCAGGAATTGCTTTATCACACATATATTTTAAACTCTTGACAACACTCACACGGAGATAAGGGAAAAGGAACTTGGGCCACAGTTTTATAACATTTTCCCTATTTCTAGTGGTTTATCTCCAGAAAATATCAGTATGTCTCCCAAATCCTTACAAATCAGTGCAGCTGGCAATATCAGCCTCTCCGACCTCAGCCAGTACTGCCTGCAATGATTCACTCAGAATAATCAGCTCAAAAAGGGAGCCCTTGTTCCAAAAGCCTCCAGCACTCCAACCACCAGGCACCCAGCTCTGCAGTGAGACCAGAATCTCTTGGGATGATGTGCTGCTGTTTCCTCAGAGCAAAAAGTGTACCTGCACCTGCCACACAACAACCTGGGACATGCAGAACAGCAGTGCCACTGTCACATTTTCTGAAAAAAATCTCTTTGCCCAGGATTTTCTCCTGGGAAGCTGAGAAGCCTCCAAGAAAAATGAAAACAATAATGATCTGATTTGCTTCTCCTGTGTTTTGCTGCTTTGGAATGTGTTTGGAGATTGTTTCATTGGTTTCATGTGAATTGTTTTGACTTATTGGCCAATCACTGTCAGGCTGTGTCAGGACTCTGGAAGGAGTCACGAATTTCCTTTAGTGTCTTTTAGCCTCCTGTCTGTATCATTTCTCTATTCTTTAGTATAGTTTAGTATTCTTAATATAATATAGATAATAAAATAATAAATTAGCCTTCTAAGAACATGGAGTCAGATTCATCAATCCTCCCTTTGATGGGGTCTCAGAAAACACCACAGCAGAGTGAGATCCCCAATTTCCTTCCTTTCAGAGGTTACAGTGTGGGGGGAATGGACCTGTGACGAGTGCCACACCACTGCACCAGCCAGGGCCACCAAGCACCTGGAAGGAAGGTGCTGGTGGCCGCTCCAAGGAGCTGTCACAGCCCAAAGTCAAGGCAGATCATGCAATACATGAAAAAGGGGCCTGGGACAGAGAGATACCAAGCACACGGGCAATCCCAGCCAAATCATTTAAAAGCACACAGTTGGATGCTGTGATTCTGTACACAGCAGGGAGCAACTGGCCCCTGGCCACCCAGACACCCTGCAGCTGAGCAGGACCAGCACCTGGTGATGTGGGATAATCCCTGGCAGCCTGTGAATGCCTGTGCTCCCTCTGGATATGGAGGAACTAATCCTTGGGAGTGCCTGGTGCAGCTCTGCAAGGAGCTGGTTTACCCTGCATGGAGCAGGACCAGCAGTGCTCATGAGCCAGAGCAATCTGAGGCTGCACTTTGGTGTGGTTTTTTTTTAACAAGCACAGACTGTGCCCACAAAGTCTGACATAATTTGAGTTCAGAGATGCAATAAAAAATAGCACTCCCTTCCCAGAGCTTTTAGACTCAAAAATCTCATCAAAAAGAAATGCAGGTCTATAAATTATGCAGCCCTACCCTGCCTATCACATTCAGCTGATGTGTAGAGTCTCTTCACTTTCTCAGTGGGTTTGAATTACAAGAGTTGGTAAAAATGCTGAGGTCTCCTGCCTCAGGCTGTGGGAGGGCAGCCCTGTGCTGGGCTGCTGAATAATCTCACAGCCAAAGACAACGATTGCTTTTGCTGCAAATGCTCCTGAACAAAAGGTTATCTGGCTCAGAGGGGCAAGGAATATGCCAGCCAAAGCATCCTCCTCCCACTGGACAGCAGCTTTCCCTGAAGGACACTGGCCCCAGAAGCAGAGCAGGGAACACCTGAGCAGTGCTGGGCACTACCTGTGCTCACACACAAGCTTTAGAGAACGGTGCAGCACTTTTCACTGTAGTCAGATCTTGGCACAGCATGCCATGAAAGACTTTCAGCATTGCCAGTGTGCTGAATTTAGCAGAGAAGGGAGCTGGGGAGATGGGATTCCTACAGACAAAAATAGAAAGTTTTAAAGCTGCAGCAAAGAGAAAGGCTGCTGGAACATGGAGTCCTCCAGCAGCATCCAGCCAAGCAGCAAGAACCAAAAGGAAACCTATAAATAATATAGAGCAGATCTGCTCTGATCCACTAACCTACTTCAGGACAGGTTTACAGCGAAGAATAAAAAGAATTTAAGCTTGATTGTGGCGATTTAGAACATGTAGAGTGTTGATGTATATTCCTTGCCCTGGTTTCTCAGCTGGAATTAAACCAGATCACAGATCACATAACTCCATGCACAGGGGAAGGCAAAAGCAGTCTGTGTTCTCTGGTTCTGGAGAGGAGAGGAGAGGAGAGGAGAGGAGAGGAGAGGAGAGGAGGAGAGGAGAGGAGAGGAGAGAGGAGAGGGAGGAGAGGAGAGGAGAGGAGAGGAGAGGAGAGGAGAGGAGAGGGAGTGCCTTGCACTGCCAGCTCCATGTGCTGTGTGGCTGCTGCTGAGCTCTGCTGGAGGCCTGGAGCTGTGCCCTTGGGGCAGGCAAGATCCCAGATGCTGTGACAAAAACGCAGCAGGATTAGAGCACCCTCATGGGAAAGGAAAGGAAAGCAAACACATGGATGTCACCATTTATCAGAGCTGTCCTGGGACACTCAACATGTGTAACACTTGTACTGACAGGACACAACACCACAGAACACGGGTGGTTAACTGCCACTGTGGAATGTTTGTGGATGGTGGGTGAATGGAGGCACTAAAAGTGAGCCCAGCTTTCCTACAGAGTGCATGGCAAGACTGTCAGAAAACCCAGGGAACAGTCTTAATTTTAATTAAATAATAGTAAGTAGTAATGTCCTTTATGTCTAGATTGAATACAGCAAAAAGGTGACGTGTAACTTCACAGGTATTGCTGGATGCCTCATCCAAGAAATTCATGGCATGGGACCCCTCTTGTTGTGTTACAACCTCCTGCCCCCCTGCCCTGAGACACCTGAATGAGGTGCTGGATGCCATTTCATCACTGCCTAAAGAGCTCTTCAAAGAACCCCTCCATGTTCACAGCACCCTGGCCCAGGGCCTCCTGAGCCTCTCTGTCTCCTTTTTCCATTCATCAGCACCATCTTAATTTCAAGCACACTCCCTGAGGCAGACAGAGCCATAAATAACCTCCTACCTCATGGTCTCTGCTCTCTGGGAGCACCCTGGCACTGGCACAGGGTGTGTGTGCTCTGTTTTGCCCAAGTGGGTTTCAGCAATGTGTAAGGAACATCCACCCAGAGCAGGGCTGGAGCCTGCATGAACACTGACTCCACCAGGAAACCTCAGCATGACTGGCACTTGCATAAACTTTCAAGACTATTAATTACTGTTACTTTCCTGAAAATGCTTTGAAAAATAATTGTGAACATGATTTGGGCTTAACCAGCAAATGTGTCTGTGCTTTTGACACAGGCACAGCCTAGACAGGTGGATTGATAGCCTGTAATCTACTAATTTATTATTCCAGACTCTACTGATGTTCTTAGCATCCTACTCTTCCTATTTCCCATCTATTTCCATTTCCTTTTGACCTGAAGGAGATCATCCAATTTTGCAGGTTTATGTTGCCATTTTGCCAGTCTTTTAGAGAATTCACAGAATCACCGGGTTGGAAAAGACCTTCAAGGCCATCGAGTCCAACCCAGCCCCAACACCTCAACTAAACCCTGGCACCCAGTGCCACATCCAGGCTTTGTTAAACACACCCAGGGATGGTCACTCCACCACCTCCCTGGGCAGCCATTCCAGAACTTTATCCCCTTTCTGTGAAATTTCCTAATATCCAACCTATATTCCCTTGGTGCAGCTTGAAGCTGTGTCCTCTGGTTCTGTCAGTTCCTGGAGAAAGAGCCCAGCCCCAGCTGAGCACAGGCACCTTTCAGGAGCTGTAGAGTGACAAGGTCATCCCTGAGTCTCCTTTTCTCCAGGCTGAGCACCCCCAGCTACAGTAAAAGCAGGGTGCCCAACGGGAGGGAGAAATGATGAGGAGGACTCCATTGATATCAGAAGGCTAATTAATTACTTTATTATACTATATTATTCTATACTGTATTACACTACATCTAAACTGAAACTGCACAAAATCTTGTGACTGTCTCTTGACTGACAGTCTGGACTTGGCCCTGATAGGCCAAGGAAACAGAACTCCATCACTGTGGGTAAACAATCTCCATACTGCGTTCTACTTTGGCACAAACACAGGAACAGCAAATGAGACAAGAATTGTTGTGATCATTCTTTTCTCTGCTTCTCTCAGGTTCAGAGAATGGGAATCCCACCCCCAGCTCCCTCAGTGGTTCCTCACAGGTTTTGTGTTCCCAGCCCCTCTCCAGCCTTGTTGCCTCCTCTGGATGTGCTCGAGCATCTCAACATCCTTCCCAAACTGAGGGGCCATGTCACAGACATCATTATGAAAAAGCCTTTCCTTAGGATTTTTCCTCCTGAGAAGCTGAGAAGCCTCAGGAACAAAATGTAAACAATGATTATCTGCTGCTGTGGAATGCAACAGGTGCATCTGTGATTGGTCTCGTGGATGTTTGTAATTAATGGCCAATCACAGTCAGCTGGCTCGGACTCTGTCTGAGCCACAAACCTTTGTTATCATTCCATCCTATTCTATTCTTAGCCAGCCTTCTGATGAAATCCTTTCTTCTATTCTTTTAGTATAGTTTTACTGTAATATATATGATAAAATAATAAATCAAGCCTTCTGAAACATGGAGTCAGATCCTCGTCTCTTCCCTCATCCTCAGACCCCTGTGAACACCGTCACAGGGCCAAAACCTCCTGTCCCTAAAACTCAAATTTACCCTGCAACCAAAGCTTGGGCACCTGGCAAGCAGTGCCTTGGGAAGCCACAGGCTGCTGCCACTGAGCTCTCATGCACTTCTGTACAAGAAAGCCTGCTGTGTTTTGCCTACATGACATGCAAATTCACATTTTTGTGTGGGTAGATAATTTCCATAAAAGATTTCCAGTGATCATGCACAAAGTCTGGCACTTCAGAACAGATTCCTGCCCTGTGTCAGCACCTGAATTGTTTTTGTTTGTTTGTTTTTTGGGTTTTTTTTGGAGGATCCCAATATGGCACCCACAGCCCACCCCGAGAACAACACAACCAAACAAACCCAGCACACCTCAAAGCCAAGCAGCACTTCATGGAAAACAAAAAAAAAAAAAAGCTGAATTTTAGCTCTGTGCTCCTGGATTTTTCTGATTAGAGAAGCCCATGCTAAAGACTTTTAAAAGCTCTTCTGGCCCCAGGTAATTCCTGGCATAATGTCCTTCCCAGTAAATTGGTTTTGGGGGCGGGGGACTTGGTGCAGACTAATTCCCTGTGTTTTGCTGCCAGGTCTGTGACAAAGAACTGCTCCATTGTTCCAGAGTAAGGTAATCTCTTGCTCTCAATCAAACACAAAATCACAAAAATACATTCCCCCCTTAATTCAGTTGAAACCCTGAGCTGTTCCCCAGGTAATTAATAATGTTTGCAAATGTGCCTCCTTTGAAGGAATATTATCGTAGTTTAGGTGACAAGCTCAGACTCGGATTCCTCTTTATAATTCCTAACATCTACTCAGGCAGCATTAATTGGATTCAAAGCAATTACAAAGGACTCGGGTTGGCCACTTTATATCAAATTCCTGAAGAAATTTTGCTCTGGGCTGCTCTGAGCTGCTGTGCTGCTTCTCAGCCTCTCCCTAGGTCGCGCCTGGGCTCAGCAGAGCTGAATTTACTGACTGCAGAGCAGTGTCTGTGCTGGGGGGTTTGTTATTACATCAGGAAGGACCACGAGATGCAAACTGGTCACCTGAGGCCATGGTGGGTCATCCCACCTTGATGGGGCACATTTGAGAGAAATCCTTTGGCCTGGAAGGCCCCAGAGCCTCCATGGATACCCCAGGAACAGATGTGGCCCCAGAAGGGAAAAAACCTAAAAGGGATTTCTGTGTCTGTGCAGTGCTGACCCATCTCCCTGGGCTCCAAGGAGGAAGTTTCTTGGCTGTTTCATCGTGCACAGACCCACGCATGCAGACAAGGAAAATAAACTGAACCCAAGGGCTTGATGGAGGCATGCCCAGGAAGTGTCTCGAGCAAAAACTGCTGAGAAGGGTCTAACACTGGAAAAACACCAGTGTGATTCACTTATTTCATAATCATTTAAGATATCCAATACATAATTCAACAGAATTTGAGGATCCTGGCTGGAACCAGGACCAAGCAGCCAAGCCTGGTCTCATAAACTCTACTGTAGAACCTCTGGCTGGTTAAACACGTTGGGGTTTTTTTTCTTGAAAAATATAAGCTTTAAATTCAATTCCCCTGTGTGTAAACAAGATGCACCATTTTGCTCAGGAGTACTTTCTCTTTTCTCATTAGAGAATTAAAACAACAGAGATTATTTTCATAGCAAGTCCAACACAAAGTCCATGCTGCCAGGCCTGGCAGGGCTACCTGGGTCCTGAACTTCTTCCAGGAAAGGGCTGAGATTGATCCAGGGATGGGGATGAGGGCTGGGAAGAAAGCACAAAGCAATCCTTGAGGATGCAAGGCTCCAGGGCTGCTCCTGGGGTCCCTGCCAAGGGGGCTCCACACCCAAAGGCAAAGCAGACAAAGTCTTAGGCACACCAAAAGGAACCCCAAAGAGCTGTCAGGAGGATGAGGAAGAAATGGCTGGGATCAGAGGTGCCAGTGGATCTGCCAGGGATGGAGCAGAGCAACCCTGCAAGGTGCCAGAGCAAGGAGCCAGGGGCACAGGGGTCATGGCAGTAAGACACTGTTAAGCCCAAGGAATTGCAAAACTATTTGGTGAGATGTTTTTTTGTTGAAAGCACCACACTTTTTGTTGAAGCAGAGCAAGTTAAGCCCAGCTTTGAGCCACGCTGATGACTTTCAAAATTTTAATACGCTGGCTCTAATATCAGCACTCCAATTATCCCTGGGAACATGCAAAAAAAAAATCCACATTTTGCAGTGGTTCCCAGTCACATTGTGTGCCTGTGGAGGAGGCATCTGCAGAACCTGCTCCAATAGAGTTAATGGGCTGCTCTGCCAGAGTCTATTTAAAATTCCAGGCAGCACCAATTTAGTTTTAATGGGCACAAATTCAATTCCAATGGCTAAAGTATGCAAATAACAAATAAAAGGGAACCACTGCTGCAGCAGCTGCTGGAGAGGAAATGAACGGGCGCCCAGCTGCCCACCTTGCCCCGAGCTGCTCTCTCCTCAGCCCATCATCCCCAGCAGAAGCAGCCCTGCAGTCACACAGGCAGCTGGCAGGGACAGGGCTGGCCCCCATACTGCCAGCTGATGTATTTATTTGCCAATGAGTGCAGAAATGACACTAAAGGGCCCTCAATAATACCAAGGCTCATTAAATTTTAATCAGGGCAGCCTCACACTCCCTCTTTGAACACCAAGGCATTGCAAGGGAGGGGATGCCATGAGGAGCCTCCAATGGGGCAGGGAAACACCTTGGGAAGGGCATTCCCAAAGCATCAGCATTGCAGCTCTGCCCACCAGACCTGGAGGAGACAGGCTGCTGCTGTGAGATGTGGCACTGGCATCACCGTGAGCCTCCTGCTTCATCTCAGCACTGCCCCTCCTCTCAGGGCATCCCCCATGAGAGGCAGGTCTGTCCTACAGGGTCTTACAGGAGCCAGCAGAACTGGATTTCTGCTTTGAGCAATACCATAAAGGGCTTTGGGTTCAAACTTGAGCTCTGAGCTGCAGCTGGGGCAGATTTGTCAACACTCAGCACGTGGTCACCTCTATACAACTTAGGAACAGCACTGTCACCAGTGTCTTCCCAACTGGGAGCCACTGGAAGCTGCATAAATTCATCTGGACACATTTATGCCTTTAACCCAAGGGCTGGAAACACCTGAGAATACAGAGGTGGGTGAGTAAAAAATTCTTTCCTTGCTAAATATCCTACTGGCACAACATGGTGGGTGCAACACACTCAGTGACTCTCACTCTTGGAGTGGCTTCATTGCTTGTCATGGGGAGGAGGTAAAAAATAAAGATATTAGAGACAGCTAACAAGCTGGGAACAGACCACAGGAACAAACATCTGGCACACCCCAAGCTGTTCTTCAAGTGAGCAGAGGTTGGGTACCAGAAAAGAGCTGGAAAAGGCCAAGTCTTAGGTTTGCTACAGCACAACATGGCAGAGCAGCTGAGAAAACCTGTCAGGAGTTCCATAGTACCAACCAAAGATCAAGTTTCCCCAGCCTGGGGTCCCTTTTTTCACTCTGCTGCTACAGAAGATGAACTCAGATTGAGTTATGTCACACAGCTACACAGGGAAAGTGCTGAATTAAACAGCTTAGTAACTTTACACCCTCAAACTAGAGCAAAATCCCATAAAACATACTGAGCAATGGCCACCTAATGTATATTTCTTTCTTAAAAATGGCTAAGGCAGCAGAAACGAAACTAAGAAGGAAAGCACCAAGAGTTTATGCTCTCTGTAGCTCTGGTCCCTCTTTGCAACATCCTCTCTGCAGCCTCTCCTGAGATCACAGTGGCTGCAAGGACACCAGAGGGAAACCAGATGTCAGCAGCTGGGAAACAGAGAAGCCCAGCTTTATCCAGGGAAACTGAAAATGCTTCTCCCTGTTAATCATTTCAGCCTGTATTTAACAGCAAAAGGCTGCAGCAATTCCCTGATTCCCATCTTCTTCCTGCTTGTTTCCCAGCCATGGCAGTGAAAGCCTGGCCAGGGTGTTGGGATTCTGGAAATGCCAGCCCTGTTTGGCACCTGTGGGCACCCCCTGCTCTGCCCCAGGCAGCACCACTCACTGCTGATCCCCTGGGCCAAGCCATTCCTCCTCTGAACTGATTTTCTCCTTGACAAAAGATCATTATGTCACCAGAAAAACATGGGTGGATGAAGGATTCTGCAAGGACACTCTGGGGTGTTCACAGGAAGCTGCCAGGCCCAGGAAGGAGACAGCAGGGTGATGTGCCACTGGGATGGAGGGATGCAAGTGTGGAATTCACATTCTCTAAACAGACAGAGACATCATTCTCTCTCCCAGGATTTTTCCTGGGGAAGGCAGTGAGAAAACTCAGAGGAAGAAGAAGGAAAACAATTCTTATCTCTGCTTGCTGCTCCTGTTGTTTGGCACATGTGGAATGTGTTATGGAGACTGTTTACCAAAAGGGATTTATTAATGGGACTCTGCTGATGGTTTTTTGGACTGATTGACCAATTGGGTAAAAGCTGTGTTGTGACTGTCAGAAAGGGTCACAGGTTTTTCTTTAGTATAGTTCTAATATAGTATTAATGTAATATAGCTTAATAAAGCATTTCTTCAGCCTTCTGACATCACTGGAGTCACTGCATGTTATTCCCTGGATGGGGGTCACTCTTCTTCATGCAAGAAGGCAGTGAGAAAGCTCAGAGAAAAAAGAAAGAAAACAATTCTTATATCTACTTGCTGCTCCTGTTGTTTGGCACATGTGGAATGTGTTATGGAGACTGTTTACCAAAAGGGATTTGTTAATTGGACTCTGCTGATGGTTGTTTGGACTGATTGACCAATTTGTTGGGACTATCAGAAAGGGTCACAGGATTTTCTTTAGTATAGTTATAATATAATATTAGTGTAATATAGTATAGCTTAATAAAGCATTTCTTCAGCCTTCTGACATCACTGGAGTCACTGCATGTTATTCCCTGGATGGGGGTCACTCTTCTACTACATGCAGGAATCTCCAGCCCAGGGTGAGCATCTCCTGCCCCAGCTCAGACTCTTCCATGTGATCTGCAGCTCTGCCATGCAAAAGCTGCTGGTTACAGCACCTTGCCTCTCCTGCCTGGCCCTGCAGGGAAAAGGGCACACAGGGCTGGAGTGACACAGCACAGCCTGGCTGGTCAGGCCTGTTCTTGTCCCCAGCAGTGTCCCCAGTGCTGCAGTGCCAGCACCAAGGGCCAGGCACAGGTGAGGCACAGCCCCAGGGAAGGCAGCACCTGCAGGCACACAGCTGGGGCACGCTGCCAGGCACAGCACCCTCCTGCTCCAAATATCCTCCTCACCCTGCCAACAAGCAAGGACTCCTGGAAGGATTTTTCCAGCAATTGCCTCAGCAGAGGTAGAAGGCATTAATATTGCTGTCTGCTCCCTGCAGGTGCATTGAGCCCTGTGCTGCCCATATGCTGCATTGCTCCCATCAGAAGAACATCAGCATTCTCCCACCATGGTTTACAGTCACTCTCACGTGTTTCAAGATGGGGTTTTCCCTTCAAAAAAAAAAAATTTCAAACTGAGAAGTGGTTTCTAGGAATCTCTCCAGTTTGGCACTGAAGGGCTGGCACTGAGGGCCCACAGCTCCAGCAGGCAGGAGCCTGCATCATGCTGCCTGCCCAGTTCCAGATCCAGCAATGTCCCTGAGAGCTGCAGCTGCAGCCCTGGGCTGCCTCCTTCACTGCCCTTCTCCCTTGGCCTGGTGTTGGAACCCAGGAAATTCCTCTGACTGCCCTGGAGCCTCAGAGACTTTGGCACAGAGACAAAAGCCTTTGATTTTAACCCATGGAAACACTTACCAACTTTGTGCAAGGAGTTACAAGCCACAAGGGTTTGAGTAGAATGATAGTGAATTTATCACCAGGTGAAGATGTAGAATTTTGGGGTTTTTAGAATGGGGGTTCAGGAGGCAAAATGGAGGTTTGATCCATGGCAGCAGTGCTGCTGCTCCCTGATGGAGATTGGTGAGGAAGCTCTGGAATGATCAGTAATTACAGAGGGATGTCAGAACCCAGGAAATTCCTCTGGCTGCCCTGGAGGACTCCAGCCCCTGCCCAGGAGGCTCAGAGACCTTGGCACAGAGCCCCAGACCCCTGTGCCTTTGATTTAGCCCTTGGAAAAAACAATTACCAACCTTATATGAAGAATTACAAGCTACAAATTTTAAGTAGAATGATAGTGAATTTATCACAAAGTGAAAAATAGATTTTTTTAGAGTTTTTAGCATAGAAGTTCAAGGAGCAAGATAGAAGAATCTAAGTGTGTGCAGCCTTTCTCCTTCTTCTTCTTGTCCTCCATTTCCTGCTGTGATGGTGGCACTTTTGGATTGGTTTAGAATAGAGACAGACTGTCTAACATAGGTGATAGGTATTGGAAAATTATTGTAAATAAGTACATGTAATTTTTAGTATAAAAAGATAACACCACCCCAAGGTTTTATAGATAACAGAAAATAAACCACCTTGGTAACAAGAGCCAAGGAATTCTATCTTGTTCTTCGGTCTCAGGGTTGGGAAAAAGAGATTTTCTAACACCTTGGGGTCATCTGGACACCAGAGACCCCATCAGCCTGGCTGTACCTGGCTCTGTGTCAGCACAAGCTCATCAGGGAAGGAGCCACAGGTAGGATCAGGCTCTGGTAGCAGCAGCAAAACTGAGAAGTTTCTCCCTTCTGCAGCAAGCAACGTTTCCTTGACCTCAGGTGCCATAAATATAGTGGGATTCACACACATTGACAGTATCACAACAGAAATGGAAATTGGGGTGAAATCATTAAGATGAAGTACAGGAAGCCTGGGACCTCTCACTCCAGACACAAGAACACCCAGTGCACGTGTTCCTCAGCCCACTCAAAGAATCCAAGCTGTGTTGGGCACCACATGCAGGACCCCCTTCTGTCCCCTGGGACCTCAGCAGAGCCTTCCAGCACATTCCAGACACTCCACAGGAGGAGTCCCAGGAGCAGCTGCAGCTGGACACCCAGCACACCTCATCTGCCTCCTGCCAACAGGGTGCCACCCCTGGCTTGTCCCTTTGTCCAGTTACCCAGCACAGAATGAATGTGTCCCCTTTTACCAGTAAGGGTAACAATGTGTGAGGTGCAAAGAGCTTTTTCTACGTCAGGAAACGGAATCTTATTCAAATTCAACAAAGATAATGAGAGCAGAAGAAATGCACATCATCAGGGCACAGCAGCCAGAGAATGGAGAGGGTGAGCCTGATCAATGGCTGCACTTACTGCAGCTGAAAAAAGGAGAGCCTGGGTCTTTTCAAACCTTGGGCTGCAAAATATAATTACAACACCATGGGATTATCACAATCAGACGTTTTTCAAAGACTGCATCTTGAGTACTTTATATCAGTGATTTCAGTTTAAATCTGAATTCACAATATGATTTCTATTTATAGGCTCACATTCTATTTTTGAGAAAAAAGAGGAGTTTCTTTCAAAAGTAATACCTAGTGTGATGAAAGATGGTATTTCCAGAGGAATTAATCCCTAAAACTATGAGCACTGTTCACCTGAAATATACTTTTATTATCAATTGCTGCAGGATTGCCTTCCAATGGCAGAAGACCTCTTTAAAAAGTCTCTTCAAATCAGGGCAGTAACCCTGGACTTTTTATTGTAGCACATCTAATTTTGGAAAGAACCAGCTACACTGGCAAATGCTAATACATCAAGGAAAAATAACATGTGCGTCATCTCCACAGAAAGGAAATGCCCAGGCAAGCAGAAGGTCAATGCTCAAAGCATGGCTGAGAAGGCAAAACTGAGAGGGAGAACCCAGAAACAGAACAGTGTGCAAAGCTCACCTCCTGTCCCAGGGATTCTGAGCAAAGGGCTCAGAATCAGGGAAACACACACACAGAGGAGCATTCCTCTTCTTCAGTGCCAGCAAAGACACCTCACTCCTTCCTTTTGGAGACTGCTGTCCCCTTGGCCCTGGCTGTGACAGTGACATTTCACATTCCTAATGTTGGAACGTGGCCCAGCACGACCCCTCTGTGCTGGCTTAGGACAGGGTCAGTGCTGCATGTGGGAGCAGTCACTTGGAGCATCCCATTTTCACACAGACCACAAGGAGGAAACAGAAGAAAAATCAGCTGCTGCTAATTGCATCTTGACGTTCTCACCTTCAAGCTTTTAAATCACAAGTGACATTTCCAAATCAATCCTATTCTCTTTTTTTTTTTTTGGAGAGTTTAACAAGAAACATTCAGTCTTCCAAGAGCACTTGGATTTATTTCTTCAGTAATTTGACAAGAACCCATTAAAATCTACTGGAGGTTGCTTTACCCCCCTCAGAGAGAGTTTAGTCCAAGGGCTTTTTCACAGTTGCCTTTTGGTAAAAAATGGAAATGGAAACTCATTGTAACAGGGCAAGTAGTGGTAATGAGCAACTGTAAGATGTTAATCCAAGCATCCTTTCCATTCTGCACCTGATGCTGAGCTGCGCCAGGACGTGCTGGAGCACCTGGAGCAGCTTCAGCCCACAATGCAGGACAAAGATTCTGATCTGTTTCCTAGAGGGAAAGCTGGGAATGCCTAAAGGAGAGGAACCCCTGGCTCCCAGCTTTTCTCTTGCCAAGAAGGGAAATGTTCAGTTCCCCAGCAGGTTAAAGTCCTGCTGCAGCTTTTCCACTGGTGTTTGATTCGATGCTGCGCACTTCATTTACAATTCAGCTTTACAGAGCAGGGCTTAACTAAGGTTATTTAGCACCAATTTGGGCCTGCAGCTGAAAAAAGCAACCATCTCCAGAAAAGGGGCAAACTTTTTCTAAAAGACTTCCTGATTAGCACTATTTACCAGAGAAAATAATTGGGAGAGTCAACACCCTGTCTACAAGGAGATCAAAGTGCAGATACAGTCACAAACCACCAGCTGATTGTGAACTTTCTTTAATTGCTGCCAGTGGATCCCCAGCAATTAATTCCTTATCAGAATGCCCCCAGCTTTGTGCCTAGCCAAGGAACACACAAAGTGAGCATCAGCCACAGGATAATTATGGGATGAAACAGACACACCACTGTTCCTGCTCTGAGCCCTGGCACCCTTCAGCAGGAACAGCCTGTGTCGAGTCAGCTTCATTAGGTATTGTCTAGTGCCCCAATCCTCATTTGTTTGCATCAATAATACATTCAAAGGGTTTATCTAACTTGCAAATGTGAATTCATTTATTGGTCCCATAAGCAAGAAAGAGCTGTGACCAGAGAAGTGTTTCATGTTACAGGTTGGGCACTAAACTGGAATGACTTGCTGAAATTTCAACAATTACACCCTAACATAAATGTTTATATTAGTGTAATTTCCCTGTGCACATTGTAATAATGAATTTTACCATAACATTGCCTGCAATTTCAAAGACACATATTCCTTATAAGAGTGGTGCAAACACGTGAACATTAAGAGATTTGTTTCTACAGTATTAACTTAGAAATAAAGTTAAGCAACAGAGTCAATAGAGTGCAATTTGCAGAGCCTTGGCAAACCACCTGTGTTGACCCTCAATTCCTCCTCAGAGTACCAGGATTTTTCTACCCAGCAAATTTCAATTATAGTTGCCTTTTCTGATCTCACTTTTTACAGTGACACATCCAACTTTGGTATTCCTAGTCAGTAAAAATGGTCCTCCCTGCATTTTCTGCCCTGGCTGTACAGTGTGAAGCAATACTGAATACTGCTGTTCCACCTGAGATTACAGATGGTCCCACATCCTGGATTTTCTTCTTGCTATCTTGCTAAAAACTTGTGCAAGGATGCAGCAAACCCTCACAAAAATAGAAAAAGCCCAGAGAGAAATAAACTCCAGGGACTGGTAAGATTCAGATTCTGCCATTAACTGGATTACTCCCTATAAAAACTACCTAAAAATAGTGACAAACCTGTCTGAAATGGCCACCACCCGTAGCAAAAGCTGCCTGCCATTGCCACAGCTGTCACCAGCTCTGAGGAGCTTCTGAAAGCTTTTTTGTAGCAATGAGACTTAAATGAAGATGGCAGGGCAATAATCTGCCATAACAGCACGCTCAGAGATTTCTGCCTGTTCACTGAGACATGGGAAAGCTCAGGGATGTTCTGCCACAAGGGTCAAAGCCCTCCAGGCCTTTCTGGCTGCACATCAAAAAAAAATCAAGAGCTGCCATTTGCTTTAAGGAAAACAAACAGAGGAAGTGGGGACTAAGAGAAGATGAATTTCTCTGACAATTTGTGCATCACTGTGATGGCATTCCCTGTGTCAGCAGAGCTCCCTTCACTACCTGCTTGGAGGGGCAGGAGGGGGCTCACACAGTTCAATCTTGTTGGATTGAAAATTAATTCTCTGAGGTGAACAGCAGCACAAACCAAAAGCAGCGGCAGAGCCTGTGCTGGTGGGAGCCCATCACCCCCATGTGCTGAGCAGAGTTGTGATGTGATTCTCACTAATGGGAAGAGCAAGCCATGTATTCCTTGAGGCAATTAAAAAGTGATTTAACTCAGGCCAAGATGCCCAGCTTTGTGCTCTCCACCTGCCAGAGCTGCTGGCTGGAGGGGATTTGTCCTGGAGTGGGTCTGGGTGACAGTCTGGACACCTCCAGACCCCAGTGAGATGCACCCGTGGTAGCAGCACCCTTTGGAAGATGCTGACTCACTTTCTTACCCACTACTTAACTCTTCCAGGCAGCAACCATTTGGGACTTTGGAATGAATTCTGATGATATTTCTGAATAATTATGAGAATCAGCTGAAGTATGGATTTAAAAAGAGGCTCCCCAAATTCCAATTAATCCCCAAAAAGATGGAGCAATAGCTCTATCCAGAGACAGAGCACACTTTGCCTCCTCTATCTCCCCTTCTCCCACCATTTCAAACCCTTTGATTCCCCTCCAGGCTTCCAGCACATCAAACATTAAAGGACTAACGTTATTTTGAGCACACAACAACCCTAAAGTTCAAGATATTCTGCAGATGGATTTTAAAAATCTTTTAATCCATTGTGAAGCCAAAATCCTGCCGTAAACACTCTCTGGCATGCTCCAGTTAGCTGCTCATGCAGAGAGAAAAAAAAGCCTTTCCAGCTTACTCTGCAGATGACCTTGCAGTCCCCCCATCCCATGTTTCATGAACCTCAGGGGACCAGCGAGGAATCAGATAAAAGGATTTCATTTATTTTTCTTGGCATTGTTTTATGAAGCTTTCATTTTATCGACACCTTAACTTCAAACCATTTTCAAACACCCAGCAAGGCACCAGAGATCAGCAGATATTCAAGGGACATGCTGAAGGTGTCTTGTCTTTGTTCCCATCAACTCTTCCTGTGAAGGGAACTCTATCTTGCACGTGGGCTGAGCTTTAACCTAAATACTGGTGGCCCCTGTTGCTGCTCTCCTGCTGTGCTATCCACACCAGTGACACCCTTTGCTGAGCCATGAGCAGTGCTGGATAGCTAATTAAAGATCTGCAATTAAGCCTCACACGGTCCTGAAAGCTGTTTCATCACAGGGCTAAACTCTGACCTCATTTCCCCAACAGAAGTCACAGCAAAAATCGTATCAGTTGCTTTTGCCCAGCTTTTCAGACAAGGAGATGGTCTCTCCTAACTCCATGCTCACACATGTAATCTTTTTCCTGGCTTTTCAGGCAGGAACATGGAAGATGCA
This sequence comes from Camarhynchus parvulus, assembly GCF_901933205.1. Lineage (NCBI taxonomy): Eukaryota > Metazoa > Chordata > Aves > Passeriformes > Thraupidae > Camarhynchus > Camarhynchus parvulus. The sequence continues at coordinate 4,114,241 of NC_044591.1, forward strand.
TGGCTGGTACTGCTGGAAATGGAAGGCAGCTGTTTTCCCAGGGGCTAGAAGAGAGATGCTGAGGATGCTGAGTGTGTGGGGGGTGATTATTGGCTACTGCTTCCCACACCACAATATGCAAACACTTCATTTAAGAGGCTCATACATCACCAGTCTCCCAAACTCCTGCTGAACATCCTCTGATCTGTTCTCCTCTGCATGACAGGAACTCAGGGATCTCTCTGGAAGCCAAGCAGGAGGTGAATTCATGACCTCTTGGCTCAGGAAGGGGAATGATTTTGTGTGGCACCCCTGCCTCCAGCACAGCCTTTGCTGCCACGAGCAGGGATCTCTCTTTGTCCCCAACAGACTGATTTCCCAATTAACAATACACTGCCAATCACTCGTATCAGTTAAATTCAACAAGGAAATAGAAACATTTTTAAAACATCAGGGTCTTTTAACACCCCATCCCCTTCAAATACAAAACCATAAAGGCAAAGTGCCTTTATGGCAGCTACCTGCTGCCCTGCTGAGCCCCCCAGCCCTCCCCTGGGGCTGACACCAGGGCACAGTGGGCACAGTGTCCCCCCCGTGCTGGCAGCCCCAGCCCAGGCTCCTGCCCCTGCCTGTGACAGCCTCAGCTGCCCCCTCTGCCAGCCTGTCCCCCTCTAGAGAGAGGGACACCACTTGCTGGGTCTCAGTTTCCTTCTGCTTTTCATTCACAGTTCAAGCTGCCATGCTCCTCCCCAGCAATTCTGTCTGCATGTCTGTCTGCCTTGTGTTTCTTCCACCTGAAACAGCCCTTGGACCAGCACCCTCAGAGTTTTCTGAGATCCATCAGAAAAAACCAGAATGCTGAGCTTTGTTTCAAAAAGCCATCCAGGCCTTCTTAGAATTATATTCAGGTCGAGAAAGCTCCAGCTGAAACTCATACACAGCAAAATGCACTGGGTTTATCCTTGTTCCTAATGGGTATTTAGCCATTTAATAAATACAGTTGCTACTCAATGAAATTATTGAAGCCTGAGGCATCTGGGAGCTCTTCCTGCGAATCTGGGACAAGGAGAACGAGAGGCCTTGCAAGGGATGCCTGCTGGGAGGGTGGATCTGCTGCAAACCAGCAGAGAGGTCCCAGGGAAGGGCTCTCCTTACCTTGCACTTGACCATCACACCCTCCCTGTCACTGTGTCACCCATCAGTGCCAAAATAGCATCAGGAAAGTGCTCAGATAATGGTGCATTTACAATTATAATTGCTCATGTCCAGGAGTAATCCAGTTTAAGCCCTTTACCATCTCAAATATTTAGAGAAATCCTGCCAGCTGCCTGGAGGGGAGAAAGTTAGGAGCCCTGGGAGAGCACAACAGATTTTCATCTTTCCAGCCCTGACAGCCTTTCACACATAAATATCCTCTCAGCCCTGCTTCCCCCCTCTTCATGACAGAGCCACTGTCCTGCCTGCTGACTGGCAGTCCCAAGTCTCACTGCCTCTCAAATCTGGCCCTCACTCCACTGAGCCCCAAACCACCACAGCAGCCCTGCCCTGGCAGGCTCATCCTCCTGAGAGAGGTTTCCATTTGGCTGGGATATGGATTTCACTTTTTTTATTATTTTTTTTTAAGCAGGCAGCATGTGTACATCTCCTAGACTCCCTGATGCCAGGACTGGCAGCACAGCTGCCTCAAACCCACCCCCAGCTCCACCAGCATCCCAGATGTGCAATTCCAGCAGTTTTCCTTCTTTCACCCCTCCTGCCATGCAGGATCTTTGGGCAGAGGCCCTGCAGGTTCCAAGAGCTGCAGAGCTCATCCTGCAAACTCCTCTCTTTTCCTGTTTTTGTAGCTTTGAAGGTCAGGGAATAGCAGTGCCCACACTGATTCCACTGCCCAGCACAGTGACACAGATGGGTGTCCTCAGTCCTCAGCAGGGACCCAGCTGAGCAGGAAACATCTCCCCAACCACAGCACATTCCAGAGGGACAGTCCCAGCACAGCTCTCACTCTCTGGGTAGCTGCATTCCCCATTCATACAGCAAACATATGAGCAAGTCTTCATTTTGCTGACTTGGGCCCTGTGAGGTCTGTCTCTTGTTGAGCTTTTATCTGCTGCAAGTGCCTCAATGCAAGTGCAGTTAATAGGTTGTGACCAAATCACTGTGGCTGCCTCTCTGAGCTGCTTTGTCCTCTCACCAGAATCTCTCCTCTAAACCTCTGTCATTTCCCACCTTTACAGCAAAAGGACCACGGCTGGCTGCACGTCAGCACTGCTCATCACAGAACTGAACAGTGTCCCCACGTCCCCAGATCTGAACATTCACTGCCCTGCAAGCCTCCTTCTCTCACCTTTTTTCATGCAAAAGCTTGCTTTTCAACTCCAACATGTGCTGACAGCTCTACCCATCTCTAATCACCATGTTCAGATTAATATCTGTGACCAATGTTCATCAATATTTATTATCCTGCAAAACTTCACAAATCAAAGCGGTGATGAAACTTGCAGGTAATGATTTTATAATTCCTTTCAGATGATTGATAAAATATTGAATACTACTCCAAAGCAACCTCAAAGGGATGCTGACAGAACTTCCATGACAAACTGATAAGGTTCACATTAGCAAGATCCACCAGTGGCTACTGGAAGCCACAGCCGACAGTCCTTGCACATGGAGTTGATGTTTACACCATGGGATTATGTTGATGCTGAAGAAGACCATATCTCCAAGTAAAATGCTTAATTCTCTCCCAGCCTGAGGTTCCCAGCAGCACAGGCCTGTGTGTGAGGCAGGAATGTCCCAGCTGGACACTGACAGTGACATTGCCTCAGTGAGGGACAGGACAGTCTCTACAAGGAGCAAGAGATGCTCTTGCAGACAGGAACTCCTGAGGGGTGACAGAGCAGACCATGGATATTCTCCACCTTTGAATCCATGCAATGGATGCTGGGTGGGACCTGAGGCTCCTTCCAAGGACTGCTCCATGTTCCTGAAGCATGCTCAGCCCAGGGACCATGCAAGACCTGGACAGGAGAGCTGTGCAGGCCGTGAGGCTTTTTTTAGCACTGCAGCTGGACACAAGCAGAATATTGAAAAATACATTTCCACATGCATCACTAAAATGACATCCAGCATTTCTCTACTTTGCATCACAACTCCCAGTCATCAGAGCACCAGCAATGCCGTGGTATGGGGGATTAGATTAAAAAATTATCATACTGGCTTCCTACACTTTCTCCATTTGCCATCTAATGCTATTCTGGAGCCCAACAGGATGGAAAACCTTTGCATCTGATGAATGCAGACAGGCTGATATTAAGAACTGTGGCAGTTTTGTCAGCAAGAACCCATCAGGCCATCGATGCAATATTAAAGAGAGAACACTGGGAGCTCTCCTGAGCTTTTGTGTGAGCACAACCATGGCCGAGTGAATTGCCCCGTCAATACTGCACTGCCAAAGAGAACCATTCATCATTACTGCTTCAGACTGGTAGGATGGAGTCCTGCTGAGAACATGGGTCTTGTCCAGCTTGTAAATCTCAGACTCAATCACAGAATAGTTGGGCTGGAACTTCCCTCTGGAGATCATCCCATCAACTCCCCCACCAAGGCAGTGTCAACTTGGAGAAGGTGACACAGGAAAGCATCCAGGTGGGTTTGGAATGTCTCCAGGGAGAGACTGCATACCATGGAAAGAAGTCCTTCCTCATGTTGAGGTGGAACTTCTTGTGGTTTAGTTTATGGCCATTACTCCTTGTCCTGTCACTGGGCACCACTGAAAGCAGTCTGGCACCCTTCTTTGACACCCACCTTTGAGACATTCATACTCATTCATGTAATATCCTCTCAGTCTTCTCTTCTCTAGACTAAACAGGTCCAGCTTCCTAAGCCTCAGCTCATAAGAGAGATGCTCCAGACCCCTAATCATCCCTATGGGTGTCTGCCATCAGCCATGCTGATATGAGCAGTCAGCACCAGGTAAGCCTTCGTGCATCTTTTCTCATCTCCTGATTTATGTAAGATGTTTTCTTCACAATGGAGCTGCACCTGTTCTTTGACAAAAGTGGCAGCATGGCATCCCAAACTAAGTGAAAATGTCTTGGGGAAAGGATGTGCAGGCTGGCTTCAGCACATCACCTGTGGGCCAGGGGAGCAGGCGTGAGCACCCAAAGCCCCATCCCTCCTGCACCACCCTGCTTCACCCCCTTGCCATGGATGTTGTTTTCACCAGGAAAACAACATTTGAGGTGCTGGCTCTGTGTGTGATGCAAGGAAAGTGGGGAGAAGCATTCAGCAGCAAAACCCAACCCAGCCAGAAACGTGGTGGGTTTGTCAGATGGGTCTGGTGGGCTGAACTCACGCCTCTCTCCCAGCAGACATTTATCTAAGTCAAAGATAACAGGTTGCCATGCAATGGGAAAGGGAGAACTGGTCTGTGTTCCACTCATCCCTGCTGTGTTGTCAGGTGTGAGCTGGCACTGCTGGGGGAGAAGGGGGAGCAGGGAAGGTGCTCCATGGTAACAGGCTCCAAAGGGACCAGAAGGTACGGCGCAGAGAGAGAGCCACTCTTCATCCTGGTGCACCTTCTGCTTCCTAGCAGGATGATGAAGAGCTTGCATACCTAGAGCTGGCTGAGATGTTGCTGCAATAAGAAGATCCTATGACTGTCCTTATAGTCCTGATTACAGAAAAATCTCCTACATAAAATGGAAAAGATTTGCCACCAGCAGCCTCCTCTTCACAGTCCCCATCCAAAAGCACCTTATGTATTACTACCCTCTTCCTTGCTTAACATTCCTACAAATTCCTCCAGGCCTGCCACTGTTATTCTGCATTATTTTTACACTCCTCTCCTGCAGCACCAGTTTAATGAGAGTGCAGCTTCAATTAATGTGTTCCCCAGAGGGAAAGGGTCAACCCACGTACGTGAGGAATTTCTGATCCGGTTACGCAGGAAGAGAGGGATCTCCTCTGACAACTTCTAACAGCACAGAAAAATTAATTCCCCTTTCCCACAGAAGTTTATAATGAGAAAGCCACAATATCAAATTGTTAATAATTTCACAGGCACAAATGAGTGTTGCTGAGTGAAATCTCACTCCTGTAACTTCGCTTTTAATGAAAGGCCGCAGATGTTGGACTGTATTTGCATTACAACTTGAGAAATGTTTCATAGTTTAAACCTCATCTATGCGGTTCTGTAAGCTCCATATCTGAGCTAATCTGCATATATTTCCCCTTGTACCCATTCCCAGTGGCCAGGACAGTTTCAGTGCCAAAACCCAAACAAATCTGACTGACCACATCCTCACACAAGCTCTTGTGTCCTGCTGCTGCTTTAGGCAGCTCAGAGCCCAGCACAGGTCCCACAGCTACACTACAACAGCCATGGTTCACATGAATCCAGTCAGCTTCCAACTGGCATGAACTTTTCAGGCAATTACTTGTTTGGTCTGTCTTTAAATGCAACCAGAGGATTCCATTATTTCAAGTAAAAGGAGTTTTGCTTTCCTGCTTACATACTGAACTGATAGAAGTTAAAATCTGCTGAAAACCACGAACTCAGCTTCTCTTTCATTCAGCTTGTGCAAACCTGAGGCAACACTGATATTATTGCAGACATCATTTGCATAGGAAGAAATTTTTCTTTTGATTAAAGACAAAAAAGCTTTTCGATATTTCTTGGTCTGCTTGTGGTGGAGACAACTGTGGCAGTTTCATCACTGTGCACTTATCCAAAGGTCTGTGCAGTTATCCCAAGATCTGAGCCATGACACCATGGCAGTTTGCAGAAAGTCTGCTGAAAGCTGGAGTCAACCCCCTACTCTGCATCCCAAATGCACAAAAAGCACTGAAAAGACACCCAAATTGTCCATTCTTCCTGAACTCCTCAGCATGCAAAGACAACATCCTCCGATGTGACAGGAGCTCTGCTTTAGCACGTCAGTGACAGGAGATTGAGTCTCCGTGCCCAGGACGCCACAGGTGCCTGGAGGAGGAAGGAGCAGAGGACAGCCCAGCCCTGCTCCTGCTGCTGCTTCCTCCAGGACTGAGGTACTGGTGCGTGCCATGCTGCCCAGGGAATCCTCAGCTCCAGGGCATGTCCACTGGGTCAGGCTTGGATTCCAACACCATTTTGGGAAGTGCTCATTCCAACTGTTTTGCTGAGCCTCTCTACAATAACCACATCTGCCTCCCACTACTCAGATGATTAATGGCTGGACTTGATAGAAAACCTGGTGCTGTGCCCCGTTTTCCCAAACCTCCATGAGGAGAAACCTTATTCTGCTATTTTGAGAGGAGACCTCACCTTGCTGCCCATGCCATTAATTGAATAACTATCAGTTCCAATTTATTCCACTTGGCTACAAATTAGATTTCAGCTGGCTACTTCCAAGTCTGCTTCAACACAAACTTACAAAGCTGAGTCCCTTGGCTGATGCCACTTGTCAACCTGCATCTGTTCTTGCGGTATTAAAAGACAACAAAGCCAGAAACCCACCAGTCTCTGATGAACAGAACCCAGAACGTTTGGCTTTGCTTTTTTGGAGTTTATCATTACTTTAATGGAGCCAACTAGGCTTAGTATTTCAGAGGCTCAGCCTGGCTGCCTGCATCCTGCATTCCTCCCTTGAGAGCAGAGGTACAACAGGAAATCAAGAAGTGATCCCAGGAAACCCAGGAGCACCAAAGCTCCCTCAGAGCTGGGCAGTGCTGCAGGAGCATCCTCCAGCTCCCCAACAGCATCTCCAGTGCCAGTCCCAACTGTTGTTCTGTGACTGCAGCCTCATTTAATTCCTATTGGGGTATAAAAATTAATAACAGTAAAATGTCATGATCATCTCACACTAATTGCGCATCTAATGAATAATTAGCTGCGGACACATTTGACATTTTTGGTCATTAATCTGAGCAAGTGTTTTAAGCCTTGAACAAAACTCTGCAAATGCAAACTTGGTGCTGAGCAACTCAGCCCTGCAGCATTGATGCCCCAGACAGAGACCACCCACTGGTTCCTGTTCCCTTCCCTGGAAATTGGGGAGCTCCCTGGAGAGCACCCACCAGCTCCTGTCCCCTTTTCCTGGAATGGGGAGATCCTTGGAGAGCATCCACCAGCTCCTGTCCCCTTTCCTGGAAATGCAGGAGATCCTTGGAGAGCACCCACCAGCTCCTGTCTCCCTCCCTGCTAACAAGGGAGCTCCTCAGATTTTGTGGAGTAGCAGAGCAGATCTGTGTCTGCCACTACGATATCAGTTGGTGGAAAAACTAGGATTTAGGAAGGCAATTTCTGTATGCCACCTCTCTCTTTGCATCAAACCTGGCTATTTATACATGTAGCTGTGAGAAATACTTTTTCCTGAGCATGCCATGAATTTTGTATAAACCATCAAGACTTAAAATTTCAGTTGTAAGCTGTCATTTTTTAATGATAAAATCACTATACAAATGGTGGAAGAAGGCATAACTTTGCATCTTATATCTCTATGCACATGTACACACACATCTCCCTCTGCCTGGCTCAGGCTTTTACTGCCTCTCCTTTCCCTCCATCTCTAACATTTTGCCTGCAAGAAAAGGAAGGAAGAGAAGGAAACAAATCTCTCCTCAAGGGTAGAGATAAAGTGTTCAAAGGTGCAACACACAACCACAACTAATGAACAAAACGTGTCTCATATTTAGGACGAGGGGACATATAAAAAGGTCACAAAAGGCCAGGATTAGCACCAGATTGAGCAGTAAAACCAAAACAGAAAGCAACAGATGTTTCCCTCCTAATTTACTCCATTAGGATCTTCTCCAGCTAGCATGCACTGCTGCTTGCTAATGAAGCATTTCCATCTCCTTGCTGCACAACTCGTAAATAAAACTCCCTGAGGTTGGCGGCAGGAACTCAACCACCCCTCCCAGGCAAGCCTTCTCTCTTTCTATAAACCCTAGTTTTTGTCAAAGAGAAAATAAAAATCTGTTCCCAAATTCTCAAGTAATTCTGACACAACTTCATTGCCTCCTCTTGCTGAACTGCATTTCTGAACAGGGATGCTCTAACCCCACGGTGAACCCCTGTTTCCTTACGCTCATCAAAGCAACTCTACCCATCATGAACAGCTGTGGATGCACCAGGTGTATTGATTTTTAAACTGCAGGAGCAAGGCACAACAGACCTGAAATAACAAAGTATTTCACCTCCTGTATTGCCACTCTTGGTAGTTTACACTAAACTGAAGAAACGCCCCAAAGCTGTTCCCTGTGGCAGACCCCTCACTGCTCCATCCCCACCTGGAAACAGCCCCCAACTCCAGCCTATGGTAAATAAATCACCTGAGAACCAACCTCAGCATTGAAACCTGCCTCCTGTTGCTGCCCCAGCCACCACAGGCACATCTGAGAGCTGCAATTGTCCAGTGAGCCAAAAGCTGGGGAGCTGCTGCCTAGCAGAGGCTGCTTCCCATCTCTCTAGCCTGTGAAATATGACCTGAGGCTGAAACAGCACCTCGGGGGCAGAAGTCCCCTGAGGCACAAGGCAGAGGAGCACTGCCTGAGCCTGCTGGTATTGCCTGCTGTTGAGACACTTCAGACAGACACTTCCTAAGCATAGAACACAGAAGTGTCCAAACACTTTAAAGACCACCCAGTCCTAACCCCTAGTTGCCATGGGCAGGGTCAGCTATCCCAGGTTGTCCAACCTGGCTTTGAACACCTCCAGGGTTGGGGCACCCACTGGGCAACCAGTTCCAGTGTCTCACCACATTACCAGCAAAGAATTTCCTCCATTAACCTAAATTTCTCCTCTTTCAATTTGTACCCATACACACATCCCTACCCATTGCACTACAGCTTAATTATAATGCTCTTGCAAAGAATTTCAATTTATCCTACCAAGGGAACAAGCTCTGTAATGAAAAGGCTTTATTAAAATAGAATGTAAAACATGATATTAATTAACGAGGCTGTGCAGGTGTGTTCATGAGCTCTGTTAACATTGAAGGGAGGTGGAGCAGGGTCAGCTGTGGGACAACATCCCCATGGCCAATAGTGCCACATGCCCTGTCGTGACATCTTACACAGCCAGCACAATGCTGCTGCCCAGGTTTGAATTGAAATGGGAAATACCATGGAGCACCTGGGGAGAAGATGATAAAAATGTGCTCCTGGCAGGAATTCAATGAGAGTTTCAAAGCAGAACCAGCCTGTGCTGTGTTCACCACCACAGCACCGGAGAGATCTGACCAGGCAGAATTTCGAGGTGAGAATTGACACGGACCAACAGCACTTAAGGTCAGAATGCCTTATCACACAGAAAAACATGAGCTTAAAGACAGGCCTGGCTGACACTGACATAAAACTCCTGCAGATGGAGAGCCAACGAGAGCCAAAATGTCACAGAAGACGCATCAAGCTGCAGTGAGGTTCTCAAGGACTTGCAGATTGTGTGGGGTTATTTTTTTGGTTTTTGACATTTGGCTCGAATCTGTGTCCTTCATTATCTGGGTGTTTGCAAACCTGAAGCACCCCAGTGGCTGCTGGAGCTGCAGTGGAAAGAAACCCCCACAGCTGTGTGCAGGGCCACTTTGTCTCCTGCGACAGGAGCTCAGGGCACTGTGGGATGATATTCTTCACTCCCTCCAGCTTATTTGCAGAAATGCAGCAAATTATACTGCAGCAGGTGTGAGCATTATGCAGGGCTATTAAAAGGAGGCTGCTGGTATCTTACACGTCAACACAAGAAGAAAACCCACCCATGGCACACGTCCAGATCCACGTTAGGCTTCTAGGTATTATCAGAGCTACAGCCTGGGTGCAGTTCTGTTCTCGGGGTCTCTTTTGGTAGAGCTGAGATATTCATGGCCAATTTTTATTGTGTGGGCCAGATACACTTTGGTGAGTAAGCTAATCACTCCAGATATGTAAAAACCATCAGCAGATCCACCAGTCAGCCCTCAGAGAGGCTGTGTCCTGTCTCACAACTCTGCTTCAAGATCTGGTTCAGATCAGAACCCCCTGGGACCCAGCACCCCTCTGGCAACTCTCCCACACCTCTGCCAAAGGGAGCATCTCCTGACTTCCAAGCAATTAACTCTGAAATAAAAACTTAGTGCAACCTTACACTGAGTTCTAATACAATTAACTTTTAAATAAAAACTTAGTGCAATCTTACACTGAGTTCTAATACAATTCTACAGAGCTCTATGTATAAACGCATGTGGGAAGTGTGGTTTGTTCTGCTTTGCAGGGACTACATGCTAGCACCCCCTCTGCATGACAGAGCTGCAGCTGTTATACATACACACCGCCAGTTTTTATGGCTCAGCTCTAAACCTCTGAAAAATAAGGTTTTTAATAGAAATCCTGACACCATCTAAAATATGACAGCACTACTGGGTGCTGCTGGAATATGGCCCTAATTTATAAACCAGGGAGAAATCCTGTTCCATTTTGAAACTAAGAGACAGTAATCTAGAAAAAGGGTAAACCACAGGGAAAAATGGTAGTGTTGTCCATGAGCTATAGTGTCTAGTCCATCCAACAATTCAAAAATAAAATAGGATGCCACAATATTTAGGCCACGCACTGAATCTTGGACTGTCACAAAGTAAAAACATGGTGTATCCTAGATGGGGGTATATTTCATAGAGCCATATGCCATTTTCCATGCTTCTGGGTAGTATTCTTCCAATGAAAATCTGATATGAGAACACTAGAAGTAAAGAAAAAAAATTTACGAGAGAAGTAGAACCCAAACCCTCCAGTTTTGCTTGATACAATAAATGTTTTTGCAAGAGGGCTTCAGTGTACTCCCTTCTAAATTGAAAGAAGTGGTGAAGCAGCAGATTGCTCACTCACAGGAGACACAAGTTTATCACTAAACCTTAGGAAAAAGCTCTCGATTGCCTTCAGGCTCCGGCTTTGCATTAAAATGCATTGAGGAGGTGGTGATTCAGGGGGCAGTGGACCAGAAACCTGTTTGAGAAATTCCTGGTGCCCCTGAAACACTGAGCAAAGGATTCAGCCTTAGGATTTCTGTTTGAAGAGTGCCTTTGTGCCTGTTAAGGCACCACAACCCTGGACACTGCTCCCAGCACCAGGTGGGAGGAGGCAGTGGGACAAACCTGGCTCAGGAAGAGCTGCTCATTTGCAATTTTGGGAAAGGAACAGGAACCTTTTGGAACAAGGGTTGGAAATTAGAAGGCCAGTGAGGATTTCCCTCATCAATATCAATTGCTCCAAAGAATTCTGTCTCTTCTCCCCTACATCCCAACACTAACCCATCCCAGCATCACATCCTGCTACAGCCCAAATAAAGGACATTATTCCCCCACAAGGAGCTTTGGGGGCTCACAGGTCTACCCTGCAATTTTCATTGTGGCCATCCTGGATTCCTCTCCTACTTCCCCATAACCATCTCCTTTTGCAAGCTGAGCATCAAAAGAGAACAAATCCAGAATTATTGCATTTTCCTGCTAAAATTATATCCCAGCAGACTTGTTACAAAGCAAGCACACCACGTTCTTGTTGGCCACATCACTGTCCACCAGCCTGGCAATATTTTACCCGCCTCAGGCTCAGCCCCCCTGCATTCCTCATGAACAAAAAGCAGGATTTGCTTATGGAAAAAACCAAGTAGCACTGCACACAGCTATGCTTCCCCCCAAACCTTCCCCACAGGCACAGCAGGAATGCCCAGAATGAGGGCAGGAGAGGGGCTCAACTCTTCATGAGCTGTTAGCAGGCTAACGAGGGCATCTGCAGGAGGAATAGGCACTAAAACTGAAACTAGATACAAAATAAATATCCCAGAGCTGGATTTCCTAAAAAAGATTCTGCTGAGCTATAGTTCCACATCAAATTTTTATTGAATACATTTTCTTCTGAGAATTTGTGCACTAAAACCAGTCAGAATCATATGAGAGGAGTATAAATTTCACGTACAGTTTTCACTGCAAACATCCTTCAGGAGAAAAAGCAAAAAGCACTTTTTAATCAAGCCCACTCCACATCCTCTCCCTCCTCCCATGGAACCCAAGTGGGAGGGTGGGAATTGGAGTCCCTGCAGCACTGGGGAGCTATGGGGAGGGATGCTCTGCCTGAAGATTATGGGGAGGGGGAGACATGATCTCCCCTTTGCCATGCCTGAAGGCAATGCCTAGGTCTGCTTCATACAGAGGAAAGCTGTGAAGAAGGTGAATTTTAAAGCAATTTATATTCTTAGCTGACAACGTGAATTCACACAATTTCAGCAAACTGCTGTTAAAACCCAAATGTGACATTGCCTCTTCTCCCAAATTCAGAGCTGCCCCTCCAAAACTTACTTGGTCACATTATTTTCTGAATCTGGAATGGATTTCCTGTCTGATTCTACAAAACCCAAAAATGAGGGGCTAGTTCCCTGGAAGGACAATGTTTCTCTCTGTACAAATGATTTCGGGTCACTTTGAGCTTGAAAAGGCTCTAGGATCTGAAATGCTATTACAAACAGAAAAGCTATTTTAGTCAACTTCTTTTAGCAGCATCCCAGCACCCAACACTTTTAACTTCTCCCCCAACAATTACAAGGAGAACTCAGAAAAAAACTTATTCTCTCAGAGGTTTCCAGATTTGTCACTATAATGTAAACTTTAAACAATTGAGCACCTTTCAGCACTTGAGCTGGTCTTGGTGGCTGTGTTGCCCAGATGCTCACATGGCAGTTCTTCCTGGGATATTGAGCTACCTGGACCCCTGAGAAGAAAATTACACTGAAGAAAAGGTCAATAAATGGCAGAGAGGAGATGGCATCCCATAATAGTTATAATTACTGTTTATCAGAGTGCTGCACTGCACAGATAGCAGGTTACAGGATGTATTTGCTGGTTTTTTTTATTAAAAGAGGACATGGCTATAGGACTGAGTGGATCCCATGACTTGTGTGTCTGCTGTGTCACAGGACACCCCACACAGTCACAGAATCTCCTCTGTGGAACCAGTGACCTTGAGAGATGTTGCATTCATTTTTCTTCCTGCATATTTTTGTGATGGATTTATTGTTCAATAAACCCAAAAGAACAAGTCAGTATTTGATGCTGGAGCTCTTTGTGCCAGTGCCAAGAGCTGCAAGAGGAGCTGGGGCCAGTTCTGCACCTTGCTCAGACTGTTCATGGCAGAATTGACGTTGTGGCTCCATTCTCCACTGCAGGCCAAGGAGGGGATGAATCTTCCATGAGGATTCCTTTTCCTATAAAGTTTTACAGTAGGCATGAAAAGCAAATTCCCAGCAGGACAGCTCAAGGAAATGCAAAAGTGTGAGATGAGCAAAATTTGACTGGTACGCTTCAGAAAGTCATTAGGTATCTCTAGGGGGACACTGTAAAACAGACAGAGACAGTGCATCTGTGCTGGTCAACAGGGGTTGAAAGACTCTGAGATGCTTGGCTGAACCAACCTGACAAGGTCCTTGCACCCCAGAACACTCAGACACCAGTGCTGTGTCTTGAGAACAGCAAAATCCCTACAGAAAGTGACTCAAGTCTAAGTTATAGAGAGGAATAAACACCAGTGCTCTGCATTGAGAAATAAACACTGTGATTATGGAGCTGCTGGTGCCAGCTTTTGAAGAGTGCCACAAAGAAAGATAATTGAAGAAATTAATAATATTGGTGATAATTGCTGAAAATCTTCACCGTTCACCAAGGAGAACAACCTCTTCTCTCCTTCTCCAGCAGAGAGTGCCTGTGTGGCTCAGCTGAATGGTGACTGTGATGAGAGCTCAGCAGAAGGGCAGAGCTGTGTGTGTCCCACTGCACCAGGTACCATGGGGAGCACTGGGAGCAGCCATTCCCTTCTGCCATACCACAAGGAGAACAATGTGAAGATGCAGTGAATCAAACACTTATTTTTGTCCTGGTCACATTATTGGGAAATCTATTTTTCTGGGAAGAGGAGATTTTACAGTGACTTAAACTGATAAAAACTTCAACCTCTATTTCACTCTGTCATGCCTTCTTGGCTGCCCGTGGCCAATAAGCAGCAGGAGCCAGCAGACAGTTGTACCATACACACCCCATGGCAGCACGAGGAACAGAGGCAAAGCTGATGTTTCATGGAAAAAAAATGTACAGAGATAAAAATTGTGCACTTTTTCCTTGACACAGAAAATGATCCCCTTAGGAATGCTGCCTGTTCAGAAGCAAAAGCCATTTAGGATGGTCCTTCTCTGACTTTTGCTCCTCCATTAATACAATAAAGAAGACCATGATCTCACAGAGGACTAAGGCTGTGGTCCCTGCACCCCATTTCCACAGCCTCAGAGTTCAGCACAGCATTTTATAGTGCAGACCATGAACTTGGGGCTCTTTTTAAGAACCTTTAGTGCCTTTCACTAAGGGTAGTGCACCATGTATGCATTCATGGGTCTAACAGCCACTATGCCATCCACTTGTCTGACTCACAACATCACCAGGGGTGTGGAGAGAGGGATGCAGTGATGGGTCCCAGGTGGGATCAGGTGGCAGGATGCAGGTGGCAGCTGTGGGAGGTGACAGGGATGGAAAGTCTTCACACCACTGAGGCAGTGTGAGACACAAGAGGCATCAGAGCTTCATTAACCCAGGGCAGCACAGACGTCAGTGACAGCTGAGGCAGCCAGCTGATAGAAAGGGAGTAGAGACTCCTTCAGAAATGAAAGATTATTTTGAGAATAAAAGCAACCAGGGTAATCAGCAAGACGTTTACAAAGGCGGAGGATAGAAGGAAGAGCGCTCAAACCTGCAGGCACCTGGGAAGTGATTTATCCAAAACACTTACAAAAGTGTTCCTTAACAAATAAAATACAAGGCTAACTCACTGCAGGCCAAAACACTGCATATTAAAGGAAAAAATATCCTGCATTAGAAAGAGAGACTTCAGCCTTGGCAGCATCTGCTTCAAGTCCTCTGCTGCCCACGCCAGAACAAACTCCACATCTCTAAACTCAAATTGTAATTTGCTTCACTACAGAATTCCCAACTCAAGCCCCAATTATAACTCTCCAGTGAGGGTGAAACTCCAGCCAAGGCTATAATACATTCACTGACACCTGCAGACCTAATAATTGACCAGGGAGGACGTGGGTGAGCTCAGCAGAATTGCTGCATTGCTCCTGCAAGGCTCGGTGTCCTACACCAGGAAACAGCTTCACTACTGCAAGGTGCATAATTTAATAAACCATTAACTCAAACCTGAGGTGAAGTAAATTCAGCGTATTATATATTTCAAAATAGCATTAGAATTCAATTTAAGTGTCACCAAAAGCCTAATCCTCAGTATACAGAGCATATTAATAAGTGTCTTGGAGCCTGTGGTTTGATTTCATTTCCAGCTGGGCTGTGCTGCCGCATGGCTGCGATCCCTGCTGCGAGGATGTCTCGGTGACAGCATCACTGCCTGAACCAGAGCAGGATCACAGGGATGACAGTCCCACCCTCTGGGGTCTTCCCAGGAGAACACAGGGGTGGGAGCTGAAGCACAAGTAATCCTGCTTCCAGTGGTGTCACTTCTTGGTGTCCCTGCTGAGATGCTGATGTTCCCCACTGACAGCAGGCTGCTCACAGGGCCCCTGACCCACCCCTGCTTTGGGTCCCTTTGCAGCAAAACTCATTTTAGGTAAGGCAGGAGCTCCTGTTCACAGTGAGCTGCTGGATGAGGCACAAGCAGGCCCTTTGTGGCTGCCCCTCAGCCCTGCTATGGTGCACGGGAGGGCTGCAGCCCCCAAGGAGGGACAGAGAAAATGCCTTCCCTCCTCTGAGAAGGAAAGGGCAAATGGGGCATTATTTCCACCAATGCTTTACTCCCCTGGGTCAGCATCCAGGGCAAATGGGGCATTATTTCCACCAAGAGCTGAAAGCACCAAACCTTTTCTCCCTTTCCGTGGGAGTTGGACACATTTTGGCCTTTTCTCCATCGCCCCTGCCAGAACTTCTCTTGATCAGCAACCCAGGCACATCCCCCAGCAGTTTGGGAAATGCATCCCTTCTATAAATGACAACAGATTATTTAAGCAACAACTAAAGCACTCTGACTGCTTTTTAGTTTGCTTGCATTAACGTCAGTCTCCTCATATATCTAGGGAACGAATCCGGGATTTTCTTTAAAATGGTGGAGAGCAGTACAAAAATAGAAGCCTGCTTGTCTAAAATAAAGTTATGTGTTTGAAAGGGTTGGAAATTGTTTTTTAATCACAGGCGTCTTTCTTCTGGAATATAGTCTGCCATCTATACATTCTGCTCTTCCACCCAATTTCTCAGGAAAATGCAGCAAGTGTGTTAATAAATAATTTATAAAAACATTACAAAAGATAAAGCACTGCTGCTAAAACATTGCCAGCCTTTGACACACCAGTTCATTTGTAATCCTCTTTGCCTCCCTTTCACTGGAACATCAGCAGCGGTTTTGTGCTGCTGCTCTCACAGCCCCATTTCACCCACCCTGCAGAGTCTCTGGTTCACAGGGATCCAGGCAGACACCAGCCCAAGCCACAGCTCAATGGTATCTACTGTAGATTTCTGTCTACATGGAAAATGTTTCTCATGGAAGCAACATCCTCATTTATTTTCACCATCTTGTGTGACAGGATGGCTGCAAATGCAGGTGGCTGTCCCAACAAACAGAGCCCCAGGGTTTGTCCTTCCTCCAGCAGCATACAAGCTGTGCTCTCTGTGACACTCCACAGGATGGTTGGGAGCAGGAAGCACAAGACCCTTTGTTTCTCTTACACAGTTTCTCTGAAATTCTCTTTCAGGAGTCAGTATGTTTTAGGCATATGACCAAAAAAAAAAGAAACTGGACAATTACAAAAGAGTTCACAGAACCCTTGGAATTTCAGTTGGACTGAGCAATAATTTTTGCACAGCTCCACCAATTCCATGAGTATTCAGATCTTTAATGAACCCTGAAAAACATGATGGGAAATCTTGAGACATGGCTGTTCCAGTCACTGCAACAGCAACGAGCACGGTGCCTTCAGAAGAGCTGGTGAGGAGATGAAAGGAGGGAAAGAAGAGAACATCCTTCAGAGAGATCAAGCCAAAGGCATGTTAAGGAAGCATGAAAAGGGTACCCAAACTTCCACATCCTCTGAAAATGCTTGTGCATCGTGAAGCCAAGTGATAACACAAGAGGGCTGACTGCTGCATCCTGCCAGCCTCTGGTACCAAAGGCACCTCTGCTGCTGCAGCTCAGAGCTAAATCAACACAGATTCTGCTCTCCTGGAAGTGCTGTTTGGTCTCCCCACACACAGCACAGCTCCACATGCACACAGGGCACTGGGATCAGGAACCACAAGTCTGCTCTGTGAACATCCCGGTCATGCTTGGGATGTGCAGCCACACTGGAGGTGGTTCAGTACCACAGACCATGCTCTGCTGCACTTCTACACCACTTCATTTCATCACACAGGCTAAAACACACTTTGGGAACAGGTGCCAGCATAGCAGCAACAGTTTATAACTCTGCTAGCAAAAAGGCACAGGCTCCTTGTGCTGAGGCCTCGCTCACATCCTACCCCCCTAACACACAGGACCCAGCTGAGTGCCCATGTGCAGCACAGCATTCTCTGTGCTTTATTGCCCAGCCACTTTTATTTCACCCAAATGAAAAATAAAAACCCATTACTAAGCAAAAGTCTTGAGAAATTTTATGAGATTGTAATGCTTCCAATTTATGTTGAAAAAGCCCCAAATCCTCAAGCTGTCTGTCGCTGCTCCAGCCAGGGAGGCAGGAGATGCTGCTGACACAGCACAGCACAAGTGATCAGAGAGGGAAATGCTGCTCTGACGGGCTGCTATCAAAAATAAATGGGAAGGGCTTCCTCTTGTTTAGGGCATAATGGAAAACCATGGCAAAAAAATATAGAACAAACAGTAAATTTATGCAGGACAGTGACAGATGTCATGTAGAACATTTTAAATGAGTTTTAGGTCTTGATATTTTCTGCCCACAGCTTTCAGACAAGATGTATTTTAGGAAGGGAACACACTCAGGGGGCATCAAGCATCAGTGCAGACACTCATAGTAACAAACTGCTGAATATTCAAGTGTATCAGAAGGAAGAATTCAGGAAAAAAAAAACAGAGTAAAGAGAGAATATTGCAAAAGCCTCTGACATTCAATCAGTGCTTACACATACTCTGCAAGGCACAGCTGGTGCACACAGAACCACAGGAACAGTAATTAAATACCACTACCCAAATACTGCCCACCCCCAGTGCCCCCCCAGCATCTCCCACTCGCTCCTCCTGTGGCAGACATCCTGCCTGGATATTACACCTGGCATGACGTGTCCCTGACTTTCTCCTGCCATTTCCTACCCTACAGAGAAGTATTCCATGACTTCCATGGCTGCTGGGAGCATCCTGTGAGTGTGTGAGCAATAAAGATGAAATGCAGTTTTCCCCCAGGCTCCCAGAGAACTGGATTATCACATTTCAGCAATTACTGCAAACACTGGATTTACAACAGGGCTGTGTGGCGCTCTGCTGTGTCCCTGCGCCTGCCTAGCTCAGCCTGCATCCCACTCTGCTTCCTTGGCTCACCTGCCAGAGCAGTGCCACTGCCACTCTTCTGCACCAATTCTGAATTATTCAGTGAGCAGTTAATGCATGTGCAATGTGAAACAGCTCTCTGCCACCTCTCTCCAAGGCTTGTTAGTCTTCATTTGTTTAACTGGCCAAGAGGTCTAAATTTACAAGTTTTTAGCATGATCCTATAGCACAGTTTATGTACTTCTTAATTAAGAAAAAGAAAAATTTCAAAATATGTATTCCCTCCCATCCCCATAGCACCTGAACAGCAGCACTAAAGGAGACATCAGTATCTGCTACAGGTGGAACACAGTGAGTATCCAGTGAGCTCAGCATCTGCAGCTGTGCAGCACGGGAGTGGGAGTGAGCAAGGGGCCCATCACAGCCCATGGGTGAAGGCAAAGCCTCTGTAACCCTGGCAAGCAGCAGCCTGCCTGGCAGCCAGATTAATTTTCAGCTCCTGGGGTGCCAATTTCCAACACACAGAAGGGAATGCTGCATCTCCCTGCTCAGCTGTGCCAATGTTTGAAAATCATCCATGTCTGAGAATACACATTTTCCCTCCATTAGTCAGTACAAGTACAAACAGGGGGTTTTCTTCTTCTTTTTTCCATTGACACAAAATCTGGTAGTATGCTGAAGGTGTAACATGGACAGCCTGAGTCCTGACAGTGACAAACCAAGGCACTCAGAGTCACAGCTGTGCCACAGCCTCTGCAGGAGGCTGGGAGCTGCCATCACCCCCATCTCAGAAAAGGTTTCAGCAGCTCTGCTCCATCCTTAGTGAACTGTGAACAGCCAGGGCTCTGCATCTTTTTAGAAGTGAGCAGATAATGTAAAACAATAAAAAACTGAAGTTCTACTGAAGTATTCCCCAGCAAACTGTGAAGAGGCCATCCATGTCCTCATCCCCATCTTCTTCTCTGCCTGTGTCACTCAGCATGATCTCATATTTCTACAGATCAGATAATCAAAACAAAAATATGAGAACTAAATGTAGGAAACCACCACCTTGGCCATGCTTTCTTCATTCAGGCCCAAGAGTGAGTGGCCAAGAGAGCATCCATGCAAGAGGCTGCCAGTGCCCAGGTCTGGACCACGTCCTGCAGGAATGTGTCAATGCTGGCTTAGCAATTACAGCACCTATTACAAATACTAAAGGTCTCTGGGGTAAGGCAGCACTTAAAATCCGTTATCAAGAAAGCTTGAAATGTCTCAAAAACGTGAAACCCCTTCAGAAGAGAGAGGAGGTGGAGGCCCCATGCAGCAGACCCAGCCACAGCTGCCAGCACCACGGTCTCTGCCAACAGCCTAAGAACTTCCAGCAGAGACCCAGAAAACTGAATCATGCAGTTCCAGATGATTGGTTCTCATTTCTCATCCCTCTGACCAGTCTGCAGGGAGCAGGCACATCATGTCAATCATAAATGACAACACAAAGTTGTTTAAGTAAGAAATTGGACATCACCATATAATTAATGGCTACAGTGCTGTGTAAATGCATGAGAAAGGCTGTGAGTCCCTGTGGCTGGTTGGAGTCCTGGCCTTTACACTGAAAATGTGAGGCAGAAAAGATCAAGAACATTTGTGTGGGGATTTTTAATCAATATCTAACCTGACAGTAGGATATGGAGGAAGATCATCCCATAAAACATAGATGGCATTGCAGACTAATTGTATTTACTCCTCATTGACCAGACAGTGCACAGAGAGAGTCCCAGGAAGGTGCTAGACGTCTCCCCAAAAAAAGGGAAAGTCACCCATGTGCCTCAGTGAACTATAAAGCCAAACATATTACACATTGCCCTGGCTACACCTATTTTTGAGTATCAAACTCATTTACCAGTGCTGTTGGAAGTGAAAGCTTCTGAAGGAGATGCACAAAACACCTTCTGTCTCTGTGGTGTCACTGCTCCTGAATTCACCACGGAGCTGAACACAAGCAGTGTGCAGAGATAGGGAAGTGTCATCTATTCTTGGCCAGCTCCTTTCTGCTGGCTGCACAACCTTGAGCGCATGACTGAAGGATGCCCGTCGGTGCCTGGAGATGCTGCCATGAATCACAGACCCCTCTTCCTCCCACAGCCAAGGCACAGCATGTCCTTGTTGAGGAATACCAGTCTACCACAGCCACAGCGAGATGTCCTGCAGCACATTTTATAAATAGGCTTCTAAGAAATGTACTTCCCATCCTCTTGACAAAAAGTGATTACCAGAGCAAAGAAAATGACTAAACATTGATGCACACCCTGTGAAAGTGAAGAGCCAGACCCGGGGGAACAGCTCAGAGATCCTACAGTGCTGCAGTGCAACCCATCAGGGAGCTGCTGGCTGAGTGCCACAGCAGCCAGGGCCAGCAGCCCTTCTAGGGAGCACGTCACAACGAGAAAAAGCAATACAAAGCTCAGAAATGAAGAGAAAAGAGGTGACCTCTGGGGCCAGGAGCTCTGGAGGAGGACAAGCACAGCCTGGGCAGCTGGGAGGGAACAGGATCGATGCAGTCACACTGTGATTTCAGAGGAGGCACAATTCTCCTCTCCCACCACTGCAGCCAAGCATCTCCTTTTCCTTGCACACAGCATTTTTATGCCACAGATGCAAACAGAGCTGAGAACACACAGATATCACAGAGGAGGGTGACATCTGCTGCGTGTTTCCTTTGATTGTGTCCATTGTGGGTTGTGAGGGCTCTGTCCTGCCCCAGTGACACCAGCAGTGCCTTCTTTTTTTAATATGGAAGTGCAATTGCAAAACCAGAAAGAGAAACAGGAATTATTTTCCATTTGCTTCTAGAAACAGATGTCACTTTCCTCAGACTTGTTTGTTTTCAGGACCATGGGAGTTTAATCTTTAAAACTATATTTTTACAGTATGTGTCAAGTGCCATTTCATAATGAAAGAAAACAAATTACTTCCACTTTGTACACCATAGTAACCAGTCAAGAATGTGAACAGCTCCTCAAAGGTGGGGTCAGCAAACACCCCCTGGACAAATTCCCACATGAGATGCTTTGCACACCCCCACAGCCCCAGGGGAGCTGCCCAAACCCTGTGTAAATAAGAGGAAAATTTGGCTTGACTCCTCCTGGGACTTTGCTGCTCCCACAACAGCCAGAAGAAAAATCATTGAGTGACTTCAAATACTCCCTGGAGACTAAATATCTCACTGGAGGAAAGCAGATCCACTGCAGGGCCAGCTCCAAGGTTCACCCCAAACTCAAAACCAGCTCCAGGGTTATCCTCAAAGTCAAGCACAGCCCAGGGCTGGTATCTCTCCCACGCCACAGTATGCCTGTGTGTGCCACTGTAGCACCCTGTATTCACTGTATTCACTTCTCTGGCTCCTGCCTTGCTTCAGGATGGAACAACACAACCAGAAACCTCCAGAAAGTCTCACCTGAGCCAACTCCATGTTTAGAGAACACATGAGCTGGCATCAGCTCCATATTGCTAGAGAATATATATAATCCCTCCAAACAGAGACATACAACTAAGACGACCCAATTCCCTTTCAGGCAAACAAAATCCCCCAGACAGTAAAGCACAGGATGCTGATCCCCCCTGGCAGCAGCTGAACGTGGCTGCAGCAGCTTGACCAGGTAACCCCAGAGACAGAACTCGTTGTCATCCTACCTGCAGAAGCCAGTAGCACCTTCTGTGAAACGTGGGGATGATGGAGGAATGGACATAGCAGCCATACAGGCACTGGGGACACAAAAAGAGAGAGAAAGCAGAGTCAGGTTAGTGGAGGAACCATCCCGAGAGGCCGTGCTGGGGATGGGGCAGCAGAGTGACCCACAAATGGAGGAGATTGTTCTGCCCTTGGGCTGGGGCTGGGGACACACAGCTGGTGACACACAGCACAGCACTGTGGTTTACACCCTGGTGTAAGCACTGTAAACTTTGCCACAGGTCACAGAAACCCATCCCTGCCATGCTACCCGCACCCAAGGGTGCCCACCCTGGGGTAGCCAGAGCCACAGGGGCTCCTGTGGTGCTCAGCCCCATGACACAGACAGGGCTGGTCTGGGGGCCGCCTTCAAATCTTTACTCCATCGTATTTTTTTTTTTTTTTGGGCAAATACAACACGTTGATCTTTTTTTCCATGGTTTACCTCCTGGGTATTTCAACTGAAAACATTGTGTTTGTAAACTTGAAGAAATTGCTGTCAGATGTTTTAGACAGCAAAATGCCAAAATGTAGCTTGTTTCTTTTCTTCTTCTTTTTTTATTTTTGGTTGGTTTTTGGGGTTGTGTTTTTTTTTTTTGTGGTCTTTGAGGGGTTTTTAAAATTAATTCTGCTTCTCTGATTAACTGAAATCAGCAGAGCCAAGGAATTCTTTCTGCAGGAAAAAAACCCCCACATTTCCAACTTTTTGGTTGGAAACCAAGCCCAGTGCCAACCCAAACCCACAGAACTGGTTTTAATTGCAAAGATCCTGAGCCCAGAGGGGTGCCAGTGCTGCTGGACATGTGCACTCAGTGAGCACATGGGAGGCTGCAGCAGTCCCCCCTCCCCAGGATCACTGCTCACAAGGTCAGCCTGAATTAAACAGGATTTAAGGCCTGGCTGCTATCACAGAGTTATTTTTAAAACACAAATGACAAAGATTAATAATGTTTTTAAAATGTGTCAAGGGTACATTCTACACACTGAAATGCAGGGAGGAAAAACAGACGAGGAAAAAAGCCCTGCGGAAAATAATCCAAAGAAAAGCTTAACATTTAAATCCCTCCCGAGGGTTGGAGAACAGCTGCCCTGACAGTGACTCCTGCACATGGCACTGCATGGAAAAGTCTGCAGTGTTCAGTTCCGCTGACTCAGAGCTGGTCCCCCCAACTCCAGAAAGCAGCTTGAGAGGTGCAGCATCTCCCAGTCCAACCTGCTCCCCAAGTGAGGATGGCAAAGCTGGTCTGGAGCTGCTGGAGCAGCCTCACAGCAGCCAGGGCCCACCTTGTGAGATATAGATCAATCTATTCCAGCCCCCCTGACTTGCTTCCCACCCCAGCTTGCTGTGGAGTCGATGGAAACTTTGCCCTGATTAAAACAAAAGCCAAGGCTGGGCTCTGTGCAGCCCGTGGGGCACAGCAGGCAGGAGCTCTGCCCTCCCTCTCCGGAGCTGTCTCACAGATAATTCCAGAACTGTCAATAATGAATCACACAAAAGCCTCCCACCTTCATGAAACTGGTTCTCAACATTTCAGCAAACCATTAAAAAAAATCCTAACAGCTCACAGAATTCAAAAAGCACACAGAATGCAGAAGGGATTTCTTAAATATTTCTTTTCTTTTTTTTGTCTTCCCTCTGGATGGATGTTTTGAGGCTGGATGTCCTAACCTGGGCAGCTGGGATGAAGGAGACCCACACACTGAGCAAGGGATCGTCCCCACAGGCACAGAGAGGCACCACAGCAGCAGAGAAACACTGCAGGGGTGAAACAGACCCCAGCACACAAAAATGAGTGATGACAGCAATAAAAACGACATTAATTTTGGGGGTAAAAATGTGTAAGAAAAAGTTGAGGATATAAATAGAAACCTGGGAAATCTGTGTGTCATTGTTTTGGAGGATTTTCAGGATGAATGGGTTAAGCTCTGTGGGTGACACAAAATCTGCAGCTCAGCACAGGGGGGCTGTGGGGAGGTGGGTGTAGGATATTCCTGCACTCAGACCTCAGACCATGGCCCAGGGCTGCTGAGCAACCAACCAGCTCAAAATCTCTCTGTACCTAATGAGGAGAGTGGAATTACCACCCTGCCCAGCCAGAGCAGACACACAACCAGGGCAGAAACCTAAAGCAGCCTTTAAAATAAATTCTTGCTCAAAACAGGCAAAGGGAGTTTCGTTAGCTGTGTTTTCTTTTATTTTTTTTTTAATTCTTTTTTAGTGGGAAGGTAAAAGCTGCAGAGGCCTGTGTGTCTGTGGAGATGTTAATGCCAGGCTGGGCACTCAGCCAATGCATTAAGTGAAATCGAATTCCAGAAACCAGCTTTAATCAGCAGATTTTTAAGGTTAGAACGACTCTCTCCTCTGCAAGGCTTGCCAAGGTTAATTCTGTCCTGAGCAGGCTGAATTAATGGGCTGGACAGAGGAGAACATTTTTTTTTTTTCATGATTCTCTTTTAAGTTTACAAAATCTCCAAGAGAAGAGAAAAGGCATTTTGGAGCAGTCTGAGGAGGAAAACCACCTCAGCAGCTCATTGACTGCTGTGTGGAGAACACTGACCCCAGAGGAGCCCTGAGCAGCACCAGCCAAGGGACACCCAGCTGTGGGGATGCTGTGCGTGCCCATGGTGGTGGCCCTGTGGTCCTATCACCCATCAGAGAGTGTGTCCTGGTCCCTGGGGATGACCCTGAAGGATGCCCTGAGCACACACCATGTCCTGCCACCATGGGGATCCCTCCTGTGCAGCTCTCCAGGATGAAACCCCCACACCTGCCCCAGGAACCAGCTACAGGCACCTCCTGAGCAGCCCCACACTGCTGCTGGAGGGCCTGGCCCTGCCAGCTCTGCTGCAGCTCATCCCTTTGCAATTCCAGGGGTAATTAAAGAGGAAAAGCCTTCTCTGTGTGCAATTAGAGCTGCCCGCCCTGCCATTTGTATGCAGTGCACACTTGGCATTACCAAACTTCTGAAAACTGGGGGGGAGGAATATAAAATCAAATTATTAGTGGATTTTTTTTATCCTGAGCTCCTTAAAGTGATTGTGGCTTATTTAAAAATAATACAATAATGCTGAGGTGTTCTTTCTTAACAAGCATACCTTGGGAATGGAAATAAGAAAGCAGGAGAATCAAAAATTCAAGATAGGGTTGGACAGGCTTTGAAATTCTTCTCCCTGGTGAGTTCCACTAGTGGATATTTTAAAAACCCTAAAAACCGCCTAGATTTTGTTCAGATTTTCACACTGAATTCCCAATTCCCTTAATAAGAAGCTAAATCAATCTTTAGAGAACAAATCACGTAAGACCTATGGCTGTACATTATTAAAATATACTTGAGTCATTTTCTGGTGGTAAGGCTTCAGTTTTCAACACCCCAGGAGCAGGATCTGTGCAGGTTACTGGGGGACAAGGACCCTGCCCTCTGCTCCTGGCTCCGTGGTGGGATTGGGAGCACGTGCTCAGCTCCCAGGTACATCCCCATGCTGCTGGGATCTCCCTCTCTCAGGACTTTTAGCTGCTCAGAGTGCCTTTGAGATGCGTTAGAAAGTTTTTTTTCTTAGCTCGGCAGCAGAAGAAGGAGTTTGAACTCTTCAGTTCTCGGTCTTAATGTTGTTTATTGTATTTTATCTATAAATATTTTTCTGCTGTTCAGCCGAGGTGTGCTCAGCAAGACAGTCAGAGGCACTCTGTTTGCTCCTGGGGCAGTGTTACCTTTTTATACTAAAAACTATGTGTACAATATTTACAATTACTTCCCAATACCTATGTTAGACAGTGAGCTTTTACTCTAAACCAATCCAAAAGTGCCAACATCACAGCAGAAGATGGAGGACAAGAAGAAGAAGGAGAAAGGCTGGATATGCTTAGATTCTTCTATCTTACTCTTTGAACTTCTATGTTAAAAACTCTAAAAAATCTATTTTTCACTTTGTGATAAATTCACTATCATTCTACTTAAACTTTTGTGGCTTGTAATTCTTCATATAAGGTTGGTGATTGTTTTTTCCAAGGGCTAAATCAAAGGCACGGGGGTCTGGGGCTCTGTGCCAAGGTCTCTGAGCCTCCTGGGCAGGGGCTGGAGTCCTCCAGGGCAGCCAGAGGAATTTCCTGGGTTCTGACATCCCTCTGTAATTACTGATCATTCCAGAGCTTCCTCACCAATCTCCATCAGGGAGCAGCAGCACTGCTGCCATGGATCAAACCTCCGTGGAAAGCCATGAGAGGGGTTGGCTTTGTTCCTCTCCTCATCCTGATGACAGGGTACAGCCTCCTGAAGCAGAGGCTGTATCTGAGCCCAGCCACACTCTGCTCTCACCCTTGCCTGCTGTAACCAGCACACATACCCAGACTGTCCATAACTTTTTGGTTTTGTCTCGTATTGTCCTAATCCTAATTGTCCAAATTTTTATTACTCCAATTTTATTACTATATTATATATTATATATTATATATTATATATTATATATTATATATTATATATTATATATTATATATTATATATTATATATTATATATCTATATCTATATTTATATATTATTACATTTATAACAATTTCATTACTATTAAACTTTTAAAATTTTAAAAACAAGTGATTGGCGTTTTTCACAGAGGCAACAGGAGATTCTCAACATTCCCCCATCCAGACTGGCCCCAGTTCAGCTTTTTAAAGCAGCAAACAGGGAGGGGAAACCACGTCTGAACCCTGGGGAATCCCCAGGGCCACAAGGCTGCTACCAGAGCTCTTATTTTGACTTAAGGAGTGTCATAATATAGGAATGCATCCAAAATTTCCCATTACTGCTGCAAATCAAAACCAAAACGCTGCTAACCGTGTTTTCTCACTCATCATCTTGGAGAAACACAGATATTAGACAGGTTTGGATTTTCCTCTGACGTTCATAAATAGTAACTTTGATTCAGCAAAGCACAAAACCACGTGCTCAGATCTCAGCCTGGGCTGAGACACGCTGCTGGCAAGGTTCGCCTTTTATCGATGTCAACAGAATTTAAGCAATTGCTTACAGTTTGCCAGGTTGGGCAAGGAGTGCCTGGTACTGACAGCAGATCCCAAAAACATTCTTAACATTTCCAGGCAGCTGCAAAACCCAGAGAACCTGAGCCTTCACTTTTCAGCTGTGGCAGCACAGCTCAGCTCTGTGCAGCCCTGGGCACTGCCTGCTGTGCAGGGGCTCAGCCTGGTGCAGGCATTTTGGGTTTAATCCTGTCAGCTCTGCTCCTGACACATTTCAAACCCCCCATACCCAGCCATACCCAGGTAAGAGTCCCTAGATTTGAGCCCAGGGCTCTCCTGTGATGGTTAATCAAGAGAGGAGAGGTTACACATTGCAGGATCTTGTCCCTTCTGGTGGCTTTTGTTAACAAATATTGTTCTGTTTACCTCGGGACTCGTTAGAAAGCAATTTTTGGAATGTTCAATATTTAATGAAATATTTAAATGTTTAATGGGTTCTTTTTCAAACCCTGCGTGGGTTGTGGAGTTCTGAAGTCTCTGCAAGGATTGCAAGGTTTCAAGTTTCTCGCTGTTAGAAATGAATCCTCTAATGACATTGGCTTAACGACAGAAATCGGCGTACATGGGGACTGATGCTTCCACAGGCAGCAACACCCATTGCCCAGCCCACTGCAGGATCATTGGTATGCATCCCCACACCCCCACTGCAGTGCCTGCCTCTTCATAAATGCATATTTCTTTATTAATACAGGGATACTTTAATCTTAGCCTAATTTTACCTTTAGGGAAGCTCTATCCCGAGGCTGCCAGGAGCTTAGACCCTCCAGATGCAGTGGTGTGATTTGTATTCAAAGCAGCAGGTCTATCTGTCAACATGTTTGTCTCCCTTCTCTGCCAGCTCTTATTTATAATCCCATTCAGATTAATGAATGACAGTAGTTCTCATCACAAGAAATTTGATTAATCAATTTAAGTGCTTAATCACCCTGGCCTGGGTGAAAAGCGTACTGGAGGGATGCTGCCTGGATAGGGGCAAAGTTGGGAGATGTAGGAGGAAAACATCATCACTTTCCCTCATGAGCAGCTCGAGCCAGAAATGTGCACTGGATCCTTGAACAGATTACAAGCTTTCCAAGAGCTCAAAATTTTCCTAGGGCCAGCAGTCATGGCCAATTAGTAATGAAATATCCACCTCCTCATCTGACACAAAAGGCTTCCTACTACTCACCTCACTCCCTGCTACCCATGCTGCTCAAACTGAACCCAAAACCTGTCAATCACAAAACCCCCTGCAGGGTGCTGATGAGGATAACACACCTGGGCATCCTGCAGCATCCCACTCCCCATTAGTCCTGCCCATTGCTTTCCTGTACCTCAAAGACTCTCACAGCCTGCATGTGTCACCAGCCTGAATACTCCAGAATAATCTCCAGGGTTTTCTGGAAACCTGGGAGGTGTTTCAGGTGAGGGGTAGGAGCCAGGCTGAGCAGAAATCACTGATTTGTAGGACAGAGGGTACACAGTGTAAGCACTACCTGTAGCTGCTCTTGCAGATACTGTGAATGACACGATAAACCCCAAAAAACCCCTGTGACACAGCTCCAAACAGGCTGTGCTCAACCAGGTGTGCAGGATACGGGAATTCTCACTGGGAAGGATTCCCACATTCACCTCCACTACCTCAACTCAAAGGGACTCACCTCAGAGGGAGGTGACCCATTTGGAGCTGGGTACAAACAGGGCAGCAGGAGCTCTGTGAACAGAGCATCTGATGACACCTGTGTGCAAAGGATCACTGAGAACAGACATCTGATGATACCTGTGTGCAAAGGATCACTGAGAACAGACATCTGATGATACCTGTGTGCAAGGCATCACTGAGAGCAGATGTGGGTTGTTGGGAAGGATGAAAGTTTGACAAGAAAGTTTAACAGATATGTACGCTTGGCAGAAAGATTTTTGAATGTAGAACCTGAGAATAAAACAGAGATGGAAGCAAGTTTTGATATAGAAGAAAAGAATTGCTGAGCCAGTCTTACTGGATGACTAATATGTTAGTTAGAAGGGGTTTTTTCTGCCTTAGAGCAAAGGATAAACCCACCTCAAACAAGAAGATGTTTTTACCAAGCAGAAAGATAGCACAGGCAAACAAGCCTGCCAATGTTGCAAGTAGAAAAAAGGTCTCAGAATTTTCCACTGCAAGAAAACTGAAAAACAACTTCTAGCTTAAACTGTAATGTACTAACTTGTAGTGATTGTAGAATAGCAACATGAATATGGTAATTATAGTAGTTATGATAGGCTATAGATAATAGTTAAGGTATAGATTGGTTCTACTGTATTAAGATGCTCAGCAAAGTATAGAATGCATTGTAACCAAAACCAAAGGGTCTCCAGGCCTGCCTGCAGCTGGAGCTGAGAGCTGTAGGCACAGGCTCCATCACCCATGACCCTGGACTGCTGTAACATCTTGGATACAATAAACTGCATTTTGAAGAGCTGCCTGAAGTCCTGCATCTCTCATTCAGGCTCTTATTCTGGGTGACACATGCTCCACATGACAGCCAGGCTCCCGTACTTTCAGGTAAGGGAAGAGCATTCCCAACATCCCTGATGTGAATTATTAGGAGGAAAAGTTGTACAAGAGACTGCTCTGACTCCACAGGCCTGTGTTCCAAACCAACATGCCCAGGTGGGATACAAAACCCACAGGACAGGCATTACCTGGGTCCCTAAGCACCATCAACCCCCACAGCCTCCTCAGCCTGTGTCACCCCACACCACCCTGTGCAAGAGCTTCCTGACTGTCACCACACGGGGAGAACTGTGAGCTGCAAAATCATGGAGTGTATTAATGTCACACTGAAATATGACACAATACACAGAAGTATTTTATATTTATTCTCTTTTAGAAATGTTAGAAAGACAATATAATGAGAGCACTGCAAACAAGTCAAGCGTTTTCCTCCTAATCTGGCAATAAAAATGTCAAAGAAATGCCTAAAATCCTAATAGGAGAACAAAAAAATAATGGGGTGGGCTATAACAAGGATTTAGCTGCAACTTTACTTGAAGGCTTTAATCATGTCTCCTACAACATCAGTGGAAAATCAGATACAAAGCTGTTTGAACCATTAACATCTGTGTTGCTTGCCTCAGCTGCTGGGGGGCTGAGACTGAACAGATCAGGCAGAGGCTAATGAAGACTGGTTGGGGTCAAAATACCTTTTCATCTGGGGAAACTTTGCACAAAAGAAGGATTACTGAGCTGCTCTTGGTGGAAACTTGA
This sequence comes from Camarhynchus parvulus, assembly GCF_901933205.1. Classification (NCBI taxonomy): domain Eukaryota; kingdom Metazoa; phylum Chordata; class Aves; order Passeriformes; family Thraupidae; genus Camarhynchus; species Camarhynchus parvulus. The sequence goes on from NC_044591.1 coordinate 4,144,675, forward strand.
CTAAGGTAGGAAAGGCTGTGTCAAGAGCAGCAGCACATCTCCAGCCCAGCTGCCTCCACTGTGGCCATCATGGGCAGACTGCACCCAAGTGGGAAACCTGGTTATTATCTGTCTGATTCTCCTTTTGGAGAAAGAAAAAAGACCATCACAGCATGAGGGAACCAGAAAAAAATGTGACAGTGCCCTGGGGAAATGGTATTTTTGGTATTTTTGCAGACACTCAATAGAAACAAGCCACATCTGGATCAGGGCATGCAGGGCATGAGCAGATCATGTGAGGGATGTTTGTCTGACATGTTCACGGTCTGTCTGACACAGGCAAATAAAGACAAGTCTAACAAATCCAACTTGTAGGAGATATATTAATATCTAAGAGAACTTTTGGGAGCTATTAATTATACATGCAGTTTTATCTTGGATTAATTTTGTGCTGGAATGGACAAGAAGCCTTCGCTGGGATCTTTTTTTGGCAGCCTCCCTTGGGCAAAATCAGCCTTGGAGTTATCTGCAGACATCCCACACTGCAAATAGCTCAGGTTCTGGGCCCTGCTCTCTTTACTCCACTTGCTTACAATTAAGAGCAGTAAATGCTCAATGCTCAGTGAGCAACACATGTCCATCCCTGACTTCAGGCTCTTTGCAAAGGTGGCACAGTTCCACTGCAGCTCTGCACAGCCTGAGCTGAGAGCACAGGGCTGTGCAGTGCCTGAGTGCTCCAGACAGGGAGCTTCCAGTGGAAGCTGATATGGGAAGCTTCCCTTCCCATTTCAGGAAGCCATTTAAGGTTTTCAGTAGCTCCTGAATTCTGATAATTGAACCCAAGTGCATACAAAACTCAGAAGGACCTGACTTTCAAACCTCCTTCCAGAGAATCCCTTTATTAAAAAGCATTTACACAACCTAAACCAAATTATTATGTATGCCAATACCAAATCTTCCCATTCTGATTTAAAATCCCTACAGCCTCACTATTGCTCACAAGCAATGGCAGGAGCTACAGGAAGGAAGCATTTAAGAATGTCTTTCTGGACAAGCTGTTGTAGAAATACTAAGTTTATACAGCTTACAACCAACTTATCAATATGTCATTTCTGTCTCAAAAACCCAAACAGAAAAGCAGCAATTTCTCAAGACTAGGGCACCAAAATTTACTGAAGTTCACCACCAGCAAACAGCTGAGTGTTTCTGATGTTCAATAAGCAGTGAAAAGGTCAACATTTTACTTGCATTAATTTTTTATCAGAGAAGGGAAAGCTCATTTTCATGACAGATAATGAACATTGGAAGGGGTCTGATACACAAAATGGGGGTACTCTCCATATGAAGTGTCTGAACCTCAGAGCCCTTCCTGGTGCCCACCTGAGGTGACATTATCATTGGGATTTACCTGAAGTGACACAATCACTGTGACTTTGCCTTCTGAAGAGTTCTTCAGGGCTATTTAACACTTAAGTAACTTGAACAGTTGAGGAAGGAAAACACAACTCTAAATACAAAAGCAAATATCTCCCATATGCCCTGAGACATTCTGGAGGGTAGAAACAGAGACAGAAAGCTAAGAGCAAATTTTCTTCTTGTAAAATAATAGTGATTTCTATTCAAAGTGCAGCTGTCCAAAGAGGATCTGTCTACACACTGCCAACAAGTTATTTGCATTCTTTCAGGAGTGGGACTAGGAGGCAGTGGCATCATGGACCCTGGGTCTGGAGCATCCCACTCCTCCTTCCTTTTGGGTCACTCCACCTGGGGCAGAAGGGCTACAGGGCTGCCCTGCCAAGAGCTGTCCCTGCACTCCTCTGAGTGGACTGTCCTCCAAGAAACACCTGGAGTCCTGCCATGTACAGAACACCAGGCAGCACCTGGCCCTGAGACCCTGGGGCTCACTGTGCCAGGAGCCTGCTCCTGCAGCTCCCCAGACACCACTGTGAAGGTGCAGCCCTTGGGATGTCACTGCCACTTCTCCTGCACACAAACTGACCCAAAGGGATTGACTTGCACTGTAACTGACTTGGCACCAGCATCTACTAACAGACCTGGGGGGCTTTGAAGATTAGTTAGATGCAAGGCTTCACACAAATGAATCTTAATGGGATCTCACACGTCCCCCTCCAACCTTTTGTACTCTTTAGCTAAGAAGCTGAAAATGCTCACAAAGGACATGAGTGGAATTGCAGGTTCTTTGGCAGGTCATGACGGTTGAAAAGTCTCCCACAAATGCATCACTGAGGTCACCCAGGCCTCACTGTGAGTGATGGTGGCATCAGGGCAGTGCCTTGGCTCCAGCACAGCCTCCTCCAGCTGCAGGGTGCCACCATCCCACAGCCTCTGCACAGAGAAGGGGACCTGGCAGTCACAGAGCACTGACAAATGAAAGTCAAGTGATTAGCTGGTATGTTCAACAGTTTTGCTTCTAAAGTGCTTTCTGCATATTTTCTCAATAAAAGCAAGACAGCGCTGATGAGCTATATGACAAAACAGAACGCTGAATCATTTTTAGTACATCACCTCTTCTCACGCAGAGGGAATCTTCTGTCTTCCCCATCACAGCCAATTAGAGCATTCACAACATTTCTTCAAGGCTGACAGTGATTAGAAAAGATCATGAGACTTGTAAGAGACAATTCCATGCTTTTTGTCATCAGGTCTGTTCTCTCCATCCTCCTGGTTTCCGGGTGTTTTACTGGCAGTGGCACGGCAGCATTTTGCTCAACCCAAACAATTTTTTCCTTAACTGCAAGTACAAAGTGCAGCTTTGCTGATGTCAACAGAAAAGATGGTTTTCCTTCAAAACAGCAGGGGTGTGTTTGGGGTGTGGAACAGTGGCTCTGAGCCCTGTCCCCTGCTCCTGCAGAAAACAGCATCCTGGAAACCCTCTGTCCTTCTGCAGAGAAGGACACAGCTGGCTCAGGAAAGAGAACTGCTGGAGAATGGTGCTGAGCAAGAACTGAAATGCCATTTGAATATGAAATGACTATTTCAGCTCTTCTCAAGACTGAAATGGTGAAATGCCATCCCTTGAAAGGAGTCCACTCTTAAAAAACCTGGACCCACACATGGAAACTTGAAACACTTTGTAAAATGTTCACTGTCTGAATCCAGCTCAAAAGGAGATCAGTGCTCTCATGGGTAACTCACAGTGTCCAGAAGTTCACAGTGCTGACAAATCACAAGAAGATTCACAGTGACACATGCCAATTTAAACAGTGTTTGTTTCTTTTTCGTAAGCAGAAGCTTTTCAGCATTTGAGATAAAGGTGCAGACAGACACCCATGTGCTCATTCACTGCCAAGAGAAAATGCTTTGCTGAGACTGAGCACTGGCTGCAGCACAAAACTGAACAGCAAGATTTTCTCTTGTCACTGAAACCGAGCTGAAGATTCAAGGAAAAGCAGAAGAAAACAGAAAATTCTAGGCTGCTTGCTTCCCAACCTCCCACTGACACCACAAAACTGTCATTAGAAATGAGTCCCACGGGCAGGCAGAAATCTGTTCCCTCGGCCACACAATCCATCATCTCCATCCAATACGCTGCATGTAGGTTTACAAATCACAAGGAATTTACCAAGTGGCTTTCATAAGGAAAAGTGGACAATAAATCATCATCACACTGAAGCCACTCATGTAACACACAGCTACATTTTCATGCCAAATTTCATAATTGGTAGCTGTAAAAAAACACAAACCCTTCAAAACTTCCTTATCTGTGCAGTCTTCAAAAATAACGATATAGTATTAAGGATGGACATTAATTAAATTATTTACCTATTCCTTCTCAAATTCCATGCTAACCTGAAAGGGTAGGAATTCAGCTCTCACCAGAGCCAAGGCTGCACTTTGCCCCAAAGAGCTTTTGAAAACAACTGGTTTTACTTGCATTAAGCTCTGGGGTCTGAAGGACAGGGACAGTCCCTCTGGGACTCCTGCCACTGCTGTGCAGTGGCTGCAGCACCTCCTCAAACTTTTGATAAATCCTCCTCTGAAATGGCAATTAACACCTTTTGCAGGTCACTCCACAAGATTAATTTTCCAAGCACAGATTAATGAAAACGCAGACAGAAGTGTTTAGAAAATATTTTCCCTATTAATCTTCATCAGCAGCAGATTACCAGCAGGGCGGATAATGAAGACATCGACTCGTTAAGGTGAGAGCAGGCAGGGAGAAGGACAGGGCTGTTCTCCCAGGCACCATCAGCAGCTCTGTCACCACCATGGCCCAGTACAGTGCAAATTCCACAGAGAAATTACTCAGTCTATCCCAAAACACTGGGTCCTACCCATGTGCTGAAGGGCAACTCAGACGATGCCCAAGAATCCCAATTGTCACAAACCCCCACAGCCAACAGGTTCCAAGTTGGACCAGGAGCACAGACAAACACATTTAAAAACCTTCAGTCCCTTCAAATTCACCAACAGCAAATGCTGCTTCTGGTTGAAAGTTTACCCTTAGGACTGAGAGGCTCCTTTTTGACAGAACTTCTCTATGCCACACACAGATCTCAAAGGGATGTTTAATTGAATTGGATAAAGAGTCTGAAACGAATACAAAGACAATCCTGCAGAAGAAACCTGCCCCTGAAAGGAGCTCATGGATGATGGCTCTGTAAAGAGGATTGAAGCTGGACTTTTTGACTCCCAGAACCCCTGTATTTCCCCAAATTACCAGAGAATATTTCATGTTTCTTTCTCTAACAACTGCATCTCACGCAGTTCAAGCAAACAAGAGTTTCTTTCCTCATTTTATTTTCTTTTCCAGCATTAACCCTCTTTTAAATTAAAAAAATGCCCTTCTGCCCTTACTTTTCCAAGCTCATCGCTGGCAGAGTTGCATTTTGATGCAGTCTGGTTTGGGTTTAGAAAGAGCAAATGTGTTGGTTTGGGAACCTGGCAATGTTGCAATTTGATGCAGTCTGGTTTGGGTTTATGATGTCGGTTTAGGAACCTGGCAATGTTGCATTTTGATGCAGTCTAGCTGAGAGCCTGGTTTGGATTTAGAAAGAGCAAATGTGTCTGTTTAGGAACCTGGCAATGTTGCATTTTGATGCAGTCTGGTTTGGGTTTAAAAGAGCAAATGTGTCAGTTTAGGAACCTGGCAATGTTGCATTTTGATGCAGTCTAGCTTAGAACCTGGTTTGGGTTTAGAAAGAGCAAATGTGTGGGTTTAGGAACCTTGCCTGGGGTAAGGAAGCACGCTCCTGCCTGCTCACTACAGAATCAATCAAAGCTGCACTTAATGGAAGGACAGGAAGGCAGTGGGAGGAGAAGCTGAAACCACATCCCGTCCTTTGTCAGCAGCACAAAGCTGCACTCCCTACCCTTCAAAACTCCTTGCAGGCGGGTGGGAACCACTGCTGAGGCGCTGCGGGTGCTTCCTCCCGGCAGCTCACTCATCCTCCTCCTCCTCTGAGCCCGCACAGCCTTCGGACCAGCACCGAGGGCTCGTGCCAGCTCTGAGCTGGAATAAACAGGACAGCTGAACGTAGTGCTAGCAAAGGTGACCTTCAAACCTTGCTGGTGTTTAAATTCAGTGTGCACCCCTCAGGAATTAGCCTTTACCTGTTTAATGTGAGGGATGCCGCTTCAGCATGCCGGAGTGGGCTTTATAATGTGAAAATATCGTCGCTTTCTGTCAAGGTTGGCTTGCAAGTTGAGTTTGTAATAAAAAGGTGTCTCTCTAATGACGTCAAGGAAAAGAGAGGGATGGACTCAGGCTAAGCTGGATTGTGACTGTCAAGACACCAACTCACCTCTCCCTTGCAGAGCGGGGGAACCCAGTGAGGATAAAGTTTAATGCTACCCTGTTTAACGATATTTTCACTGCAACCGAACTGTAAAATTAACTGAGAACTAACATTAAAAAAGGACTTTTATTTTATGCTGATCATTAAGTAAGGAGGTTTCACACTTGAGATCTGTTATATTAAAGGGGGCTGAAATTGCTTGTATCAATTACTTTGTTCTAAGTGGACAGACTTCTTACGAAATATTGAAACAGTTTTGTGACTATAGAGGAGAAAGCAGCCAAATCCTGCGTGGGAAGGGATCTCTGGTCTGTGGCTGCCAGTGCTGCATGGGGCAGCACTCACCTCCCTGTGTGTCAGGAGAGCTGCTACAACTCCAGGCTTGGCACATAGCGTCATCCCACTTGATGTTTGGTGGACCAGAGGCCTCATTTTCTGCCACTGAAACAACCTTCTTCAGGTTCTACTACCTAAAGTAAATGAAGGTGCACTCCACAGGAACCTGGTAACTTTGCTGTTTACCTTGTCAGTAAATACATCTACGAGTGAGATTTAAAAACTAACAAACAGAGGAGCTCAGAGGAACCATCCTCAGCATCACCCAGACACTGAACGAGTGGATGTACACATAGAATGAAGGGAAAAAATGCAGCAGAAAAGCAGCAAGAGCATGAGCAACTGGGAAGATGCATAGACTTAAATGAGTTCTGCACCAAACTGGCTGCTCCAGCAAACAAGAGTGAAACACAGCCCCTAAAAACTGATGCACTCCTCTAATGATCTCACTGTGGCACCTCTGATACAGCTCAGTGCCAGTACAGGTATGCAATTAATTACAGAGCAGGTGTAATGCACTCTGCAAATGGAAATTCTATTAATACGTGATTATTAGTTCCACAAAAACTTAATTATTAATTCCATTACTACTACTGCCAACAGCACAAACCCAGTTTGAATTGTAAAACTCCTCTCAGGTAACTTTAAGGCACACAAAAAATGGTGCAAGGAAACAAAGTATTTGGAGGGTCCTCAGGCCATTAAAACTTTCCAAGCACATGCAACCCACCTAAAGACCTGTGCTTGCACAAGGGCACAGGCAGCTTTAGGAAAGTGCCTCTTTCTGCAGGTTGTGTGTTTTGTTGTGATCATCCTCATCATCCTCCTTTCTCCTACCATACAAAAAGAGGCATTTTCAGTTGCTGAAGGTGCTGACTTTGCAAGATCAGGCTTGCCAGTGAAGTATGGGTTCTCCCCGTTTATACAACTGCTCAGTGTTTATTTCAACACGAGCCAAAGCTCAGCTGTGTGAGGGGGACGAGCACATGGCAGTGCCAGCCATCCAGCTCTGCTGCTGGCACCCACGAGCAGAACTGCTCTTTGTCATACACCCACAGCCAGGGAGGCTCCATGAAGCCAAGCCCTAAATTTAGAAGTCATCATCCCAAAGCTGTACGTGAAACGATTCATCATGATGACAGCAGCAGCATGTGAAATGGAGTCCTTTGGAGAATAATGCAGACAGGTATTCACACAGCACGGTGCTGTTTGGAGTCTCCTGAGTACATAACGTGCTACTTCACAATGGGTGGGGCTTTTCCAGGGTCCTATAGTGATTCTGCCACAAGGTTTAAACTAAAATAACATTTCAGCCCATCCTAACACATAACAAAAAAAAAAAATTATATTCTGAAGAGGAGGGGAAAAAAATACAGTAGAAGAAAAGGGACCTTTCCTGCCCAGAGAGGCCCTGCTGTGGTGTTCAGCAGCACCAACAGCTCCTGAGCATCAAGCCCAGCACTCTCATGTGTGAACACCATGGGCATCCTCTGTGCCATCCCCCTGCTTCTGTCCTTATGAGCCCTGCAGCTGGCACCTGACTTGCACAGAGACTCAAGTGTTGAATGTGCATTTACCTGCAGCCACTCCTGCTCTGGTCATTCCTGTGCAAATGCCAGCCCTCGTTTTACGTGATTTTCACCTCCCTACTTTATTTCTTTGACATTTGTAGATGGAACAATTCCATCACTTCCCAGCCCTGGTTTTGCCAGATTAAACAAGCTTTTTAGTTCTTCTCATAAAACAGCCCATTTTCCTGATCCAACCTGTCGTTTTCTGTTCTGCTCTGCACCAGTGTCCCCTGAACACTGCACTCCTCCATTCTACATAGAGTTGTAAATGACACAGTGCCACCTTGCTCATGGCCCCACAGTGCCCCACTGCTGCTGTTATTCCCTCTCTGAAGCACCCAAAGGACTGCACATGCCATAAGAGCCATTAGCACATGCTGTCTGAGGTTAAGGAACTCCAAATAACATTCAACAGTGTGTGCAAGCCACCCTAAATCAACTGGTGAGAGATCAATTTTAGCTGGAAAGACCCTCCAGTGTGCAAAATGTTGGTAAACACAGGAAATTTAACTGAGCATGGCCTTACCTGGCCTGCAAGCAGGACATCCCCAGGCTGGGCAGAGGGAAATTAGAACACACCTCCAAGAATAAAAGTGATGTAAAAGCTAATCTCTCTCATTGCTGTATTCCCAGTCACAAGCTACGTGTTCATTATCTTCCATTAACATATTGTGTCCTCTTCCTTAACTAATAAAACATTTATCTCCAAGGAAATTCTGCAGAAAGGACTGAATTTGCATACACATAATAGACATGTCAAAATATAAGATGCAAGGACTTGGTATTCCAGCTAAGAGTGTTACACATTATTTGTGTTAGTTTCCCTAAATTCCAGAACAACTCCAGTGAATCCCATCCCTGCCAGTGGCACTGTAGGATCTGACTGCAGATCTGCTGCATTTACTGAGGGTACAACACTGAGCAGGAACTGCACATTTGGGCTGCACATATTTTGGGGCAATCACTCCCATAATCTAAATGCAGCTGCTGAATTGTGCACTTCACAGAGGAAAAGCCAGGTGAGAGGGAAGCACTAGGTGGGATAAAATCTGGAAAATGAATAGTAGGGGACTCGTGTTTCCTGAGGAGGAGGGAAGGTCTGGAGACAGGAGCTGGAGCACTGGTGCAGCTGGCTGCCCCACAGCACTGCATTAACCACCAGTGCAATGGCTCTGTGCATGGGAGAGTCCCAAAGGAGAGGAATCTCTGCAGATCATGATCCACCACAATGGCTTTCTGTCAGAGCCAGAACAACCTGGAGTGCTAAAGGTGAATTTCACTTCCAGATCTGCTGTGCATTTTGCTCCAGACTGTGATGAAAACTTATTCCCCTGCCAACAGCAAAGTCTACCAAGAATTTTTTTTTTTGAAAACTATTTTTGAAAGCCCACTTAGAAAGCAAATGTGCTTCAGGGGACAGAGAAGGCAGCACCAAATGCAACACTGGGAGGCAGAGCTCAGGATACTGACATTATAAAACCCAGCTAGCAATGGGAAATAGTATTTTTACAAAGGTTACAAAGAGGAATGCAATGTCTAAGGGCAGTTTTCCAGATGCTGCTCAGCAATATGGTATTGTGCATTCCCTCCTTTCCTACCAGTGAGGCAAGGAGAGCCACGCTGAGCAGAGCTGTGATGCTCACTGGCCACACTGTGTCCTGTCACCAAGAGCAGGCACGTCCTCCCCTTCCTGGGAAACAACCTGCCAGGTGACAATTCCCCAGCACGAGAAACATCATCCCAGCTCCACAGCTGAGCCATTCCCCAGTACATCCCCCCCATACCAATGGCTCCTGCAGTTCAGTTGCTGTCATCTCTGCATCCATAAATCAACTTTATGGAATGCACCAATTCAGGAGAGGTGCAATAAAATACACCTGTATTATTGGAATATCAACTGTGTTTGCAAAGAAACAAGTTTGTTGGTTTTTTTTTTCCATGAGCTCCCTGGCTACCTCCCCCAGTATCTGCAGAGCTGAGCACAAAACAGGACAGAGGTAACTCTGCCTGGCAGGGAGAAGTTGTTCAGAGCACCCTGAGGATCAGCACTGAGGGGGGCAAACTGTGCACAACCCACGGTAAAATCCTGGAAAACAGAGACTTCTCACATCCATATTTAAAAAAAAAAACAACCCCAAACTATTTCAAGTAGTCAGGCAAACATCACCCAGATGGCAAGTTTGCTGTATCCTTGCTGAAAAATACTATGCAGCCAACAAACCCATATGGCCAACCAGAGGAGCCACATAAAGATAATGATACGCCTATACAGGCAAAATGTTAATGAATTAGGCCCAAAGTACATAAAAATCTGCTACCTGGTCCATTACATCTGTTTATGAAATCAATGCTTGTATTTACCTTAACATTTGGTAGTCCATAAACAGGGGATGGGCAGGCAGGGTCAATGCAAGGCTGCTGCCAAGAGGTCACCTCTGCAGCCCACTCTGCTTCCCACACCCCAGCCTCTGCCCCCTTCCAGCTGGAAACGGGGTCTCACAGTCTTCAAATTCCCCTGAAGGGGAAAAGGGATAAGACATACAAGCAGATGGTCTATAAATAAGATTCTGGAAAAATCTCTCAATGCCTGTGGATTTATCTCCTTTAAGAAGGTCAGCCCGTTCGCTGGAGGGTTATTAAGCTCTCTGCCACGTACGTGCAGGCAGTAAAAGAGATACAGAAGGGGCTGCATCACCTGAACCACTGACTCAAACAAATGCCAAACACTGACACCTTCAAGGCTCTGCCATCATCATCACCTTCTCCATGGCTCAATCCATGCAAGAGCCACTTCTGTTGTCTTCCAAGAGCTGAAAAAGATGGGGAGGGAGATAAGAGCATGAATCTTCTATATCAGGATGTCATGATCATATTTTCTGGAAAAATCTCCTTGCCCAGGATTCTTCTCCTGGAAAGCTGAGAAGCCTCAGAGAAAAAGGAAAATAATATTATCTTATTTGCTTCTCCTCTGTTTTGCTGCTTTGGAATGTGGTTTGGAGATTGTTTATCCAACACGTAAATTGTTTTGGCTTATTGGCCAGTCAGGGCCAAACTGTGTCAGGACTCTGGAAGGAGTCACAAGTTTTCATTAGTATCTTTTAGCCTTCTGTCTGCATCCTTTCTCTATTCTTTAGTATAGTTTTATTATAGCATTCTTTTATATAATATAATATCATAAAATAATAAATTAGCCTTCTAAGAACATGGAGTCAGATTCATCATTTCCTCCCTACGTCGGGGGTCTCAGAAAATACCACATTAGGATTAATCAATTAATCCCATTACATGAGGAACTGTCAGGATGCTCAATGGCCAACAAGATCTGTATTTATGCCCTGCTGCCTGGAATCCCCCACTGTGAAAAATACGTATTTTATGATTGGCTTTTTGCAAATATTAAAACTAATATTATATGTGTTACGTTAGAAAGTTATGCTGTATTCAATTTTTTAATTAGTGTGTTAAATATAGTTTAAGTTATAACATAATGTTAAAATAGAAACTATATGTGAGATTTTTTTTAAGAAAGGAATGAGGTGCTCCCACCGAGACAGCAGCCACAGGACACCTGAATCTTTCAGAAAAAGAGAATTTATTGCTCCATAATCAGAAGAAACTAATTTCTGCCTGCCTTGCTCAGCTCTGAAAACACTGTCAGGATTCAGAGGAAGAAGCTGACACTGCCCAGACAGAATCCTGTGTTTGAATGGAATTTATGCATCAGGTATGAGGTGTATGAATATGCAACAGGCCGTTGCTTTTAAGGGTTAATCCTCTGTTAACGTGGGTCCTTTTTCGGGCTTATGTTGCCCAGAAAGAGGTACCTGGACTATCCTTAACTCTTTGTTTCTATTGTCTTGTATTGTCCTAATCCAAATTGTCCAAATTACTATTTTTTATATATATATATATATATATATATATAAGTATATATAAATATAGTATATATTACAGTATAGTATATGTGTGTGTATATATATATAGTATCTATACTATATATATACTATATATAAAATAGTATATATATTATATATTAGATATTACTATTATATATTTATATATCTATATTTTTATATATTTACATATATTTTATATATGTATAATATAGTACATATTATATAATATAGTATATATATTATATAATACTATACAATATTTTATATATACTACTATATATAATATTTTGTATATTACTATTATATATTAATTATATATTACTACTACTATTTTTACAACCATTTTATTACTATTAAATTTTTAAATTTTTAAAAAACAAGCGATTGGCCTTTTTCACATGCACCAATGATTTACACACACACCCGAGGCTCTGAAAGGAGGGATGCTCCATGTGACAACCCACTGGGGATGCAGGAGTTTTGGCCACCCCCAGGCACACTGGGGCTGGCTCGGAGGCGCTGGCCACATGCGGGTCACGGCAGCGGCTGCGACAAAAGGCTGATGCCAGGAGGGCTATGCGTGCCCTGCCGGCTCCCAGCAGAATCAGCGCGGGTACCCCCGGGCCGCGGGGAGCCCGCGTGGGAAGCGCCGCAGTGGTTTCCAAGGCAACGATCGGATGCAGGATTCCTTCCTCATCAGCGAGATGGCTCAAGTATCCATTACGTTCCGCGGCGGGTTGAATAACAAACAGGAACGCCAACAAATCAATGAGACGAGCAGGATTTTTTAAGCCCTGCAAAATGCTTGTTTTCTTCTGTATTCCCCCGAGCCCGAGGCTCCCCATCCGAGTTAGAGCAAAGGGATTTCGAATTTGGCAAGAATCTAGGCAACAGATCCTCCTGAAGTGCAAATTGCCACAGTTCCACTGAAGTCAGCAGAGATATGACAATTTACACCCACTTAGGTTCTGCCACTGGGTAATTAGCACATTGCAAATAACTGGAAACAGATTCCCAAATAAGAACACTCTTAAGCTTGAAGCAAGAATGTTTAAATAAAAAAAAAAAAACTCCAGTTTTTTTTCAGGATTAAGGAAACTTGCAGGCTTCTCTGCTGGCTTCTTGTACTATATTACTGGATAAAGTAAAAAATTGTCACTCTTTTTGTTCCCCTGATGACCCAGGTTGAAACCACAGCTGTGTTATCAGCCTTGCTGTACGTGACATATTTGGCTGACACGTGCCCCACCAGGTCCAGCACAAATCCCCTTTCAGTACCAACTCCCCCCACACCCCCAGGGACCCAGCATCCCAGCCACTCATTCCAGTCATGCCCAGGTTTTGTCACCTACCCCATTTTACAGACTTTTATTTCAAACACAGAGGCAACAATGCACATGTTGATCATTTGCAGGATGTAACAGGCAAGTTCTGTATAATTTCTCTCTTAATCAATACCAAAAAAGGTCAAGCAGAATGAACCCTTCATTCTTTCACATTGGGCTGACTGGTCTAACATCAATTCTGGGCAAAGCAGTGGAAAAACTGATATGAGATTCAATTAATAAGGAATCAAAGGATATTTTAATGCATTTAATGCTCACCAACTTGGTTCCATGGGAAATAGCTCTTGTCAAGCAAACCTGATTTCATTCCTTCAGGAGGTTCAAATGCTGGTTGACAAAAGCCACATATTTGGAAGGCACTTAAAATTCTGTATGGCATTTGACTCTGTACCAAACAGCATTTGAATGTTAAAAACACACCCACATTTAATGGATTAAAAGCTGTCTAGGAGACAGATCTTGAAAGCAATGGTCAACTGGTACCTGTAATTGAATTGTGAGCTTCAGGAGACAAGGCTGCACCCCGGGAAGGGATGACCCTGGAAAAGCTCAGGCTTTGAAATGGATGATAGCTCAGCCCACAGGTGCAGGCAGCTGTGGAACCCAGCTGCTGCTGTGTCAGCACTAAATAACAGCAGGGACACGTGGCTGGTGAAGGTTCCTGCAGAACAGCTGGACAGGGATACCCACAGATCCCCTCCTCTGCCTGAGGAGCAACTGCCTGGCTCTGTCACACTGGAAACAGCTCAAGTGGCACAGCAAGGATGCCCTTCCCTGTCCTTTTCCTGGGATATGGATTCTCCTTGCACCCATCCATCACACATGAGCTGGTACCTCACAGCAAAAGGTGCAGATCAGCCTCTGCCCTCACCCCTGACCATGTGCAGGCACTTCACCCATCACCCACAGGTGAGCTTGCTGGGGGGAGTCACAAAGGCACAGACACCCAGCAGTAAGAGGTTTCCTGGATCTGTTCCTTCTGCCACCAGCAGCAGACACTCAGGGATTCCTGAGAGCTGGAAAAGCTGCCCTGCAACTGCCCTGTGCCCTGCCCAGTGACTGACCAACAGTCTGCCCTTCTTCTCACCAGGTTACTCTAAATGCCAAAGTGCTGAGTCAGATTTAATTGAAATTGAATGTCATCTCTACACCTCAACAAGAAGGAAAGCCACAAAATGTCCCTGTGCTCACCTGCCAGCACGTCACTGGCTCTCTCATCTGCGTGAAGAGGAAAAGGAAAAGGAAAAGGAAAAGGAAAAGGAAAAGGAAAAGGAAAAGGAAAAGGAAAAGGAAAAGGAAAAGGAAAAGGAAGGAAGAAGGGTTATGTGGCCCCAAACACTAGCACTGAGACAGGATCTCGCACCCACAGCTCTGTCCCTGTTCAGGGTGTCAGACTGCTCAGAAATCCAGCCTGCTTTAGCCATGGCAGCTGATAACTCACTGTCAGGAACTGTGGCTGTGAGGAACATTCCTGTTTTAACACCCTCCAACGGGGAGTGGGAGCCTGTCTGACCAACATCTGCCTCTCCTCACAGCACAGCCATCCTTCCTGTGTCCCTCCTTGCAGCAGAGCATCCCTTCCATCCCCTCCTCAGAGCAGAGCATCCCTTCTGTCCCCTCCTCAGAGCAGAGCATCCTTTCCATCCCCTCCTCACAGCAGAGCCATCTCTCCTGTGTCCCTCCTCACAGCCAGGCTCGTTATTAGCTGGGGAAGCAGAGGATGTCCGATGGCAAGGGGGGAATAAATCATTGTTCCCAGCTAAATGGAGTAGTGCAGATCTGCTGGAAACGCTGCCTTTACCAGCAGTGCAAATAATGGAGATTGCACGCGCCGGGGCCAAGGCAATGAGCCACCACACTATTGATGGGGCATTGGTACAGCTGCAGGAGATGTGCTTCACAGCTGGCTTTAACAAAGGCAGCCTTGCTGCTCAGAGCTGAGGATTAATTCTGCTCCTCACCATGCACAGGTTATCCCAGCCAGACCCCAGAGAAGCTGAAGGACAAGCAGCTCTTCTGGTGTCTCCCCCTCAGCCACTCCTGTGTGTGAGGGAGGATCCTTAGAATGCATTGGTAAAGAAATATTCACAGAAATGCATTCTGTATTTAATCTGGGTGAATTATCCACTTGCAGACATGAAACAGAGCCATTACCAGACTGGATCCATCCCAGTTTAGCCTCAGTTCCTGTTCCTGACAGCCACCAAAGGCTTTTGCACAAGACATGAGGAACACCTGAAGGCATTATCCAAAATCCTAAACAACCTTCCACGCTGTAGCTATTCTGCTGGCAGAGAGAATGAGATCTATGAGAAATATGATTTATCTACACAATTATAATTTACATTTTAATGAATGATGCTGCAACAAACACACCAGTGTATCTCATCTCTAGCATCTCATTCTGTTGATGCCAGTCAACATGTTCCACTGTTCACCATTTTTACTTGAAATTCCTGGCACTGCTGGCTGTGTAACCTCTTTATTCCACTCCCCAGGTATCTGCCATCTGCATCTTCGCCCAAATTAAAAAAGGAAAGCACCCAAGTGGTTGACAGCCACTTCCCAGTGAGAACCACGATGGGGGCAGTGACAGGGGAATTCCCAGAAAGCCATTCTGGTAGAATTCCCAGAAAGCCATGCATTCAGGAACAGGACAGAAGACCTGATGAGCCCAGGGAGAGACTAACAGGCTTCATTCTCTGCAGGAGTTTGCAGAAAGTGCATAACAACATATTAGTGTATAAAGATGAAAGGCCTATAAATCTGTACAAGAAAGCCCAGAATCTCTACAAAAGAAATACAGTGAAAAACAAAATTACAGATGAAAACTAGGCATCAGCTGTGACAGTGCTTGCTCAAGTCAGAAAAAACAACCAGGATGTCAAACTGGTGCCATAACTCACTCTCTGGGTTTACTTTTTTAACCAAAGAACTGCAGCTTCTCATTGATTTTTTCAGCATATTTAAAAATAGATTAGTACATTACTGCAACTGTGGTGGGTTTTTTAAACAGATGAAGCAAAATAGCATTACAGATACTCCAAGCCTTCGAAATTTTTAAAAATGGGACTTGTTAAGTAGTTGTACACATTAGTAGATAATTTTCTACGAAACAGAAAGTCAAAGAGGCTTTTCCATTAAAAGCATCTCTGCCTTGATCCCACCTGCTCTGCACTGGAACCTTTTATTCCACTCTCTGTGTGTGTCTGCCCTCACAGAGATCCTGGAACCCTTGGGTTCAACTGAGCCTTATTACATTTTAAAGCCTTTGGATGGCAGCAGCAAAGTGTTCTGCACTATAAACCAGAACACAGCTGAGCTTTGATGGGTATGCTGCTTCTTTCTACCCCACAAAACACTTTCTAAATGCTATTAAAATTTAGCATACGCCATAATAACCAGGCTGCCTTTTTTTCCACATTTAAGTCAATTGACTTTCAAGTTTTATCTTTCCACATACTTTGAATCAAATAAAGTTGTTTCTGCAGCTCAGGAGGAGGATGATGTGGCTGATCTTGACGAGCAGCAGTTCCATGAGAAAAATTCTGGGTAACCAAATAAAACTGCCAGTGGCCAGTGGAGACAAAGTAGAAAAGTTCTACATTTTCTGTCTTTTCCAGCTATTAGATTACTCCAGAGTGACAGGGAATGCAGAACACTCCTGTCAGAGTATTCTCGGGGGAGGGAGAACAGGAGCAGGAGGATGCAGGCAAAGGTCACTTTTCACATAAACTGGAGGGGCACTGATGCAAGCTGGGACCAAAAATAACTCCTGGAAATACAAACCCTGGTGCAGGAAGGGAAGTGAACAGACAGTGGGGTCAGGGCCCCCTGTCTCACACAGAGGGACCCCACCTCCCACTTCATCAGGAGAGCTGAGCACAGCCCTTGTCTGGCTTCAAACACTTTTATATTTATATTTAACCACACTGTGTTGCCCAAAAGGCAAGTCATTCTGAAGGAATGTCACTCAGGGAAGACTCTCCAACTGGAGCTACTGGACTCTGTCTCTAACATTACAGATATAATTACAACCATCAGCCTGTGCTAACGAGTGGGAAGGGGAATGATTTGCATCCAAACTGCAGCCATGTCAAAGCAGAAGATGCTTCTCAAACAGGACCAGCAAGGCACTGAGCTAGTAAATCCTTCCATTTAAAGTTTCAGATGATATGTAGGGAGTCATGCTAGAAACTCCTCCTTCCAGCTGAGTCAGGATGCAGAGGCTAAAATGAGCCAAATCTGAGTTATCTTCAAAATAACCAACACAGACAATGAAAAACAAAATCACCACCCACCACTGCCAGGAGCTGGGCACTGTCCCACAACCCACGTGGGTGGAAGGAGGATGTGGCTGGAAAGCTGCGGAGAAGAAACCATCAGACATTGAGACTAGGACTTATGTAGACTGCAGGAAATTTACAGTAGAAAACTCTTCCTCAGCTCAGGCAGAACATTACAGAAGCCTCGGTGGCAGGATGATTTATCATGTGTCAGACTCACCTCCTGGCCCAGTGATGGAAGTTTCATCATTTGGAACACTGGAGGTTCTGCACAACGTTAGGGAACACACCCCAGGGCACAATCCACCTTTGGCTCCAGCAGCAGGAGGAATCACCTGATAAGATTTTCCCTGCACCTGATTTCTATGATTCAAGGCTTTGGATTACAAAGAAGTGAGGAAGGAAATGTTGCACAGATCACATTTGATTATCAGTTCCTTCAGCTGATGGCACTGGTGCCTCAGAGGGGGGTGGGAGCAAACTGGAACCTCATTGTCCAGTGGGCCAGTTACGCCCCAGCCTGCACACTTTTCACAGGCACTTATTTATGAACAGCCTGAAAACCTGGGGCATTTATCTTCTGGTTATTTCCTCCCAAAGCAGGTGACCAGACAGACACAATGCTTACCCCACAATGACCAGAGCATGTGCTTGCTGTGACTTATTTGCTCACCTGCAGGCATCCTCCTGCTGTGTGCTGGATTGGCTTCTGTAGAGCACACAAGCAAACCCTCCCTTAAAACACTCAGGAAACTCTTTCCCTGGATTTTGCCCCCTTTCTTAACCTTCCCATTTCCAGACAATATAGAAAGTGGGAAACACAGCACCTATAAATCCAGGTTATATCCAGCATCCCAGGGATACTCTCAGACTCTCTTCCACCTCGTGGGATCTGGGGATGTTTCCAAGCAGCTCTCCTTAGCCACACACAGTTGGCTTCAGGAGGGTTGTTTATAGTCACTGGCAGTTCCACAAACATCCATGATTTAGTTCCCCAAATATTTGTCTCCCATGAAAGTCGGGAACCTCTCAATTTTACAAGAGTTGTTACAAGTCAGACAAAAGCTATTAATAAAGTGTGAAACCTACAATATCCCCCAAGGGGGATGGAAAAAGAAATCAGCGCTGGAAGGAAAGATCAAGTGCTGCTCCAGTGACAGATGGTGCTCCACAAAAGGTCAACCCTTGGCTCATTCTGCTGCTCATTATTTATTAACAATCTTTCTGACATTGGCATTACTGCAAGAGTCCAGCGTTATGCAGATAATAAAATGCTATTTTATAGTCCAAGGTCTCCTGCAGGTACAGCAAAAAGTTTGCAAAGTGATTTCAGTGTTGCAGGGCACTTTTGAGGATGCCTGTGCCAGGAGAGCACAGCCAGCCCGTGAAGTGAAGATGAAATGGAAAAGTTTCATGGCTCACGTGCCTGGCCTCTCACTTACCCAGAGTTTTCACCATTTCCCACATCTCACCCAGAACAAGCCAGCCAAGGTCAGGTATGCCACAGTTTTCACCAGCTGTAACAGCTCATGGGTTACATCTGCCAGGGTCTGACAGGAAACTTTCCCTGTCCAGCTGCCCAACACCTGAGGACATCACCAGGGGCTGCACTGCTCCTTCCACAGCAGCCACCACAGCTGCAGGGAGAGGGAATCAGCACAAGCACAGCAATGCAGCAGGGTGGGAGAACCTCCTCCCACTCCATGCCTGGGAACAGTCCTTGTCACATCATGGACACACCAGGAGAGCTCTGTGCTCCCCAGCAACAACTCCCTCTTCACTGCAGCAAAGAACATGCAGTTGGTTTTTTCCAGCTTCAGGTGTGAGCACTCAGGAAAATTAGCTCAAACAACAGCCACAACACTGCTATAAACTGCCCAGCCCAAGAGAACCAAGAAAGATCCCACTGGCAAAATAAGAGACACTTCCATTGGAGTGAGCCCTCTACTGCCTCAGAGGAATGATCAGCATAAGTATGATTATATCAATAAAAAATAAAAACATCATAAAAAGTAGTCGGGCAGAGATAAGTTTATGACTAATTATGAACAGCATGTCATGCCCTGACTCCTTGTAAAATAAAATATAGTCTATTTTTGCTATCTGCTCCCATGACTTCCAGATAACAGACAAGTTTACTTCCAAGGTTGTACCTTGCTTAACATGTCAAGAGTTTCAACCCCATGCAAAGAAACCACCAAAGGCTCCAGCATCACACAGAACTCATGGGAGCATGACTGTGTTTGATCCTCTTTAATGTGGCTTATCAGTAAATATCAACTGAAATTCATTGTAGACACAGGTTAAGTTCTACATATACATCTACAGGGTTTATGAAGGCCCAAAATATTTAGGATATTTAGGTTTTTATCCAAGAACAACAGGAGCAAGCACCAGCAAAAAATAAATGCAAATCAGGTATTGATGTTGGCAGCAGTTTGGGAATCAGAGCTACAAGCAGGGCGAGGATTCACATCAGTGACTCCAGTACACAACCACTTTACTCTGACAAATTCAAAATGGTGATTTCACATTTGCACTATAGATGCAGACAAAAGACCTGCAGAATTCTCCCACCCAGACCCAGAGGGAGCTGCTGGCTGTGCCTCTGTGTGTGATACACCCAATGTGATTGACTCTGGAACAATGACACGATGCTGGCAGCCAACACACATTTCCTGAACCCAGTGCCCTCCTGACAGAAGCTCTGCTTTGTATCATCCAAACATCCAAATTGTTTTACTAAAACAAAGATCACTTAATCAGGAATGGAAAAACCTTCCACATTCTCCCCACATTGAACTCCAGCAATTTTCAGCAGTTTGAATTTATGTCTGTAAAAAGTTTAACGAACTTTCAAAGGATTCCAGGGAAGGAGGGAGTAGTGGCAGGCATTATCTCTGGGAACTGGTCCTCCTGTAAAGCAAGGGTGAACCAAGGAATGAAAAGAAGCAGAGGGTCCCTTGGGCAGCTCAGGAAATGGCCCAAGGTGTAACAAGATGAATGACAATCCCTGCAGCCTCCTAATGGTGTGATAGCCATGGGACATTCCTCTCACTGTGAGCTTTCTGGAGCCTGGGTTCTGCTGACTGTGAACACAAATGTGTATAAATAAACAAAGAGCACACTGGCAATGATGTTAAATGATGCTTTGTATAATTATCACTATTCTGTGGTACCATTAACAGGCAAAAGCACAGAATCTTAATGACCAGGTTCTCATGGCAGCCTGGATTTGTTGTCTGACACCACGTGGCTGTAAAACCTCCCCATGAACACAGCTGCTGATGGCACAGGACCCACAGGCAGACAGCAAGAGGCTGTTTTAGCAACAGAAAACCCATTTTGTGCATGAAACCAGCAGAGTCTTACTGCTGGAACCTGAAGTGAGGCTTTCTCCATTTACCCAACAACCTGACAAGACCCAGGCTCTGGTGCAGCAGCTCTGTATTCCCTGTCCTGTGTGGGAATTCCTGTCCAGTGAGGACCAGGATGCTCATGGACCATGGTGTTTGTGGCCACGGCCTGCATGATCCTGCTGACCAGGGGCTTTCCAGTGCCTCTGCCCTTATTTCAACTCTAACAACAAATCCAGGTATTTCAGAGTTCTTGAGATTCATGTGAGCAACTTGAAAGCTTCTCCACTGAGGCCAAGAGCTTCAGGCCAAATGTTTGAAGGTTTTTGTGGGCAGACTGCACACCACTTCTTGTTACAAGAGAAGCAGCAGCAGGACTGGACTAAGTCAGTGCTGAAGCACCTTCCTTACAACAGAGGACACTCTTTACATCATGTAACTCTTAATGAAACTGAGCCAGAACCACAACACAAACCCTACACAGCTCCAAGGCACAAAGCCTTGGTATTTTATTTCTCAGCTGTATACCTACCACTTAACTCTGAAAGATATTACTTATAAAAGATGATTCCTAAAAGCAAAGTTTGGAATTTTATTACGCCTCTGGGCTAGATTGGCTGATCTTTGAAGAAATAGGGTTGTACCCTTTTCATCTGGTATCCACAGGACAATATTTTAGCAGTGAGAGAGGTCAAAAGAAATAGATCCATGGGGCTCTTGGCACGTGATGCATGTTTAGCCAGCCAGGGCAGCAGTGCCAGGCTCAAAGGGCACCACACAGCCTTAATAACACAACACTCTGGAATGTGATGGATTATCCCTACCAAAGTGGGAAGATACCATCCAAAAGGCCATGAAGCAGATGGAGCATGTGAAAAACACTCAGAAATGCAGACAAAAAAAAAAAAAGAGAAAGTAGTGCAGGAAGGAATCCCTGTGACACCACACTCATTAGCAGTGACACAGAGACTTCTTAACCTCAATAATCAAACGTCCCTTCCCATTTTACAGAGCATGCAGATTATAATAACCACTTTTGCTATCACTGCTGTGTTTTATCTTCCCTTTGCTGTGTGAGCCACTACAATTATCACTTTCAGAGCTTCATTTATTCCCTAGAGAAGGCAGGACACCCAGGCAGAGATAGCCATGATGGATCAGGGTGTGGAGGAGCTGCTGGACACTGACCAAACTGCCCAGTGCTGGCAGGTAACACCTGGGGACCATGCTGGTGGCAGAAAGGGGCAGAAAGATCCCTCAGCTGTTCTGAGGCCATCCCAGGTGGCTGCTGCCAACTCCCCATTTTTAACACTTTACAGCCTTGAAAACGTCACTGTGTCTTCAAGAAGGAAATGGCTTTTTGAGAGGTCATTTAGCTGAGGTCAAAACAAACTGCTGTTTTAAACCCCCATTCATTTACACTTCTATTTCCCTACCATTCCCTAATTTCATGTCTTTCCAAGACCAGGTCTCTGCAGGACGTACTTTGGTCCAAGGGTAAGTGGTGAGCCACCCACCCAAGGTGCTGGAACTGCAGCAGGACCAGCCAGGGACACCAAGGGAGCTGCATGCTGGGCTTTTCCCTTCCCTTCTCCCTTTGTCTCCCTTCTCCCTTCCCTTCTTTCCCTTCCCTTCTCCCTTTGTCCCAGCCAGCCATGATTTCTGAGCTGCCTTCCTCCTCTGCCAGAGGACCTGGGGCCTTGTCTGCATTTGGATCAGGAGAAACCTTCCCGCAGGGAAAATCAACATGGACAACTGAAACAGTTTGGAATTGCTATGTATTGAAAATGAACTTCTATTTTAACTACAATTTAATCCATACTTTTCTTTGGTAAATGTGCCGATAGGTGTTTGCTGCTTGCAGATTGTCACGCTAAGCAAAACATCAAGTCAATTTGTTTTAAAAGAAATTGATTTGAGAGCATTAGATTCATCAGCATACCCTTTTTCCAACTGAAAACAGAGTCTGAGTAATGACTCAATATTCTACCCCAAATCAAATCTTTAGTTTAACTTTTTTAAGTACCTGAATAACTTTTTTAAGCACCTGATTAGCTTTTTAAAGCAACCCATGGCTGTTGGGACACCGCCCATCCATCACCACGGCACTTCCCATCAACCCACCGCTGAAATGTTCCCAGGCAGGAGCTCTGCAGACAAAGCTGTTTGTCCTGAGCAGACCTGCATCAGCTCCAGTGAGCAGATCCATCAGCCCAAACTGCCTGCAGACTGCCAAAGCTGAGCTTCCTCCTAAATCACACCACGCCATGTCCTGGTTGGAGAGCTGGCTCTCACCGGCACTCCAGCTGCTGAGTTGTGAAAAATGCATATTTTATGATTGGCTTTTCACAAATATTAAAATGAATATTATATGTGTTATGTTAGAAAGTTATGCTGTATTAATTTTCTTAAGTAGTGTGTTATATATATATAACATATACCTTATATATATATATATATATATAGTTTTAGGTTATAACATAATGTTAAAATAGAAACTATGCTATATAACTTTTTTTAAGAGAGGACTCACACCAGATAGCAGCCACAGGACACCTGAATCTTTCAGAGAAAGAGAATTTATTGATCCATAATCAGAAGAAACAAACTTCTTCCTGCCTCACTCAGCTCTGAAGACCCTGTCAGGATTAAGAGGAAGAAGCTGACACTGCCCAGACAGAATCCTGTGTTTGAATGGAATTTATGCATCATGGATGAGGTGTATGAATATGCAACAGGCTGTTGCTTTTAAGGGTTAATCCTCTGTTAACGTGAGTACTTTTTTTGGGCTTATTTTGCCCAGAAAGAGGCACCTGGACTGTCCATAACTTTTTGTTTCTATTGTCTCATATTGTCCTAATCCAAATTGTCTAAATTTCTATTACTCTACTTATATTCCTATTTTTATTACTATTAAACTTTTAAAATTTTAGAAACAAGTGTTTGGCGTTTTTCACATGGGTGTTTTTAAAAACAAGTGTTTGGCGTTTTTCACATGAGAAGTGCTGACATGTCTCTGCCTCCAGAGCCCCTGGTACAGCCTGCAAGTAGGGCAGCTCTGAAATTCAGCTGTGCCCCACCAGCAGCAGGAGCAGGGAAGCATCCCCACCCTCAGCCTGTCCCTGCTCCCACCAGCAGCAGCTGCTTCTCAACAAACGCCTTGCAAGTGTATTTTTAAACTGCATCCAAGGTTTGAAAGAGCTGCCTCCTGGGAAAGTCAGGTGAGGATGAAGAGGCTTCCCTGGGGAATCTGGCTGCTCACTCTGTACCATGTGGCACGTGGCCATCGCCCTGTGCTGCACATCCTGTCCCAGGGAGGGGACTGGCAGCCCCCACTGCTCATTCCATGGCACAGGCACTGTCCTCTGACTGCAAACCACCTCTTCAGCTGTGGGACCAGGCAGGTACTCCCACCACAAGGCAGGAATTGTTGGGAAGGATGAAAGTTTGACAAGAAAGTCTCACAGATATGTAGGCTTAGCAGAAAGATTTTTAAATGTAGAGTCTGATGAAGGAATAGAGATGGAAGCAAGTTTTGATACAGAAGAGAAGAATTGCTGAGCCAGTCTTACTGGATAACCAAGGAGGCAAAGGCTGTGTTAGTTAGAAGGGGTTTTTATGACTTAGAGCAAAGGATAAACCCACCTCAAACAAGATGTTTTTACCAAGCAGAAAGACAGCACAGGCAAACAAGCCTGCCAATGTGGCAAATAGAAAAAAGGTCTCAGAATTTTCCACTGCAAGAAAACTGAAAAACAACTTCTAGCTTAAACTGTAATGTACTAACTTTTAGTGATTGGAGAACAGTAACATGAATATGGTAATTATAGTAGTTATGATAGGCTATAGATAATAGTTAAGGTATAGATTGGTTCTACTGTATTAAGATGCTCAGCAAAGTATAGAATGCACTGTAACCAAAACCAAAGGGTGTCCAGGCCTGTCTGCAGCTGGAGCTGAGAGCTGTAGGCACAGGCTCTGCCATCCACAACCCTGGGCTGCTGTAACATCTTGGATACAATAAACTGCATTTTGTATACAATAAACTGCATTCTGGAGAGCCCCTGGAGTCCTGCATCTCTCAGTTAGGGTCTTACAAAGAACAACACCAAAACTGCTTCACTGGGTACCACTGCCTCCCCTGCCAGACCCCCCAGTACAAAACTGCCATGAGGGCACTCATGGAGGTGAACCAGCCTTCCACCATAAATGCTTGGATAAATACTCTCAAAGCTTACATACTTTTCTTAATTTTGCTTTTTAGAACAAGAGTATTAGAGGTCTCCCTTTCGGCATGAAACAAAGAAATGTGACTTTCCACTTCCCACTCATTTTATTCCATGCTGACATTGCTGGAAATTCTATTTTTAAATAGAATTTCTTTCTGATGATGTATATTGGCAATCAAATGCAGGCACAGCATGGTTTTCTGACAAGTTAAAATTCTATGGTATTTTCTCCTAAATAGTCTTATGTACTGATTACTTAGAAGAGTGAATTCCCTGCAAAGCAGTACCCAGGCACTCAGTTTTTGCTCCAGCTGATAAATGTAAGCAATAAAAATATGTTCCATTCTACAGCAGTGCCTATTAAAATGTAAACACCACTGGAAGATTTTGAGCAGGCTACAGAAATGCTTTATTCAAAAGCAAAAGGCTGTCTGAGGCTGCCAAAGCCTGGCACAGAGCATCCATTCGTCAAACAGCTCCTTCCACCAGTCACTGGGACAGTGCCACAGGGGTCACACTGGGAGCACTGGTGCTGGGGCTTTCCCTGCTCAGCCGACAGAAATCAGGAGTTGCCATGGGAGCAGGAATGAGTTTGATGGGTGCACAGCACCCCATGTTCTGCTGGGTTGGTGGGAGAACCATGGCACCAGCAGCTTCCTGTTGTGGTGTGATTTCAGGGTTTACCTCAGAACCCCAGGTCCCTTCCCTGATAATTCCCTGCCAGGTGTGTCAGTCACCTCTCCTTCCCCCTCCCAGCACTGTCTGTCAGTCCTGGCATTCCAGAAGGGATTGGCAGATTCAAAGGATGCCCTCTATCCCTGGGGGGCATTGGGCCATCCAGGTGTCCTTTGTCCCTTTGTCCCTCCCCTCCTGTCCCTGGTTGGTGGCTCCCGGCCCCTTCCCTGCCCCTCTCCCCGGGGTTCAAAGGAGCAGCAACCACGGGCTCAGGGAGTTCTGTTGGAGCTGGTGCTGCATTCAGAGGCCTGTGGGCCAGAATAAAGCTCTGGATCCAAACCCTCCATCAGAACCGACTCCTTTCCTTCACCATCACCTCAAAGCTTCTCCACAGAGGGAAACCTGAGCAGCAGCCCCTGGTATGGGGGAAAGCTCCATCCCAGCACCACCAGAGCTCCTGCAGGCCTGGACTTGTCTCCATGTGCCAACTGCAGCACCCAGCCGGCCAAAAGTGTCTGTGGGATGAAACACCACACACCCATAGAGCCAAAAGTGTCTGTGGGGTGAAACACCACACACCCAGCCGGCCAAAAGTGTTTTTGGGGTGAAACACCACACACCCAGCCAGCCAAAAGTGTCTCTGGGGTGAAACACCACACACCCAGCCGGCCAAAAGTGTCTGTGGGGTGAAACACCACACACCAGCCAGCCAAAAGTGTCTGTGGGGTGAAACACCACACACCAGCCAGCAAAGCTGTGGGGTGAAACACACACACACCAGCCAAAAGTGTCTCTGGGGAAACAAACACCACAGTTGCCAAAAGTTCTGTTGGGTGAAGCACCACACACCGCCAGAACAAGTGCTCAGGGGCAACACACAGTTGCCTCATCTGGCACCAAGCGCCAACACCCACACATTGGTATAATTACCAATAATAATAATTTCCAATAGCTTTCCCTTGGCCATGCCCAAAAGAAGCCCCTGGCAGAGCTGTGGGGAACCAAATATATCCCATGTTGAGAGAAACTTTCCTACCTCTGAGGTCAGAGGTGCATCTACAGCCTGCATGAAGCAAGATGCTGATGAATTGAAATTCAAAATGTCCCTCATGAATAATTCATTGAATGCATTCGAGCAAGCTATAGCAGTGTAAATATATGTATGGCTACAAACAGATATGTATATATGCAAATTAACAAAGGAATGGCTCAAGTTACCCACATGGAAAAATCCCAGTGACCTGAGGATGTTTGCTTCATATGGCTCAGACACATCAAACTGTAACTAAAGAAACAGCCTGAAATTTATCAAACCATGGTGTGAAGCCGTCCTTGTACCGTTCACTCATAACATAACAAATCCTCCTCATTTATTTATATTTGTTTTTTTTTTTCCTTAACTCAAGGTTTACTCTTCCAACCCATCATCTCTGCCACCCCAAATGAAGTCCCCATGTCACCAGGAGCCATCAGCCCAGCACCACCTCATCCACCCTTGGCAGTGAAATCACATGAATAACCATTACCATGGTAGGCCAGCGAGTGCATTAAACCCCTGGAATTCATATAAACAACACAAGAACATAAATGACAGACATAGGTGCAGGGTCCATCGATCATCCCCTTCTCCCTCACAGCAAGAAATGTGGGATCACATTAAAAATAGAACAGACACCTGCAACTAGACGAGTATTTATACAGAATATTGTGACAACTGTCATTTCACATTAGTCAGCAAGATCCCACAGGACTTGGAGAAGTATTAACTGTGCTGCATTTTTTTTCTGGCAAAATATAATAAAATCCAGTTTCTTGATGGTTTCCTGGTGGGGATTGCTCCTCTCCCTGAAGTCATTCATGAAATAAGGATGCACCTCCAAGAGCCTGGATAGAAAACACTTTATCTAGGCACCGGAGTAGGGAGAGAGGGAGGGGTTTGTGATTCTTCACTTGTGACTCATCCATCCTTTTTCACAATGTTTTGATGATACCAAACTCAAAAAATGACCATAGATGACCCAAAGTCAAGGCAGACTCAATGCATGATGGTTATCTGATTAATAATTTGAATTATGACCCCAAATTGCGAAGATCAGAGGACTATGCACTCCTAAGAGCTCATTTATTGAAAAAGTTCCTAAAAGATCTGGAGGAGGAAAATTCCAAATTCCAGAGTCAGAGGCACAGAGGCACTTCTGTTTATTTACAATAACAAAAATGCTTTGCCCATAGAGGTGAAGCATTTCAAGGACTTGTTTGTTACCCTGAGCCTCATGCAATAAAAATAGGACTTTTGTGAAGGTCCTAGACACTCCTTTTATTTGGTGAAAGACATCTACATCACTGGAAGCAAAATGTATCCTCAACAGCAATGTAGCTCCTGTCAAAAAACACACTGTGCCCTACATTTCACCATCATCACAGTTAATCATTTATACACTGTGCAGAGGCACGTGGTGCTCACTGAGAAACACCAAGGCCCACTGTGTGTCCCAAAGAACACTCAGCAAGTACAGGCAAGGTGAACAAGGACAGAGGAAGAAATACCTTGGATACAACCTCTGATGGACAAGGCCGGAGAGACAAGAGATGATGGACAAGGAGACAGAATTGGAAGGGACAAAGGGAACTGGAGAAACAAAGGTGAAATCAGGACAAGAACATGTCAACAAGGAAAACTCAATTTTATGGTGACGAAGAGGGTCTTGAAGCAGATGGAGAAAGGGCCAAGATGCCACCAATGGGTTCCAAAGAAAAGGTGACAGAATTGAGATGGCAGACAAAGAGAGCGCTGAGTGCACCCAAAAAACTTTATGGTGAAGAAGAGGGGTCTTGAAACAGATGTAGAAAGGGCCAATGGGTTCCAAAGAAAAGGTGACAGAATTGAGATGGCAGACAAAGAGAGTGCTGAGTGCACCAGTGGGTCAAGGGGAGCCACTGGAAGGTGAAGGGTGTTACCAGAGCACAGGAAGGCTTTCAGAAGCTGAAGGGAACAGGGGAAATGTAGTCTTCTGTAAAAAACCACAAAAATGTTGTTTTAGAACAACTCACACAAGAGAAGAGGCAGAACTGCCCTATCAGAACTACAAGGTAAAATGTAATGTGGCACAGTGGAAAGTGGAGAACTGATCTGCCTGTCATTTGATGCCTCCAGAAGCATTTTATAAACACACATTAAAATTCAGGTTCTGTTTCTGAGTGCCTCTTGCTGAGGGAACTGGAGAGGGCATGGCCTTGACTCATGTCCTGGCTGGCACCGAGGTCCCCAGCTGTGCCAGCTCAGACCTGTGCTCCCAACAAAGGCCATCTGTCAGTGGCCTCTGACACCCCAGCTCTCCCCTGCCTTGTCCCCGTGCCCAGGGCATCTGGGCTTGTTTGTACCAACAATGCTCGTGTTGAAGCACAGCCTGTCACACAAGAAGCACAGCCTGTCACACAGCTCCCTGTCATCTGGGCTGGGAATTGGCTCAATGATTCAACCACGCTTCCCTTCCATCCCATCAGTGGCTGGTCCAACCCCAAAGTCATCACCTGCCCAGCAGAGGGGGACAGGCCACCTGTCCCAGACTCTGCAGGGCTTGGAGGAACCTGTCATGGCACTCTCAGCCAGGTGGAAGATCCAGCTGTGGGCTCCTAAAAGAAAATAGGCCATACACAAAATGTTTGACCAGTACAAGTGATCAGCCCCTTGGAGCATCATTCCCAAGCCTGCAGCAAGCTCTCCACCTTTGCTCATCTTTGCATCTTGACCAACATCTTTTTGGAAGATAAAGGCATAACAACTGAATTCAGGCATCAGTAGGTGGGATTTTCTACTGTGTGCTGTGCAGGCCAGATGATCCTGATGCCTTAAGTTTTAGCTTTCATAAAGTGTGAAAACTCATGACCCACTGTCCATTTTGGGGGTAGCCTTGGTCAGGCTCTTGTATGGCCCAAGGTGTATCCTTGGAAAGCCTTTTAATAAATCTACTTTATTCCTTTAGCACTGTCTAGCCTGCGTTCTAGGTAGCCTCACAAGGCATCAATCCCAGCTGTTCCTCTTGACCTTGCAATCTCTATTTTAATTAGTGTGTCCTCCTGGTTACAGAATATCAAGGATATCAAGGAACATTACAGTAATGATCTTGTACTTGGGGGTTTTCCTGGATTTCCTGTTGCAAACCATGGATTTTCAACAACTGTTACATGTTTTTCTTTGATTTTGATAATCTAATGTTAAAATCACGACCTATCCCCCATCCACTTCAGATTTTGTTTGTTTAATCAAGGGTTGAGCAATTTCAAAGATGTTTTTACAATTCAAACACTGGGTGGTTGCACACTGAGCCAATCCTTTGATATCTGAAAAGTTCTCCAATGCCAACCTCACAGTTTTAATCTTCCTGATATTGCAGGTGATCTAGTTGATCTTACAGATGATTCTGATTAAATAAGCTTTTTAAATGAGCTTTTTAGATGAGCTTTTTTTTTTTTTTTAAATGAGCTCTCTCCAGTTCTCACAAAAATATATAAAGTATTTACAAATGTGATACAATGAACTTTATGTTCTTCTGCTTAGAGCAACACTTGGTGCACAGGTGCTGACATTTCTTAGTCATTAAAGAAACAAAACCTAAAATTCTTTAAAACTATTTTATTCAATATTCTATTGGGGTTTTCCTCTAACAGCAGTTACTGCACAGCTCTCATAGGTTATGTATAAGAAGAGTTATTTTTGTGGATAAAAGACAACAAGAAGTCAATAATCTTTGGCAGACAGCCTTCATTGTTCTGCTAGCACAAGCGCATCCAACTGCTGATGACCCTTAATGTCTCCTTGATATTGTTTTCTGCTATAAAATGGAAGATCTAATATATGCTGAAGGTCAATCCCCACCAAAGACTGCAATCAGAGACAGCCTTCACAAACTCACTGAAATTTGGAATACTGTGCAACATCCTCTGTCCTGTCACAGCAGTGACTCCAGCCGTGTGTCCTCTGCCCAGGATGCTGCAGAGCTGGAAGTGCCCTCACTTCTGCACCACTCCTTGTGCACGAGGAAAAGCTGAGCCATGGATCACACCAGAACATGGGGAAGCTGCTGGCACAGGCAGTATAACCCCATAAATGCTTGATGAAGAAGGATAAAGCCCTGCCCACATTCCCCAGTGGCCCCCATCTCCTCTAGGGACACCCACTTGCATGTAGGGCAACAGCAGCAGAAAATCAGCGATCAACTCTAAATGCACAACATCTTTTAGAAAAAATCACAACTAAAACCTAGACTTCTCACCATAGCTTGGAGTCAGGCAGTTATGAGGGACTTTTAAGGAATAATTTAGGTAATTAAAAAGTCAAATATGCAGCATCAGTGTGTCATTTCTCCATGGCACAGCGCTCCTGATCCTGGCCAGTGGCTCCAGTGGCTCATGATGGCTCCAGTGCCACTGGAACACATCATTGTGGCTCTCTGATGGCTGCAAAGGGTTTTCCATACAAGCCTGAGCTTGGCTCATGTTGGAACATGTTTTGTCACCAACATATATAAAGTATGTTGGGTAATTGCTGCTGGAACTCAACATGTGCTGTATCTCATCTAGGAGATGCAATTTACTGGCTGAATTCCAGTAAAATAACTTTATGGCTTTCTGTCATGATAAATAACTGTTAATAGCATAATGGAATTAATATTTACTTTGAAGCTATGCTGTCTATTCAAATAAAGTTGCTATATATAGAATCATCCCCATGCTGCTGGGCTTTTAAATGCTGAGAATTGACAAGACAAGAGGCAAATATTAAATTCCAGTTCCCTCCAGCCATTAATAAACCTTTTGATTTTGGGTTTGTGATTGAAACCCTTCTGTCCATTTTATATAGCTATGATAGTTTAAGAAGTGTTAATTCAAATGTGGGACAGATGAGGCAGGGAGGGCTTTGGGGGTCTGGGAGCTCCCTCTACCTGCCCTAAGGATGGAGACAGTGCAGGATGGTGGGTCTGGACCACCAGGCTTGGAGCTAGGGGCAGAAACCAAGTGTTCACAGGAAAGTTCATGATTTAACACACAAAAATTTATCATGTTTTTTTTTCATTGTAAACGTACTTTTTATAATTCCAACACAGGGAGATTAAAGAGACACTAAAGTCTAACCATATCTCTTCTTCCCAGGGATGAAGGTAAGTACACAGAAGGTAGGAAAGGAGATGCATTTCACCTTTTAAAGCTCAAAACCATGCTTCCTTTTAGTAGAAAAATGCTAAAATAAATTGTCCTGGCTATGGTAGGACATTACAGGCACAATGGAAACCTGCAGGGACAACAGCGAGCCTGACCAACAGAAGGACAAGGAAGGGCCAAGCCATTGCTCCCATCATGCGTGCTCAGAAGAAGTGCAGCAGGAGGATTAGGCAGTGCAGCAGAGTCACACGCGTTGCAAATCCTCCTCACAGTGCTCCAGCATGCTCGTGTCACCTCATCCTGCTTTTATTCAAAATTTCTTCATGGCAACAAGCACACAAAAACTGCAGGCAAAGTGTAACCATCAACAGAAACGCCCACGCGGTATCAGAGAGTGTCTGGGGTCAGACAGAAGGCAGAATCTTCACAAACATATTTATAGTGCTCTAAGACGCTGCAGTCCTCTGGAGCACAGGGCCTTCTAATGGAAAAACACCACGGATTTGTCGTGGCAACTGACAAGGAGCCACTCCAGAGCCTGGTGCTGTCCAGGGAGAAGCACAGAGGGAATGCCATGGTGGGGGCTGCAGTGGGTCAGTGCTGGCCAGCGCAAAGAGGTGCTGGGGTACCCAGCCCTGCCACCACCAACACATCCCCTTGTGGAGACCCTGGGGGGCATTCCCTGGTCTGGGGAGACACAAGAAGCTTCCCTCAAAACGCTGTTAGACCCCATCAGCTCCTTCCCCTGTTCCTATGTCTGTTCCTATACCCCTGAGCCACCCTTTCCCTATTCCCTTATTGGCCCTCATCTTCGTATTGCCCCAGACCCCTTGGGAGACAAAATGAGACCCCCTGTGTGTGGGTGCTGGGACCTGAACACCTCACTGAATAAAACATTGTGGATATTATGCAAAGGTCCTTTTTGCTTCCTTGCCCTGGACTATGCCAGCAGCAATTCAGACTGCTACACCCCTGCAGAGGCACCCAGACATGCCCCAAGAGCCCCCAGGCTTTGCACTGGGACATCAGAATCTTTAGCGATGGATTTGAATGCCTGAACTCCTCACCTTAGAGGAGTTCAGAGTTACTGTACTTTATTGTGAGAACTCAGCCCAAACATTAAACCAAGCGCAGCTCTGCAGTCAGAGATGACACCGAGCCCTCCCTGGTGCGTGGAGCCGTGTCCAGCTCCTGTCCGTGCAGGACAGAGGGACTCCAGCTGTGGGGGGAGCATCACCACAACCCCGAGCAAGGGTGCAGCGTTGGGATGGGGGTCTGGGGTCTGGCTGAGGCTGTGCAGCCCCCGGGAGGGCAGCGGGTCCCTCCCGCACGGAGCCGCTGCCGATCCCCGGCAGCCACGCGATGGCAGCAGAAATGTGGGAACACCGGAGCGCATCGTGCCACCGCTCCAAGGAAAAGGGATTCCGCAAAGACCAGGCAACTGCTACATGCGAGACACCGTCTGCCATGGGTTTAGGACAAGCAGAGAGTAGAGAAACAGTTTTTCTTCCCGAAATACAATAATTCACTCTTTGTGCGTTCCTGGTATTACCAACCGGCTCACTCGGGCTCCCCTGCTGTAGCACAGACACAGCACAGCCGTGTCCCCGGCAGCTTCACTCTGACCTACAGCACACACAGCAAGACCCAGAGCTCAGCTCCTGCCTCACACTAATTCCTGGGTCAGATCCCGGCTGGGAAGCAAGAGAGCCCCTTGCTGCTGGCCCTGCCAAGCCCGTCCCTGCTCCCCCCTGTCATGTCTCCCTTTCACTCCACCCCAGGATGCCAGTGGGCAATTAATGCTTTTTACATCCAGATCGTGTCCAAATGCCGTCTAATGAATCCTTACCCATTGCCTATAAAAAAGGGAAGTAAATAACATCCTACAAAGGTGTGGCTATCCAAACATGTCAGATGTATCCACACTCTAAAATCCCCTCTTGACAGATTCTGTGTCTGTGTTGCTTGCTGGGGGCACCAGATTGTGTTTAGGAACTCCAGCACCTTCAAACCTTCAAACAAGACTC
The DNA here is from genome assembly GCF_901933205.1 of Camarhynchus parvulus. Lineage (NCBI taxonomy): Eukaryota > Metazoa > Chordata > Aves > Passeriformes > Thraupidae > Camarhynchus > Camarhynchus parvulus. The sequence goes on from NC_044591.1 coordinate 4,178,294, forward strand.
TGCTCTCCCTCCCCACACACACCTTGGTGAGCAATATCCCACTTTCCAACAGGAACTCTTGAAATTAAAATGCTTAATGCACCCCTGACACACACAGAACCAGCAGCAATACAGCAAACAAGGTTTGCCCTCCTGCCCAACACACAGAGAAAGAAATAAATAAAGAGGAGCTCACTGAAAGCCAGGCAGGGAAGGAAGAGCCACCGAGGCTCCTCACTTGCCATGGAAGCCCTTATCTCCGTCACAGCCCACAATGCAATTACAAGATTACAAGGCACATGCTGCTCCAGCATCTGGATCCTCTGTGCAGACACAAGGATCCCTACAGAACCAGGAAACCTCTTCATCTTGTGAGGAATGGCAGGGATTCTCCTCACAGCACGGCTCCCACTGACCCCCCTCCAGGCACCACTTCCAGGACAGACATTGTCTGGAGTTCAGATTGGTCCACATAGGCACAGAAAGAAACTGGGTGGTCAAAAAGGTAAATGCTGACCACCAACTCTGGTCCAAAAAGCACTGATGTTTATTTTGTTTTGCTGTAAACACATCTACATTGTAAACCCAGGGATAAAGTCTGTACCAGTACCCCTCCATCCCCATCCCAGTCCCTAGCATGTTAAACCCAGACCACAGAGCCAGCAATCCAATCTCCATATATTTTATTCTCAATATATTTCATTTCTGGCCACCAATCTTTAGATCTCCTATTGGATTTTGTTTTCTTAAATGGATTTTCCCACAGAGCTGGCAGAAAATAGATTTAATTTCGAATTTCTCTAAACTGAAATAGTCAATATAAATGTCAATGTGTGTTTTTGCCATGCAGTTGGTGAGGCGACACAAACCTCACATTTCAGAGGGATTCAGGGGCCTGCCAGTGTGTTTTGTGTCTGTATACTTGTTCTAATGCTTTCCTTCATAAGGATGACTAAAAGTATATATATATTTATTAAAATTTTTGTTTTGCTATTTTATTTTGGGGATGCACAAAGCTGTATGACATCTAGCACTGCTTTGCAGGCAAGTCAAGAGGCAAAATTCAATGTCAGCAGAGGATTCCGCAAACTGGCATCCCCACAGACCCATCTCAGAATGGTCTGGATTGGAAGGGACCTCAAGGACACCCTGCCATGGGCAGAGACACTTCCACTGCTGTAGGTCCCTGGTTCCCTCTCTCCCCCCAGCACAGGGTGTAGCTGCAGCACCAATTACTCAACAAAATTCCAATCTAGCCTGATGTTAATGTCATTAGTCCACAGAGATCCTTTTGGAATCATTTACATCAAAACTGTCTTTTTACATCCTAAATGAAAAATGCTCAGACTTCAGTGAATGGGATTTGAATTACAGCCCTACCACATGTGGCTCAGCTTTATTCACGCTATTTATTAAACAGGGGAAAAAATGATGATGCAGTCAATTACAGAGCAATTACCTGAGAGCTGCTGCAAACCTGTTGCCTTGCACTGCAGGGACAGTGGTTGTCCTTGATTTGGGCAGAACTTGCCTACAGGGCACCTGCCAGGCAGAGCATCCCCCAAGGCCCTGATCTCAGCCTGAATTTTCATTCTGAGACAGCCATAATCTAGGAAAACTTCTACTGATGAAGTTAAATAAACCATGACAATTAAAGCATTAGGAATGTTACGGGTCTTGCGAAGAAAAATATCTTCTGGACATGTACAGGGCATTAGGAAAAGAAGCTAAAACTCAAGAGAATTTGCTGTGACTTTATGTTACTGCAGGAGAATACATCAGGGCCCTGATATACAAAAGGATTATTGATATGTATGTTCCCTTCTGAAGAGACTCCCAGGAGATCCATTCTGGATTTAACAATAATCCATACTCCCCTTCAGAAATGGCAAAACAATGCTCCCATTTCCCAGGACTGCCTCCAACACAGGAATCACTAAGATGCCATCACAACCCTGCATTCCAGGTGCCATAAACATCAGCTGGAACAGGAATAAATCCCAACCACAGCTCATGAGCAGTCAACACCTCCACATTTCTGCACAAGCATCTGCCTGTGGTGCCCGCTGTGGAGAGGTGCACACTGCAAAGGTGAGTGTGCCACAGCAAAGGTGAGTGTGCCACAGCAAAGGTGAGTGTGCCCCAGCAAAACTGGGGAGATGCTGTTGGTGCCTAATGAGCTACAGGGGCTTAACAGAGAGGCTGGTTATAAAGGGGATCAGTGAAATCTCAGCAGAGGTGTCAGGACAATGATATTTGCAGCAATGATGAAGAACAGAAAAGTGCCCCTCCTTGTGAGCAGTTTCTCCCTTGTTCAGGGCCACCTGTTTGTGTTAATATATGCACACGTGTCTGTCATATTTCCAGAAAGCCTCTCACATTAAACTCTCCTTTCTCCTCCAAAGCCATTCCACAGTATTTCTCTGAAATGCATTAAGCACGCTGAGTGAACAATGTGATCCTAATTAGTTTGCAAACTACACAGCTCACCTCTGAGGGTGAGCAAAGCCCATGGAAATTAAAGTGAATTGCAGAGAATTGGCTCAGGCTGCCCAAGGAATCCCTCTCCAGATTAGGGCTGCTCCAACGTGCCACCTCCACCTCCCACCCTCCCATGACAACTGAGCAGATTTCAGCCACAATAGCAGGGAATAGAGAGATGTAAAACCACTTTGCAGTTCAGTATTCCATGGTGGGCTATTTTGCACAATGCAGAGGAGCCCATTTGGTCATTTACCACAAGCAAAAGTCTGGTCCTTCACAGGTGCCCCAGGCTGCAGAGGCCACTGATGCTGTCCCCACTCTGGTGACCCAGGGTGAGCACAGGGATGCTGCCAAAACCCAAATGCTACAAAATCTGTGTGAAGTTTTGATAGTGATGTCCCAGGGTTTATGCAGTAATTGAATAATCTAAAATTTTCATTCCTGTCCTCGTGGACTAATCTGCAATAGTGTTAAGGGACTGTTATGATATTAATTAAATACAAGTCCTGCATACAAAATTGATACTTCGCATCCCCATCTCCACAAGGGAGTTTCTCTCTTAATAAGACTGAAATCAAGTTTTACTTTTTTGTTGTTTTTTCTTTTTAAGGAATTAATCAAGATTACCATATTGTACCAAGGCAACAAACAACCCAATCGACAAGAAATTTCAAATATAGAAGCTCTGGACTAGGGGCACAGCCCTTCTCCACAACCACTTCTTAGGCACTGGGGTTTGGAGAGACTAAAATATCCTCAACACAGGATAAAGAGCAGCTTGATCAGTGTCAACCTTCCAAAACACAGATGACAAGAGGGAAATTCACTATAAAAACATGACCTCGTTTTAATTTTGGCAGCAATTTACTACGAATTCACGTGAAGGCACAGTTACACTCTCCTGGAAAAGTTCACACACAAGAAAAGGCAGAAATGCATCCTCTGAGCCAGGAGCCTGCAAAGCAGAGCAGCACCATCCAGAGTCATGGCAAAGCTATTCCAACACTCCCCTTACTATTATTTATTAGTTAATATTTTTAATTATGTGAATTGATTAGGAACACGTCACCAGGGATCCTAATTAATTAGAATTTTTAAAAGGATCACAGACCAGAGATTCCACAAAGAATTGCACAAAGAGGTGTATTAAGGGAGAGGCCAAATTAACTTCTCCTTTCTGCTTTATCCAGCCTTTTCTAACAGGACTGTGATCAGATTAACCAAGTAATACCCAAACCCCTCCTGTACAGCAATGCTAACCAAGGCAACAGCTTGAGGATTTCAGGCCATTTTCATTTAACATCCGCTTGGTTAAGTAGTTTATTCCTCCTAATCCATATTTATTTAAATGAGTCAAAGTAGTTTATTCCTTATTTCTGTCCTAAATTTGCTTTAGCTGCCTCACCCATGCTCACCAAATCCTTCTACAGAGTTCTGATAGACATCAACATCCCTCAGGATGCAGACTTTTTGTTTCAAAAATGTATTTTTCTATTTACCCAAAACTTGGAAAGACAAAGGAGCCATCACACTGACAACACTCAGGAAGGAATTAATTATTAAATCTTCTAATACAAATCCCTGTTCAGAACTGGCTGGTCAGTAGTTTCACAGGCCAGCATGTTCTCCTTCCCTGCCTCCGAGCTGCCATTTCCAGAGCAATGTTTGGATGCTATTGATGCTCTTGGCTGTCGGCTCTGCAAGTACTTTTCCATCAGTGCAACAATGATCCCTATTTATCTTCTGGCTGCAAGAGTTGCTGAGATGATCTGGCAGTGCCACAAGGCAGACAGTTATTTCATGCCCTGTTAAACCCTAATGCGGCTAACTACGGTATCACTCCAAATTTGAAAAAAGCCTTTTTTTGTTATTTTAAATCTGCTGCCTACGTGTCCAAGTTGAGAACATTGCTTCCTTTTAAAATGGTATCAGCAACCTAAACCCAAAATGCTGTCTGTGAAGTAGCAAGGTGTTCTGATTGAGTAATTAATTAATAAGGTTAAAATAACATCATTCTGCCCAAGAAACACCTGGAAGTCAAGAGAACAGACAACTTCTGCATCGTTCAGAACAGAGACTGGCAGTGACCACCCAGGTGCTGCCTGTGGATGAGAGGGTGCAAGTACCTCCTTGAAGACAGAAAATCAGGTACTAAAGGGCTCTCAAGCTGGAGAAGGATGTAGGAATGAATGGCTAAACCCTGGAACATCCAAATCACAAAGCAAATAGTTGAACACTTATTTTCCTGAGTGGTGAATGTGATCAGCCACAAGGAGGATCCCTGAAAGCTGTGCTTCCTCCAGCTCCAGATGTGACCGTATTTGCTACTTTCCAGGAGACACACTTCAGTAAAATAGAAACTAATGGGTTCAGTGCAGGGTTCTTTGAGCTAAACACAATCACCAGCACATCCATGCAGTCAGGCACTAAAGGGCTGGATAGCTCCAGCTTTGGAATAACCCCAAGAAAGTCCCATTTATTTTCTTGTGTGCTCATGTGGCAGCCAAAGGTCATCAACAATCTCTTGCTACAGGTGAAGGGACAGCACAGGGTCTGGTGTTCTGAATTGTGAAAGTTTAAAGTTAATTAAATCACACTCTGCAAACCCAAAACAAAAACAAGGCACCATTTCTGTGATGATGACTTTTTTTTTTTTTGTGCTTGTCATAATAAAACATTGTTATTGGATGTAAAAATTATGGAACAAAGTTATGCCTCTCTGGTGTAATATAATGCAATCCATTTAATACTATTTTAAACCCCAAAACCTCATTAGAGCAGACAGAATGTAAGAATGACAAATGGGCTAGGAGGAAGCTGGAGCACGAGATGAATTCTGGGCACTCGTCCCCTTCCCGTTGCTGGCACTGACTTTGGGGATGCTGGGGGAGTTTCAGCCACCAGCTCCATGTGGGGAGAGCAGGGTGCCCCTCACCCCAACAGGAGGGAGGTCCATGCCTTGCAAACATCAGCCAGACAGGCCTGGAGGCACAGGTGAAGCTCTGCCTGTCATGTACACCCCAATTACCAGCCAGGCTCACAGGCTGTCAGCTGTAAAATCAACCCAGCCTACACAAACACACACCCGGCAGCCTCACGCTCCTTGGCCAAAATGACACAGCTGAACACTGCAACTGCACATTTTAACAGCCTTGGACCCCTCTGGCCCCAAGTTTGGTATCCAGTGTTGGGAATATAGCCCTGCTGTCTTAGGAATGAGCTGGGCACAGCTCTGCACTTAGGCTTCTGCTACCAGAACAAGTAATTGCTATTTAATAAATACAAAACTTGGATAAATGCACTTGTTATCCACACCTGTGCAAACCTTTAACATCAGAAGTGACCAGAGTGATCAGGACAGCTCTCTCCTCATGCAGATTGAGGTCAAGAAAGAAAAGTGGTGTCAAACAATGACATATTTTAGAACAAATGAGCTTATTCAGAAATAATGCCTCAGGTGCAATCACTTGCATGAATGTGTCTGAGTGGCTGAATACCATCAGCAGAGCAAAGGTTCTTTCAAAGCACACATGGATTCTGGGTCAAATTCAACAGGAATTCTTCCCCTACATACTGCAAGACCAACACTCCATCAGCACACAGAAATTACAGCAATTGCTACCAAAACTTAGCTGAAATTTGTGAGAATCAAATTGGAGCCATTCCAGCTGCCATGGTTACAGAGTGCTGTGCAGCCCACCTGGAGGTGTCGGGCTGCCCTTGGGCAGTGCCTGTTACAAAAATTAGAGTTTACCAGAAGATGCTCAGTGTGGAGACACTCTACAGTCACACAGCCCAGCCAGCAGCCACACAGGTGGGAGGTGAAGCTTTACTCACAGTTTGCTCAAAGGAGTAATAAAGAACAAATATATTTGCTGGGGGTGGGGTGAGTTGGGGTTTAACCCCAGCCAGCAACTAAGATCTAAACCAGAGGTAACAGATGGAATTCAGCAAATTGGAGTCATATTCTGAAGGTGTGGACAGCCTTTGTTGGGTTGAGGTGTCTTGGAGAGTCATCACAGCCACAGCCAGCCCCACCACGCTCCTACCTCCACTCCTTGCACCTTCAGCTTCATGTGATCCTCTCTGGTGGTCTTCCCGTCTTTCCTTTTTTTCCAGCAATATCCATCTTTCCTGTATTTCACTTTCTTTCTGTTGTACAGGATCATAGAACCATTCTGTGGTCTAAAAGCAAGAAACAGGTTTGGGTTACATAAAGCAATAAAATCAGACTGAAAGTGTCTGTGGAACAATGTCCCACAGACCAGCAAAAGGCTCCAGAGAACAGCAACAGTCAGGATTTGGTGTCAAATAAAATAAATGCTCCCCTTTTGCTGCTGTTACCTGGCTGAGGTGATGTCTGCAATCTGCAAACTCTTCTGTGAGGATCTTGTACCTAATGCAGGAAGTGTCAGTGATTAAGAAAAAAGGAAAGGAATTCTGATAAAATAGCCAACATTTTCACTGGATGTATTTTGACAGCTACATGCTGAAAATTAGAAGGAAAGAAAATTCAGGGGGGGAAAAGGATTGTTGTTATTTAATTATAATTTCTCTCTCTTGCTAACACATCAGCAGAATGAGATTCCAACCACCTGTAAGGCTGTACCAGGACATGGATGTTGGCTTAAAACGACAATAAACAAGCAAAACAGAAGGGAAGGATAAAAGCATGAGCTTACACATTGGTTTCACTGCTCTGCTTAGATCAGTGCTAGACAGGGAGTAACCTGCTCCCTTCTGAGCACCTGCTCAACTTCAAAGCCACAGGAAAACTTCTTCCACTTAAAAACTACGATGGCAATTTGAAATGTCCTTAAAGGCATGGTGATGCCCAGCAGACAGGAGCCACTGTATTTTGGGTGTAGAGAGATTTTGCTGCTTGTAAGCCAAATCACAACCAAGGCAAGTCTGTTGTAACACCAAGAAATAACAAATACCCTCCAAGCCAAGAGGCAGTGAGCATTTTTTCCACATACACACAAATATTTATTGCTTGTGGCCAGAAAGCCAAGCCCCATCCTCCCAAACTACACCTCCTCCTATCCCCCAGGTCCCAGCAGCCTGGACCCAAGGGCCTGGGGAGGCTGCTCCTCCTCTCTTCCTCCTCCTCATCACCCTGAAAATAAACACTGGGGTGTCAGCACAGCCACAATATCTGTTTGACAGCACTGGAGATAGTGCATTAATTCAGTGGAGGTATTCTGTATCTCATTCCAGTGTTTATTCTATAAACCCCCAGTCACTGCACGTGGCAGCTTAAACCCTTCTCACAACACCAGAGATCCCCAGGCACCTTCGGGCTGTGTCCGTGGCTGACGAGTCACCCAGGGCAGGTAAAGAAAAACCAGAGAGAGTTGAGCTCCTGCCTGGTGCCCCTGCCCTCACACACAGGATTTTCCACAAAACAGAGGAGCTGGAGGCTTCTGATGCCAGGGAAATCCTGCTTCCCTCACCCCCAGTGCCACGCGGGCACAGGCAGGGCAGAGCTGAGCTCTGCAGCCTCGCTGCTGCTCTGCAGGGCTGGAACAGGGTTTGTTGGTTCATTTCTGCAATGAAAAAGGAACACAGTGAGAGGGCACTGGCAAAGCAGTTAACGAGATTTATAGAAAATAGAGCCCAATGAAACAAAATCTCTTAAGGATCTCTGGAGCGGTTTTCGATTTTGATAAGAGTGTATCGAGCTGCTTTAAGGCTCACAGAAAGCAGCTGGTTTTTAAAGATAACTTCATGAGATGAGACACAGTTTTAACCTGATCTACACTGTCGCTGCATTTCACCCACTGTAAGGAAGAAAAGAGGAAAGCTCTGCCCTGCTCATCCATCCCTCAGCATTCAGACATAGCCCAGAGCAGCCAACTGATCATGCGGGAAGACACAGCGGGCGAAGCCTGCCGGGGATTCCCAGGGCATGTGACAGATGTGACTCCAGCCCAAATCTCTGGGGGTTTTGCCACTCGCACTGAATTTGGGGATTTCCTTTTTCCCTTTGCAGATGAGAGGGACAAAGTCACAAGCCTGAGCACAGGCTGCAGCTCTTGATTAGCTCTGGATTTCCTCTCCTTTACAAGCCTGTGGCATTTAAAAGCTGCCTAATCTCTATTTTGGTTTCTTGCCTGTGGCCTGAGGGAAGGAGAGGGAAGGACAGGAAGAGTAATTGCAAAGCAGAAAGCCTTTTGTCTCAAGTATTGATGAAATCTGGAATGCTTTCCTCCCTCTCACCCTGCTATCTACAGCCAAGGTTCCCACAAATTGCCACAACAGCCTAAGAGCTACTTTTGCCCAAATTATTCCTGCTACAGCCAGGAAGAAGATCCTAAATTCTATTTTCCTACTTATTTTTAACATGAACAATCATCCTCTGCAGCCAGTGGGTCTGAGCTCATTGCTTGGGGCGACCCAGGGCTCCTGACAGTGCTCAGGAGTAATCCAGGCCACTGGATAAACCAGAGCTTCCCTCAGTAAGACAAAGAGAGGGAGGAACAGAGGAAATGGGATTTCCAGGGACAATTTTCCAGAGAGGTCATTTTGGATCTGACACCCAACTCAGCTCTGCATACTGACCTCTGGCTTGAAGTCCTGCTCTGAGTGGGTTTTGTTTCTTTTGGATTAAGTTCCTCACCTGGGTCATAGGAATCTAAACCTACTTATCTTCTTGTTAATAGGAACCAGATGCAAAGAGGGAATAAACAGAAAGCAAGTTAAGATTAGGATATTTTGGTCAACTGATGCTTCATCTGTCACTCCATTAGTGCTCAAATTTAGGTCCCTCTGGCCTGAAGGACAGAGATTTCCCCTTAATCACATTACTGCAATATTAAAAATGCTTTTCAGTTTAACCAGTTCCCTCTAAATTGTCACATCAAGATGTGGTAAATGTCAGACATATCAGTTAATGAAAACTACGTTTTACTGCCTCAGGAGCTGGGGGTGCCAAAAGGGAATTGCAAATACTGCAAATCCAAGAGTCTCTTTTTCAAGATAACAGAGCAAAATCAGCCAGAACCATTCCTTGAGAAGGTCCATGGCTCTAAGAGTTATTTTTTATTGTATCATCTGCATTTGTTCCAGTTCCAATCCAAGGAGGATATTTAAAGGACAAATATGGATGTTTAATCCCATAAAGCAGAGGTACCACACACCAGACCCTCCCTGTACCTCACCAGTGCACAAGCACAAGCTGCCCCCAGTGCCTGGGTGACAAATCCTCTCCATCCCTGCCACCACCACACTGAGAGATGGCTCTGCAAACAGCCTGGATGGTGCCATTTTTCACCTGCATGATATTTTCTCTGGCTGTGAAGTTATCATGGAGCCAGGGGACAACAGGAGGGAACTATCTTCCATCTTCTGCATCTATGCATGATAATAATGAGAAATTAACTTCTGCTTTCCCAAAGGAGCAACCTACTGATGCAGAAAGTGGCTGGGAAAAGCTGGAGTCCTGGAGGAAGACATGAAAAGAGGCAGCCTTTCAAGAAAATATTGCACAGAATGCCTGTCCTCCTTTCTTTAGGAATGCAAAGAAGACCAAGTCCTTGAACCTGTCTTCATCCAGACTGATGTGGGAATGGGAAGAAGTGCCAAGAGTGAGTGTGATAAGGTGCCTCCCACTCAGCTAATGCCCTGCCATGCAGAGCAGGCAGAGCTCTGGGGCTAGCAAACACTGCAGGTGATCAACTCCAAGTAATCATCTATTTCCTCCTTCTCTGCACTGTCCTCACACTGCAGCAGTGATGGACAGGGACTGTCAGTCAGGATTGACATCATGCTCTCAGAAACACCTCATCTCTTATTTCTTGTTTCTGCCCAAGAAAAATATCTGATGACTGAAGTTATTTCTCCCCTGAGGAATGCTGCTCTTGAAGTCTTCATTTACCTTGACATTTCCCCCCACTGCACCTGTGGCTTATCAGAAGATTAAAGCCCAAATGGAAAACTGAAAGAGGAATCTCAAGCAGTTGCAGCCCTTGACATCTCACCTGCCCTTGGCCATGCAGATACCTGGACACTCACTGCTGGTTTAGGAGGTCACCCAGGCTCAGTAAGGATGGAGGAACCCAAGGCCAAGGCAGAGCCATAACCCCTGTCCCACCAGCCCAGGGATGCACCTGGGGGATGCTGTAACAGGTGGATTTTTCCATACTGACAAAAAGCTTTAAAATTATATTTACATGTTTTCAAGATTATGGGGACTTTGTCCACCACAGCTGTAACACTGGCAGATCACAAAAAACTTGTTTGACAAACACTTTTTCCCCTCTCCTAAATAAATGCTTGGCTTTAAACCCTCAGGCAATGATTCACACTTGCCCTGAAAGAAAAGAAACCTCAGCATGTGCCCAGCCTGCACCAGTGGGACCAAAAACCACAGAAAAGCCCCTCAAAAACTTTATGTAGATGTTCAGACTTCACCATAACTGCTAGAAAGCCATGGCATCTCATGGGGAGAGGCTGCTGCCATTGCAACCTCCACTATACACAATGCAAGTTGGGATTATTGGCACAGTAACTGAAGGAATCACAGATTATATGTTTGAAATTTTTCTGATCTTTGAACTCTACAGGGATGAAATAAAGACTTCAGATAAGTCTCCTTATCCATGTAGTAGGAGGTCTAAATCACAAGGAAATGTAAATAGGCTGCAAGTTTTTTGTATCTAGAATTAAATGTCATTTCCATTTAAGATGTAAGTGAATTTTCTTCATATCTACAATATTTAAGAAGTTAAAGTCAAAAGTCACAGACACAGCAATTTCATCCAGAGCTGCAGTTAAGGCAATGGCTAATCCCATCAAGGGGGCATTAATTGGTGTCTAGATGCTCCTTCTCATAGCAGCAGTAGGCCATAAAACTTAATCCTTACCTCCTCTTTCCAGCATGCAGCCTCTGTGTTCATCAATAAAAGTAATGTGATTCATTAAGTATGGGAGTAATTACCTGTGGCTCCAACAAACAGGACTGAACAAGCCATGCCAGTGCCAAGTTGGCTTTTGTGCCCTCGCTCAGAACTGCCAGGAGCTGCCAAGGAAAGCCCTTCTGCAAGATCAGGATAAATGCTGATGGCTGCAACACGAGCTGCAGACCACTGCACAGCTGCTGGGCATCTCCTTGGTGTGGGCTGGGATACTCATGGACAAGTCCTACCCCAAAAGCAGCTCCTTGGGGCAACTTATCAGGATGCTGGTGCCACAAAACCACATTGTGAAGATATTCTGTTTGCATGGTGCATTGGTACAGAAGTGAATCCCTAGAACATCTGGGGCTCTGTTGATGGAGTCAGGAGCCAATCATTCTGCCAGCAGGGATGTCCCTGCAGCACAATGCAGGCAAGTGCCAAGCACAGCACCTTCATCTGAGAGTGATGGGGAGGAAGAGCCCTGTCTGTGCCCTCATGGGTGTCCCTGCCAGGCTGAAGAGACCAAGAACAATGGGGCAGCTCCAGGCACCTCAGTATAGCAACAACTCCAACCAGCACCACTCCTTCTGTGCTAAGACCTGTACTCACTCATGGGTCAGAAATTAATGTCTTTGCTCTGTGTCCTTGTTCTTGACACAACTAGAAAACAGGTAACAGTGCTGCCAGAACTAATGAGAGTGATACCACTGATCTGATCCTCAGTAGCCACTTACTCTGCTGCCATTTAGGTGTATTGCAGCTGGCCCCTAAGTGTGAACTCCACAAAAGGCTCACACAGCACCTCTGCCTATCATGGCTACTCAGATTGATGAATTCCATCATTATAAGTTTCCTTTTAGAGCCAATTAAAAAAAAAAAAACAAACAAAAACCAGGTTAAAAGTTAAGTAGATATGTTATTTACCCAACCAGGTGGGTGAGCTCTGCTCTCCCAGTGACACAGCAGGTCAGAATTCAGTTCAGCACCTTGTCTGGAGCTCCCTAGGCAGGAAAATACTTCTGGAAGCAGCACAGTCCCAAAGCTGCATATTTAGTTCAAGCAGTTAACAACAGTTTTCCCCACATTTTATTCAGCAACATGATAATTCACATGTTGATCACTCTGAACTCTGTAACAGACTTGAAAAAGAAATTAGGAACAATCTTTATGAACTCTTCAGCACACCGAGCAATTGAAGCCTCCTCGTAACGATGTAGGACCAAAGACAGAATATTAAAATTGTCATTAAGTGGAATGCACATGAAATGCTAGAAAGTCTTTCTGCAAATTATTTCTTGATATAATGTCATGCTGTAGAACTAAATCTTAGTACAAGGTACGAAAAAAGCCAGTTAAATCAACTTTGTTCATTTAAATATAATTTTAAAAGAACTGGCATTCATCTCTTTATTGCTCAAGGATTTTTATCAATTTCTTTAGCCCTCATTTATTTCTCTTCCCTACTCCCATGGGGCTACCATTTGATTTATTGGGAATTAATTCTTACAATTCATGAATGCTTTAAACTATTTTCAGATTAATCACCACCATCTCCACTGGTGCACCAAGGAGAGCCCCGTTCCCTCTCTGTGCTCACACAGACCAAAGGGCTCCAGCCCCGGGTGCCAGCAGCCATTCTGCCTTATCAACTGCTCTCTCCATGCACACAGATTGTTGCAGTGAGGACCAAGGGCTCCAATTAACTTTTAAAATACTTATTTGGAGATGGCCTCCTCCTGCAGGTGGTACTTCAGTTCTAAATCTGCTCACTTTCCAGTGCAGCAGCAACACATGTGTGTGGAACAAAAATTCTATTTATTTAGTTAACTTACTTGTTAAATTTCCCCACTTGTAACAACACCAGCTCCAGGCTAACAAGATTTCCACAACTGTGTCAAAGTGGGTTTTGTCCAAAACACCACATACCAGGGAAATTTGCCACAATGCACATGAACCATGTCCTTGGGCTCTGGCAGGTGTCACCTCCCCAGCACTCAGGCCGGTGGGAGCCACGTGGGCTTTGCTGGTAATTGGGAAAAATCTCACTGGGGATGGGAGGAGAGCAGAGGTCTGAGGAAGAAAAATGGTTCTCCCTCTGCTAGCAGCATGCAGCTTGACTCATGACTTGAGACACTGTAAAAATCCATAAATATTTGAAAATTGAATAATAATAAATAATTATAAATTTAAATGGAGAACCACTCCAGATCGTAAATGCCATTCAACAGCTGATGAACTTCTAACACTGCAAGTAGTGAAGCAGCACAGACTGGAGGAACTGGTGATGCTGGTGAGGGAGGGAGCAACTCCCAGCTGTGGTCCAGTAACACATCTGTCCCCCATCAGCACAGCCAGGCCCAGCAGAAGATGGGCAGAGCACTATGGACAGGGCTGGAGAGGGGACAGTGCTGCTCAACAGCCACCACCAGCTCGCTCTGTCCAGGCAAAAACATCATTTGCAATATTGCAATTCAATTAAAAATGCTGATTTGCCTTGGACTCCATCGATTGCTGGGACTCCATTGATTCCTGATTAATAGCAACTATGTACATAAATCTGGATTAACTTGGAAACCAGAGATGCTCTAACTGTCCCAGAAGCTGGGCTGATTGGGCTGCCCCTCCTAAGCCCACAGCCAGGACCATCAGCTCTTTGTAGAGCTGAAGCTTAGGACTGAGCCAGCTGTTGAGGTCAGCTTTAAAATGGGGCAACACAAGCAACCCCAGCCCTGTCCAGGCAAAGTGAGCACTCCCAGGGAAGGAGGGCAGAGCTCACTGTGCATCCTCCAAATGGGCTCTCAAGTGTTGGCACTGACCAAGCCTGAGCTCTCTTCAACAGCCACTGCTGGAATGCCCTGCAGCAGCCTGTTCCCAGCCCTTCCTCTCTTTCAAATGAACCTCACAAATATAATCTGTTTATTTATATCAATTTAGTCCCATCAATTAATGATGACAAGGCAATTAACTAGAATGCCAGACAGTAAAAAATAACCACATAATGCCTTCTTTAGAGGAAATCTATTATGTAATTCTAATCGGTCTTCATTAACACAAAGTATTCCAGTAAAAGGTAGTAATCTAGTTATAGTCTGTGAAATATGAAGATCCACAAAGCAATTTTTCAGAATTAAGGGTATTTTTTTAGTCAATGAGAAGAAAACCTGTCTGCATTTTTCCTGCAAAAAACTTTTTTGCAAAAAACTACACAACTCCATAACATAAGGTGCTGAGCAGGGTGTGAAGTATCACCAAAGAGGAACTAAATTTTATTCATCACCTCCCTTCCCCACAGTGTTTGGGGTCTGGATCAAGCTGAGAGCATGGCTGCACCCATTTCTTCCATCCCCCATCCAGCACTCACTGCACAGGTGCTGGCACCAGAGAAAGGAGTCTCAAACCATCAACTGTAGTGGTTTTCAAACAGCCTGACAAGCAGGTATTGTGCTGATTAGTGTTCAAATCAGTGTTCACTGATCTGTTCAGATGATACCCCACTCATCCTAGGCATGAGCTTCTCCTTCACACACTGGCTCCACAGCTGCCATGAGTGACAGGAGAATGGCACAGCATGACCTGACCTGGCTCACTCTTACCTCATGGACTGAGCAAGTCACTTGTGCACAGAACAAAGACAATATATTTGGTTCAGTATTTCATATGAAGCACTTCAGAATAACCAGTGTTTTAATGGTACTAACCTAATTTATCAATTGTATATATTAAAGATTCCATTTTTAGGGAAAATGAGATGAAAAACATGAGTCCACAAAACAGCTTCACATGGAAATACACATTTTCTAATTTTAAGCCTTATTCCCCTTCAAACTTATTAATAAACTAGTAGTTGATAAGCGAGAATTAACCCCAAATATAGAAAATCCTGCAAACAAAGAACACAGACAAATATAAAAGTAGTCAACCGCTTCTCCAAAACATTCCCAAGCTGTTAAGTACTCTCGACTCAAAATTTCTAATGAAGCAGCTTAAAAATCCCAAATTCCTACAGGAATGTGTTTACAATACAAACTCAATTATTGTCTTATTCTGATGCTTATCTTTTCTCACACCCTCTCAGCTCATCCTACTTTGGAATTTAATTACATTCCAGTATTTTTAGTTCAGATGAAATTACACATTTTCAGATTAATTTAGCCTAAACCAACTCTTGTTAACAGCCAATCCTTTTTCTATCATGCCCTAATTTGTGACCCTCCAATTCAGCATGAACTGCTCTTTTAAACCTTGTGTCACCCCACCATAAAGCCACACTCGCTGTCCCCAAACCCAGCACAGCGCCCAGCATCGCTGGGTCAAAGTTTGCCCAATTTCCTTTGATCAAAACCCTCCTTTTCCTCTTACATCCTTTATTTTCTGAGCTGGGTTGACAGAGAACAGCCAAGGGGTGACTGTTCCCTACACACTGGTGCAGGGAAGGCGTGACCTTTCGTGATTAGTTAAAATCCAAGGACGATGTTCTCACAAGGACATTTCAGCTCAGCTGCCACAGGAGAAGCACAAGATGGGAACACGGGCCTGAAGCAGGCCCAGCACTCAGCTTCCCCCAAACCAAATCCCAGGACATGAAGCATTCCCTGATGGACACTGATGCTTCCCACAGAAGGCCCTGCCAGCACCGTGCTGGGAATCCCGGCCTCTCCCAGGCTGCCTGGAATGCAAGCACGGCCTCCACAGCTTTCCTCTCACCTCCCTCCCACCAGTTGTGATCTTATGCAACTGTCAAATCCTTGGCATGTTTGAAACCTACTTGTTCAGGTGCCAAGTGGAGACTCATCTAGTCCCTGCAACGAGTCAGATGCTGCGATTGTGCTAATGCCATGCAAGACTTCCACCTTCCAGAACTTCACTGTCATATTTTCTGAAAAATCCCTTCGCCAGGATTTCTTCTCCTGGGAAGCTGAGAAGCCTCAGAAAAGAATGAAAACAGTAATTATCTGATTGCTTCTCCTGTGTTTGCTGCTTTGGAATGTGGTCTGGAGATCGTTTACCAACAGGTGCATGTTTGATTGGTTTCAGGTGAATTGTTTTTACTTAATGACCAATCACCATCAGCTGTGTCGGACTCTGAGGAGTCAGTCATGAGTTTTTATTATCATTCTTGTTAAGCCTTCTGTCTGTATTCTTTCTCTTTCTTTAGTATAGTTTTAGTATAGCATTCTTTAATATAATATAAGTATCATAAAATAATAAATCAGCCTTCTGAGAAGGCATGGAGTCCGATTCTCATCTCTCACCTCGTCCTGGGGACCCTCACAAACTCAACACTTCACCAAATTTTTAATATTGGCAAGAAACTTGGATTAAATGTTAGCTCCCTTATGAACTACATAACCTGAAGAAAAAAACCCAAACCCTACTCATTTGATCTTTTTCATACATTACCTAGAGTGCCCTCACGTCCTTCCTAAGGGCAGAACCCCTCTCTAACCACTGCCCACTGTGGCATATCAAAACTACAACAGTGGGACTGTGGTTTCCCACCTGCACATGCCTCTGGCTGTGACCAAATACTATCTCAGCCAATACCAGGGATTTTGGTAAAGGCAGGTGAGCAGACTAAAGGAAGCCATAATAAATATAACAGTCCCTCCAGATCTGGGATCTGTGCAGGATTAGAAGTGACTTTTTTATAAATTTAAGGAGTTGAGGAGATGAGAGCAAGGACTGAAGAGGAAAAGAAACCAGACAAGAGGAGCAGTTAGAAAAGCCTGGGAGTAAAACCAGTGGGAGAAGAGGAGGCAGAGCAAGCACACAAAGCTGCGATTATAAAATCCTCCAAATCTTTCATATCCTAAATTTAAAGCAGAGCACAAAATACTGCCCTGCTCTTGGCTAGCACTGTTCTCAAAGGCCACAGTTTATCAAAAAAAGTTAGCTGCACAATTTAGCACTGGTTGGGCCTTCTAAAGCTGTTCTGGATCACAAATGCCACTGAGCAGGGAGACAGCTCCCCACCACATCACCACCAGTGTGACCATCCCTGAGGCATCTGCCTGAATATTGCAAAGTGGAATTAAGAAGCTGGACAGGGGAAGAGCCATGTTCCACCTTGGCACTGGGAGCTGGGACTGGGCACTACTTGGTGAACCCAATGTCACCTTGCACGTGGAGTATTTTCTTGGCAACTGGTCCAACAGTGTCACTTAGTTTTTGACAAATCCTGTTACGCAGCAAAGATTTGTATCAGAGCTTTAATTTAATTACAGTAAATAAACACAGCAACTTGAATGGTTTCATGAGTTACAAGCCCAGCTGAGGGTCAGGACCTGTAATCCTCCTGCAGTGCTGCTCCATGTGATATCCCAGGTAACGCACTGTTACAGCAGCCACTGCTTCCCAAGATCCAGACAAAGCCTTCAAAACAACTTGGGGTTACTGCCACAGAGACACAGCCCCAGCCCTGCACCCTCACTTCAGCTCCTGACTGTCCTGTGCTTCCAGGAGCAGCCCCATTGGTGCCCTGCAGTACTGGTGCCTCCAAAGCCCTTGCAATTGTGTGCAGGTCATGATTCCAGCCCATGCTGAGCTGCCATCCTGCTGTGAATGAGCTCTGTGAGGCTGCAGAGAGAGCTGATGGCACCCCAGAGAAACAGGTCAAACAGAGACTCTTGGACATGCTGCTAAAAGAGGTTTTGTCTCTCTTAAGGAAATGTGGAAAGGTTTCTGCAATTATCACTTTGCTTCCTTTGCTTGCAACTGTGTAAATCAACCCCTAACACCCTGTTTACTCACTGCAGCAGCATAAGAGCAGGGGGAAACACAGGAGCCCTTTAGCCAGAGAGAATTAAATAAAATAGTGGGAACATCCCACAAATACCAAAGTCAATTAATTCATTTGTTACGGGGCAAGAGTCCTGCATAATTTGTCCTCTGAGTAGTTTATTTTACCTAATTGCTTATCCAGCAAGAAGATCTCCCCTGCATGACCCATTTGCTGTGCAAGAGGCTCGACTGATGAGAAATAAATGGTCACCTTCCAGAGGGCACAGAGTGACAGCAGGGACACTCCATATGCTGCTCTGGTCCTCAGACCCACATCCAAGGAGAGGAATGCACCCATAACCTGACACTTCATAAGCTGGTGTCCAGGTTCTCCTGAGGAAACCAGGAGACCTCAGGTCCCCTTTCCAGGACTAGCAGGAGAAGGGAAGGCTGCAGATAAGGCACACCCCACTAAGGCTTTACTTCCACCCAGCTGCATCACTGCAACCCACAGCACTGTGTTCACCAGGACTCGCCTTTTACAACAGCACTTAAGGCAACACAACAATTCCAGTTGTGAGGGTGGAGCTCTTTGCCAGCCACATCACCCTCTCAGCTTCTCTACTAGAGTCAGACAGAGCAGAGGCAGAACCAAAAGATTTAATGACTCACTTGTACATCCCCTGTCTGTAAACATTGCTGGGGAACAGGTGGAGCAGAGCTGTCAGACTCACAGCCACCATCAGCTGGCCAAAAGATGGAACCAGGACAGATGTTATTGGTCTCATCAAAATTTTGTAAATTGAACAGTGAAATGGAACAGCCTTATTTATCTTAATTTAGTTTATCCTTGACATTTACAAAATAAATACAGGAATAATACTACGGGCACAATTCACTCTCACTGATGGCAGCAGGAATCACACGTGCTCTAACAAAGGACAGGGAGTGACACGGTTACTGTCAGCTGGAAGCAGAGCAGACGGTGCCAGAGGATCCCCAAGGGATCCACCAGTACCTCTCAGCTCAACACCTCCCTGCAGCACCAAGTACATCCTCACTGGACAGAGACAGGCAATGCTGAAAGGAGAAAGGATTGCAAGATGATGCTTGGAGATTGGCTGGGCAGTGCGTTTCGAGCCACCACCAAAGAGGCAACAGGATTTCTGTCAGGAAAGCTTCCAGCTCTCACATTCCACTGGGAGGCTTCTGATGAGCCTTTTACTGATGCCTCATCTCTCTCAGAATCAATAGCAAACAATAATCCCACGGCTAAGCATAAATCATGCTGCACAACTTGGCAAATCATCACGTGGGATGCCTCTGGACGAGGCCACTTCTTTATTTCCAGAAACAGCACCATTAATGGTTTCTGCCTGCCAAGCAACAAGATTCCCACTTCACAGCACTGGAAATCTTCATCCTGCACTGAGCCCAGCCACTGCCTCCACTTACTGCAGAGCAAGTGTGGGCAAAGCTCATCTCAGCTGGTGGGTGCTGGTGCTGGGGATGAGCCAGGGAGGCAGAGGGGCTGCAGAGGGGCAGATGCTCACCTGCCCTGACAGCAGTCCTGGGGCCACAAATCCACTCCTCACACCAGTCCCAACACACACCCAGCTGCCCAGGGCTGCAAAGAGGCTCCTAAAACCTCTTTTACTACTTGTCATCCTGGTGATGCCACTTGAGGTGCAGCAGCCTCGGGCAGCAGCCTGCACTGTGTGTTTACAGCAAACAAAGCTGCTGCAGCACGAGTCAGAAACTCAACGCTCTCACAAAGAGCAGCTCTGGAAAACCCCGACAGCACCTTCCCTCATGTCACTTCACATCCTGTCAGTAACTTACAGGAAACAAAACGGCCCATCAGAGTTATCCAAGGGTGTGAGGCTTTAGGTACAGCTGTAATTAAAACACAGACACCAACGCTGCGAAACAGCGCCATAAAGCAGATCATTTTACAGCTGGCTGGGCTCCCTCTGATGTACTTGAGAACCATTTTTAAGTGACATAAAGTTTAACATACCAGTACATCTGCCTACCCACCAGATTCTACACGGAATTTAAAATTTAATTATATTAAAGTATTGTTACAGTGCGCATAGCAAGAACGGCAACCAAGTGTAACTTGAGGAGAATCTTTGCCAGATTGTTGTGAATCTGTGTTTTCAGGACTAGGAAGAAAAAGAAGAAAAATTCAAACCTGAACACCTGTATCAGTGCTCTCAGCTTCATTATTGCTCACCCACCAACTGCTCCACATTTGGGCTGAGCAGAGTCACACACTTGTCCAGTGTTTCACTACAATGTCACTGCACACCTGCAGCACCTGTGCCTGCCAAGCAATTACCCCTCACACCACAGCAAAAGCAAAGCCTGCTCACTGCCTACACACACTTATTCAGCACCAAAAGGAAAACCTCAGTCTGCAGGCAGCTCCTCATCTTCCAACAACCACACCACAAACCAATCTGTCCTCTCCAGGCTGAGCAGCAGATCCTCTGGGATGCTTCCAGCTGCTCTGCACACACAGGCACAAACATCCTCCCCCCAGTTCCATGTTACCAGCACATGCTGGCTAACATTCCAGTGGGCAGCTTAAATAACACTGTGCTTGTCATATAACACACTGTCCCCATGATGAAATCAAAGCATCAACCCCCTGGCACGGGGCACCCTCTGCCCTGGGTTCAGGGGACCCAATCCCTGCCAGCCCAAGATGGTCATGGTGCCTTTGCTTCAGCCCTGCACTCCAACCTCAGGGCCAGGTTTCCTGGATGGAAAAATCCTTGTCAATAAATAAAAAGCCCAAATAAATACTTTATTTTTCATCAGTTGCTCTTTGCACCCATTAAGATGCAACAAGCAGTTGCTGGATGGTGTTTTTGACGCAGAGAATGTATTGGAGGAAACAAGAGAATATCATTAAGGGTCAATTAGGAGCAACTTAAAGGTCATTTTTGCATATCTTACCTCCTGGACAAAAGAAGGTTCTTCAGTGCCATATGAGAATATAAATTAAGTTGCAAAAGTCTTTAAAATGCGACAAAGACTCATTTTGTTGCCATTTAGAATGGCCTGAAGAACAAACAGCAGGTCTTCTGCCACTCTGCAGCCTGCACTATGACCCAGGAAAGGGCAGGTCCAAGGTGGTTCCACAGCAGCCATAAAGCCCTGTCCTTCATGACCCCCTTCAATAGGAAGCACAGAATGCTGGACAATATGGAATTGTCTGCCAGGTCTGGGTGTGACCATCAGAAGTCCAGCCCAACAGCTCTTCCAGCACACTCTTTGTTCTACCCAGGACAAGGGCAGCTCCTCACTGATCTGCCTCTCAGCCTGGGAACCCCCATCAGGCTCAGTACAGGGGGCTCACACACACCGAGCAGCCCCCTCAACCCTAAGATCCTCCCACATGGGATCAAGAACAGTCAGAGCCTGCCAAATACTCAATGTCAGCACTGTCCAAAGCCACATTGTCTTCCTTGGCCATACCCATTGACAGAAAAACCTACCAAGCCTTGCTGCAGGCAGATGGGTTTCCTGAATGATTTCACTGCTTTGTTATCAGATAATTGCTTTTTGTGACTATTCCATGTTTTCCAGAGTTCTCTCCTCCTCCAAGGGGCAATATTGCAGGACTCTTATGAGTCCACATAAAAAGGGGAAGGAGCCTTTGCACCCCAGCCCTATTTGCCTGCAAAGCCAGGCAGTGGGGGCAGGTGTTTGTGTGCATGGACCAGCTGTGGACCCACCATCTCTGATACATATCCTTCTAATATGTGGGAAAGCCCAAGGCTGGTGACTGTGCACAGGGGCTGCAGAGGGCTGGGAGAGCCAACCTTCAGCTTCTGTGCCAGGTGAATGAATCCACAACAGAAACACAGACCTCTAGCCTTGATTGTCCAAGTTGGCCAGTGACATCTGCTGTGATACAGCTCTTCTGAGCTGCCAGCTCAAAACAGAGGGAAACCAGCTCTCCCAGAGGACCAGCACACACCTGGCTGGATTTGCCATGGAAAGAATTTGGAAGGAATACTTGAAGAAAGTATTGCCTGAGTCAGGCCAGGCATCTGGATGGCTCCCAGCAACTCTGCCCTTAGGTCACTTTACAATCAACACAGTGAGCTGTTAAAAGAATTCATTATTGGTGTCTCAACACCCCCGGACCACAGCAGCTAAAAATCCATACGAACGAAGGGTTCTTAAAACCATCTGTGCACTGTTTATTCTCTGCAGGGACAATAAAGAGAAGGAAATACTGAAAGCAGCGAGAAGAAAGTGTTGAGAGTCATGAAATCTATAAAGTGTAAAGAGAGATGTGCCACATTTAGCAGGGATTATGTCAAGCAGCATCCTGAGCCAGGAGTGCTGACAGCACACACAGGCTGCCTTCCACAGAGGAAAATAGGTCGTGTGTGACCCCAAACATGCCAGCAGAGCTCCCAGCAGCACGAGCAGAAAACCCAAATTTCAGCACTGCCCACAGGCAAGGTTAATGGTCCTGGATCCTATGGAGAGTACGAGCCATATGAGAGAGCAGGACCTTTAAAACGTGCCTTGAAAGTCTAAACAAGGTCTCGAGAGGACTTTATTTTGCAACAAGCACAAGGGGAGAGGACAGAACTTTTGCCACCAATCACAGCTCTGGGCGGTTGTTTTTCCACAACCTCCAGCTCCCATGAGCTTCTCCTCCATGGGGAGCCCCTGTCTCATTTCCCAGCAGCCAGAACATCCTGGCAGCAGCATCCACCCATGCAGTGGGACAGCTCTCACATAGAGCACACTGGAAAGAAGGCTCGCAAGGTAATGGCCTAACGCAGTGAATTAATTCCAAAGCACAATTGTTTTCAATTTTCATTTAAACCCAACCTTACCTAATCTCACTTTAACGACATAGGAAATGGAAATTCCCTTAATAATGTAAGTTATGAATATTTATTACCCTATTTTTTACCTGAAAATGGAGTAATTCAATTAATTTTACTATTAATTATTTAATACAGAATTAATATACTGCAAGATCCTAACTTTTCTTTACGATGCTGCTGATATCCCAGATAGGGGATGTTCCTTATGCTGGACTGATGGGCAGGTAAGGCACAGGGTGTGCTTCCTGGGCAGGAATGGACACCTGGACAGGAGGTGGGGAGACTCCAGGGACTGCACCCACCCTGCTCTCACCATGGAGTAGGGCTGGTCTCTCCAGCAATGCCCGTGTCCTTTAAGGGACAGAAACACATCTGAACTGCATTCCCAGATGGAAAACTGACCTTGCAGCTTCTGAGCACAGCCAAGGCTTTTCCATTGCCTGGGGCACTATTTCACGTCACTTGTGAAATAGTGACGTCACCTCGGATCGCTCAAGAATATTTTTAAAATACTGTACAAATGCTAATGACAAAAGGCACCTGGAAACAGAGAAGCAAAGTATCTCCCTCTGGCAGAATGCTCCTGGACTCAGAAAATTGACTTTGTCATTGAAATTCCAAAGTAAATAACAATTAAGTTCTACTTGATATATAAATGTCAAGTAATTTTTTTTTTGTCATCGTGATTTGCATTTAAACTTGGAAATGTCAGCCACTTGGCCCTGCTGCATTAGCAGAACGCTTCCCCCGCCCCGCTGCCGGAACACCCGCTGCGGATTACCCGGCACATCATCAAGTAACCAAACACCATTCCAAGGCAGCCTCAAGGTCAAAGCTTGTGAGGTGTACTTGCTAATTTATGTTGATCAACTGGAGCGCTCAAAAGACTGTTGTAATAATGCTCCAGTATGTTTATATCAGTGAATTCAGTCAATTGGAGTCGTTCAACAAGAAGTTTTCAACAAGAAAAGAAAGTCGTTCAAAAGAAGTCGTTCAACAAAACATTCAAAACTGCAACATGGGATACCCTGTTTGGGAAAGAGAGTATCCCATGTTAACAAAACAAAACATTCAGATCTGCAAGCCTGGCTCCAAACCAGCTCATCCCTCATTGCCACGCTCTGCCTTAGCTCAGTGACCTGTGAGGCACCACAGCCCAGCCTGGCCTGACCCTCTGCAGCAGTTCACTGAGCTGGACAGCACCAAAACCTCATCACCAATACCAACCCTCTGCTCACACATCAAGGAACCAAACACCATTCCAAGGCAGCCTCAAGGTCAAAGCTTGTGAGGTGTACTTGCTAATTTATGTTGATCAACTGGAGCGCTCAAAAGACTGTTGTAATAATGCTCCAGTACATTTATATCCGTGTATTCAGGCAACTGGAGTCGTTCAATAGAAGTTTCAGAAAAAAGTCATTTTAGGGACCTTTTGCAAAGGTTTGTCATAGCTCCTTCAATGGCAAGAGGGCCTCCCCTCCATGTCCATGACTAAAGCAATATCCATCCATGCTGTAAACATGGGAAACTCTGTTTGGGAAAGAGATGAAAACATTCAGAACTGCAAGCCTGGCTCCAAACCAGCTCCAAACCAGCTCGTCCCTCATTGCCACACTCTGCCTTAGCTCAGTGACTTGTGAGGCACCACAGCCCAGCCTGGCCTGACCCTCTGCAGTAGTTCCTTCACTGAGCTGGACAGCACCAAAACCCCATCACCAATACCAACCCTCTGTCCACAGCTGCAGCAGCAGCAGCTCCCACAGGCAGCGTCCAGCCATGCCCGGAGCCCCCATGGCATCCATCCAGCAGTGACTCCTCACAGCACACTATACATCATCGTATTAGGAAACTCTGTGTGTGTCAGTGATGCAATTAATTTTTATTAATTTTGTGAGATGAAATTAGTAGCACCCACAGCAGCAAACAAAGAACGGGGAGTGTTCCAGTTCAGTGCCAAATCGATGTCATTAATTCTATAATACCGGGAGCCCTGATTGTAGCAACTCAGCATTTAAGTCTTCCAATTAATTTTTATATTAAAAAAAAATAGAAAACAAACTGAACAATTTCAGAAGGACCTTGAACTCCTGTCACAACTTTCCTTCTCCTGGGACATTCTTGCTTCCAAGTGTAAACACACAAGAGGAAGGCAAGGAAATGTGTTTGCTGTTCTCTGTGGAAAGAGTTGCAGACACAAGGAAATGTTCATCAGAAAATTATTTTCATGCATTGCCTTTAGCAAACCAAGCTCTTAAAATCAGAAGATGCTGCTACAAAAACATTTATAATCTCCTATCTTTAATGATACCATGTAGAGCCAGACTAATTAATGTGTTTTCTGACCCCTTAAAAGGTTTCTCTGGCAAAGGCTCAGCCAGAAACTGTTTTAAATTAATTCGGAAACTGGGATTACCAACCCAGAAAAAACTATTGCTAATATTAACTGAATTACCTGCTGTTCTGAAGCCAAGGAGAACCTCACAGCTGCTACCAGCAGGAAAGATCCATTCAGGGCCCTTCCACCACCATGGCAGCTCCAAGTCTTGGAGAACCACTGAGAAAGCAATTGGGTTTCCCACATCTCCTTCCCAGGTGCTACACGTTTTAATACAACAAGCAAATGCATTACTTACCAATGTCACAAAAATACACAGTCTTGGGGGGAGAAAGCCCACAAAAGTAAAACAACACAGGCTCTTTTGTTCCCATATTTCATGGAAAGCAGGTCCTATGTGCGCCCCACCTGCAGCTGCACTGCAGAGGTGCAGAGAAGCCTCCGCATCCATCCTCTCTTCAGCTGGGTGCTGTGGAACACCTGGAATCAATCTGTGCTATTTGTTAGGGTGGCACTGCTCCCTGTGCCCCACTGGGACTTCTGTCCCTGCTCATGGCAGCAGGAGGTGATGCCAAACCTGGAGCACGCTGCTCCGGGCGCCTGCGGCACCGGCCCCTGCAACGGATGATGCTGGGATGCAGGATGCTAGAATAGGCTTTTCTCTCACCTGTCCCAGCAGGCTCCTTCCAATGGCCCAGCCCTCTGCAATAGGAAAGGGATGATTGGGAAAAAGAAAAACAGCAAAAGCCCAGCAAGACCAGAAAGCAAGAGTCGTTCCCTGCGTTAGTGAGACGTATGGAGCCAGAACATAGCTGAAACAGCAGGAAAACATCCACAGCCAGAACTCCATGTCTGGGTTCCCAGGGGAGCAAGAAGTTAAACATTTATGGCAGCACGAAGAAGACATGACATTTACTGAATAATAAACTGCAAACATGTCTGTTAATGCAGCTTTTTGGGACCTCCTCACCATCAAACACTTAACCCCAGCAAGGGAAACACCAGAACGCAAACAAACCCCGTACCTGTCTGTGAACAGGCAGCACATGGTGGGGCTGGTGATTTTTTATTTATTTAGAGGCAAGGGAGCTCTGTCAAGATAAACAGCCCGCGACCTTGCTCAGAGACTTCAGATCTGCTCATCTGAAGGGATACAATTAAATCCTGAGCAATCGGGTTAAAACTTTAACCTGCCAAGACTGTAGCTGTTCCATTTTTAATCAATCTGATTTCATTCAATAAAATGCTCATTAAGGCAATTAATGAGAGTTTGGTGTCACAAGCCATCAGGCATGACTGGGAGTTTCCACTTGGTGGTCAAGGCATTGATCAGTGAGTCAAGTCATCAGCGCGAGAGAGTCAATGTGCTGAGCAGGAGAACATTACCTGGTTTTGGGGGAGGTTGTTAGCCACTCCTCATGCTTTTCAAACGTTATTAAATAAGCTGCAATTTCCTGAAAGAGAAATGCAGAAAGAAAACAGAGTTACTTGCATGGCTGTGCTGGGAACTGGAAAGTTTTATAACAGAGACATGGAGCCGCGTACCCCGGGGCCAGGCTGCAGCTGGAATCGGGGTTTGACTGACAGAGCGCGCTCAGTAAATGTTCACATCCACGCCACCAAGGCCAGGCTTAAACAGGACAATGAAGAGATGCAAATGAGGAAAGGCATTAACATTTTTCCAGCACAGAGAATTTGCTGGTAACTGTGGTGACCACGGCATCGCCAAGAGCCCGGTATGACGTCAGGAAGCAAAGGGGAGGGTAGCGACAATACGGACACAGGGAGCTAAATAAAATATTTATAAATAGAACAGCATCACTGCAGAGAGAATTACTGAATTATTAATCGTTGCCATAAAAAGCCAGCGGGTGACATCAACATAAGTCATTGCTCCCACTTGCAGGAATGATACGGGCGATTACTTCCAGATCAGAACCGATTTGTTTGCAGGAAATTATCGGCGCCAGCGACATAATTCACGACAGTGCCTGTAAACAGGCCTGAGGAACGGGACAGACATTGATCCATTTCCTGGGTACAAACCCAGGGTGGTCACAAGGTGACAACTGCCACCACACCAGCAGTGTCCTGATATCTAGAGATGGCCACAGACTCCTGAAACTGTGCTGAAAATAAGCCCCCTACTATATAACCAGAAAAATGTAGGGTTTTGATGGTTATCTTCCAAAAATTATCACCCAGCCCTCTCAGAGGGGCCTGCATAGCAAAAGCTGAACAAGTGAGGTCAGCAAAACTGCCTTCATTGTAGAAATGCCTCAAATCAGACCCCCAAACCACATGCAGTATCATCTCCAGAGCCACTGCAGCAGGAGTGTCCCCAGGCTGTAACTCCCAACAGCACAACACACGCCAGTGACAGGGCTTTCCACCACGAGAGGTGTTTTTTATTATTTTTTTTTTAGCTAGCTCTATATAAGGGCTGTCGCTTACAGTACCAAAGCTAAAAACCCCCACAATGCTCTCCAACCAGCTGGCCCAAGCATCTGCTAGAGCCACAAAATGCAATTATATTACTCCCAAACGAGACGTAAAAATATCTTGTTTCCAATACTCTTGGTTTTAAGACTCATACTTAATGTCCTCTGGGCATTGCGGCGGTGCCAGATCTCCGTGTTATGTACTTTATTAGAGCTGTGTGAATGTCATATTAATGACTCCTGACCAACATGTTTACACTGCAAATAAATTCTCCTGGAATCCACCGATGCACCCCTTGTTTCCCAAGCCAGTCTCCGCAGGTTTAAGGGATCCCCATACATGCAGATGACAGAGCAGCAACACAAAGCTCCAAAAACTCTTCTTTTTAATTTCTGGCTAGTGGCTAATGGCTGAATAAAATTCAGCATCAAGGAAAGTCTGTGCAGACCTTCAACACCAGCACTGACGACCTTCCCAAGGCCCACAGTTTCATAGCAGCTGCACCTGAATCAGATGCAAGTGCTGAAATCTGGACACTACATGGCCAAAAAGTCTGAGCCCAGATTTCCAATAGGCTAAAACTACCAAAGAACTCCATAACTAAAATTATTCTGAAAACATGGAAAAAGATCTCTGGGGTTTTTTAAGCCAGTGCAGTAATTCCACCAAAAGTGCAGCAATCAGCAGAGCTCTATTCCCAACCCATCCCATGTTATATCCTCAGCTCACTATGCCACAAACCAGTGTCACCTCTTGCTGTACAATGAGATGAGCTCTGGAGAGACTGAAGAACACCTGGGAGTTCCCTGCACATCCTCTTCAGCTCAGGCAAGCAAACATTTACAGAAACAAACTCCTTCAATGCCATGATGGTTTAGGGGATTCAGGTTAGTCTGAGATTTTGCCTATTCCTACTAAAATTCAACTGCTGTAAGAAGAATTAAGCTATTTTTAAGTTTTGTGGCTGAACAAATACATTGTTATGGCATAGAAACCCAAAGTATTTCAGGTGAAGAACTCAGCCTTACCCACAGCTCATTCACTCTGCTCCTTCCTGCCAGACCGTGCCAGGCACATGTGAAAACCCTAATCCCAAATCATCACCAACTGGAGGAGCTGCAGCAACAAGAGGCTCCCATGAGAGGCAAAACATGGGTCTCCACTCTGCTGGCCTGGCCCACTCATGTTTGGGCAGAGGAAAGGCCAAGCTGCCACAGATATACACTGGGGAAGGAGGATGTGCTTCTCTGCTGCAAAACCCCCTTAAAAACCCCATATATTCTGCTTTCTGTAGCTACAACCTTGTGTCAGCTCTGCAGAGGAAAGTGCTCAGCCCAGCACAGGTGGTTGATCAGAGGTTTGCATGAGATGCCTCTGCCCAGTGCCTCCCTGACAGGCAGGGCACAGGCAGGGCTGGGGTTTAGCAGCTGCATGGGCCAAGTACCATGCTGCCACACCAACACCCTTTTTCCCTTTGAAAAAAGAGGGAAGAAATAGATTTATCACCAGAAGACACAAAGTCATTAAATAATTAAAAACAAAACTATGGGCACAATAAAAGCCCTCTGATAAAACCCTGCATTTTAATGCGTGTTAATTCCCCTAATGATTCTTTCTGTGTCTCACAGGGTCAAATCAATGTCCTCACAAAAAAATCCAATTATATCCCATTCATCGTATCTTTGGAGCAAGGCTATTGTTTGCTTTTGTCTCCTATCAAACCCTTTTCCCATTGCCTCTTGCCCGAGACTACAAACAAAAGACAGCATGGCACCAGCAAGGTCAGACGAGACAGAGCTGGCTCTGAAACCCCGGCTGGTCCTGGCTCCCCTGGGATTGCACAGCAAGTGACACAAACCAAGGGACTCCTGCACGTGACACAAACTCAGTCTCGTCACCAGCGAGTCCCCCCGCAGCACCAGCCAGGCCAGGTGGCACCAGGTGGACCCCAAGGCCACCCAGGTTTATCTCCATGGGCGAGGGCACCACACACCACACACCAGCCCCTGTGCCAGGATGTCCCACCCAGAGCCACATCCCCTCTATCACAGCTTTGAAATTACTGTCAGCATAAACTGAGTGAGCACTGCTGGGAAAGGGTGAATCACTGAAAGCTCTGTGGATCCAGCTCCTCTTCCAAGCGTGTCGGTGTAGCCCCACATTTCTCTTCACAGAGAAAAGCAAGGCACAATTCTTCCCAAGAATATTTCTGGGATTCACATTCTCTGAACCTCAGAGAAAGAAAACAAATCTTATCATTTGCTGTGCCTGTGTTTGTGCCAAAGTAGAATGCAATACAGAGATTGTTCACCCAAAGTCACAGTGTTTTGTTTACTTGGTCTATCAGGGCCAAGCATGTGTGTGTGTGTGTTGGGACTGTCACTGACAGTCACGAAATTCAGAGCAGTGTGTGCAGTTGTGTACAGAGTTCAGTGCTTAGCAAGTTCAGTTTTAGATGTATACAATAATGTAGTATAATAAAGTAATTAATTAACCTTCTAATATCAATGAAGTCCTCCTCATCATTCCTCCTTCGCTGGAGCCCTCCCAGCATTGCAATATGTCAGCCAATGCCAGGGCAATGCTCAGCACGTGGGTGTCCCTCTCTGAGTGCCTGCAGGACTGAGCCCACCACTCACACTGCTGAAAACAGCCTTGATTGACCATCTCAGGGAATCACCATAAAGCAATGAGATTATTTAACATTCAAATCACTTGAGTTGTGTTTTATCCCAAACTTGGTCAGATAATTCTGTGTTTAGTTTAGACTTGGTTGCTCAGGCTGATAGCATTTTATCTAGGTGCCCATTTATTTTTATTTTGCACTTGCCAGTTTGTTTAGATTATTGTGTGAATATATAGTGTGAATGCACCAGGGAGCCACCAGCTGGGAAGCCCAGGGAGCTGTGTGAGACAGGAGACAAGCAGCTCCACCATTCCAGACAGCTGCCACCAAGGATGCTCCCACTGCTCCCTCAGCCTCATGCCAGTGTGGCACCACCCAGCCTGGCATTCCTGGCACAGGCACACTGGCAGAACCACCACACACTCCCCACCCAATGCTACGTGACTGCAGCTCCTCAGACACTTCAATATTTAATGTCAGCACGTAACAGCCCAGAGCTGTGGCACATGGGCGACCTGATCTCACCCGCCACAGGGTGGATGAGAGGCAGTGCTGCAGCCAGTGGCACAGGGACAGGGACAGCAAGGAGGAAGAAGCTCCCTCAGTGCACTCAGTGCTGCCCAGCAGCTGCTGCAAAGCTGTTTGTGCTCATGCACAGGAGAGGAGAGGACATGGCCACAAAGCACGGGACGGACAGACGTGTGGTATTTTCTGAGTCCCCCATCGTTGTGAGGAAATGATGAATCTGACTCCATGTTCTTAGAAGGCTAATTTATTATTTTATGATCTATATTATATTAAAGAATGCTATACTAAACTATACTAAAGAATAGAGAAAGGATACAGACAGAAGGCTAAAAGGTAATAATGAAAAACTCTGATGATTCTCTCCAGAGCCTTGACACAGCTGGCTGTGATTGGTCATTAAGGAAAAACAACTCACATGTTGGATAAACAATCTCCAAACCACATTCCAAAGCAGCAAAACACAGGAGAAGCAAATGAGATAATATTGTTTTCCTTTTTCTCTGAGGCTTCTCAGCTTCCCAGGACAGAAATCCTGGGCAAGGGGATTTTTCCAGAAAATGTGATGGTGACACTGACGGGCAGGGATCTGGTGGTGTCAGAGAGGCTCGTGACCCATCGTGCACACTGGAAGGTGCCAACTCTGCCCTGAGCTGAAGGGTTTCCAGTAAACACACACATTTTTTGGTAGAAAAAGAGTAAGTTAAAAAAACTCTGAAAAGGACAATTAATGGGTTCCCTAAAGCCATGGATTGAGTGTTGGTTCCTTCCTCCCAGCTCAATTCCCTCCAGGTCATCCTGCATCATCACAAGGTATTTGCAATTCCCATCTCACCTCAGAAAATAAAAAAAGACTGTAAGGGAGAAGGATTGCAGGATTCCCTAGGCCAGGCAGCTCTGGTCACCATCTGGTCTCAAAGCAACATGTAATTCATTAAAAAAAAAAAAGCAGTCTGAATTCCAAGTCATTACTTTGTATGAATTATACACACCCGAATTAATAAGCCTGAATCTATGCATGTGTTAGGAGAAAGCAGAAGAGTTTCTACTCATCCCTAGATTTAGACCACAGAGCTAATAAAGCTGCAATCTCTTAAGTGAGCACATTTATTCTCTTAGGAATTCACCACGTCCTCTCTGCTATAAAGACAAATTCCAGCCCATCACTTCCTTATCATCCTTCTGCTCTGAAATGAAAATAAAAATTCATGTTGACTATGGACCATCTTCTCAGCTGGGACTGAGCCATTTTCATTTTCTACCCATATCCACTCTCAAAGCTATTAATATTCTGAATATCCCAACTACAAACTGCTCCAAACACCACACAGAGCAGGCTCACACCACCTTCTTCAGCATCATGGGAACAAAAATCAAAATCCCACTGCATTCACTCAGTTGTTTGGCCTAAATCAGCAACACTATCAAAGGGATATTGCTCATGAGCTGGGTGAAACAAGGAGCAGGAGAAAGGAAGAGTGAGACCACGAGTGTCCAGCAGGGACAGGAGGGTCAGGTGCCTGCAGGCTGCCAACACCTGTCAGTGACAGAACAACCCTGCACCAGAATGTTTCACTGCCATTTCAGGCAGCACTTGGTTTGGTCTTAAAGTATTACCTGCCTGCAAATTCTCAAAGCAGAAACATTGATCAGCCCATGCTGAGGCTGAGAAGGGAATAAAGCTCAGATATTGCTGCTGTTTTGCTGGCAATCTGTGTCAGCAGTACAAGCTGTGCCTGGGGTCAGAGGCTGCCCAGGGGCGCCCAGCCAGAGCACATGTCAGGCCAGACTTGCACAGATTTGGTTTTCTAACTCATGCCATGAATTTCCTGCCAAGTGCAGAGGCATTTATTCATACCTGTGAAAATATCACAGACTGGTTGAAGCCAGACCCTTGCTCTGTGGCCCTAATGGATGAAACCCCCACCATTTTGGGGCCCAAAGTGTTGCATTCCCTTGGTTTGCAGAGAGCAGGACGGGGCCCATATGACAGTGTTCACAGGGGTCTGAGGATGAGGGAAGAGATGAGGATCTGACTCCATGTTTCAGAAGATTGATTTATTATTTTATGATATATATTATATTAAAACTATACTAAAAGAATAGAAGAAAGGATTTCATCAGAAGGCTAGCTAAGAATAGAAAAAGAAAGAATGATAACAAAAGCTTGTGTCTGGGACAGAGAGTGCGAGCCAGCTGGGCTGTGATTGGCCATTCATTAGAAACAACCACATGAGACCAATCACAGATGCACCTGTTGCATTCCTCAGCAGCAGATAATCAATGTTTACATTTTGTTCCTGAGGCCTCTCAGCTTCTCAGGAGGAAAAATCTTAAGGAAAGGATTTTTCATAAAATGTGTCTGTGACAGCCCACAGCCCGCTGGCTGCTGCTGTCCCCCTTACCCAGCTAGAGCTCACCTCTGCAGGAAAAGGCCTGAGGGCAGCCCTGGCAGCACTGTCTGGTGCCACAGCACAGTAAATCCACCAAGTGGGAAATGCTTCTGGTTTGGGAGATGCTTGCCTTGGTTCCCTGCATGGCAGGATTGCAGGAGGGGGGATGTTTTCATTAATATTGGTGTCTCACCAACCATCTGCTAAAGGTCCACACTATTAATTTAACAGGGAAAAAATGGAATAGATTACTCTACAGTTTTCAATTAAAGTACATGATGTCTTCAAACTGCAATCTTAATTAGATATTATAGGGTGACATTTAGGAAATCCTGAGCTGTGATGGCTGATCAAGTCATCTGACTGCGACGGTGTTCTGCAGCTCTGCTGGGGCCTCGTGCACCCAGCACCCTCAGGAGAGCTGTCTGCCCTCAGATTCCAGTGCTGGAGCAGCCCTGACAAACTCCTGAGGTTAAAGGACCACAGTGGTGAAAAACCAAAAAACAGCTGCAAATCGAAGTGGACACAGTCCCAAAGAAAATTTATGGAAAGGGGCAGAAGAAAGGGAAAAAAGAAAACAAAGTGGAAAAAAAAATAGAAAAGTAGCAAATGGACAACTCAAACACTATTTTCAGGGTCAAACCTAGTATGAAAAAAACAGATTTGGACAAGAA
Organism: Camarhynchus parvulus; assembly: GCF_901933205.1. Classification (NCBI taxonomy): domain Eukaryota; kingdom Metazoa; phylum Chordata; class Aves; order Passeriformes; family Thraupidae; genus Camarhynchus; species Camarhynchus parvulus. The sequence continues at coordinate 4,212,237 of NC_044591.1, forward strand.
ATCATTTTCTCTAAAACATGTGAAAAGGAGGAAAAAAGAAACCAAATCAAGAGCACAAGCAGCGACTAACAGGCACTGGAGCTGAACAAGATCTGCTCAGCTCCTTCACCTGCTTAACACATGGACAAGAGCAAACTGAGACACACACTGGGTCTTTAGAAAAGCAAGAGCATAACGGGGAACAACTCCCCAGCCATGGCTGCCCTGAACCACTCACAAGTGCTGTTAGTCACCAGTAAGAGCAAAGTCAGCCCTTGCATCAGCCCATGCCTAATAGGATTAGGATGGATTTTATCTTCCATTTAGGCCCCACACCGAGGGACAGTTAGTGAAACAGAGCAGTAACAAATAACGCCCAGTCTTGAGTTACTGGAAAACACCCACAGGTCATTATGTGATTTTTTTTTTCTTTTTAATGACCTTGGACTAAACCCTGTGATTTAAAGAACCACAAACATTGGCATCCTGCTGGTTCAGTTCACTTGTCCTCTGAAGCCTGAAAGAGTCAAATATGCAATGTGATAAAAAAAAATTCACTAAGATCTCTGTGTTTATGATGCATTAATTAAAGCATAATAGCAAAACCCTCAATTTTTGTACACAATTCAAACAGTCACGTGGCTTGAAGATGCCAAAGAGCATTTCCCTGCTCCAGAGTGAGCATGTGCCCTCAGAGATGCTGCCCTGCTCTCAACTCCCACAAAAACCAGGAGGAACATGGAATATTCTGCAGCTCTCCTGCACCAAGTGGCAAAGTCTAACTGCATCACAGGGATGGAGCAGATCCCTGTGAACCTGCCCATGCCATGGCCTCTCCCCAGCCTGGATGGTCCCTCCTGAGACACACCAGTCCCACTCTCAGCAGTGGGACAGCTGTGCCCAACAAGGTACCAACACCAGCGCCTGCTCCATTTGCCTTCTCTTGCATGGAGACAGCAGCAAGCCCTTCCAAAGTCCTTCCAACAGAAGGATCATTATAAGGGAAATATCCCCAGAAATTGCCCCTTTCTACATACTCCTTGCTCCCATATGCTCTGACATAATAATGTGCCACAGTCCTGCAAAACTGTCCTTTCAGCACGTTTTTGCATTATGCCTAATTCTGTCAGAGTTTTTCAGTCCCACGTAATGACAGCTCAATGCAGAGTCAGATATAAATCTGGCTTAAGAGACTCTCACCAGGAATTCATTTATAGCTGTAAATGTTAAAAGATTCTGCTGCTGATTTATGGCATTTTCTTATTTCAAACAGAATTAAAATCCTTCTTAAAATATACATATTCAATCATGATAAAAGCTGCATTCAAATGATGCTGCTGGTCAGACTGAGAGCCACAAAGCCCAGAAATCTGGGAATAGCAGGGGAATCCAGGAATGGCAGAGACTGGGACATTTTACTGGTTCAACCAGTGCTCTGCTGTGATGCCACCACCTCAGTCTCACATCTTAATTAGTGCAAATGGGGATGCTGGTGCTTTCATGCTCCATCTATCCCATTCCAGCCCAAGCACAAGGATCCCTTTTCCTGAAGATCCAGTTGAACACAGAAGTTGCTGTACCTGAAGTCATTACTGAACGGGTTTTTTCATTTTCCATTGTTTACACTGAAAGCTTTCCCAGCTCTGTCAATACCACACAAGTGTCCTGTATCATTGTGCAAACAATATTTAGTGTTAAAAAAATTACCCATGCTACTCATTATCATCATTCCTGTAAGAATTGTTCATGTTTTGCATTTGTGATCAGAGAACACCACAGAGCCTTGAGTTTCACAGCCCTGTACCCAAGCATGGCCAGGCTAAACAAAACAAAAAACTCAGGAATGGTGTCTGGAATGAACCTGTACAGCACCAGTACAATTCACAGAGGGGTTTTAAGCAATAAAGATGCCAAAAGAACCACAGTCTTTGAGAGGGTCATGGCTTCTGGCTGTCCTTCCTGGAGGCACATTGCCTGACCTGTACAGGAGCCCCTAATCTCATGCTGCTCCACTCAAATAAAAAATCTAAATGGAAGGACCAATATCAAATACAAGAGTAAACAAGTAGAAGCAGCCAGAAGAAGCGTTATTCAGATATTTATATAATGAATTGTTCGTTATTCAGACGCCACAGAGTCATTAGCAGAAAGCCAGGGCTCTCTGCACTGCAGGAGATGCCTCTGACACCTCAGAGTGGTTCTGTCCCAAGCCACTTGTGCTGATGTCCCCAGCTCCTGGCTGCTGCTGCTGGCTTGGTTGGTTTTGGTGAGGTTTTTTGGTTTGGGGTTTTTCTTCCCAGATCTTCCCTGGTAAATTCAGAATCACAGATGATTCTGAGTTGGAAGAGACCATGAAGGATCATAAAGTCAAACTCATAACTGAATGACCCCTATGGGGACTGAACCTGTGACATTGGTATTACTACACCATGTTTCAACCAAATGATCTCAGGGTCACTTTGATGGATTCTTCACAAAATTGGGAACAACAAGTGCATTTTCTGGAGGCAGCTCCCAAGTGCCCATCAGCTCCAGTAAACTCACAACACTCACAGCTGTCATCAAACCATCCTCCCTTCTGTAGGGGCATGAAAGGGAAACATTTCTGCCCCATATCAGGATCCAGCCATGATGATTAACCAGGGCTTGTGGCCTGGGGGGCACAGCAGGTCTGCTCCCAGAGTGGCTGGCAGTTGCCAGCTGGCTCCCATCTGTGGAAACTGCCCCTCTGACCTGGAATTATTGTGCTGGCACTGCAAGAAACAACCATAAAACCAGAGCAGCATCAGGGAACTGTAAATTCCTTGTGAGTTATTTTCAGACTTCCAAAAGTTTAGTTAAGCCTTGCCTTTAAGAGAACATATAAGAAAAAAAATGACAAGGGAAAAAATGACCAGAAAAAAGGATGTTTGTGTGAAAGAGCCATTTCCCACTCTGAGCAGCGCCAGGACAGCAAACTGCCCAAAGTGCCCAGGATTCCCTGTATTTATCCTTGGAAGGGGGTTGACAAGAAGGCTGGTGAAAGGCAGGGCTGATGCCATGTCACTCCAGTGACCTCTGGACTGCCAGCCCACAGAAAACTGCTGCAGGCTGTGCTGGGACTGCTGTGTCCTTTCTCACAGACAGCATCCAGCACAGAGCATGGATGCTGCTTCCCAAAGGTTAAGCATCACAGGCGATTTCACACTCTTTATATTTCTAAGTGTTGATTTTTAGGTTTTTTTTTTTAAATAATCATAAATCCCAACATCTGCTCCCAGGGTGGGAGCCCTTTGGCTCTGTGCTCAGCCAGGGAAGGGAACGTGGCTGCCAGAGACTGCTGCAGGTGTTATTTTTAGTGCGACAGCTATTTACCAGCTCCACTCCCAGAGGGGATTCAGGGAGTAAAAGGGATGCTGATGCATTTCTTACTAAATATAGAAAAGGGCAGAGTGGCTGCAGGTTCCTGCTCCTGCCAGGATGTGGCCTCAGAGAGAGGGATGCAGCCCCAGTGGTACCAACACCACAGTGGGGCCACCCCACACAGGCTCCCCATTCACCACATTCCTGCTAACCTTCAAGCTGGTGTTTGGAAAAAAGCTTTTTAAAAGTAGCTCTTATAACTAATTGGCTTCACTTTGAAGCCCTGATCCTGTAATGAATGGCTCCCGAAATCAAACAAAGCATTTTCAACACCAACAAAATTGCCTGTTATGAAAAGCAGAACGTTTTTAGGGTAATATTGACTTTAACGCTCTGTCAAGGCACATTGACAGCAGGATGAAAACAGCCCTCCCTCTGCTCACCCAGCTCAAATCCAGCTGCTGAGAGGGGACCCTGAACACTCGTGCCAGGCTGTGCTTTACATCCCCAGCAGTGGGCTCATTTCCTATTAGTTTATATACCTTGAAAAAAATTCAAATCTTGCTGATAAAAGAAAGGTATGTGTTTTAGAATTACTCTGCTCTTCTCTGATTTTAAGCCTTTAAAGTTCTGCAAATGCAGTTCTGACATCCAGGAGCTCTGCAGGCCCAGACAGATGGGGATTCCTGGTTGAACTCCTTTTATATTTCCTTTATTGCTTCATATTTACCAACGACCTGGAAACGAGCAGTGTGAAGGTGCCACTTGAACATGACAGAAGGCATTTCTGAGTGAGGCTCAGACAGGCTGGAAAACCAGCCCAGAGCCCTGAACAAACTACAAACTGGGCAAATGACTGACACAACACAGAGTGCGTGGGATGCAAAAACCACAAAGTAATGGGGATTGGAAGAGCAAGATGCATTCATTATTCATCCAGCCTGTGAGGGTTGGCCTTAGTGGCATCAGGGCACAGCATGGTGGACACCTTGGATGTACCTGCACCACTGTGAGTCACACTGATCCACTCTGTGCTCCCCAGGGCTGCTGCTCTGGCTAACCACCCAACACCCACCCATGGGATACAGAGAGACCCATGCATCTATAAATCTATAAATCTATAAATCTATATGCAGATACTCAAAACACACACAACTTCATTTCCCTCTACAGTTTCCTGAGACCACTTGCAGAGCAGAATTACAGTGCAGTTAAGTTAGGGAACACTAATGAAGTCACACCTTAATTAGGTACAACTGAGAACCCAGCCTTGCCACTGTTTGGATTATGCTCTGCAATTTCTGGTCCCATGGAAATCAGCAGCTCCCTCCTCCTGGACAACCTGCTGAGAATGAAGTGCTGGTCACTCAACACCTGTTAAAGCTCTCTTTCTTTCTGTGGGGGAAAGCACCAAGGTTCCCCCCTTATTTCCCACTCCTGAGGTTTTTACTACCTAACTTGGCCCTGATTTACAGCCACCATCCAACAGCAGTGCCAGCTCAGGGATGCCACTCTCGAGGACACCACAGGCAGGCTCAGCATCCCCAAGGGCAGCCCAGCCACAGCTCTGGAGTGGCCAGCAGTGCTGCACAGGGATGGCATCCAGCAGCCAGCGTGCCACAAGGGACATCCCATGCCAGGGATGGGCTCTGTGCCAGGCCCAGTTATGCTCCAGGAGTACTTCAGAACAGGGCAGCTCCCAGGCCCTGTGCATTGTGCTGCCAAGAGGAGTCTCTGGCACGTGCAGACAGCTTCTTGTCTGCACTTAAAATACTACTTGATTAAAAAAAAAAAAGAAGAAAAAAAGGAAACAAATCATGTTTTGTGGGACTGGGAGTATCAAGAGCAGAAATGGCAGCAGAAGCAATGCTTAGTCGAGCCATGCTGCCAAGCTGAAAACACTTCAGCTGTGCCTGTGTGTGCCCTTGCCTTCAGCTGGTGTGGCTCCCATTTGCTTGGCTCCAAATGGGGAGGAAAAATGCTATTTCCTCAGTGCTCACCCTGGAGCACTGTGAGGAGTGGTGAAGAGGAAAGGTTGCACTGTTCCAGATACACAAAGAGTACACAGAAGTAGAAAAACGTCACCCCATCATTTAATATATGCAAATGATGTTAAATATTTCATTCATTAAATGGCTCAGGTTATTACAGAATTGTACCTTAAGCTGTTCAGAAAGTTCATTCTTCTTGCACTTGCTCGGTAACGTGAAATAACTAACTGAAATGAATATTTTACAGTTTGTGCAGACAGAACATTTATTAACAATTCTTTCCCTCTCAGAGTCTCTCTCCTAAGCAGGTTTCAGGCATCATGCAACTTAAATTATCCAGAGGGAATGAATTTTGGTTTATTTTTAAAAGTTTGGTTTATTTCCAGTTTGGAAGCGCCCAACAACCTGGAAGGACCCAAACACAACCCTGCTGGGAGAGAAGAACAGACAGAGCTCTCTCCCAAAAGCCAGTGGGGAGAGCCAGGGGAGAGGAAAGCAGCCACAGAATTTGGGGATTTTCCTTACTCTAAGCCCAGACAGCTCCACTGCTCACAGGGAAAGCTCTGCAGCAGCCCATAACGTGCCACGGCTCCTCTGGGATTTCACAGGAGTAATGAGAAGTGACAGCCTCTGGCTCCCGCCATCCCCTGTCCCTGCCATCCCCGGGACAGCCACACAAGGGGGAAGGGGCCACTCCAGGCAACTCCAGCTGCTTCCAGCCTCACCAACTGCCCAGGCAGGAGTGTCCTCCCCCTTGGAGGCAGGGTCAGTACCAGCTCCAACTAGAGGAGCAGGTCCCAATTAACCCACCAGCACATTCCAGCAGCTCCCAGCTCCGTGGCCCAGCACACAGAGCCCCCTCCTTGGGGTAAGGGCAGGACACAACATACCTAGGGTGACGTCCTAGGGTGAGGTTATGATGCTTGTATCCCCATTCGTGTGTTCTGCTTATGCTGGATATTATGTTCTGTGCCTTCAAGACTGGCTCTGAAGAGTGAAAGTTTTGTTTTGGTTCCTTATCAGCCGCTCCCCCACGGCTGGCGGGACACACAGACGGGGCAGTACATGGTGCTGCTTTTGCTTTTTGCTTGGCTTTTCCCTTCGCTCTTGCTCTTGCTTCTGCTTTGCTCTTGCTTTTTGCTTCTGCTCATTAGTTAGTAGCTAAGCAGTCCAAATTTTTCCCTGGACTATTTGTCCTTTCCCTTTTTTTGGACCTACTCGAACCTGCTCCGGACTGGGACCTGGGAAACACCGAGAGTTTGCTCCTTGTGGCTGCAGCAGCTGCCCCAGCACCGGAGGGACTGATAACAGAGTGACCATCCCCAGGAGAGACTTTCTGAATTTGTCATCTCTTCCAGAATGGTGAAAGAGTGGTGTCATCTGGTATTGTTCATTTGGTGTGCTGGGGGTGCTGTGCCTGTTAAATAAACAGGTTCTTTCCACTTGTCTCCAAGGAATCCTTCCCAAACCAGTTGTGGGGAGGGGCCGTGTGGGTTTGCTTTCTGGAGGGGCCCCCTTTTGGAGGTTTCCTCCCAAATTTGCCCTAAACCAGGACAATACCCCAACATACACCCAGAAGACTGGCATCACACAGGCAGAAGCCTGAAGGGTAACACAGGCAGCTCCACCACCCTCCAGACGACTTTCCCTCTCACACGCCATGAGCAGCTCCCAGGGAAAACCCACTGGGCTTAAACCCAGCTCCTAACATGGTGTGGCAGCCACATCTCTATGAAATTCCAGGCTTAGAGGAGACAGATGGATAAAAATAATTATCACTGGAATGGTGGCTCTGGCATCTAAGTCAGTCCCTGGCCAGCGACCCGGGGAAGGCGGCTCCCTCTGGCAGGAGCGTGTCCCTGGGATGGAGGTTTACAGCCCCAGCAGACACCCTGCAAGCTCTCATCAATCTCAGCTGGGAAAAACCTTTCCATTTCCAAGGGGAATATGCAAACCAGGCTCTGCACTGTAAATCTTCCTTTGCAGCACTAAGGAGATAAGTAGGACCTATTAACCTCCCATGTTATTTCCAACTTCATTATTGGAGCTGACACAGGGAGAGCACGCGGTGACGGCTCTTTTTGGCAGAGTGCATGTAAATCGCTTTCTCAAAGGAAATTACTTCTCTGGGCTGAATGTTATTAATCTAAATTCTCCCTTAGTCAAATTGTTGCCCGTAATAAATATGGAACAGGTTGCTACGCTCATCTCCGAGGGCATCCTAATCCAGCTGCAGGTTTTCCCCTCAGTTTGAAGGAGCTCCTGAGGATCTCCTCTGTGAGAGCAGCTTTCACCCAAGGATGGGCCCATCCACCCCAATGTCACCCAGCACATGAGCACCCTGTGATTTCATAATGAAAATGTGTTTTGGCCCTGCCAGCATCGTGTGCTCCAGCAGTAAAGTGTGAGCAGGAGCAAGCCAGGGAGGGGACACAAGGCATGTCCTTATCCTGCAACATGATGTGGTGGCCTTCCATGGCCAATATCTTTCATGGCTGGTGCTTCATTTATGTCAGCCTTGCTACTGTTAAAACAGCTCAACTTACAGTCTTTAGGACGTTATGCTCTTTTCCAGTGGATAAGCACTTGATACCCTCCTTGTGCAATTAAAAAACCCTGGAGTTTAAGCACAAACAAATAAAAAACCAGATCCAAACCCAAACTGAACTTTGCCAGAGATGGAGCTAGGAATTTTATTTGCAGGGTATTCCTTCCTGCCATCAAAAACCAGGTCCTTGCCAGTAAAGATTTTCCTAGAAATCCTCACAGAACACCCCTCCACAAAAAGCTACGATCCCTTCTGCTCAAAGGCACACCCCAGGTATGGAGTGGATTTGGAACACTATAAATCCAGTGGCACACACAGCCCTTCTCCTCATTTGTTACCAGCCAAGTGTGAAAATGTTAATGAAGGCAGCTGTAATAATCGACGGGAATTTCCCAATTAAGATTTTGTTCACGTCCGCCAGCTCCCACTCCAACGCAGCCTTGGAGCATCCCCCCTTCCACCCAACAGCAGCCCTAATTGCCAGGCTCCATCCAGGCACCCTCACCCAGCCACCCCAATGAGGGAAATCACTGCCACTCTATTAACTCCAACTTCTACTGCCTGTATTCCTAGAAGAAAATGAATGCAGAGAGGTTTTAAGTGTGTGCCTACCCCCCTACACGAGTATGTTTGAAATATAACACGCTGACAGCACTGAGTCAGGCAATACCACATCAGGCACTTTTAGTGAAAAAAAAAAAATTAAATTAAAAATTAAGTTTTGGGGGTGGCTTATGGCAGCCCTGGCTCGTGGGAAGCTGACGCCTTCCTGGTTCAGGAAGGCAAACCCTGGGAGCCTGTCTGGGTGTCAGGAGCACATCTCTCTCCTGGAATAGCAGAAGGGAAAGAGACACCATGATAAAATGAAGGCATCCTCACAAATAAATTACTTTTCTACCACAGTCGTGTGATTTTTAATTTTCCTCTAATTTCAGGACTGCAGCACTGATATAAAACCCCTCTAAGTGTTTTAGGGAGATGGTAATGGTCCTATACTAAAATAATTCAACCAACACTATAATTTTAGTACCACTATCAAAATGAAATAATGGCTGTTTACTGTGTTACACCTTTCAAATGACCTTCATTTGAATACAAATTGTGGCTCCAAACTCCAAAAGCTGCTCCATTTCAGGAGGCAGCAAATTGAGGATGTTTACCCGGGGTTTACTCTGCCAGCAGATTCCTCAGCATAACCACAAAGGCCAAATGTGTTTGGGGGGGTTCTTTTCCTCTGAAGTTGCCTAAGAGCAGCCTAAAGGACCCACCTGGATCTGACCAGAAGCCTGAGCCACAGCCCTTCACTCTGCTCCAAGCATGATGGGAATCACACCTTCTGTTTTATCTGGAAATATTTATTGCTGATCAAACTGTTCATTCACAGCTCCCTCCCTCCCAACCATCTCACCCCAGACAAAGAACTAAGATTACTCTGCCAATAATCAGGTACCTGGATGAGAGGAAGAGGTGGATGGGTCCTGTCTCAATCTGGCCCTTGAGAATACTTTGCATGGTTTTATTTTTTTACAGTTAGGCTCTGCCTGCCCATCACAGGCTCTCACAGTGGGTTTGGGGACCAGTGCAGCCACAGAGAAGCTGTGGGTGCCCAGGCTGTGGGGACAGACCTGGGTAGCCCTACAGGGGCTGTTCCAAACCCCTGTGGCTGTGTGGCATTCACAGCTCAGCCCACACAGGCAGAGCAGGGATGGTCACAGGCGAGGATTTGCAGAAAAAATTTCATTACAGATATTTGCTGATATTCATTCATACACCTGGGAACCCCAGTCTATCACCAGCTATTTCACTCTAATAATGAATTTCTGCCCTTTCATCAACATTAGTCAGAACAAGCTCTGAGAAAATTCCCATTTGGTGCCAGGAACATAACAGAAAACATTGACATGAATGGCAGCAAGCAAAGCCAAGCAGTGTGCCCAGCTGCAAGGCAACACAAGCTGCCACCACCCAAATCTGAGCCCTTCCAAGATCACTCCTAAGAAGGGGAAAAAATACAACAAAAAGAAGTTTATCTTTAATGTGCCAGAAGCTGTGCTACAAACTCCCTTCCTGTGGACACCAAAGGGCCATGATCCCACAAGGATACTCCATGCTCAAGAGCATTCCCTCCTCTTCCTCAGTTCCCAACAAAGCAGTGGTGATCCAGGCACCAGGCTGAGCGCTGCTTTTGCTGCTGCTCACAGCCCAAGTGCTACAGTGGGAAAATCCCACATGCTGAAAATACAGAGTGTCTGTAAACACTCCTGTTCCGAGACACCTACGTGTAATTACTCACTATGAGTGAGGAGGAGGAAGAAAAACCCACTTTTTGTTTTTAATTCTCTTCTTTGTGCATAGAAGCTACTGCAAGAGAAGCCCTGGCCAGCCAGCATCTCTGGAGAGGAAGAGCAGCGTGTGGCCACAACAGCTGGAGGGAGGGCAACAGTGTTTGGACAGCAGTGCCATTTTGGGCCAGTAGAAAAGGAAATCCTTTCTATAGAGGATGATCTCTGCCTTTCCCCAGAGCTGCCTTTCCTTGGCAGATGCAGCCCTCCCAAGGGCAGAGCCAAGCCAGCAGTGGATGCCCCAACTGGAGATCTTGACCCAACACCTGCCTTTGCTGTGGTGACATGTGGAGAAACAAAAGGAGTTTAAACAATATGTGGTGTATAAAACATCTGAAAACAAGACAAATTAGTCATTAAAAATTAATATTTGGAAAATTGCAGTTTTGTTAATAGACAGTGTCGTGACTTTGCATGCTCTTCTTCAGGCAGGAGGGAGGAAGGGGACTCAAAACACATTTTACTGTATTTCAAAAACGAAGAAGTTTACCTTTCATACCCATGCCTTTGGAAGCCTGTGTTCCTCTGTGCCATCCCAGTGCTGGCAGCATGGCTCTGTATGGTGAGGTGCCAAACAACCTGACCAGGGCAGGTGAGCACCTGCAACCCTGCGCTGAAACCCCCGCCATGAACCTGCCTGTGGGATGCTCCAACGTTATTTTCATGTGCTCAACAGTGAGGACTATGCCAAAATACTCAAGGTCAAGAGACCAGCATGGTTCGAGGCAATCTGCACCTCTTAAAACAGTGACAAATATGTTATTTAATTTTAATGAGCTTTTTTGCATCTCCAATCTAATTACAGCATTATCAAGCACTGCTCTGAACTGCAGGTGGCTGCTCATTACTTGGGGTAAGGCTGTCACAAGCATTTTTCATGAATACTAAAAACTACCTCGTTTCACCACCCGCTCTGAAATATCCCCAGCTGATTGCTCCACTTCTGAGTGTGGGGTTTGGTGTGGTTAAGAGAAAGCAGCACCCACAAGCACAGCTTTATGTGCCTGCCCAGCCCCTCTGGCCAAAACCCCCAAGGGAAACGCCACATCCACCAAAAACAAGAGAGTTTTGATGTGCAGGATACTCATGCCAGAAGTGTCCCCCAAAAGCAAACATCTCCCTGCTCTGCACACAGCAGTGAGGATGCTCTGTGACAGGGCATTGAGGAAAAGCCCTCACTTCCAGATGGCTTCTTATCTTTTGCTTTCAACTAAGTGGGCTTTTAAAATCATTATTAAAAACAAGGAAAATTCCAATGTCAAAAGTATTTTGGCAAGATCAAAATTCTTCAGTTTTCCTCTTATAAGCTTTGCAAAAAATCAGATTTTTCTGTTCCTTTTTGGCCAATTCCTTTGACCACCTCTCCTCATGGGCTGCTGTCTCCTCCACGCAACACAAAGCTGCTGGAGCTCACGTCCAAAAGGCTCAGTAACCAGCAAGAATCAGATATTTTAATCCTCCCCAAATCCCCTTTTCCCTGCACGGTTTGGTGAGCACAGGCAACAAACAAGCGATAACAAAACCCCAACAGCAGCTTTTCCTCCTACAAAGCAGGAAGGCAAGCAGGACACCCCCCCAAACAACCCCAAATCTTCATTCCTCAGGGAGGCAGGAATTGCCCAGCTCAGCCTTGGATTGCCTTTCCTCCCACCAAAAAAACTGGTCCAGCTTGTGGCAGCTCACAGGTCTGCCTGACCAGGAGCACTCACTGGCATCCAGGGGGCACAGGGGTGATGCCAGGGGACCGAGGGCACAAGGGACACCCCAGGAGAGCAAGAGCATCCCAGGCAGGCTCTGGACTTGTCCGAGTTCCCCCGGCAGCTCCATCAGAGCTCAGTGAGAGCAGCTGGGAGAGGCCACGGCAGCTGGGGCTGAGGCAGCTGGGCAGCAGCACCTGTGCCACCTCCCACACACCAAGTATGCACGTGTGCATATGTGCACGTGTGTATGCAGGGCTGTATGTGTGTGTATGCAGGTGTGTGTGTGTGTATGCAGATGTGTGTGTGTGTATGCACAGATGTGTATGTGTATGCAGGTGTGTATGTATGTATGCAGGTATGTGTGTGTATGTGTGTATGCATGTGTGTATGCACATGTGCCTGTGTGTCTGTGTGTGTATGCAGGTGTGCATACACGTGTGCATGTGTGTATGCAGGTGTGCATGCACGCGTGCTTGACGTGTGCATGTGTGTCTGTGTATGTATGCATGTGTGTATGCAGGTATGTATCTGTGTACACACGTGCCTACCTGTGGGTATGCGTGCGTCTGTGTGCATGCGTTTATCAGTGCACGCACGTGTGTATCTCTGTTCTGGCATGTACCTCTGTGCCTGCATGTCCATGTAGCTGCACACACACACACACACACAGAGATCACAGCAGCCCAGAGCATCCCCACTCTGTGCTTCCCCGGCTTCGGCGGCGGGAGCCGCGCTCCGCTCTCGGCGCCGCTGCGGCAGTCCCGGCGTGTCCCCCTGACCTTGCTGCAAACCGCAGCGGCCTTTGGGACGCGGGATGGCAGCCGCACGGCTGTGCAGCGAAACCTGCCCGCACGCTGGGCCGGGGGATGCCCCCGGGGACCCCCCTTGGCAGGGACACTCCGGGGAATTCCAGCACCGGGCTGGGAGCGCGTTCCCTGGCGGAGCGGGAGCTGCGGGAGGACCAGGGATGGGACAACACGGGGCAGCGAGTGTGTGCAGAGACCCGAGTCTGCTCAGCCGGGCCCCGCAGGAGCACCTGGTGCCCCTCGGCCGCCTCCTCGGGCCCCTCTCCAGATAAGCACGCTGACTTTAGTTAAAGTGTCTGCCAGCTGCAGCCCCGCGACCGGAGCAAGCAGAGACGTGGTGTTGAATGATAATTAAATACATTCGCATCATCTGTCATTTTTTACTGCAGGTGCCGGTGTAATAAATCCGAGCTTGACTCTTCTGTCAGCTGGCAGCGAACATGTTTTAACACCAAATCCCGGGGGATGAATTCAGAATGGCTTGGCCTTGCACAGGGAGGAGCCGCCTGTAACAACGCCAAGTTGGTAACGCATACTTGATTGCTTTCACAGTATTTTTATTATTTTGGTGACACGTGCCTGATGTAGCGTTTCAACCCCACTCCCACAGGGAAGGCAAACATTTTTCCACCACTTCCTCCTGCCACACCCCAACCCTCCACACACAGCCCCGACTCTGCTCTCCTCAGCCCCTAGCGCTGTCCCAGCATCTTGATGTGCCTGTGACCTGTTGGGTTATTAGGATTTTGGTCAAAGAGAAAAAAAGTCAAAAGAAAAAGGCAAACAGGAAAAAAATTGCATATTAATTTAATTAGAACAACAACTCAGAAAATTAAATATTTAAGTTACTGTGTTGTAAAACCTAACTCATCCCTCTGGTGCACAGTGAAGGAGCAGCTCTGTTTCCCCATGGATGTATGCAAACTGCTCTGCAGTCATCCTGTGGAGAACAGCAAATCCTTCACTGCAGGTACTGCTGGGACATCCCTTATGACACTATTTTCCACAGGCATCCACACACCTGTGATGCAGCACCAGCCTCTTAAGTGTACTGATGCTGCAATAATGAACTGTTTCAGTCTGAAGTCGATTTATTATTTTACCAATAGTTTTCTTCTCCTTGCCTTCTGCACACGGCATAGTTGATGCACAGATCAGGTACAAATCCAGGTGCCGCAGGATGCTCCTGTGTCCAAGCTGGCCTCTGTCCCACAAAGGACAGCCAGGCCTGGCTACAGGAACCAGTCCCTGCAAGCCCAGGTGGGAAAAGCGTGGAGTGCAAAAGGAGAAGCCAAAACCCAAACGAGAACAATCCTCCTGATTCTCACTACGGAGCACCGGTGCCACGGTGTGCCATGGCTGGGCCGTGCCAGCTGCACCCGCTATTTATAACCCTGGCACTTACACAATTACAGCTTGGCAACTTACAATACAGGCCTGGAAATCAGAACACTTTATTTACCCAGCCAAAGCTTTATCGGTGCAGTTGGCTTTCCAATGAGGGAAGTTGAGTTTATGAAGCACTTCCTTGTAGGTGCCTGTCTGCCTTCAGGTGCCCTGAGCAGCATCTCCCTTCTGGCAGCACAGGCTGGTGGGAAACACGGAGGTAAATCCTTTGGCAGCACTCTCCATCTTCCAGGTCTTGCTGCACTTTTAACCTAATAAAGTCCTGATTCTAATTTGAGGCAGAAAATGCAACTGAAGGGGCGAACAGCTGTGGGTCCTGCCCCAAAGTGGGCACAGGTGCCTTGGACTGCCCCTAGGTGGTTTCTACCCACATTTACTGCGTGCTCCACTCCTTGTTCAGTTTTGACTTTGTCATAGTACTTTGCCAGCTGTATTGTGTGTCCTGGAGCCACATCTTTTTTAACAAATTACATTAAATTAAATCATAAGTAAGCTGAGTGGCTTCAGAAGAGCAGAACCCCCCCTTTAGTGCGCAGAACAAAACCCAGTGCTGCCTGCTTTGCGGTTTCCTTGGCAAGCACACAGCTCTGCTCAGCTGCCCCTCACTGGAGCAGCAACAGCCCTGTAACATCATCAGAACACAGGGCTGATTCTGAATTCGGGGGCAGGAATCACTGACACTGAACTTACAGACCCATTCCCAGCCAGCCTGTCCCAAGATGGGGGTCCTTGGAACTGTCCCCAGCATATTCCTAAACCCATAATCCCCAAATCCGGGATCCACCAGTGCCAAAAATTCCTGGTGTGGGTTTGCAATTCCCCCCATCAGCACTACTGCCTGCAGCATCACCCCGTGCTTTAAACAAAGGCACAGTTTTCCTTTCATTAAAAACATTCCCACGGATTAAAGATTTGGAGGCCACAGCAAAGCAAGTTAAACATTTACTTTCTATTAAAACATCTAAATGAGAAGATTAAAACCTGTTTTACATTTAACAGGCAAAGTCAAATCAGCATAGGAGCAGCTTAGTGCGTACTTAGAGCCAAGGCACTCTGATGTGCAGAGGTAATCAATTTACAGAGGGAGGGATTTCCTAAAACTACTCAGAAAGGGGTAAAAAAAATAGCACGCATAGATTTGAACAGATCTTTCCCTTCTGTCCCCATGGCTGCCTCCTGGAGCTGTTTTGCTGCAGCTCCAATCAGCTCGCTCCCACTGACAGCTCCTGCCCCAGATTCCCCCATAAAATATTTTCACAGCTGATTAGTCTATTTAGCACGTTGCACGCTTAAGCTCTTTTGTTTATTTTTCATTTGAGATGGCAGGAAGAGACGATCCAATGGAATGCAGAAGGGGGTTATTGACTGTGTTTAATGGCAACTGTTTGCAGGAGTAGCAGTTAGAGGTCACAGAGGTGACGCAGACACAGCTGACTGCTGCAGGAATTTCTGCTCTAATTTTCTAACATCCAAACAGACTCTGCCTGGTAACAGAAACCACTGAACTACAGCTGGTTTCTGCCAAGGCAGAATTCCCGGGGGAAGCTGAAAGTCTCCCTTTACAGGGCCAAAATCCAAGTCTATTTGTATTCGCCTGCAGCTCATCTAACAGCATTCGGATACGAGACCAGCTCTGTCCTGCCATGCGGCTGCTGAGGCAAAGCCCCCACTGCTGCCAGGCACCTCTTCCACAGTGTGTATGAGCCAAACTTTGGGATTGCCCATCCCACCAAAAGCGTTTTTTGGTATGTAATTTCACATGAGTGCCAAACCCACAGAGCAACACAAAGCACCATCACTGCTGGACACAGTCCTCCATCCAAACAGCTGGGATCCAAACCCAGGTACTGAACCGGCACATGCCGTGATGCCCCCATGGCCAGCAGGGAACCTCACAGGGACTTGCACACGGATCTCAGTGCCAGGATTCCAAGTGAGGTGCTCCAATGCAATGAGTAGCTGATTTTATACCCCCTCTCTACAACAGCTCCAACAGATCAGTTGATCCTGCTGCCATTAAAAGGAAGGGATCAGAGCTCCCACACTCCCATATAACAGAATTAGACTAAATGCCCCCACATGTCCTAGAGGTCATCCCAAAGAGAAGTCTCTTCTTCAGTTATATAATCCTCAGTTTCAAAAGTTTATTTTAAAAGTGAAAAGCAGCAGAAGGTAGTGAGGGGCAGAATGGATGTGTGCAGCCCCTGGGGTAGAGGGTTGTTTACTTTTAAATGATCACACAATTTCAGGGTGAAGCAGCATACAGCTAAAGGGAGAATCACATGAATGTGCTGCTTAACTGGCCTTGTCAGACAAGTTTTTTGGCATGAGTATGTATTATGCAAAAGGAATAATCCCTTTAACTAAAATATTTGGAAGAGGGTTGCACAGCCAGCAACAAAGGGAGGTTTTGCCGTTATTTCTCCTCTGATCGCATTGAATAAAATGGTCCAACTTACAAAATATTTTAGGACAGAATTTGGAGGCTGTCTCTACTTGGAAGCAAATGCATTTTGCCACTCGTGCAGACTAAACATACTACACGCAGACAGGAAAGCAGCTGGGCGCTCCAAGGCTCGCTGCAGAGAAGCCACAGATAATGCTCACAGGGGAAGGGTCCAGCACCAGCCACGAGCAGAAGGCAGGGGAACAGCCCTGGGACACTTTGCAGCTACCAAGCCCTGGACTCTGCAGCAGCCGAGTGTCGGTGCTGCCGCTGCCTCTGCTCACACTCGCACGCCGGACACGGAGCCCACAGCACGGCAGCGGCTGCTGCGGGCACCGCCGGCCTCCCCCGCGCCGCTCCCCGGGCACGGCCCAGGCGCTGCCCCCTCACAGCCACGGCGCTGGCTGCCCTACAATCGCCGTCTCCTCCAAGCCCTCATCTTCCCTGCAAACCTGCACATTCAGTGCCTTCGCAGCACCCTCCTGTGGGGATTCCGCGTCCGTACAGACACGGGGGCAGCTGCGAACGGGGCGCGATGGAAACTCTCCTCTTCCTCCTCCTCGTCCTCCTGCGGCGAGGCGGGCACGGGCAGCTCCGGCGCGCCAGCCCGTGCCGGCCGCACGCCTCATGTTCCCGGTACCGAGCGAGGCTGGATGGGCGAGGAGGCGATGCCAAAAGCACCGCGGCCAGTGGCACAGCCCGGACAGGCCAGGCAGCCGTGGGGGCTTCGGCCAGCGGAGCCCCCGGCACTGCTCGGCTCGGCGTGTTTATCTCTAACCTACTGGCTCACAAACCGAGCAGCGACAGGTAATGACAAAAAGAAGTAAAAATTAACAGATTTCTTTGCAGCAACCTCTGACATATACAAAGTGCTCCTCAACTCCTTCCCTGGGATGTGCAATTGCCCCCCATGGAGGATATCACTGCTTAAAAACCGCCTCGCAAAACCAGGGAAACCTTCATTTAGCAGAACCTCGTTTGGAACCACTTTTGCTTTAACACTTTTGTTTTCATGGTGATGCTGCATTTTCATTCAGATACCTTAAAGCCTTTTTGTCACAAGTCACAGTGATTTTGCACAACACTTTGCACCTTAATAAAAACCAAACACTGCACTTATTTTTAAGAGAAAGAAGACTTGAGAAAGTTCATAATTGTTATGTTACTAAATATTTAAGTTTTTAAAAAAATTGTGTTTTATCTACACTCTTAATTTACAGCATTCAGAGTGGTGCCAAGATACACAAATTCCAGATATTGCAAGAATACTGCAAAATTAGACTTGGATAAATCTCAAATCTGAGTCACTGATTGCCCTCCAGGTTACACAGTAATTTAACATCCTTCAGCATGTGACTTGCAGAGAGCACACAAACCAGTTCTCATGTGAAACGGGCAGTAAGAACATGGATATGGCATCATTCGCTTTTGAAGCCTCTCGCACCAAATTAATTCATCTTAATAGATGATGCTTCTGCAGGAACAAACTGAATTTTCTGCTTCCCAAATGAAGGATTTTCAAACAAGTCTGGCAGATGAGCATTAGGTAAAGCACAGACACACCTCTCTAGTTTAGATGCTCTAAAGCAATGCAAGAGCAAATCGTGGGAGAGATGATAATCCCTCATCTACTTTTTCCTCCACCTAAGTTCTTTCCATACCCTCACTGCCTGGCAATGAACACTTTCACCTATCAGGAGTGGCACATTGCTCCCATCCCTGGAGCACTCAAGTATCCTGTCATGGAAAAGAACAGGCCAGAGAATCAATCAATCAGACAGAAGCTGTCAGAGAAGAGCATCTAGTCTGGAAAATTCAGGTGCAAAACTGCAATTAAAGACTGCCTTCCCATTGCCAGAAAGCCTTTCCAAACCATCATTCCGGACAGGAACGAAAACCTTCTCTTGAAAGTTAAAAATTCATTGCACTCGTCAAACTCTGAGAAAGGAAGAACTGTTCAGCTACTAAATTCTGCAGGCATAACTGAGCCTTGCTCTTCCAGGGCAAAGAAAGGCTGAGGCTGATGGGAAGCAGGTGTATGGAGGCTGGAGGCAAAGGCAGAAAATCCATCCAGCAGAAGCAAGGAAGGCAGGGAATAAGATGTGGCAGAACAGAGCAGGCAGAGCTGCAGCAAGGTGGACCAAGCACGATTTTTGTTGTTACTGTGCCATGAGGTCTGTGACCAGGGAAGGCAGGGATTGCATAGGAGAGGAGACTCTCATCATTACCTGGATATACAGTGTGACTTATTACTACCAACAAAAACTACAGCACCTTCCCAGCAGCAGCAGGAGGATTTTCTGGATGAGAACACTCCATTTCTACCTTGAAGAATATCAGTTCTTCCTCCACTACCCAGCCCTGCTCAGGGGATAGTAGAGCTATTCCCAGCTACAAAGAAAGTGTGTCCTAAATAAACGGAGAAAGGCAAATAAAATGTTTGATAATAAAGTCTTGAAGCTGTAGGCTTTTACAGGAGGGAAATAATCTCCACAGCTGGAAGGACACCTCTCCTGGCATCAAGGTCAGAACTTCTTAAGGAATAAGAGGCCACTAGGCAGCACAGACTGGCCCCAACCCAAGTGGTACCTCGGGAGCAGTTCCCTGGCTGCTGCCTTCACATATCCCCAAGAGGAAAAGCAAAGCCACAGCATAAACCCTGGCTATCAGATCATATGTGGCTCCAACTACTGAATCAGTAATTCCTCAGCCCACAGCCGTGTAACACACGAGGGTGGAGGGGAACGAGAAATGAGCAGAGGGATCTGGGTGACAGGGCAGCAGAGCTTCTCACTGGGAACACATCCTGTGACACGGCACCTCCCAGGCCCCTCGCAAAGAATGGAGAAAAGCAAGTTGTAGTATTTGTTTCATATGTTCATCGCAACAGGAACATCAGCCAGATCTAGACTAGGTCCAAGGGATAATCACTGTAATTAGCACTTCGTTCATATAATTACCAGCAGACCCTGTAACATTTTACAATGGAGGTAATTACCCACATTTTACAGCTGAGGAAACAGATACAGTGCAGGTGAGTAACTTAAAAGAAATCATCAGTGAAACTGTGGCACAGCCAGAGGCTGCAATTATCCTTATTCCCAGCCAAGGCTCTCCCCAATAATCCATGCTGAATTCACTTCTGTCTTGTGGGAAGGAATCCAGAGAAAATAAACACAAACTGGAATTTCCAATGTCTAGAAGAGCTGAAAAGCAGACAAGCCAAACCTGAAGGAGAAATAAAAACACATGTTTATCACTGAGCATTTTCTGAGCTGAATGTGCATCTAAGAGCGGGGAACAGGCAGAGGACCCTGCTCTAGCAGACACAAAGCCAATGCAGGGTGTCAAGGGCTACAGCTCTACTTCTGAAGCAGAGGAAAAGCAGAAGCACAGGAGAGGGTCAGGGCTGGCTGCCCAATGGCGCCAGCTCAACCCCTCAGCCATCAGAGTCCTTAATGCATGTCGAGAAGTTAGAGATTAAAGCAGGAGCAATAATTAAATTATTTAAGGACTTTGAAAACCAACATACACCCAGAGCAGCAAGCAGGGTGATAAGCCTGAGAAATTCACCCCCACCCTAAAGAGAACCTCCCTGCTGAGTGGCTGCCCCAACAGCCAGTGAGGCCAGAGCAGCACCCAGGCTGCCCTGGAAAGGGGGAATTCCCTTCCCCTCTGAGCACAAGAGCAGTGGGAGCAGCAGGATCCAAGCCTAGAACCCACCAGCCCTGAAACATGAGGAGGGTTAGCTGGCACTTGGTCAGTTTATTGCATAGGGTCAGGTGCTGCATGGAAATCTGTGTTTTCCCCAGCAGTCTTGGGCAGGAGATACAGACCTGTCCTGCACCTCTGGATGAGTTTCAGTGTCAACAGAAAATGGTGTGTTTGTGCTGACCAATACATCTGATTTCCAAAAGAAGTCAGACCAAAGTGAGCAATTAGCTGCTGCCTATGTTTTATTAAATAAGCAGCACATGCAGATGACACACAGGTGTCTATTAGGTTGAATAAAGCAGATTAGGTTAATCCAACCCCAGCTGCATTACCTGAACTGCAAGACATGCAACGCTCTGAATCTTGTACGTGTGCCAAGATTTCATTTCAGCCCTTCAGCCTTCTGTTAAGGTTAATACATAAAAGCCTCCAGCAGCAGAAGATATTGCATAGATTTCAAAATTAAGACTTGTTTCAGGAGTGGATGTTGTCAACATTCTGGCTTTGAGTAACAGAAAAACCTCGTAAGCAGGAACAAATCTCTCAATAGAGTATTCTTTCAATATCTAAACAGACAAATGTTTTGCTTTGCAAACATTTTGCAGCATTTGTGTAGTTCTTTGATTAAGTGTTTGATGAAAACATGTATTTGAGTTACTGCTCAGTGAAAAACAAGCTCAGGAAAAGTGAATTAAGTTCCATCATCTCTTGCCATCCAAGGGTCAGCTGTTGCTGTTCCTGCTGTATCCAGCAGCACTGCAGCAAAAATAAGATTTTACACTGGGGCAAATAGCAGTGCTGTTGCTGGGTCAACAAAGCAGCTTTTCTTACCAATGTTTACTGTGTTTTAAAGATGAAATGGGGGACAATTCCTATCTCCCCCTTCCCAAAGGTTGGACCTCCTCCTCCCTCAGCATCTCTAGCATCCTGGAAGCCCATGCAATAGCTGAACAGGCATAACCCATGTTATTTACACCAATTACTGGGAATAACCATCTGCATCTAACACAATACGTGAAAATATCACAACAAAGCATGCACCACTGTCATCCCACCACCTTGGGAGCTACACCCGGAGAATGCCATGGGTCACAGTGCTTACCTTATGAAAGAAGGCAGGATGGACATGAGAAAACATGAAATGAGACAAAAAAAAAAAAAGAAACAAGACATTCTAACCATCTTTTAAGTTCTGTTTTTTTTTTATTATTGACTCCAATTCCCAACATCAGACATTTTTATTTCACTTCTTCTTTTTCCCTGCTATTTGTTCTAGCAGGAGGCAGCCAACAGCCAGCCCTCTGCACAGGGAAGGAGATTTCCTTCAGTTTCCAGACATTTAAATAAAGGTTTTTAAGAATTGCTGCCCTGGAAAGTCAGGGCATTCACATCTAACTGCTGCCAACATAAAATATGTGTTATGAGGAGAAAAAGAGTCTTCAAGGGGTTTTCTTGGGCAAAGTAAGTATTTTTTCCCACTGAGTTTTAAAAACCCTGTTCTGGAGACTGGAGAAATGGTTTAAGATGGTTTCTGGAGGATTCTTCTTCTCCTCAGGATGACAGGTAGCATTAAACCCAAGCCAAAGCCAAATCTCAGCTATCCCAGACAGGCTTGGTGAGAAGCAGCAGTCTGTGTACCGGAACTGACAACTCCAGGTCTACAGAAACAATTACAGCTAAAATTTGGAACAGGAGGGGAAAGGAAAATCCACCTGAATGCTTCAAGCACTGATGGAGGCTGTGGCAGTCCAGCACAGTTCATAGCCACAAGGTCAGAGAAGCTCACACAGTAACACAGAGGTGCTGGGCAGGGAATTCTGTGAATACTGGATCTGCCACTAATTTTAGCAGGCAATTCTGCCACACAAGGGAAGTTTAAAAACAGGGATCTTGTGGTTAAGCACAGAGATCCGTGCTGGAAATACCTTTCTCAGGCAGGGATGCCAATTCAAACCTGTTTCCTGAAGCAGGTTCTGGTGTTGATGGTGCATCCTCACTAGATGAACCAGGTAGAGCCTGCTAGGGCTGAATCCCTCGAGACTCACAGAGGACTTGAGGGGGAAGGAGACAACTCAGGCTCAGCCCTGGAGGTCAGCAGGACCCCCAGACAGGGGAGCAGAGCCAAATGCAGTCCAGTTTCCCTGGGGAAAGGGTCAGCAGGAGGGTGTTCAGGGGAGCTTCAGGCTCCTCCAGAGGCCAGGCACCAGCAGAGTCCATGGCACTATGTGAACAGCTCTCTACAATTTTAATCTGTAGTCCTAATGAATGATATAAAGTTTTATAAGCATCAACAAGGCTCTGAGAAGACCTAAATCCATTTCAGTGCTCATTTAGCAGCTTCATCTGTGTGCAATTAAAACTTCAGCATTAAATGTTAGAGAATAAAATAATGAGACACTTAAAAAGTAATCTGTACTACAGTGGGCCGTGCTCAGTGGATTTCATATGATCATTTACCAGATAAAAATAGAATCTGGCCAAAATCTGTCTTATCCACTGCTTCCCTTTCAAGAGGAAAATGGAAAGAGCCAACTAAGCTTTGGGGGCTTTGCCATCCCACGTACACACAACGCTGCTTCCCTAAGCACAGCCGTGCCTAAAGCACAGCTCCAAGCATTGATAACTTCCCTTTGGGCTCCAATGATAACAGAAAAATAAATGCAAATTGAGTTTCAAGTGAGATTTTCATTTTGGTCTGAAGCCTAATCTTTTATTAAAACAGCTATCAGTTTGGAGCTGATGGTTAGGAAAAGTTAACTTCAAGACAGGAAAAAAAATTTTAACAGCAAAGAATAGTTCTTATTTGTAAGTGTATCTGAAATGCTCCCAAGGTTACTTTAAGCTACAAAAGTTGACTAGAGGGGGACACAGATAGGCCATGGACAGGCCACAAGAATGGGTTTTACTGAACAAAACAACTGTAGAAAAAATGTGAACTAAAAGCAAAGATGTACATAAATATCAAAATAGATTGAGTGGGAGAACACAGATCAAAAGAAGTATTATACAGGCAACATACACACAATTAAACTTAAAAGAAGCAAAAACCAATGAAAAATACATATTTTATTAATAACTGAAATAATGTTTATTCAAGAAAAGGCAACATTGGGCATCCTCATAGAAAAGAAAAAAGACATCTGGGGAGGTCAAAGAATGCTACAGTTTAAAATGATGAAATGTTACAGCTTACACACCAAAATTAAAAATGAAATGAAATTAAAAAAATGAAATGGTTACCAAAGTAATGCAGGTCAAGGGATCAAAGGTGAAGGGTCACACACTATTAAAAAGAAATCCAAAAGGGCGTCTGCATCAAGATCTCTGCAAAACAAAGGAGCTTCAGTGAGTAAAACTAGAACCTTCTACAGAAGCACATCAAAGCTCTGCACTCCACACCCAGCCCAAGCAGCACACTCGGCTGCTCTCCTGCGCCAGTGGCTGCTGCCCCTCCTGCAGCCATGTTGGGCAGCTCCTGTTTCCAGCCACTTTGGCTTGTTATTATTAACCTCCCTGCAGACAGGCTCCTTAAAGTTTTCCCATTTCCACGTTGGAGCACTGGTTTCTTGTTTCACAAACTGTTTTCAGCACCGAGGGCACGAGGCTGCGCAGCCCCAGCATCAGCTGCAGGTCCTGCACTGGCACTGACCCCTACCTGTGCCAAGGAGGCTCTGCTTAGGTCAGAACACTCCTGGCTGTCAACACAACTGTTGGATGGCTGCTTTTCAGAGAAAGATTGACATGCTTTTCCAACAGTTTTCTTTATCCACTGTAACTGTGGAAATCTGGTAATTATTGACACACACGCACACTGAACCCCTCACATTGTAACGTATTGCTTTAACACTCCAATAAAAAAGTAATTCAAATGTGGTTTCCAAGACAAAGGCCTCTCCTCCTGGAATTTCAATTACACAGAAGCTATAAAACAACCTTTGGTGCCCATTTCCAAGCAAGATGCAGTCAATTATCTATACTAAATTTATGCAGGGAACGTAATATTTACATCAGATAACTTTTGGAGAAAGACAACCACCAAGGGCATTTCATTCCTCTTCATTCCAGCATCCCTCCCCCTGCCTGGCAAGGCATTAAGTTTTGGGATACTCTTATCTGGACCAAACCAGCCCTGTGCTTGAAGCCAAGGAAAAAACTCCCTGCACAAAACCCTGCAAGGGTTTTTGTAAGGCAAAGAAGCCCCCAGTGTCAGAGAATCACCCACTGAGACACAGCACAAGGATCTAGTCTGCCTGGATGTTTTTCCAAAAATGTCTCATCTTTCCATGTCATTCCTGCTTCATGTGTGTCACAGTCAGGAACCTGCTGAAGAATGCAAGAAGGTCCTTATTCCCTCAGCAACCGTGTCTGGCAAACCCTCCTGCTAAAGCTGCTGCTTGTTGACCTTAAAACTCAGTTCCTGCCATTATTTCCAGCATTTATCAATTCCAGTTTCTGTGAGCCAAACCAATAAGTCCACGTTTCTGCTGTTCCCTCACTGCTGTGCTGGGCTGCCTCCTCTCACCACAGCTCACACTGCAGATGTGCCAGACAACCTCGATATCAAAGAAAGCACTTTGGGAACCCAGCAACTCTGCAATAACTCAACAGCACGGACACAGACTTGCAGTGACTCATCAGATAATTAAGTCTGAAGGCATCAACATGAGTTGTGTGACCAGGAAGACCCCAGAGCTCAGGAAGCTCAGAGGTGCATGACGGGGACATGCCTGCAGGACCACAACTTCTTAGGTAACAGGAAGTTTGCAAAGATGAGTTTTAGACAACTCCAGGAATATTTTAGCCCTGGGACAACAATGGGGAGGCACAAACCCAAGGTGGGACACAGGGCTCTCCAGTGCCTGGCTCAATCCAGGGCTCTGTGCTGCTAACAGCTCCCAGCTCCTGCTGTCTGTCAACAACAGGGCACAGACAGCAGATACAAAGGAATGAGCACAGAGAATTGGGTTTTCTTTCCCCCCATTGCAGTGGATTATGCCCTCTCCTGCTGTCCCTAAGACCCTGTTCCCCACAAAGACCACTGCTTCTTTCCTTTCCCTCTTTTCCTTAGGTAGTGCCCCAGCAGAAGATAACCCTTGCTTTCATTTGCATTAATTTTTCCTTCATATCTAGTTTTTCTTTCTAATCTAAATTCTCTGATTTTTCTCTTCCAAATGAAACAGTCACCCTTAGAAGCAGCAAACCTGAGACCAAGATGACAGAATTTCAATCTCCTACAAAATACAATCTTCTCAATTCCCATTCATTTCCCAAATAAACCAATTCCTGCGTACATGCCAGGCCCTGGCAGAGAGACTGAGTTTCTAAATTGACTTTGTTGTACCATTTTCCTTGCCTAACACGGAAGTACACCTTGTGTAACACCGGTGAGTATTTTACTCAGTGCTGTGCAAGCCAGAGACACAGACACACAATGCAGTGGTACCTACCACTACTGCTGGTGTTTCTGCGGATAAACAGGTAAATACTAACTGAATTAATCCACTTTCTTGACTCCCTCATGTTTCAAGAAGAGTTTCCATAACTGGCAACTCCAACTTTTTATTCCCCACACACCAGATTCCACTTTCACTTTTGATACTACATTTCAGGATAATCATGTACAGTTAACAAGGACGAGCCACAACAGATGACAGGCTAGGAAAAGCACACCAGATCCATCAACAGGAGGAAATAATACTCCACCTTATCTTCCCACAAGACAAATGATTTAGAGCCACTGTACAGCCACTGTCCAGGTATCTGGACACATTTGTTGCTGAACTATGGTCATCTACAACACCCATTCTGTGAAGGAACCTGGAAGTATCAAACAGCAAAAAACCCTAATACCACTGACCAATACTCAGAGGTACTGTGACAGGTCACTAACGATAGTCAGGTGGGTAAATACCATCAACATTTTATACTTTGTGTACAATATGCTAAAACTAACTGTGAAGGGTTTTTTTCTTTAAGCTATTAGTAAGTGTAAAAAAGTTAATTAGTTAATTTAATTTATTCAAAAGAGTTTAACTTGGAGTTTAAAAAAAAAAAGTAACAAGGGCAGTGAATTATTCCAAACCCTCCGTTTGCTCTGCTTTACAGGAGTCACTCCAATTCCACCACTCTGACATACTAACTGCCCAGCATTACAAGATCAGCTCTTTTTCACTGGCCCTAACGTGAACCAAAGGGAAGGGGAAAAAAGCCAGGTTTTCCTAAGAGGAAGATGAGGATCTGTGTTTGAGCATGAACAGGTATTACTGCCCTTGTTCAAAACCACCCAGATTGGTCGGTAACCTTCCAATATTGCTCAATCCTCAGCCTGCTCACAGCAGTCACTAGGGCTGTAAACACAACTGAGGAACCGCAAACACAATGCCAGCAACACATTCCTGCTTTGCACATTTCAGTAAAGCCCAGGATTTCATTAATTTCACAAAACAAACCCACAATTAAGTGCTTGTGTTGGAGAAATTGCCGTCTCGCTCACCGATCAGCCTCAAAGCCCAACCACATGCGCAGCGGGAGGAGCCGCCCCCACACGCCAGACAGCCCCAGTCAGGTGTACCAACACTTCCACTGCTCTGCTCACGCTGCAAACACTGCCTCCCTTGCATTTCACTTGCTGGGCTCTTTCCTCTTTAAAGCAAGTGGGGTTCCTCACATTGCTGCTGGTGGCCAAGAGGAGGGGCAGGCTCTGGAGGAACAGAACCACGACTGGCAGTGCAGGCACCCAGCTCGCTGGTGACAAAGCCAGGTGGGACAAAGTCTCTCTGAGGCACAGCACCTCACAGACCGTCAGCACTGAAATAAAGGGTGAGAACCAGCACTGGCACTCTGGATTTTATGGATGCTCTGGCTGCTCCAGCACTCAGCAAACATTTTGCTCCCAACAAGATATCACCTGCCATTCCCAAACCCTTGCTGTAATGTGCCTCAGTCCCCAGCTCAGCACCACGCCAAGGGCACCTCCAGGTGCCAGAGCAGCAGGGGCAGGAGGAGCTGCTATGTGGGAGCACACACAAGCTGGTCTGCAACCACTTCCCTTCTGCTCCTCCAGTGAGGGATCGTCAGGTGGAATAGAAACCAACAGCATTTCTAGTAACAGCATTTGCCATTACCATTGGAGTATTTTATACTGGGATCACGTGGGCAGCAGGCAATTAGTCTAAATTCAATATTCTTATTGCTTTTGAGAAACCCCAGAGCTGACACAGACTGTGAGGATGTCCCAGCCCTGGGAGTGCTCCTAAGCAGACACAGGGCTCTCCCAACAGCTGCCAGCAGCCTCTGGCTTTGGAAACCTGAGCTCCAGCTGAACACATCTGAATGAATTGATGTAAAGCATTTAAAAAAGTATGCTGGACTTCAGGGTCCACAGGGAGCTATACTGAACACTGCTCCTTTTCCACGGAGTTTTGCCATATTGAGGGGACACTGTGACCTAGACCAACAACCCTTCTCTGCTCCAGCTGGGCTGGTGACACAAACTGGTCCCATACACTTGCTCAACACCACATATTTG
Source organism: Camarhynchus parvulus (assembly GCF_901933205.1). NCBI lineage: Eukaryota > Metazoa > Chordata > Aves > Passeriformes > Thraupidae > Camarhynchus > Camarhynchus parvulus. The sequence goes on from NC_044591.1 coordinate 4,240,040, forward strand.
TAACACGTTCAGCTACTTTGGTGAATAAGGAATGGACTGGAACCGGCAGTGCAGAGTTACAATACACCACACCTTAAAACAAGGAGGTTTTTAAAGTTTTCTGATTTAAAGTCAATTCTAAAAGGTACTTAGAAAAATTAAAAGGGAGGAAAAGACAAAGCAGTAGCAGTAGCCCTGCTGCTGGGTCTGCAGCAGAGCAGGGCTGGGATGTACAAACGTGCGGCGACAGGAGCCGTGCGGTGACCAGCTGCCCGCCACTCAGCCCAGAGGAGCCAGAGGAGCAGGCAGCAAGAATTCATTGCTTTCACCTCCTCTCTGCCAGCATTTCAGAGCATCACAGCCAGCCCCAAGGCTCCAGACTCGCTCTCCCTATCAGTCTGGGTCCCTCACGTCCCTCAGGCAGTTCTCCAAAGCTTCAAGATCTTCTCTGTGCTTTAGAGAAAAGATGGCAAATAACTCGTTGTCAAGTGAAAAGGAGAATGTCACTGTCATGCGAGCAAAGCAAGGACGCCAGAGCACATCGAGATGTCAGTGAACACGCGACTCGGGCCCCCAGGCAGCAGAGGCTGAGGGTTTCCTCCTATGCTAAATAATGCTCAAATACAGTTTCATAATTGCATTATTTGAATACTCTCCCAAGCAGTATCTGAGCCTAGTGACTGCAAAATGTGGATGCTGGCTGACTCTAGAGAGCAGGGCAGTTCTGCCATGCCCCCCCAGACAAGCCTAAGCACATGGAGCAATTGCCGCTGGCTTTTTCTACCATGGAAGTTCTGGGCTTCTCCCAATAGACTGTAAATAGAGAATCCTATTGGAACCAAAGCCCAAGATAGCATTTTACATTTCCAATGTTTAACTTTTTCTTCTTTCTCGCACCGTGTCATTAAGTGTTTACAAGGATGATTAATGACTGCGGCTGCCAACTGTTAACGAACGGCATCTCTGTTCAGAGCTGCAATCCGGTGTCTGGCAGGCACTGTGCACAGACAAGGTTACTCCAACCTCCTTGAGCCCCAGCACCCCGGGAAGCTCCCACTTCCCAGACAGAAAGCAGCGGGATGCATCTCCTGCAGACAACATATCTTGCTGCCCAAAGTGACTAACAGTAATGAGGTACCACCTTCATCACCTCTGTCAGGGGACACAAGCTCAGCTGGGGCACCTGGAGGGTGGCTCTGTGCAGCCCTGCTTTGAGAACCCAGCCCTGCTCCCATGGAAGGGAGCCGACATCCAGTGCTCCCAAAATTCTCACTCAAGGTGTGCTGCCAGCATGTCGAGCCAGAAGCCTTTGCTCCATCCACTCACTGAAACCAAAGTGGATCTACATTTCACAAAGCCTAAAATGGTTCAGAGTGAACAACAACTAAACCCTTGGAGTGAGGAACTCCCTCACAAGCACAAAGCACTGCAGAAGTTTCTCGCAACTAACTCATCTGTCTTAATGTGAGAAATAATATGAGAGCCCCGTCTCTATCCTCTCCCAGAGCTGGAGAAATAAGCACAATGCACCTTTACAGGCATTTCAAAAATGTAAATCTGTAATTAAATTGCTAGGCTTAACTTAAGATTTTCTATGTCTGGTAAAAAAAAATTGAATTAGACGGAACACTTCCTTCAGTAGGAAATATAAAACCGCTATAAACTTGATTTAAGACAAGATGACATCTTGGTATGGAAATGTATTTCCATCAAACATTTCAGTTGCAAATGCACAATCTGATGGAAAGCAAGCATCTCAATAACATGTTTGAACCATTTTTAAGCGCTCCATTTCTCTCGCTGCTCATCACGTGATTTTACTACATGTGAAGTAGTAAAATCACAGCCCACCCAGCTCTCAGAGGACACAGTTTCTCCCTCCCAACTACCCAATCCTGAGTAACATCCAACCATCATTCTCAAGCTGCAGACGTAAGTGCTCAGAAAAAGCTATTTGTGGTGTTCCCATGGTGATGCTCTACCCTGGCTGCCCCCTGACCTCTGCATCAGCAGCACCGAGGACCCAATGGAGTCCAGGCCCAGTGACTGCACATGCTCACCCTGCTGCCCACCACCCCCACAGCTGGGAACACCTGTGTGCCAGGCTTCAGGGCCACCAGAGACAGGCAAGAGCCGTGTTCAAGGCTCCTTGAACCATCCCCATGCAAAGGAGCACAAAGGGAACATTTAGGAGTTGGGTTGTGACAGGGTTAGGGGGTTTGGCCCTCACCATCCTGGGGATGAATCCAACACCAATGTCTGCTACACTCACACTCTGCAGCTCGTGATGAGACTCCTGTGACTGCTCAACACACACCGTTTGAGGGAGGACAGCATTGTCACACACATTCAGATCTGTAGTTTAGGCATTTCACTTATTTTCCACCTTTTACTAAACCTCCCTGTCCAGGAGACGCCTCACACACAAGACCAGGGATTCTGAAATCAGTACAAAAATTCTGGAAATACCACAGTATAAAATACAACTTTTTCTTCTCTACTTTACAACTTCTCTCTTCACTAGCACAGGCAGAACACCTGTGTACTCAGATGAAAAAATTTATTCCCTCAGGAATGCCTCGGGAATGTAGTCCAACATTATTATTCAATTATACCCTAAGAAAATTTCAAGTTTTATAACAGTGCACAGAATTAAACTTTCAGATTGGGGGTGGGGAAGGCAGTAAAATCTGGAAGCTCAGCTCCTTCCTCCCCCATAATTAACACAAATTTCCAAGACTTCATCTAAGCATAAGACTCTGGCTTTTTCTATTTTTTTCCCCCCTCTGAGCTAATGGGGCCAAAAAATCTCAGGCCACAAGAAAAGTTCTTTCATTTAAATCATGCAACAGGGATACTGCACCAGCCACACCACACCACACAGGCTGGCAGAGCCAGCACAAGCTACAACCCATGGACAGACCCAGCTCCACATCCCCATGGCATAACAGCCTCAGTGAGAGATTTGTGAAGAGGGGATACAAATGAGAGAGAGGAATCTGACATTCAGTAAGACTGGCAGGGGCTGAGTCTGTTTTTAATGTCCCAGCTGATGACCTGTGTCTATCAGCAAACAATCCATCAAGAATTACAGCACCAGACAATCCCACCAGCAATACACTGGCGAGCACCAGCAGAGCCACTCACTCCCCGCTCCCCAAAACACTGACACAACCCTCAGGAGAACAGCCACACTCCCAAATTCTCCTCCTAACTTAATACACCACACCAAGCACCTGCATGTTCCTGCTTTTGCTCATGAATAATAACAGTTTTCAGCTGCATAATGAACTGTGCCATATCCTGTACTCATAAGAAGCTCCACACACCAATCCTACCCAAAGCCACATGTGCACAGAGTTCTGCACTGGGGACAGCAGCAACATTAAAGTGACTAAACCTCATCCCAAGCAGCTCTTTCCAGTAAGAGGGAAGAGCATCATTCTGTCACAAACCTATGCAGAGCTTCCTTGCCCCCAACTGTGTTTGTCCAAACATCATCTGCCACAGCCACTGGAATTGCCACTGCTCCATGCCCTGTCCCCATTAATACAAACACTATCACAGAATAAACAGCAACCCACATTTTGTTATTTACATTTCAATTCAAATGACCCAAGACAAAAACATCTACACAAAAAAAGCCAAGGCCAGCAACTGTCCTGAAGACCCAATTCATTCTATCACAGTACTGGGTATGTTAAAAATAAATACCTGATTGTAACTTCCAGACACTAAAAGGAAGAGGGGTAAGGACTCCAATTTTGAAAAATACACACAGTCACTGCTCTGTGATTGATTCTACACTCAGCAAACACACACAGAGAAGTGAGCTGTGTTTGATCCTGCACTCAGCTGCCACTTGCAGGTGCTAAACTCGGGAACATAGGTTCTGTTAACAAGTTTACATCTACAAACGAGGGATCAGAGGAACAGGACCAGTCAGCTCTCAACAAGCAGACACTAACTGAAGTGGATTTCCTCTATTATTAAGTGATTCCCATAAATATGGCAAAGCTACACTAAGACAGAACTACTAAAAACTAAAACTACATACTGTGGGTATTGCCATGGGACATTCAGCATTGCTGCACAGCAGGAATAAAGCCTAGGGATTGTAGAGCTACCTGGGCTGTTCTTTAACTTCACCATGGCCCACAGAATTTAAAATACTTCTTTTTTATTTAAATTACCCCACCATAATGCAGCAACAGGTGATCTGTGAACCAGCATGCCCAGAGTAACTGGATTCCAGTAAAAAAAACCCAGTTCTGCGTTTTCCTTATTCTAAATGAGATTACTCAGACTGAGGTAAGCTGGTTATTTCCCAGGATCCTGTATGGCAGGAAAGAACACACTCCACTTTTTTCTTCAGAAGTCTTCAAGCACAGGAAAGTAACACTTTATTCATCAAGGTACAAACACACCTATCTAATTTTAAACCATTTTGAAACAGGTCATTAAGGTGATGTGAAATTTGACTGTGAGGCATGTAACACACGTGAGCAATAGACTCCTAGAAGTCTAAAACAGAAGTCAACTTCCACATCTGCCTTCAAGTCTCACTTAAAGCTTACTTTCAGTACGTATTACGACTTATTATTTATGGAAGAGGTTCCAGAGCCAGGGAATTCATATCCTGTAACTTACATGGCATGCTCTCACAAAACAATCCATAAGCATTAAGTAAGCTGGTACATTTAAGAATAAGAGATTTAACTACCTCATTAGTGTTCCAGCGGTGCCTCTCTTTCGGTAAACTTGAACATTTTGGTAGACATTCAAGCAGCTTCTTCGGTAAAAAGATTTTTACATGACTGCCATTGCTGTTCCCATGATCATCTAGAAAAAAAAGAGGAGACTTATGATGTACACATAGGAGAATGGGTGGTTGCAACCAGGAGACTCAAGCAACCACAAGACTTGGAAACCCCCCAGTTCCCCTGTCCAAAAAGAAAAATTTGCCATGCCAATAAAGACAAATAACAACTTTCTGTTGAAACCGCAACTTTATTTCAGAAATATAAACACAGTTTTATTCTTTCCAGTTGCAAAGTTTTAGAAGAATTTCAATGGATTTGGACAAAAGGAGCCTGTGTGTGCTTACCTGTGCCTATTTTAGCTCATTATTTCCCTCAGTGGCAAATTTTACAAGCAACAGCAACAAAACACTGTAGAAGCTGTGACCACAGCGGCACGACCTGCCAGGGAAGTCATAAATGAAGTTCACACTTGACAGGATTTGCAAGTAAATAAGCACAGAGCCCCAGCACCTGCTATAATTTTGTCAAGCTGCAGCAGAAATGCAACTCAAGGTCTATTAGTTCATTTAAAACTAAAACACACCATACCTGATTAAACCCAGATTACTTCTATTTCCATTCACAACTCAAAGTAAATGCAGTTTCTCAATATGAGAGGGAGGAAGAGGGATGGAATTTTCCTACCTCACCATGCCCGAGGGTCTCAAAAGCAGAAATACTAAATAATACAAAATTATTGGTTTTTATTGCTAAATATGTAGAAGGTGCATCAATTCCCCTTAAAAGACCTAAGTCCCAAAAAGTCCTGCAATCCCACACCAGCAGCACCTTGAAGGTGTCTATCACCTTCTAACACCATCAAAAGAATCAAAGCACCCATGAAATGCACGTATTTATCAACCAAATCAGTCCCTACAGGAAAGGGAACTGAAGCAGCAGCATAACAGAGACCAGCCTCAATGAAGAACTCTATCAGTTCTCTCTCCAAACACATCATAGTCTCTGTCATCTTCCACCAGCCTCATGCACCCCATGACAGATCCTGGACAGTGCTACACAAGCACTACAGTTACTCACTGGCATTTTACCCTACAAAATTAATTTATAGTAATTTCCCACTTGAAAATGTACAGAAAAAGGATATTAACTTCATTTTACACATCTAATCATTTTATATCATAAAACACATGCCAGCATTATGACAAAACTCCTCTGCAATTCCCTACAACACAGACATTCCCTGTGACCTGCAGTGAACCCGACAGAGCCTGGCCCACGATCATTCTTAGAAATTACTTAGGAATTGCAGAGACTTCACACCAGCAGCCAGACATCCCTGGTATTCTTAAAGCTTGATTAGACTCTTGGATGTGTCAAGTTCAACAATATACATGCTGTTAAATCAACTGCTCGTGCAAGCCCAGCAGATGAGTTTACAAGATAAGCAGCGATGTGTATGATAAACGTGAGCTGCTCTGTAATTTGTGAGTCCTGCACGCTCCCTGAGTTACTGGGAACTTTACTGTGAGCCTGTGTTGGACTAAATCAACGGGCCTGCAACTTCCCAACTTCTTCCTGGGCAAGGAGTAGCCAAGCAGGATTGATCTCTGCTGGACTGCTAAAGAAATCAGGGAGAGGGTGCTCTCCATTATACCACTCCAAGATTTCTATTTGAATACTGAGTATTTCAGACCATGACTCTGATGCCTTCAGTTCTAGCTTTCTTATTATCCAGATTCTGTACTGCATTAGTATATAACTGAACTCCATATAAAGTGTTATCAAGTTCTCCTCACAGTTCAGTCACACAAAACAATCCTGGTTCCAGCACCAGAACCAAGGACACTGTTGCAGCTTCAGGCCCAAAATGTGTAAACAGCGAATTGAGGAGAGCAATCTGGGAGGATGGGACTGCATAACCTGAAGCTGTAATCAGACAATCCCAATATGGACATGGACCAAAAGTTATAAAAGTGTGAAAACTTGTGACCCAGGGTCCACCTTGGGTGTAGCCTCAGTCAGGCTCTTGTACAGCCCAAGGTGTATCCTTGGAAGGCCTTTTAATAAATACCTAATTTATTCCTTTAGCACTGTCTAGCCTCTGTTCTAGGTAGCCTCACAAGGTATCAACTCTACAGGGCTTTTTGGGCACATCCTTTCCCTTCCCCAGCCAATGCTCTGCACATATGACTGTCACCACTATTTCCCTGCACTTGGGCCACTCAAAGCCTCACAGACACCAGAGTTGTGATAGCTGGGGTTATCCACAAAAACACAACTTGCCTGTGGCAAAGACCAGAGCCAGGCAAGGCCTGCCATGCCAGCAGCTCCCAGCCATCTCCAGATCCACCTCCCAATGCAGCCAATACTCATTTCCCACTCCCTGCATTCATTTTACACCACTTCCATTTCTCATTCAAAACACTGCATTGCTCTACATTCAATTCATTAAGGTGCAAAGTATTTTACAGCACACATTATTGCTTTTATCAGCCAAACTACATCCCAGTTACATCTCATCAGCTTATTTTCCATGGGCACATTTTAATTGACATTAATTGTATTACTTCCCCTTACCTCCGTATCAGTCAAGCCCTCTATCACTCATTCCATTATTTTGCAGGGCTGGCAGACCTTAATTATTCAGCTCGTTTTATTAACTTTCTTCCATTGTCATCAATTATCAGTATTATTAATCCAGAAAGTGCCTATGGATAATAGAGCCCTTTAAAATGTTTTGGTAGAAGTTGTCAGTAGAAGTTGCTGACGCTAAACCTTCCAACTCCTGTTGTTAGCATCTCTCACCTTCTGTTATTACAGCAATGGAAGGTCATTCTCACCATCCTGTAACACAACTACATCTCACGGATGCCTCCCTTTTCTGCATTTAGCAATGGCATTTCCTCACTCCAAAAAAAATCCCCTGTGTGAAAAACAACTGCCTCCTGCCTCGATCCAACCAGGTTTTCATTATGGACTCCTCAAGCCATGTGGTCAGAACAAGACACAACCATCACAGTATGGGATGCAAGTCCTAAATCCAGTGACCTCCAAACCAGGTCTGACCTTGGAAAAGGATGAAAATCAGCCAACCAGCTATGAAGTGAAGAACACATAGCCCCAAACGAGGTACACACATTTGCCTTCAAACTTGCTTCTCAGCCCTCTGGAATCACCAATGTATTCCTACAGGAAGGAATGTCCAGGGAAGCTGGGAACAGGAGAGGAGAAGAGGATTACTCACCTGGTAGCACTGAGGGTACTGGTGGAACAAGAGTTCCCATTCTTCCAAATGAACCATCATGGTTTCCTGGTCCTGTTCCCCACAAATAACACCATGACATTTTTAGGGAGGTGGAGCAATGCCCCCCACCCAATGCTATGCCTTGCTTGAATCAAACCTGCCATTGCTGGTGCAGCTGACAAGCCCATCCACCACCATGGGGAACTCCTGTGAAGGCAGAGGAATAAGGGTCCACATTGCTCTGCAGCCCTGCTCATCCAGCAGCACAGGCAGACTCCTCCATTTGTCACCAACTAAAATTTCCTCAGTAGCTAAAAACAGGAGCTGCAACATCCCAGCACTGATTTGGTTTTACTGTGCAAATCCAGATTTTTACTTGAACTTTCTCCTCATTTATTTTTGCCACGGGTGCGACTAACAACACCAAGATCTGCAAATCCATCCAGTGTCAATAAAAAATGTCTGTGCAAGCAGAGCCACACTGGCATGGGGAGGATTTGCCAGTAAAGCTCTATCAACACGGGGGTTTTTAGTGCAGAGCTGGCCACAGCTCAAAAATGTTTCCCAAGGCAGGCACAGCCACAGCTGAGAACTCAAGTAAGGAAGTTACAGACTAAAATATAGCAGCCTACAATGTGTCCTGTTATAATTCAGGATGAAAATGCAAAATTTAAGTTCCATTAGCAATCTTCAAGATTACTTATTAGCAAACCAGAAACTCGTGTAGAATTAAGAAAGTGTAAGTATTATAAAGTTCATGGAAAGTTCCACATTAATTATACCACATAAACCCTTCGTCATTTTATGGGTTTCTTCATGCTCCTTGCACTTTATCCTCCCAAGGGATGCACCACGGGCCATAAAACTTCGAAGTGCACAACAGCAAATCACAGAGAGTCTGTGCTCTACCCCCACTCTCCAAACAACCCCTTACCCCCTTTTCTTTTTCTTTAACTGGTTCTTAAATCTTTGGTGATCCTGGAGGTGAATTTAGACCTGCAGCCCCATTAACTACCACAGTTTGCCTATAAAACATGTAATTAGAAAATAAAGAAATGGCCAAAAGGATGTTCATCAGCTGGTGATCTGCAGACAGGTCTATTCTGGAAATAAATAACACAAGTAAGCCATAAACTCACAAACACAAGTTTTATAAACCCATTATTATGAAATAATAACTTTGAGCTGGTCATCTCCTTAACTACCTCAAGAGAGGGAAGAGGTGTTTAAACATTACAAATGGGAACTTCAGTACTAAACAAACTACGAAAATCTCAGTATCATGCTTATTTGGGAAAGGGGCAGCAATCCAGCTGATCCCACCACCACTGACCAACCACTGAGGTGGCAGTTTCAGCCCTACAGTGCACAAGTGGCACCACAAAAACACAGTGCACAGAAGCCACCATAGTCACTCAGTCACTCGCTGACCTCCAGACACAAACAAATCCAACAAACTCTATCTGGAAGAAATAAATGCAAGGAATGACTCCAGATCCAAACAACTGCAGGACTGCCATGCTATTTCTCACAGTTAAACTTCAATCCTGGCATCTTCCATCCATAAACAAGCAGCAACAGAAGCAAACCCAACAGCTCTTGGTCTGTTTGCTAGAAATATTTGTATCATTACAGTAGTAAATCTCTTGGCAACAAAAGCAGATTTCTAAATATCAATCAAGGGTGGCTAAGAAAAGATAACCAGGTCCAGCTCTGCAGTGCTGCTGTCTCAGCAGGGCTCTGCTGGATGCCAGCACTCGGTCACACACTGGCTGAGCAAATGCATTCCCAGGCCACCAGCACGGGATGCAGCCCAGGGCTGAGGGGAGGACCAAGGAAAGACTAAGCAGTCCAGACAAAGGTAAAATACAAAAGGAGCAAAAAGGCCAACACAAACAGCATGTATATGGCCATGACTGCTGCCTGCATGGAATAAGTGAGGAAGGAAAAAACCCAGAAAGGATGAGGAGGGAATCACAGGAATGGTGGCAGTATGAAAGATGAGCAACAAAACAATTTTCCTCTAGAAGTTACTGAATCTAGCCTTAGTGCCTTGGAATATTTGTGATAAATACTTTGTTGCTATGACAAACTCTACAAACAATTCTAAAACCATAAGAAACAAAAATATAGCTAAAGCTGCTGTTGTGCATGAGTGGCCCAGTTCTCCCCACCAGTAACGTGATACACCGCAGTCCCTTTGTCCTTTTCACATAGCATAAAGTTTCTTGACATTTTATAACTAAATTCAGTGTGAACACCAGTGCGTTTGGTGCGTTTTGGGGAAGGGTTGAGAGCCAAATTTTCCCTAATGAAGGCCCACACACTGCCTGAGGGCTGGGTGACACAATCACAATCATTTCTTGTGCCATACGCTAAGTGCCCTGTGCAACATTTCCGAGTCGACTTTCCCCCACCAGCAAAACAAGCTCCTCTTTCCCACCTAGGCATGTTCCAAGCACTTCCTAATGGAGCAAGAGAATTCCTTTACAGTCAGAAGGTGCATACAAGGACCTACTAAAAGCAAACTTTGGGAGTGTTCAAAGAGTGCAGTCACTTTAGCCCCTCCTTGCAACTCCTCGTGTTCACGTCTGACTTTCACTGCTTTGCTGCTAAATCTGACAAGTGCACCAGAACGACAGTTCTGGTAAAACCACTGCTCACCATCACCAACAACTCTGGTTGAGACACGTCATCAATTCATTCACCCCTTGGTTTTCATTAAAATTACATCATTAAATTCAATGGCAATGAAGCCAAGGAGTGATGGATAGTACTGGCCAAGTCTAGTAAAAAATCAACCATCTTTTTATTCAGTTTCCAATACTACAGATGTTCTCAACACTACAACACATTGCCCAGAAGTCTTCAAATATTGGCTAAGGCCAGGACAGTCACTTACTCTGACCCTATGTGCTGGCAGCCACCAGCAACAGATATTTTCACTTTTCATACCACAAAGAGTCTGAGTTTGGAAACCCACCTGGAGAGCTGGCTGGAAACACCCAGCCCGCTGAACCAAAGTGTGTAATGTGAGCAGAAGGACAGCGAGCACTCCATGTCCAGTGAGGACAGTCTGCTGTCATTCACCCAGTGCCATGACTGCTCCTCAGCACAGAGAGGCCCTTCAGCAATGCCCTGGCAATAGGGCAAGTGCTGTACCCCAAAGGCAAGAGCACCCCCAGGCAAACCTGCCTTTCCAAATCCACAGGGTTTAACACAGCATTGACACAACACAGGGCTGCCAGGAGCCAAGGAAGGTGAAAACAGGACACAAAGCGAGGGGAGAAAACTACAAAGCGAAAACTCAGCAAGGTGTGGAAGAGGAAGCCAGGGAACACCGAAGCTGCAGGAAGCTGCTGGAAGCACTGCATTCCAATTAACCAGCCCGGTATTCCACAAGCACTCCACCCAGCCTTGTTTCACTCCCTGGAAATGTTTGGATTTCTTGGTTGGGGTTTTTTTCCTTCCAGACACATGTGGATTACTGAAGCAGAGACAGAGGGACACTGAAAAATAAAGGTCACATTCCAGCTCCCTCTTTCTCAAGGCTGTCTGGACAGAGGGAGGGTAACTACTGCCCCTTCCTCCAACATCTACCAATATAAGGAGCTCTTCATAAGAGCCATTTAAGACCACTAGTAATGTAAGGTCAGCACTGACCTTAAACTTAAAGGTATCCATTTTAACAGTACTTCTACATCATCATTTCACTACATCACCTACTGATACAGAAAATAAAATCTGAGTTAATATATCTCCAGAAAGGTTCCCTACATATGTAGCTTTAAAACTGACAAAAATAAACCAAAAAACCTTTAAGCCAAAGTAATTGTGAAAATCATTAACAAGAAGAGATGCAGCACTAAATTTAAAAACCAGAGTTTTAAACAAGCCCTAAGCCTTATATCGGGAATAACACAATTGTAGTACCAAAAGTACGCAAAAAAAACGACCTCACAAATATATAGTTCCTCCTGTTTGGAAAAAGGGAACGAAGCCCACTTCATGAACCTGTCCTGCTGGCTGACAGCTCATGAAGAAGGTCTAGAAACTTCACCAGGAGACAGTTTGCTTTCAATTCTGACAACAGAAATTTTGGTAAAATCCCAGCGCTGAGATTCAGCAAAAATTCTGGGGCAAGGAGTGGACTGAGCCGAGCGTCAAATGCTGCCTCCTCCCCGCGACAGTCTGATCCTGCAGCACACAGCCCCAGCACACCCTAAGTTCAGGTTTGTTTAAGTAATAAAACCTCAGGTAACACTTTCACAAAGGAAGTATTTTGCTGTTTAACAATCAAATCCGGAATGTTTTGTTTTCAAAAGGCTGCTGTTCCCCAAATAGTCCCTCCAAAGCCACTAAATCTGAGGCTCCACTTGCCCTCTTCAGTCAGCCCACGCCACCAGTACCCTCAGCTCAGGAGCTGCTGGGAGAAACACCATCTCCTCCTGCCATCCCACCTATGACCCCGCCTCAACTAACAGAAAATTCAACAATGCACGGAACCGAACTCAGCACACAACAAAATTCCGGGCCCCACGCAAAACACACGGGCACTACTCTCTGCAAAGCTCTCCGTTAAGAGGTAGCTGGCTGTGAGAACACAAAATTAAAAGGTTGCCTGTGTACATTCTTCCCTTTTTGAACTTTAAATAGGAAGAAGGAAGCTTTTAAAAGGATACCCCCCCTTAGCACCCCCTGATGAAGTTTAGAGCTATCACAGCTGCCAAGATGGCACCGCCAAGGGTCAGTCCTCCCAGCTCAGCTCAGATGCACAGAACACAGCAGGAACTACAAAACCCACAAACCCTCTGCTGCAGGATGGCAAGAGCCGCTCGGTCCCTCTACCAGCCTCATCCTGCCCGAGGAAACCAGAAAAGACAAAACTCACCCGAGTTCTCCAAGCCGTGGAACTCTCTCCTGCAGCCAAGGGACAGCGGCGCCAGCCTCATTCCAAACCTCAACTCCCGCCGGGGATCTCCCGCTGCTCCCGGAGCACAAGGAGCCCCGACGGCAGCTCGGCAGGGAGCTCCAAAGGCAGGCAGGTCTGCAGAGCCGTGTGCTGCTGCTGCTCAGAGGCTCCTCGCTGCTGCACCGCGCTGGGGGGATGGAGCAGGCGGCTCCCCAATGAAAGCAGCGCCGGCCCGCGAGCTGCCATTTACATCCGCTTTTAACTCATTGAAGTAACTAAAATCTAAAGCAACTTGTGTTCTCTCCTCCAGCACCTGTACTACTGGTGAGACACTCTGCTTGAATCATGCCTTAAAAGCATTCCCATTTAAGTTTCTGACAGGTGGAGTTTAGGTTTAAGGAATGAATGGTTTATATGTCGTCTCCTTGAAAATCCACCGCAAAAGTAGGTCAGCGGGGGAGCAGCTCTGTGACTTCGTACGAGAACACCCCGGGCGCCGGTGCCGAGCCGGGGTTGCTCCGTTCCCACCTCCGCGATGCTCGGCACGGGCACGGAGCAGAGACAGCGCCGGCCCAGGCAGCGGAGACACCGGACGGCAGCGCCGGGCACAGCGGGCATCTCGCTGGCAGCTCCTGCACTGCCCTGCTCGAAAGAGCAAACACAGCTGCCCAGCACAGACACACCTCACCCGCCTCCCCCCGAAACCATTTACCAAGATCAAACATGACAAAAGTTGCAGTAAATAACAAGCGGAAAGGACAAGTTGCCTTTCCAGCCAGGGAGCACTGACCTGCCTTGTCCGTAGAGCCGCAGCCTCACAGGGCTGAGCACACTGAAACCTGTGCTTTACACAGGAAAAATCCATCGTACCTTGGCACAGGAAGCCCGAAAAGTGAATCGAACCCGACTGTGCTTTGGTGACAATACTGTCACCCCCAAGAGAACGAAAGCGTCACAATGTGAGCCAGGAGTCCAGGTGAACGCTCGCTCTGCTCTCGCTCACACCCCTGTTAGCCAGGTGGCATTTCACTACTTGAGCGCAGTTAATCATGTACTTCAACGCAAGTGAGAAAAGAATGAAGCCCGACGTTTTCCAGACCAAAGCAAAGATCAAATTAATGGATTTGGGAGCATCAAAGAGATCAGTAAAAGATGAAGCCAACAATACTCAAAATCACCTCTACTACTTAAATTTTAGATTTCTGCAGAGCCTTTGAATTTCACGGCGCAATCAGAACTCAAACCTATGCCCAGGGGGCTCTACAGCCACCAAGAAACAACCCAAAAAATATATTCCCAAAGCAATCTGAGAAAAAAAAAATCCAGACAAAAGGTGGGATAAGAACCCCTGAATTCTATGAAGGGGTTTCCCAGTAAAGAATACAAATGGGTTCCAGACGAGGATGTACATGTGCTGTGGCAAATAAAGAAAAAAAAAAATCCTTATTACTTACTACTAAACACTGTTCCTTGAGGTGCCCAACTACAAGCAGGCCAATCCCCGGGGTGTTGGCATGTTCAGCCGGATTTAGGCAGGGGATGTGAACTGCCCTCTGCTCTCTCCTCCCGCCCCCGTAAAATGGAGGCGCCGACACCGGTACCGGCCGCGACCTCCCGGCCGGCGGGGTCCGGGGTAGCACCGCTGCCCGAGCCAGCCGGGACAAACTTACCCCAAATAACGCGAAATATGCAACCCGCCTCCCGCCGAACCGGGGCCACGGCCCTGTTCCCGCCGGGCCGGGGGCAGGAGCGGCAGCAGAGCGGCGCTTCCCCCTTGCGGACGCACTGGCCCCGCTCCCGCCGCGCCGGCAACTTTCGGCCTCAGTCGGGCGCCCCGGGGCTCCCGGCGGGGCCGGGCCCGCGCCGCGTTCACCTTCGCGCCCGCCGCTGCGCCCGCCCCCGGCGCGGAGGCCCCGGTCTGGCGGGGCCGTGGCCAAGGCCACCCAGCTTCCGACGGGCGCGCGCGCCCGCGAGGCACGTGCGCCGCCGCCGCGGGGGGGCGGCGGGGGCGGCCCGGCCCGGCCGCGGCTAGCGGCGGCCCCGCGCCGGGGCCTCCATGTTGGCGGCGGGCGGGCACGTGCCGGCGGGCGGCGGGAGGCGGGACCGGGCCCGGCCCGGCCCGGCCCGGCCCGGCTCGGCCGCCGCGGCCCCGCGCCACGCGGCCTTCCCGCCGCACATGGCCCGCCCGCCGGCTCGGCTCGGCCCGGCCCCGCGGGGCGCCGCCGCCGCAAACTTCGCGCCGTGCGGCCCGGCCTGTGCCGCCGCCACCGCCCCGCGGCGGGGCCGTGGCGGGGGGCGGGGGCGGCCCAGCGGGCAGGCCCGGCGCGGGGCCCGGCGCGGGGCGGGGGCGGCCCGGCCGCGTTCTCACCTTCCGGCTTGTTTTCGGCGGCCATTTCCCCTCCGCGCGCCACATCCTCCTCCGCCTCCTCGCGACCGGGACCAGGCGCGCGCCGCCTCCTCCCGCGCCGCCGCCGGCCCGGCCGCCCCGCGCGCACCGCGCACGCCCCGCGCCTCCCATTGGTCAATCTGCCGCACTGACATCCCCGGTGGCCAATCGTGGCAGGCCGGGGGCGGGTCCCCGGAGGGGATGGGCGCGATGGACACAGCACCCCACCAATGGCAGCGCGGCAGCGCTTCAGTGGCACGCGACTCAGCCATTCACCGGCGGCGCTGGGCGGGCCAGCGGGGGCGGGACGGAACGCGTGATCGACGGCCGCAACAGCCACTGGAGAGCCGAGGGCACACAACTGACGGCCGCCGGGACCAATCGCCGCGCGGGGGAGGCGGGACTAAGCTGCTGACGCACGGTGCCGCGCGCGCCGGCGGCCAACCAGCGGCGCCGTCCGCCAGAATGACAGCGCGTGGCACCAATGGGGAGCACGGCCTGGCCGGCCGGCCGCGGCCCCGGCCCCGCCCATTGGCTGCGCGCGGCCCCGGCGGGCGCCGCCCCCCCCCGCGCCCGGTGACCCCAAACAAAGGCGGCGATTGGCGCGGCCGCCAGTCCCCGCCCGGCGGAGCCGCCCCGCCCCGCGCACCGGAGCCCAGGCTACGCCGAGAGAGCCAAATTACCCCCGCCGAGACGCCCCGGGGCCGTTCTGTGAGAGGCGCCACCTGCCACCCGCGTGTGTCACCGCCCTCAGTAACTCCGTCCCGCTCAGAGGGGCTGCCCCATTGCGATAGGGACGGAGGTGCCGGGTCCCCACAGCGGGGAACCGTCCGGGCCAGGGCAGCTCCCGGCTCTGCCCCCTCTCTAAGTGGCGGATGGAGCCCGGAGCTGTTTCCCTGCCCTGACCGGCAGCCCCGAGATGCAAAGTTTATCTGTATCCCCGTTTTTCAGTAGTGCTGAATATTCGGGGTGCTGTAGGCCCTCTTCCACAGTTCCGGGGTGCAAAGCACGATGCTCGGGTGAAACAGGCGTTCTTGGCACTGTGCAGGGAGATGAGGATTTGTGATTTGCAGAGGGAACCAAGTTACGGTGGCTAACGGGATTTTTAGGGTTTGAGAGAGTCCTGCCCATCCCTCGGGCACAGTTTGTGCGACAGTGTCACAGATCCCACTCAGCATGGGATGCACGGGGTCAGGGGGGTTGTGAAGGGGTTGTGAACATCAAGGACATCGCTCTGTCCTTCTCAAAACTGACGTGCCCCAAGGAATGGCATGTCCTGGCCTGGCTGAGTCTGCCCCATCGCTGTCAAAGCTTGATGAGCACGGGCACTTCAGCCTCCTTGAGCAGAGCCCTGCAGAACTGGACCACAGCTAATGCCTGCACAATGCAAACCAAGACTGCAACGGTTGTTTCCTTTGATGTGTGTGACTAAACACACAAAAAGGATATTTTCCCTTAGATCCTCCTGGGAGCAGAACTTCTTTAGAAAGACCTGTTGGTGCTTTGGCTTTGCTAAGGACCGAAGCTGTTTCCAAACCCAGACGAAAGGAGGATGGTGTGATAGGCCTCTTCTAAGACAGAAGAAAGGAATTTTCCTTTTTCCTATTTTCAGCAGCTGCTAATCTCGTGGAGCGTGAAAGGCACATTGATGAAGAGGCTCCAGAATGACAGGCTCACTCCCGACGGTCACAAAGCTCATCTGGTACAATGTCCTATAAATACCCACAAATACCAATGCAGCCACAGCTAAGACAGTTGTTTCCTTCAGCACATCAAAATATGCTGGGAATGGAAACTTTTCTAGTTGCCACACTGGCAAAGAACTACCATTTTCTTGATGAATTCTAGGGAATTTATGTCTCTCCTTGGTTATTCTTCCAAGGCAATCCATATGCTTAGCAGAGCCATGATGTAGCCATGCAGTTGTTATACTTCATAGTTTGCATTATAGCAAAAGATAGTACCAGACTAACAGAGGCATCCCTTGGTGCTGAGGGACAGGAAGCAAATTCCTGATGCAAGTCAGGGACCTTTGGTTGATGCCTCAAGGAGGTGTGAAGGGCCAGTCCATGCTGAATTCCTCCCCAGTGCTCCCCTCAGAGTGGCAGGTGCTGGAGCCCCTATGGACAGACCTGCCTTGCCACCTCTTCTTCTTCAGCAAGAAATGGGCACCTGGCTCAGCCAAGGAGCACAGCCCACAGTGCTTGTGCCCTGAGACAGCTCACCTGCAGCCCCTGGAACATCAGGCCAGCATTCCTAGGCAGCTTGAGTTTCCATGTGGGTATCCAGGCAAGAGCAAGTGATGACAAAAGATGAGAGAAAGGATGGGACCAACATTGGCACAGCTCCTCACTGGTACCAAACACAGGGATGCTGGAGAGCTGTTGGGTTTGTTCTCCCAGCCTCATGCAAGTGGCAGGGACTCAGGCTGTTCCCTGCAGACACACAGCAACTTCACAAAGAGCCTTCCTGTTCTTGCCAGGGAAACTGGCACAACCACTCATTCCAGTTGCAGTACTCACTGACACCCTTTGGACAGGTAACCATGGCACTCTACATGGGTCACATCACCCTGACATCACCCACAAACTAAATGAAATGCCAAGTCAGCTGTGTGTGCACACACGAGTGTACATCTGTCTCTTCCCTCCAAGGCCTGAGCAGTTCCTTCTGTGCTTGTATGGCTCATTTAAGCAACAAGGTCCATGCTCTAGGGGACAAGGTTGTTCAGGACTCTGGCTGCCTTCTCCTGGCCTGCACAGCCTGGGAACACAGGGAATGCTGCTGCACTAACTGGGAACAGCTCCACTGCCAGGACTAACACAACCCCCCTGACTCCACAGCAGCGTGTACCCTGCTCTAGCACGTGTCTTTAGGAGCACTGCCTGGCTTTCCAGATCCTTCCTGGTCTGCAAAGACAATGAGAATTTGTGTGCATGAGGATGAATAAAGCATTTTTAAGGGGTTACTGAAGCAGTGTATGAACTCTGCTCCATCTAGATAATGAACTCATTCTCCTCCTCAACATAAGGTTTTCTACCTTATGTTTTCTACCTTATGAGACACAAACCCCAGTTCACAAACCCCTAGTGAACTGACTCTCCCACATTTGAAATTACCTAATGTTAGGTGTGATTTCTGTACAACAGGTTACTACAGCAATATATAGGTAATGTGTACACACAGGTTACTACAGCACTGTGATCTGTGTAATACCAGAGATACTAAATGGGGAGTTTTTTCATCCAGCATGCCAGCAAAGCACCAAATATTTTCATTTCATTCCTGTGCAATAAAATGATAAGAAAGAAGCCATTTGAATTGAAGTGCTGCTGGTATCTTTGAAGTTCCCCAGCTCCCACTGTTTAAAACTCAGACCAATTGTTATTAAGGCACAGAGGTACTGAACTGCACAAGACTCCGTGCCTGGATGGTGTGGGATAAACTTGCTCACTGTTACCTTTCCAGGAGCACAAGCACAGAGCAACATCCAGCTGATAAGCAGCAAGAGAGGAGATGTGCCAGGAGTTTGTGCAGTCTGAATCATGAATAATTTTTATCAGCACACTGATAAAAGCCAATGCTATGCTGGTGATTGGTGTCTGGGTTGGTTTTATTAAAAGGGAGGTGAAATACCAAGTTCTTTTAAAATTCTCAATTGTCAATCCATGGCAGATGTGGGTCTGGCTTGGTTAATTAGGTTAATGTTATGATTTGGCATAGTGAGCTATATGCAGAAGTAAAAGTGTTAAGGATATATTCAAATATCCTGTTATGGATATTCAGCAAATTACACATTGCTGTTGCTATGGCAAGCAGCACAAAGGAAAACAGTTCAGACAGGTTTAATAGCCATAATGACAATGCTGGAACCCCATTTCTTGTGAATTGTTTGCACAAAGTTACTTCATTATTTAGAAGCAAGGAATGCCAAGTGTTTTCACAAAAATACTCTCAAGTGTGAGAAGAGATGATCAGAAATATCTCACATGATAGAAATGAAATGGTTTTGCCCTTTACTCTCTCCACAGACAGAATCTAAAGGTGTTTCTTCTAGGAATAAACCCAAGACTTAACCAAGACAATGTGTGTGGACAAACCCACTCTTACAACATGTGATGCACAACTGCCAATTCCTAGGTTTAGCAAATACATGTAAATATTCCAAAACATGCACTTCTTCCAAAAGGGTCTCTAAAGAAGTATACTCCACCTAATGCTCTGCCATCCAAGTAACTTCTCCAATTTTATGTGGGAAGTTGAAGAGAATATACATTACCAGGAACTAAGGATACTGGATCAGAATGGACAAAAGCACATACTTCCCTAGAGGAGATTGAGCTCAGTCACATTCTGCACTATGGGCTTTGGATCCATCATTCTTGCTGTTCCTTCTGCAGTTCTGAGCCCATTTGTTTCCCTCAGAAATACAAAGACTACACTCAAATCACCTCTAGTTAAACTCTGCTGGCTACAGGAAATACATCCCAGGCTAAAATGAAGTACAACTCCAAAGTCCCAGCCCCTTTAAGGGACTCTGAGAAAAGATGGTTTTGCTGTGCAAAGCCCTGTAAAGAGTTTGTGGATATTTAAACCAGTAGCCTCAACACAGAACACAACATTTACCTGTTTAACCAAGAACAGGAATAACAATGCAGCTGCTCTACAGGGGCACCAGCTCCAGGTGGGAAACTCAGGGAGTTGCAGTGCTGGAGCCTCAGCCATTCCAGCACAACTCCAGAAGGACAGACATGGGTGCCAAGGGCCAGCCCTTGCTGCAGGCAGCAGTGCCAGGGAGCAGATGCCACCATGCCCTACCCAGTGTCCCTGCAGCCCTTGGCCTTGGCTCCCTGTGAGACAGCCTGGGCTCTGCCTTCACTTTGCTCCCAGCATCCCAGTGCCACTAAGAAAGTAGCAATCATTTTGCCCTGATATTCACCCATGATCCAGTTAGACGAGGAAAAAAAAATGAAATATGAGGTAAATTAAAGCTTCCAACTAAGGGGATTTACCAGTAAGTCACCATAAAATTCAGATAATTTATTTTTTCAATTCTGCAGCAACTTTCTCCAATTCATTTGGATAAGCTATTAGAAATTATGTCTCAAAAATTAAAGAAAATGTCTATTGACCACTATATCAAATTCTAATTTTAGCCAGGGAAAAAAAGAATAATTAGGCTGTGATTTACTCTGGTAGTCAACTTACATTAACAATTTTCCCCCATGTTTTTGTAATTCTGGCAAAATCAAATAATATATATAGTACTCATATATGCTGGGCTAGATTTAGTAAAGACAATTTCCTACACTACATCCAGGACATTTCTCTTTGCTTTCTGTTCTAATAAGACAATCAAGTTGTTCTGTGTAAGGAGGGAATGTGATTGTCATGCATGGCCTCCTCGGTTGGAATTTTAGTGCAGTCTTCAATGAGGGTGGAAGGATTAGGTTTTTAATTTCTTTTAAGCTGTCATCCTCCTGTAACAAGCTGTATAGCATGCCTGCTCTCTGGGAAAGGTTCACCCCATATCTTAACCCTTCTTCCCAGGGATGAAGTGTAAATCCTGCAAACTCTCAGTGCCAGAAGCCATCAAGCAGCATTGGCTCTGCAGTGGATGCACAGCTCCCAGCTCAGCACGAGTGAGTTTGGGATTGGATTTCTAGCCACAGCTGGAACAAATCAGGAAAGGTGTTTAAGATCCTTAAAGTTCGACTCCTAAGGTTGTGTTCCTGCTTTTAAACAAGTATCTTTTCCAACTCCTCTAGAATTGGAGTGCTGTCTACATTACCTGAATAAATAGGGATCTGGGAGCCAAACCAGTCACCAAGGTATGAAACTGTCAGCCCCAGGCACTGAGAACAGAACAATGAGGAATGGAAGACAACAAAGGAAGAACAACAGGACAATCAAAGGAAGTAGAAGTGGTGATGGTAACAGAGGCAGAAGGTGCTCAGAATCACATGGAATCCAAAAGTAGAAGCCAGGGGCAAATTCAAATTTACCTGTGTCAGTTTGCTCAGACAGCACCACCCCAGCATTGCCTATTGCCCAAAAATCCATCCTTGCTTCTGAACCAAGTCTGTCCTGTGATTCCCTCAGGGAGCACAGACCACTTGAGCTTTCAATTAAAAAGCATCACTGCTGAAAGCATTATCCCAAATCTTTAAAGGACTCCATCCCAATTGGGCTCTGCCCTGTTATAAATTCACAATGAGAAGGAACTTCCCTGACTTCCTATCATTATTTATGAATAGGTAAACCAAATGGAAAAGTAATGCCAGTGTTACAAACTAGAGTCACTCATGCTTTGCTCCCAATGGCACTATGGCAGATCAGCTGCTCCAGTTCTCTTGGGGTGGCCCCACAGTGCCTTATCACGCAAACCCTTGCTCTGCCAGCAAGGGTACACAACACTTCTTATAGGCAAAAATGATTGGTTTAATATTTTCTCACTAGTTTTAGCCACAGAGCAGTTTCTTTCTAGGTCTGCTTAAACCTCGTCTAACCTTTAAGACTATTCTTTCCCATGTGACCCATGAGAGTTGTACAAAATGAGAAATATATCCAAACAGTAGCTGCAGAAAATATACAGAAATAACTCGTTTTCACTGAGATGGGTTCATTTGTGAGTTCTGACTTTCCCCTGAACTTCCTCCCCTGAAGGACTGGAACAGTAATACCAGTACAATAATACTTTTTCTCCTGAAGTGGAGTAAATCAGTTCCTCACTCTCAGTAGTGAAGTGAAAATTAAGATGAAAAGGAGTACAGAATGCAGAAAACCCCTATTACTCCAGAATAATACAATTTGCAGCTGAACCTCAGTAGCTAAGATAGGCATGTCAATTATTTATAGAACTCAGGAGTGTGAAAGATGAAGTTTTTCAGCCTGGGACACCACGAAGGTAAAACCAGGAACACAATCCTGTCAGCACTGGCAGACAAGGACAGAATAGGCAAGCACAGAATATTTCTACACAGATTACCGTTTTTATTGAACTACAAATTGCAAAAGGTCTCTATGAAATGCCACTTTCAGCGTTAAGTGAGCTGTATCTTCCTTTTGACAGTGTCAGTCTGTATTTAATGTTTATTTAACATTTATCTAAGGGGCCATCTCTGCCAGGAAAACAAATGTACAGTAAGTTAGCATAACTTCACCTGAGTATTTACAGGAAGCCAAGGATCTTCTCCTGGATCTGTGCTTATGTCCATCAACAGCCTGTCACACACACTGTATAACCTGCTCCACATGACCAAACTTTGCCAATAATTTTCACAATCAAAATTCCAATTTATGTGCTCAGTAGTGATACCAAAATTGATCTGCACAAAAGCGTTTCTATGGTTTATAGCAAGTTTGTTGAGAGCAAGTATCTGGATTAAAACTCCCAGGGTTGCAGTGAAAGGTTGTTCATAGCTCATCTGAGGAACTAACAGGTACTATTCAAAAACATCCACAATTTCTTGGGGAAAACCTAAAGCAAACCAAATAAAACCCCACAGACAAAATCAGAAATTCTTGGAGTCCCAAATTCTAGTAACAGCCATTGATACATGGCATGGCCTTGCTAAAATGCCTTGGTGGGTCCATGCAATATTCTATCTCAAAGCTGGAGGAATTCTAAGTGCAATCTCCTCCTCCTGCCTTGCCTCCAACTCTGAGGGCAAGAGCTTCAAATACAGTGACTAAGAACTCACAGAAAAGGACTAGCACTGAACTTTCAGATCAAAGGATACGGAATGATTCACATTCCTTTCCTGACTGCTTGAGAGACGTGGGCTAAACACCAACAGTCAGGTGCTCTGAAAAGCTCCACCTCAAAAAGAGAACTTGCATCAGCAGTGAGGCTACAGGACCCCAAACAATGTGACTCTCCCTTAGACAGGCTCCCTTGCTCAAGAGCTCTGTCAGCTCATGTCACCATGGGGGTGACACACACCACCTTCCACTGCTGCCACTGCTCACCGATGCCAGCGTCTGCAGAACAACCAGAACAGATATTGCCCATCACTCTCCTGCAACTGAAAACCTGAATGCTGACACAACTGAGGGAAAAACCAAAAAACCACAAGCTAGCCCAGCAGGCCACTGTCTGTCCCCAGGGTCACACCAAATACCACGTGCTGGAAGGAAGCAGGAGCAGCGAGGACTTGGCAGCGCCTGAAGCACAACGCCTGCAGAAGTGATTGTGCTGATGCCAAATCTGCTCCTTTTGGAGCTTTCCAGCCACTGCTGAGAGGACAGCACGTGTTGCAATGCTGGAGCTGGCAATGGCAGTGCTGAGCACAGCTAGTGGCCACTGGCCACCTTAAAGCACCAGCACCATGCCACTGCCCCGAGCCAATGTTTAGCAGCATGAGCAGTAAAATAACAAATCTATTGAGCTCTCAAAACTACAGCAAATATTGAAAAGCCTCCCTGTTCCACATTTCACCCGGCTTTGTGGGTGCTGTGGCCACCACTGCTCTGTGCTGGCTGGGTGCCAGGGCCCCAAGCAGGGAGCAGGAGGAATAAGGAATGGCTACATGACCTGGCTCTGGGGAACCAGCACTCCTGTAGGGACACAGGTCCTGCCAGCACTGGCTGTTCTCCAGTTTTACAGATTCAAAGCTCTCCAGACTGATGATGAAGAATTTTGAAACCCAAAGAGTCTAACAGATTCACATCCAAGTTTATGGAAATAGTTGAAAAATATATCAACAGCCTTCACATACACATATGCAGAAAAACAACTAACAAAACTATCAAATCTCCCAAAATATGGATTGACAACAACAGAAACTTGCTAATTACTATTTTTGGTATCCTTAAATTCTCACCTCTGGTGCTATTAAACTAAAAATTATATAACAATGGATTTGTACTGTAAGACAGCTTATACAAGTTAGGACCATTCCAAAAAAGTCAATCAGTGTTTCAGAGTATATTCAGCAGATATTTTGAACATAGGCAGAGCAAAGAGCTCTGTCCATGACAGGCTCTTGTCATATCAGGTTGGAAGGCTCCAAGCAGACTAAGAGCTCTGGTTGGCCAAATGGCACGAACACCTGAACTACAGGTAATTCCTCCCTGATTGATGTTTTGAAAACAACATTTCCAGCAGAAACTATTACATATATATATATCAACCCATTACACAGCACTGACAAGATCCTCTGCTTGCCCCAGAAACACCCTGTGTCCCACACAGCTGCTGCTGGAGAGAGACAAGAGGCAGGGGCAACAGGCAGATCATCACTGCAAACCTGGAATACTTGCAAGGAGAACATTTGCTTCTGACTTTTGGGGGATTTAAGTCAGCCTGCACAAACAAGCATGAAAGTATCCCAAGGAGAGCTACATGACTAATGAAGATTTTCTTGATCCCCATCAGTTGCTTCAGCCACTTCTGCTGCCACTGGATGAGCACAACAAGGCCTTTCTACTGCGTGGTGCTCTGCAGGTATGACTAAATCTGCCTCTTACCTCCCCAAGTCCCCAGGAAGACACCTCCATTATAGAGAGAATTTCACAGAATCAAAGAGCCAATAAGAAGTGTTTCCTCTGGGCATCTCAACAGCATTATCACAAAATGCACTAAAAGGCATCAGAGTGGCAGAGAGAGCGATTCAGCCCTGTCGGTGGCACCTGTTTGTAGAACACTCCCCACACTGCAGCCATGTGCACCTGCCTGGGGCCATGGCCACAGCAGGACAGCCCATGGCTGACTGACCAACCCTCTGAGCATCTGGCTGCAAATGGACTGGGCCAGTGCAGCTCTCATTTCTGTTTCTGCCCTCAGCACAACCACAGCAGCAGAGGCGTGGAGTAACTGGTGGGGCAGGGAGAGCTGCTGCACCTGCCAGGGCACACATGCAGGGACAGGGTGGAAAGGATGAGCTGTGTGGGTTTTAGATACATAATGATATAACTTTGGGGAAAACCCGAGCAAAGAGAGAGCAGGTCAGGAGTGAGAGGCGGCACTGGGACTTCATGCAAAACAGAGGAGGAGGGAATTCAGAACACTGAGCTCTGGTTTGAGGGGGTGTGCCGTTTGCCTCGTGAGGAAAGGTACCCCACAAAGTCCCACAGGCTCTGAAATGCACTCAATTAGCTGTTCCTTTTACCTTTTTGTTCTACCCAGCATTTCTTCAAGAGCACTGTCATCTCTGGCTTTGGCATCCTACTCATCATCTATGAATTCATGTTGCCGTTTCCTCCCTGAAAGGAAAAATCCCATAGTCAGTCATTTGCTACACAGAGGAAAGGACAAATCTGACAGTATTTTTGCCACTGTTAAAGTTCAAAGACCACCTTGCTTCTTGAGCAGACAACACTGCAAGTTGTGCTCTGGGCTATGGTGTCATTCAGCCATGATCAATCAGTGTGTTCACTCCAGAAACTTACCCCAAATTTACCTGTAAGCAGCTGAAAAGCTGTCAGTGCCTCAGCCCTGTCTGGAGACAAGGAGCCGGGCAATGACTCACTCAGACTAAAAAAATTCTCACAACAACAAGAGAGACTTGTGCCACGTAAATATCTTTATTTTACTTTAAAACATTCTAAAAATGTTAATCCATATGAAAGAGAAGCAATACAAGACTGAGCAAGCATGTTTAATGTTAGGGAAGCCTTCACATCACATGAGCCAAATTAAAAATAAGACTAAACACAAGTGTACAAAGAGGAGACAAAAAAAAATCAATTTTCTCAAAGACACAACATAAGGGACTCCCACAGGGGCCGGCAAATTCTGGAAGGGAGAAGGAGATTATATTTTATGGGAAGAGATTCAATAAGCATTCTTTTCCCATAAAGCTAGTGATGGAGGATTGTCACTGCTCCATAGACACCCCGTGCACATTTCAGGACAACAGTAACAGGAAATCAATAGCACCTTTTATACGTGCAAAGACATTATCTCTCTGGACGCCTAATACTAACAAATGGGGCCAAGAAACACCTTTACTAGAATTTAGCAGTCAGCATTACTCTGGCTGAGAACAGAGGGCAGGATGCTGGTCTACACCCTTAGATTTTTAGGATTTTTTTTTAAACTAACTCTGCTCAGAGCATCACCCTCGAGGGGTGCCCAGGAGCCCCTGGTGACAGTACATCACAAGTGTAACGGTGCTGAGCCCTGGTGCTGTCACCCCATCACAGACATCCCCTCCAGCTGATGCTGCAGTCATTGCAGGCAGGAGCTTTGTCAGGGGGTAATTTGACAGCTTTGACAAGCTCGGCTGAATTTATGGCACTTTCTAGTTTTTCCCTCCATTGAGCTGTGATGGAAGTAAAGTTAATATTACCAAACCCACTCTGTGAGGGGACAGGTTCCCAGTGGTGAGACCATGGTGGCAGTCACTGAGAGAATCTGCTACACTGGGCCCCTCACAGTGTCCCTGCCACCCTCGGGGACACGGAGGGCAGCTCCATCCAGCCCACTCCTGAGGGGAGATCCCATGATGAAGGTCTCTGCTATCTCTGGCTCTACCACAGCAGAGGTGAACCACCACTAGTGAGGCTACTCACAGCTTACTAGAGAGCACTGAAGCAGCAGCCACGGTGTCACAGGTCTGACAACACATGCCCAGCTAAACCTGAGTCCTGGGGACTGCTTCTCTTGCTGCAGGGATTGTGCCCCACACTGCACCACAAAGCTTCCACCTGCAAGTACCAATGTGGGAAGAGGAATATTGCACCCCAAGCCAAGCCTTGGCAAGTTGGTAAAGCACAAACAAGCACTTTTCTTTTTTTTCTTCCTTTTTCTTTTTCCCGTCAGATTGCTTTTTGCCATAGATGTTACATTTCCTCTGTTATAATGCAGGGTTTTAAAGAGCCCTCTCTACATCCTTAGAAAGCACAGTTCACATTTAGCTCCCTAAACTCGTATTTCTCTCTTCCTATATTTCCCTGCCAAGATGTGACACCTGTGGAACGTTCCCAGAAAATTCCCCTGAATCATCTGTGATGCAAGGGAACAGCAGCCAGCGTTGGCAACAAGCAGCTGGGTCTTTTAGGAAAGCGTCAGATCAATCTGGTGAGGGGAAGGATCCCCAGTAACTCTGTCACTAATCATCCCCAAGGATCACAGAGCTCCCAAATCAGTTAGAAAAAGAGCATAATTATGACAGGACCAAAATCCATGGGAAATAGAGTTGCCATGGCAACTGGCATCCTCACAACTCTAATCTCCTTTGCATTCTTGCACAGACTCAATGACTCCTAAACCACGTGGAAAAAAAAAAACCTGTCTAGCAGGTGGGTTCATTGAGGAAAAGCAGTGCTAGAGGTGTTTCCCTGCAGAACAGACCCATTTCCACATGGTTTCTCAGAAAGGGAGCCTTTGTGCACCTCTTGTTCCAAGCATTGCACCTCACTCACCAGGAGTGCAGAGGAACTGCTATAACATAATCAATACTTCGTTGTTAACTACCCTTGTATCAGGAAAAAAAAACTTATTAAATATTAAAACGTTCCTTTTTTCAAATAAAACTGACATGAAGATAAAATCCAAAGCAGACTAGCTGAGTTTTGAAATGGGAATGTGGTTCCATCTTCACACGGGGCTGCACTGGTGTCAATGAGTGGCTTTTCAAACACTCCTCTTTACAGACAGCAGCACCCAAAAACCACTCCAGCATCCCCACACATATATCAGATCCAGCCACTGGGCTTATTTTTCTTCCTGACAGCCTTATCACAGCAATAATACCCAATCTGTCTGTCCACCAGCATGCTTTAAATAAGGTTTACGTTTAAAGCTGGGCAGCCCTATTGCTAAAATCTCTGAGCGCTGCACTTTGGGGCATTTCCCTTCCATTTCGGTACTGCTCGGGCCTGGGGAGTTCACCCACCATCAGGGAGGGCAGCACAGCGTGAACCCCAGGGTTCCCTGGGGTTCTCTACGCCAAAAGCCAAAGCAGCGCTATTGATCCGAGGGAAACTGCTCCCGATCTGCCGGTGACAAACGAGCGCAGGCTCTGCCCACGGTGCGCCCTTGTCGTGGGTCTGACATGGCTGAGCTCAGCTGGGCTCGCCTCCGGTGCCGTGCAGCTCTGCCCCGGGACCCTCCGCTGTAGCGGGCTGCCGGACTGCCCCGCTGCCCTCCGCCAGCCCCGCCGCACCGGGGAATAGCGACTCACAGAACAGCGACGGGATGGTGACAGCACCGTTTGGAAATCGCCCTCGTGTTACCGGGGAGAGAGGCCTCGTGGCAGCGCCTGCACCTACACGTCCCGTCAATGACCGGAGTGAGCGACTGCCCTTTAGGCAGGTACCGAGGGCCCTGCGGCACCGACACGGGCACCGGGAGAGGAACTGGCGACGGGCACCGGGAAAGGAGCCAGCGACGGGCACCGGCGGTCGCGATCGCCCTCCCTCCCGCTATCCCCCGGGAGCGGGTGGACGGAGGCCCTGGGCACCCACGACACTGCCACAGCCGCCGCTGGGGTACGGAGCGACCGCACCGGCAAAGACGCGTCAGAGTGCCGGGGTGAAGAACCAGGGGAACGTGGCCGGAGCGGAGCGCGGCAGGGCACGCCGGTGCCGGTCGGTGCCGGTCCGTGCTCCCTCCCTCGCTCTCTCTCTCCCTCAGTCCCTCCCTCACTCACCCCTCGCCGCCTCCGCCGCCGCCGCCGCCTCCCGGCACACGCACGCGCACACGCCGGGGCCGCGCGGGCGCGGGGGGAACGGGGGAGCGGTGCCAGCGCGCGTGCGCGGGCGGTCGGACCGCCGGGCCGCCAGGGGCGCCGCAGCGCGCGGCGCGGGGTGAGAGGTCGGGACGATGGCGGCGGCCTTGGGCGAGGAGGCGCCGGACAACGAGGACTACTACGGGCTGCTGAACGTGCGCCGTGAGGTGCGGCCGCGGGGCCGCGCGGGGCCGCGCGGGGCCGGGCGGGGCCGCGCGGGGCCGCGCGGGGTGAGGCCAGGCCCTCGTGTGCGCCCGGCGGGAGCGGCGCCCCTGCGGCGTGTCCTCCGCGCGGGCCGGGCTGCTGCTGCTGCTGCTGCTGCTGCTGCTGCTGCTGCTGCTGCTGCTGCTGCTGGCGGCGGCGGGGCGGGAGAGCTCGGGCCGGGCCGCGGGGCTCCCGGTTGGGTGAGACGGGGGAGCGCCCGCTGAGGCCGGGAAATGCGGGGTTTGCTCCGAATTGCGGCGGTCTGGGCGCTGCCGGGGCGCTGCTGGTGCAGCTCCGCGCACGCCGCGCACACCCGCGTCCCCTGGGGCACGGCTGGGGAGGCTTCCCGAACCTTTCCAGTTTGGAAACAGCCAGGGCTTTCTGCAAAACGTTTATCCCGCCAAAAAAAGATCGAGAATCCTTGATTTCACTTTTAAGAATAGATGGATATTAATTGGTGCGGGTTTGTTACACCGGAACAGTTTGGAGCTTATTGAGAGATAACCGCTTTTTTATAGTAATTATTAGGCAGATCCACAAAGATCTGGATGTAGGAACTGTGCTGTAGTTTGTTTCAGCGAGTGCAGCAGCAGTATAGCTGTTATATATATATTTGTGTGTATATAAAAATGTATAAAAAGGCCATCCAGTCCATCAGCCTGGGTGTGGCTATTGTGGCTGGACGAGGCTCGTATTGAACCACCACTGCTCCGTGCAATAGGATATCCAGACTTGGAAGCCATTCAGTCTGAGAGCTTGGAAGAATTCCCTTTGGAACTCCTGTCAGTGCCTGAGCTGCAGGGACAGTCCCCTGTGCCTCATGTGTAGGAATCGGCTGCATTCCTGAAGGAACAGCGTGTGATGGTCATGCTGTTTGCAGAACTCTCTGATGCTGAGCTCCTTTTATAAAAAAAATCAAGCCCTCGTCTGGTTTAAAGCCGGCAAGGCCATGCTTGTACATTCCTTGGGAGCTTTCGTAATTCCCCTCCAAAACGTCAGCGGCGTGCCGAGGTTAGAACAGAGGTGGGAACCACGCGAGGGTTGTGACTGCTGGGGAAGGTTTAATGGTTAACTTAGCCAGGTTCCAGAGCAGGACATTCAGGTTTTGTACAGCAAGGAGCTGGAAAATGAATACAAGGGGTCTGCAAGGGAGTAATTCCAACAGAGAGGAGTGGGCGCTTTGTTAATGATTGCTAATTATTTTCAGCAGTACTGTCCTGTAGTGGAAGGGGTGAACAGCATGTCTGGGTGCTGACACAGGGTGATGTGGCAGCTGAGCTTGGAGCTGCAGTGACCCCATGGAGGCAGGATCCTGTGAGCAGGAATTGCTCTGTGTGTGTGTGAATGATTCATCTTTTAGACATGTTAGTCTGCTAAAAACACGGTGCTGTGTTTGAGACCTTAAATGAGACCTTTCAGTGTTGACCAGAGTTTTGGTAATAAAAATGTAACTTACATGCTGTTGTTTGTGACTGCATTTCCTGGCAGTCTAAAAACGATGTCAGGGTTTCTTTGGTGGTTTTGAAGAGGCTGTTGCTCATGGAATATTGAACCAATGACCCAAACTACTCAGTGATGATGAAATGCCCAATCTAACATTTTATTGAACATGGCATTTATGAAAAATGAACCTGCTCATTTCTATTATATAATCAATAGCACATTAAACCATTTATCATTAATTTGATTTAAAAATGCCATTTTGGGGGTATATGTTCCACTGCCTTCCCAGTCGAGTTTAAATTTGATATCTGAGAAAGCACAAGGTAATAAAAAGAAATAAGCTAATTGTGGCTGTCCTTACTGTCTTGGGACCAGCAAATTTGGCAGCTCCCCTTTTGCTGTATCATTTCAAAACATTAACAAGCAACAATACAAATATGCAGAAAAAACATTCTGAGCTGTCCTCAAATCCAGACAGATTCCTGGTGTTGTGACACAAGTGAGTGTGTTTTTGTGATGGAAACCCTCCTTGCCACAAGTGGTAAAAAAGATGTTACTTCAAGAAATTACCTTTTAGGAACTTTATTTCCCCAGTAAAAGCTAGGAATCTCTGACAGCTTTGCTTCCTGAAGGGTGTTAACAGTAAATGGAAATTGTGTCTGTAAATCCACTTCTGAGTGCCCCCCTCACTGACTGCACTGGGTCCTGACTGTGGCAGCCCCTGGAGACAGCCTGGACCATCAGGTTTTGGTTATTTTACTCTGGATCTTCCTCCTGGAATGGCTTCCTGTGCCCAGGAACTGGTTCTTGCCTGGACAGTTTGGGAACTGGATGGTTGGGCTCTTTCAAGCTCTGCCTGGGGGAAGTTCTTGTTGATTTTAGCAACTGCACTTCTGAACAGTCGGTGTTAAGCAATCTCCAAGGAATGGGCAGGAACAGGAACTGCAATGCAAGGGATGTAGCAGGGTTAGATGAGAGAGAGGAGATTACCAAGACTCTCTAGAGTCCAAAAATAACATTGCTGGGAGATGATAATGGAAGGAGCAGGGGGTTTTTCCCTATTGATTCTGAAAGAGCCATCCTTGTTCTTGGAAGGAGGCCAGGTGCCATCTGAGGTCCCAGAGTGGCTGCAGTAAAGGACAAGGCAGGTTCATTCGTGATGTGTGTGGTGGCACACTGTTCTCATGGTTATCTGTCCCTGGCTTTGTGGACAGATGAGGCACCTTCCTCCTTCACAGCACAACACTGACCCTGCTGGGGAGCACAGGGCAGGTGCTGGGATAAGAACAGAACCATGGCTTTACATTTCTTACCTTTACAGCTGTGGGAAGTCTGTGCTTTTGGATAGTTACAGTGTCCCTTTGAGGGTTAAGATTGAAATATGAGTAGAATTTGTTGTACATCTCTGAATTTATGTACTTTTATCTGAGATGACTTTGCTTTTTCCTGCTCTCTGATTTGGAGGGGAATTACCTGTATTATACAGTTGTATTAGGCAACTGATACAACTATATGCTATTATAATGCCTGTATTATATACTTGTATTAGGCTACTAATACAACTATATACAACTGTAATACCTGTTTTATATACTTGTATTAGGCTACTAATGCAACTATATACAACTGTAATACCTGTTTTATATACTTGTATTAGGCTACTAATACAACTATATACAACTGTAATACCTGTTTTATATACTTGTATTAGGCAACTACCTAATACCTGTATTAGGTAGTTGCCTAATACAACTAGTCTGAACATGAAAGTTGGGGTTTTTACATAATTTTTTTGTACTTGGGTATGCACTGATGAGCTATTGAGGTCCTTTGTTGCACTGCAGATAGCGTGGACAATCCTGGTGTGATAATTGAATATTTTATTAACTTATGTAGCGAACCAATGATCCGTTCTTGATTTTGGTCCAAAGTCATGCAACGTAACAGCTGACAGACTTCCCTTTCAGGACTGATCTTGAGAGTGGCCTTTTGGCAGTGGCCTTGGCTGTCCTTGTTGATTGTTGGTGGTTTCCACAGGCCTCCCAGGAGGAGCTGAAGGCGGCGTACCGCCGGCTGTGCATGCTCTACCACCCCGACAAGCACCGCGACCCCGAGCTCAAAAGCCAGGCTGAGCGTCTCTTCAACCTTGTCCACCAAGCCTATGAAGGTCAGGGGGAGGCTGAGCTTTGCAGGGGGGGTTCTAGGAGAGCTGTGTCTTCATGCTTTTTGAAGATATTTATTATTACAAAGTAATAATTAAATTTGGTGATAGTTACCGATGCTGTTTCCTGCTTCTGTACCATAAGTCAGAGGGGAAATGCCATATAAATGCTGCAGGGAATGAGATGTGGAGTGTCTGTCTTACCTCCTGCATTCTGTAAATGATCTTCTCATCACTTCCCTTACTTCTAAAGACCCTTCCATAGGAGAATAAAGGCTAAAAAGCTTCAAATAGAGATATAATTTCATATTACACTGATGAACTGCTGCATCCCTGGGTTCTGTTCCCTGTCACCTGGCTGTGATCTCCATTTCTAGCAAGTTCTTCTGTATGCTCTGGCTGAGAGGAGGACAACTGATTCATAGCAGTTAGTTTATTTTTGTGCCAAAGCCCTTTTCAAATACTCTGAATTAAACTGATGTTTACTTTAATCCTGGTGTGCAAGTTGCACCTGGAGTGCAGATGGATTAGAATGGTAGGAGTCATCCATGTTACAAACCTGGTGCACCCAGTCCTGGAGCTAAAGAGAAACTAAAGCAAAATGCTGAATAAATATTTCCCCATTCAACCTCAAATATGAGTGAATATTTTTTGCACCCCTGGTTTTGACTGATAAGCATTTGCTCCTTCCAGTTGGACTTGAGCATGTGTGGAGCCTTTCCTGCTGTCCCTAGGCTGGGTGCTGGGACATGTGGAAGCTTTTGCTGGGAGAGCAGGGAAAGTCTGACCTTGATGACGTGTGGAACAAAAACTCCTAATGCTTCAGTAATTTCATTTTAGTGTGGTGAGTGGCCTTACATTAGAGGCAGCAGCTTCCCTTTGAATTTTCTGGCTGCTCTTGGCTCTGCCTTGCAGTGAACATGGAAGTTGGTGCTTGTTTAGTACCAAATGTGAGTGCAGTATGTTACAAGCAAAAATTTTGACATCTTGGAAATGAGCCACTTCAGCTCCTCTCTATTTTCTCTTCCATCTCTTAGTATCACACAACAAAAGATTCATTTTATCAGAATTCATAAAAAGCAATGTCTGCCTGTGACATTTAACAAGTCCAATAATATTCCACTACTTCAGACCAAAACTCAATTACCAGTATAAGCCTCTTTTTCCCTTACTATACTCCCCCAGCTCCCTGGGGACACATCAGTTTTCCCACAGCCTCAAGAAATACATGATAATGATAAAGCTGGTCTTAGAACCCTGGAGGAGGAAATAGTGATAATTTTTTGATTTATTTTTTCTTACAGAAAGATATGTTATAGGAGCTTATGCATTTAAATATACCTTACCCTCTTCCTAATTCTGTGCCCAGTCTTTTTCTAAAGTAACTGTTCTGCAGTCTCCTGTCATATTTTGTGTTGTCCATTGTGTTGGGTGATATTTTGGGAGGTTAAGATTCTACACACACCTTTGCTGTTACCCCTTATTGATGCTTGGCAAGGTGTGAACTGCCTCGTGGAAATTCCTTTGCTGGGACTAGCTGGGAAAGGATCAGTGGACATTGCTGATGAGGAAGATCAAAGGAAGCACCACAGAGCTTTGAAAGCCAGACAGAGCTGGATGGCAATCCCAGAAAAGACCCAGGGACTGCTCTGGCCAAATTTTTTCATAATCTCCATGTTTGGTAGAGGGCTTGTGTCACCTTCAAAGAAAGCAGTGTTAGAAACCTCCCCATGCACATTCACTTAGGCTGCATGTCTCTTGTGTTCTTTCCACTTTCTTGTTTTAGAAAAATGAGCAAAAAATTGGATTTGTTGCAGGGAAAAGTCAGTATGTCTTGTCAATAAAGCACGTGGAAGCATCAAAGGAGTTAATGTGCAACTGTAGAATGAGATGTTTCTAGGATTTGTGCTTGAACTCCAAATATCATGAGTGTTTTGCTCTGAAATCTGAGGAGAAGACCAAAAACTGAGTTCTCTCCTCTTTTGGTTTCAATTTACAGTGCTTAGTGATCCACAGACCAGAGCCATCTATGACATATATGGGAGGAGAGGACTGGAGATGGAAGGCTGGGAGGTGAGAGAAATTGAGCACATTATGGCCAGTGGCCTTGACTAAGCCCACCTTTATCTGCCATGGTTCTATCAGCTGCACTGACACCTGGCTGGTAATAAATGCCTCTTGGTTTGAAGGCATCCTTGGTTAGTTATTTCTGTCTCTCTCTGTCCCTGCTGGAACACCATGATGGATTTTCAGAGAACCCTTTGGTTTTGCACTTGACAAGAGAACAATAAACCTGACATTCAGAGTTCCCTGGAAGGATATTACTATGACAGGCAACATCTTTATCTGAGACAAATGTGTCATTATTGTCCATCAAGTCCCATCTTTTTCATCCAAAACTTGTTTTTTTCAGCATCAACTACCTTCTAAGTTTGAAATTACTTTTTCTTCCTGGGCTTTTTGGGGTGGGTCGAGCTGGGTTTTTAATGTGTTTGGTTTAGTTTTGGTTGGGTTTTATGGGCTTGGAAACAGAACTTGTCCATTCATGTCTGTCCAGCTCTTGAGTCCCTTGCTAGCCTCTGCCAGCCCTGGTTGATTGCACTATGCTGCTTGAAGCAGAATCCTGTAGTATTGGGCCAGGTCAGCACCAAGGTCAAATTTGGAGTCAGTTGCTAGAAATGTGGAGCAGATCCAACATGTAACAGATGCTTTGGAAACGAGAGTTTTTTAACTGCTTTTGGCAGACTTGATCTTATTTTGAAGAGCCAAATCCAATACTCTTTCTATCCATTCCAAAACTGGGCCTGTATAAAGCTCTCATTCCCTGACTCATGTCAGGTAAGCAGCTGTGAACCAGCACAGCCTAAAATCACACAGCTCTTGTGGAATCAATTCACCTCAGGCCAGAGGCTTTCAGTTATTTTCATTTTTGTGTCCACACCTGGTAGAGCACTTAATGGATCGCTGAGGGTAACAGCTGCACTGCAGTGTCTTGTACTTTTGGTTGGACAGCTCTTTGTCCTGGTTTTGTCAAGGGAATGGAAACAACAAAACCATTTTCCTTTCTCTCAAGACATGGGGTTTTCACTTATGCCTGCCCTTTGATCTGGCCCAGGTGCTTTGTTCCAAACTCTGACTGTTGAAATTGCAGCTGCTGGAGCAGTGTGTTAGTGCATCCTGCACCCAAGGCCTCTGAACCTCAGCACTGCAATGCCCTGAGCAGCCTCTGTCTGGTAATGGTTTGGTTTTCGTTGCTTTTTGAGCAGGTTGTGGAACGAAAGAGAACTGCAGCTGAAATCAGGGAAGAATTTGAGCGTCTGCAGAGAGAGAGGGAAGAGAGGAGACTGCAGCAGAGAACTAATCCAAAGGTAAGCAAAGACTTAATCCTGGTCTCAAGAGTGGGTCTGTAATTATCAGCAGTGTGCAGGGGGTGCTGAGCCTAGGTGAGGGCCCAGAGGAAAGAGCCCCTCAGGTGTCTACACTTGCTGCATGACTTTCTGTCTTTTGCATATGCAGTTTTTCTGCATAATATAGGGCAAACAGCTCATTCTTTTAACAATCCCTTACTGAATGCTCTTCTTTTCTTAGCAAAACATGTTGAGACAAAATACCTTTTTCAGCAATTTTTAGAAAATAGACCTAACACTGAAATATTTATGATTTCTTTCCAAGTTCACTAAATAATTGTAACTCACTGCAGTTACCTGACAGGTTTTCCCTTTGGCATTGCTGCAGTGTCACAACAAGGCAGGGAGCTGTTCAAATGCATCTTGAAACCAGCAATAAATCTGAAGCATCCCTAAGCCAGCTGGGCAGCAGCACAGTGAGCAAAGTCAATCTGAACAGGCTTAGTGCCTGTTTTTGGAAAGGGTGACCGTGCCCTCAGGATGAGAATCATCCTGGATGCTGTTCCCATCTCAGTCTGTCTGAGCAGTGTCTGACTCACCTCAGCTAACCTTGGCTGATCAGAGGTGCTGAGGAATACCTTTGGGATGGCAGGAAGAGATGGGCATGGCAATTGGCCAGAGTATCCATAGCTCAGACTCTCGGTGTCTTTGCTGCCTCTTGGCTTGATGAGTGTGTGAGGCAAACCTGGGGTTTGTCAGGATGGTCCCTGACTGAAGTTTCAAAGCTTGTTGAATCACAACAATCTTGGTTCTTATGCAATGAGTAACCTTATCCAAGAGCTGCATTTACTATTAACTAAATTAATTCATAGATTAGTGTAAAATCACAATGTCTTCTGAGTGGACAGATGTGGGATTGCAATGGTGCTTAGGACTGGATCTTAAGGAAAACATCCATCTAAGCAGAGCTGTAATATTTTGAGACATTCACCTTGGCACCACCTTTGGATGTGCACTGCTCTTAGCAAAGCAATTGGGCTGTACAGATCTCCAGGCTGTGAGTAGTTTATAGACACTAAGAACTGGTTTGTACTAGAAGGGTAAACAAGCATAAAGTGTTGTGTGAGTATCTGTTGACAGCTTTATTCCAGGCAGGAAGAGATTTCTGTGTGCCACAAGCCAGGCAGGGCAAACTATCCCTGCTGGAGGTGTGGGTGAGTGGGGTCAGAGAGGTGTTTTCAGAGAGGGGCATGGTTATCTCCCACTCTGCTGCTCCCTGCTTCAGGAATGTGACATTTTCCCTGGGCGCCTCGCCGTGGCTGCGAGCTGCACTGTGAGCCTGTGTCCTGGGATAAAATTAACCATCTGGGTGTTTACAGCAATTGCAGGCTGGCAGCTGATGGAAATGCCTCTCCAGGCAGTGTTCCCGTGGAATTGGGGAGCACAGCTGTGATCATTTCATACACGAGCACAAGTTATTTTAAAATTTCCAACATTTTGTCGGTTCTATAAAACAGTTTCACAAAAATAAAGCATTTTAACCAGAAATGTTGAGCAATAACCAGATGTAGGCAATTTGGAGGGTTGAAATTGAGTCTCCTATTTGCTTTTAGAGCTTTGTTTTTGCTTTCAGAGATGTGCAGAAGGGTTGAAAAGTTCATTACTAGGTTTAAGAAGAACCACTTCCTGTTAGGAGAAATTAAATCCAGTTATTTTCCTGCTGTGGAAGGTCAATATGTAAGGAACACAGGTGCCTCAAGGCAAAGCCTGGCATAACTTACAGGTATCACCTTGCTGAAGGTAAATCCCTAAGTAAAAAGTAAGGAGGAAGTATATTTTCCTCTGGCACATCTACGAATTCCATCAGTGAAGCCTGTTTCCTTTTCACAGGCTGGCAAATAAAGGTGATTTTAAAAGCCAGTCCCCGCTCTGATGGTTCCATTGTGCCACTCCTGCTTCCTGCCCTGCTGAGCTGCTGCTCTGTGCAGCACAGTGTGGGCACCACTGACTCCTGAGCAGGAGTTCCAGCTCTCTCCTGCTGCCCTTCCTTTGGGGAAAGCTCCTCCATGGTTGGAGCAGGTGGCTGCTGGGAGCTGGGAGCAGCAAAGTCCCCTCCATTATCCGGAGGCATAGGGGTGCTCTTGTTCTCTGGGAATATTTTTAACTTTGCCATCTGCTGCTTTTCCTGTGCTTGTGCCTGAACCAGTTTCTTTGCCAGGATCCACAGAGCTCCCAGGGTGACTTCACCTGCTTGGCAGGAGGTGGAGGGTCTGCCCAGGGTCCACTTCTCACCTCAGGGGAAGGCAGAAGAGCAGGAGCTCTGCTGGAGAACAGGGAGACAGACACTCCTTTTCTCTGAGCAGATCTTGTGGATTTTCATGGAGAGGTTCAGGTGTTTTCCTTTTTTCCTTAGGAGGAATATTTGCTGTACAATTCATACATGTGAAAAAGGAAATCCTAATATTTTTAGTGTGTTTTAGAGAAAGGAGATGCAGTGAAATTCAGGAATGTGGGTGGATCTTGGTGCATCTTTCCAAAGAGTGCAGCATTGTGGCACCAGTAAGCCAAGTACAGCAAGGTTGTCTCCAAATGGGTGTTTGCTGGCACAGGACTGAGCCCTCACAGGGTGGTTAGAGGTTTTCCATTGCTTCCCTCTTCTTTTGGCCTCGTTTCAAGGAACAGCATGGCATAGGAGAGGGCTGAAACTGGAGAAGCTGTAGGGCCTGGAGTCACCTAAAGGTGACTTTGCAGATGATTCCTGAAAGTGCAGAAAGGGCAGAAGCTGATTGTTGGTGCCACCACCATGCAGAACAATGAATGTAATTGCTCTGAAATTCACCAGCTGCCAAGGCTGGTTAGTAACCAGCTGGGACACAGCCCCTCTTCCAGGATTCAACTGGAAATAACCACACCTTTCAGTTTTTAAATACTTATCCAATTTTTGCTTCATAAGTAATCAGAAAATTAACACTGAGAAGAGGCTGGGAATCTCCACAGCAAATAGATAGACTGGGAGCCCAGGCAGAGGAAATATTCCAGTCCTGTCAGACTCTGCAATTCTTCCTTTATTTACAGGCCAGCATTTGATTAGAGTGGAGCAATCAAGGAAAAATGCTCCCTCAGACTGAAATAAGGATTTATTCCAGCCATGCTTGGCCTCAGTGTGGATGGGGTTTGTAGCTACCCAGCTCTTGAGTTTCCCTATACAAACTGCTCAGAGTTCACTCTGTGCTTGTGCACAGAGGGGGGTTTTTATTGCAATCCGTGTGTTTTATAGGAGCTGGGATGCTGTCAGATGGGTCCATAGGGAGGGTTTCCAAAGCCTCTTGAAGTTCTATGACCCAGTCAAGTACCTAATTGTGCTCTTTTCAAAGAAACACACTCCTGCAGTTAGTCTGAGGGAGAACAGCAGCAGGTAGCCAGACTATTGTGCTGTGGCCTAGTTTTTTATAGGAATAAGTTTTTCTATGGTCTGAGAAAGGAAATATTTATCAGTTGCTAAAAGTATGTCTTTTTCAAGCCTTCTTTCTGATCACAAGATATAAACTAGAAGAAGAAATCAAAATGTTTTGCTAACAAGATCAATTGCAAGTGAATGATACAGTTCAGTACTAAGTTGGTTTAGGTAACTCATAAGAAGAAGCCTGTAGAGGTTTTCTGACCAAGTTCCATTGAAGAAAATCAATTTTTAGAATATATTATTTCAACTTCTAAATACTGACAGAGCACAGTCATTTGTGGGGAAAGAAGAAACCTGCTGTGTAAAGGTGTTCTACCTGCTTCTGTAATGTGTCACAATAGAAAAATGACCTCCTGGGATTGCAAGTTGAGTTTGTGCTGAAAAATTGTCTTTTCTCCAGTCTGTTTGATGATTTATATTGCTGTTTTGGAATATTGTAATCATTCACTTTTGTTTTGTGCATTAGGAAATGCATTTTAGAGTGGCAAAAGTAATTGCAGAGCAATGGAAAGCTGCACAAAAATGTAATCATACCCAGGGATGGTTCAGCCACTTGTTCTGTGCACGCCAGATGTTTGCTAATGCTAAATGCCTGTTTCACTTGTCATCCCTCAGGGAACAATTAGTGTGGGAATAGATGCCACTGACCTGTTTGATCGCTATGACGAGGAGTATGAAGATGTGCCTGGGAGCAGCTTTCCCCAGATCGAGATAAACAAAATGCACATATCCCAGTCCATCGAGGTGAGGAGGGCAAACTCTGCTGTGTGAGAGGGGCGTGGGTGAATGCAGAGCACAGAACACACTGCTCCTGCCTCTCAGCAGGGTTTGGGGGGGACAGCACAGGTGGGAAGAGGCAGCTTGGGGCCAGCAGAATGGTGGGTTGGCTCTGGAGCCTTTGGGCACCTGCTCTGTGGGCTGCAGGGTCCTGCCCTCCTGGCAGGGAGATGCTCAGAGCCCAGTTGTCACTGAATGGGATGTGTTCAATGGATGAAAGCAAATGGCACCCAGTCCTGAGGATAAGCATAAGGAAAAGGATGGGAAGCATTTCCTCTTTCACAGAGTTGTAGAAATTTAGTCTGCTAGAGAGATGAGAATGGTTTACAGCTCAAGGTCAGGACTTCAAGGTGGTGCATTACAGGTGTCACAAGTGTCTGGTACTGTAAGAATTATCTGACTTTTTGCCATGCTTGATGTTTGACTACAAAACCATTTACACTCTGCAGTGGTGATTATGTCCTTGCAGAACATGCACTAAATGTGTGAACTGGGATCAGAGGTACTTGAAACAATATATTCCTTTTTCAGGCACCCCTGACTTCCACAGATACAGCAATACTGTCTGGAAACCTTTCCACCCAGAATGGGAATGGAGGGGGATCAATTAATCTTGCACTGAGACGAGTGACATCTGCCAAGGGATGGGGAGAGGTAAGAGTACCCCTGTTGTGCAGTTTTATAGTCAATCTATTACCTGGTGTTCTGTTTTTTGGGAGGGAGCTTCAGCTGTGGTTCATCTCTCATTTTCTATGTTCTGTAAAAGGTAGAAAAATTATTTCTTAAAGGAATTTGAGAAAAAGGGAATACCAAACCTTGTTTTTTCTTATTTTTCTCCCCTCTCCATTTGGAGTGAGCAAAGCAGGTGCCAGTAGCAGTCACCTGTAGCTTTACAAAACTGGTTTTGTTTTACCCATGAGCTCCAACTCAGTGAGACACCTTTTCTTCTTCTGAATGCAAAGCTGAAGAGAAGGGAGGGTGCTGAAAGAGGTGGTAAATGTTACTCAGATGTGTAAAACAGCTGTGATGAAAATGATGCTCCTGCCATACTTTGTCACTATTGTAAAGGATGATTTCCTCTAACACTCTGGTATTGTGTATTCCAACAGTTGGAGTTTGGAGCTGGAGACCTTCATGGACCTCTCTTTGGGCTGAAGATATTTCGTAATCTTACACCAAGATGGTAAATATTAGAAAAATGGCCTAGTGGTTAATATCCCACAATAAGGAGCTAAACGACTTGAATTCTCTTCCACATTAATTTTGGATTCATTTTCTGTCCTACAAAATAAAGTATTTACACTTTAGAGTTAAGGTCATACTTGTATTGTCAAAATGCCTGCATTCTTTCTGGGTGTTGGTGCCCTCCCTTTTCATATTTTCAGTTTAAGGAAGATCTGTGTTCCACATCCTTAGATTTGTACTTGACCTTGTCATGATTCATCATACATGAGGCAGAGCAACAGAAGTTTGCTCTGGGAACAGAACAAAAAATGGGGATCTCTTCTGAGGCTTCCATGTGTGAGAGGGAGTTTCTGACAGCAAAACAGGAGATCATGTATCATATTTTAGGAAAATAATGCCAAATTTGACACTAGTGTCATGTCTGTTCACAAATGAATAGAAGTCTCAGGTTGCAAAGGAGAATACAAGGTAAGGCCTGTGATTGGAGCCACATGTCAGAGCATCATAGGAGCTCATGTAGGTTCCTTCTGTTTACATTTTCCAATTTAGTGCATCTGCCATTCCTCAGAGCTTGTAGAGGATTCTTGTTCCCCAGAGAGTGCTTTATCACTGTTTTTTAGGATTACTGAATAGCAGGGCTGCTCTGTGCCAGCACCCCAGTGTGCTGTTCTGCAGAGACCAGGATGTTACCTGCACAGGGCAGGAAGGGGAAGGCTGGGTGCCTGGGCACAAACAATAAACCAGGGCACAGCCTGCTCTCCTGGGCACTGCTGTGCTCAGGGCAGTCTGAATTAATTTTTACTTTTCCCTGAAAGCCTTGAGCATCATGCTTTTTGCAGGATAGTCTCTGGGCACTCAGTAAAAATTCCTGGACAAGAAAGACTCTGAGGCCAGCTGGGAGCCTGTGCTTTTTTTCACTGACAAATTTCTCCTCATTTTTCTAGTTTCATCACTACAAACTGTGCCCTGCAGTTCTCGTCGCGCGGGGTCCGCCCCGGCCTCACCACGGTCCTGGCCCGAAACCTGGACAAGAACACCATGGGCTACCTGCAGTGGAGGTGGGGCATCCAGTCAGCCATGAACACCAGCATTGTCCGGGACACCAAAAGCAGCCACCTCACCCTGGCAATGCAGGTGAGAGCCCCAGGCAGCACAGGGATCCTGCCCCGTGAGAGAGAGCAGCCTCACCTTCCTGTCCCAAGTGTTTTCTTGGGATTACAGGTTAAGGAAGCAGTTGGTGTGTCTTGTGATAAACCTAAGATAGGTAACCAGCTGTTTGGCAGAGCACAGCTCTTGGCATTGCCATAGGTGATGTGGGTCAGCTTACAGTAGGGTCAAGCAGTAGGGTCAAGCTGTCAACATGGACAGCAGAGGTTGTAAGTGGCAATCACTGCTCTGTGTTCTGTGCTTCAAGGGTGAGAAAGGAAACTGGGGGGGCAGCAGTTGCCAGGAGTGTGTTTTGATATGTTTGTGCCTCTTGTGTTTCAGCTGGGAATCCCCCATTCTTTCATGATGGTCAGTTACCAGCATAAGTTTCAGGATGAGGATCAAACACGAGTGAAAGGTTCTCTCAAGTAAGTGCTCAAGAGGGAATCCACATTGCTCACAGCCTGAGGACTCTGTCCTCTCCTGCTGCTGTAGGCCTCCAGGTTCCACACAAATCAAATACTTTTGTGGCCTTTGGGAGCCTGCTTTTCACTCTTTAAGTCTGGTAAAGGGTGAAGTGAATGTCTTAGAGGCTTGGCCTGTGTGCCTCTGCAGTTATGTGGAACTAATAATACTTGTGTATGGTGTCTCTGCATCATCCCCAATAAGAAAGCCAGAAGTTCTTGTTCACTACTTAGCAAGCTGGAAGGTCTCATCTCACCTTGGAGATACACTGTGAATCTTCCAGAGGCCAACATCTGCTGCAAACAGATGCATTTCCATGCTTTACTTGTTTGGGAATTACAGGATTCAGTAAAGAGAAATTCAAGTGTCTTCTCTGTCCTAACAGTTCTTGGTTCTGTCATTCTAGGGTGGGTTTCTTTGGGACCATAG
Organism: Camarhynchus parvulus; assembly: GCF_901933205.1. Lineage (NCBI taxonomy): Eukaryota > Metazoa > Chordata > Aves > Passeriformes > Thraupidae > Camarhynchus > Camarhynchus parvulus. The sequence goes on from NC_044591.1 coordinate 4,283,617, forward strand.
TGGAGTATGGAGCAGAGAGGAAGATCTCCAGACACAGTGTTTTAGGAGCCACTGTCAGCGTTGGTGTTCCTCAAGGAGTGTCCTTGAAAATCAAGTCAGTTCAAGATCTCAACTCTTTATTGCAGAGGCTGACCATAACCTCCATGATTCTATTTCCAGTATTCAGGTGGGAAGGTGCCAGTCCCAGATCAATGCAGGTGTATTGATACATCACTGGGAGAGGGTGCAGCTGCCCTCAACTCTAATGCAAGCTGTAAGCCCATCATAAGCAATGGGTGCTTTCCACTGATGTGACTCACAGCCTGGGCCACCTGTATGTGTGTGTGTGCATCAGAATATTCTGAAATGCAGCTTAAATTGAGATTTGGAGCACTCTGGTAAGTGAATAGAAGATTTCTGAAAATATTAGTAGAAATGGATTCCATGTGTATTATGCTGCATACAAGTGAATGCTTGAATTAGGGAATTACCATTACCTGATGCAGGTGATTGTACCATTACCAAGGTGCAGTTCCCAGAAGGACAGAGCTCATTAAGTGTCCCTGTGCTGTGGTGCACTTGAATTGGAGCCAGCTACAGGTGGGGTGTGAAACTGCTGAAGGGCATGAAGAATTCAGGCCCAAGGAAACTCATGTTTTCTAAAATAAATATTGTTACAGACATCAGAAGAATATTCATGTACACCTGCCCTGAAGGCCCATGCCAGTGTTATGAGCACAGGCCTTCTCTAGAAGCATTTTCTCTTCTTTCATGGGGATGTTCGTCCCTTTTTTCGGTTAAAATTAATGACCAAGCAAATTCTCCTAAGATTATAAAAAGAACTTTAGAATGGTCAGGTACCATCACGAGCTGCTGCTTCAAAGTCTGGCTCTGGCTGGTGTCAGCTGCCTTTTCTGCCGTTGGCTTTTTCAGTTTATCAGGCTTTTCACATTTTGAGCTCCTCATTCATCTCCCCTTGGTCCATCAGCAAGCACTGCTGCTAAGCGTGCTTCATCAAGCACATTCAGCTCTGCTTTTCCTCTTACCATCCCCTCTGCTCTTCTTTGTTGCAGGCTGAATAGGGCCAGCCAGACCTACTTCTTCCCTGTCCATCTAACAGATCAGCTGCTTCCCAGCGCCGTGTTCTATGCCACCGTGGGACCTCTCGTTATCTACTTTGCCATGCACAGGCTGGTCATCAAACCCTACCTCAGGGCACAGAAGGAGAGGTGAGCTTGCACATTCCTCAGGAAGTCTCACTTGGGGTTATTTGTGTGAGGCTGAGGGGTGGGTAAGGAGACCCTGCCAGTTTCTGCCTGAATCCCAGCTCTGCCTTCCTTCTGCCAGAGAGCTGGAGAAGCAGCGGGAGAGCACAGCCAGTGACATCCTACAGAAGAAGCAGGAGGCTGAAGCAGCAGTGAGTCTTTCTTGTAACTCAGTCCCCTTAGTGAAAGGAAACTCTTTTCACTCTGGACCATTCTCCTTTGGCCACAGTGTGTGACCCTGTGTGATTTCTGCTCTGCCACTTGTGTCGTGACAGGTCCGGTTAATGCAGGAGTCAGTCCGAAGGATAATTGAGGCAGAGGAAGCCAGAATGGGTAAAGATTATGATATCATTTACTTGTTCTATAAATTTGGAGAGAAGAAGGAATAATGCAAAGGTGGTGTTTCTTCATTCCCACTCCTGATAAAGTGCAGCTTAGTTGCTGCTGTGCACATAGTGAGGGAGCCCCATTATGACTCAGCTCCAGGTGCCTGAGCTTAGGAGGGATCACAGAATATTATCTTGGGACATGGTGTGAAGTGGATCAACAGACTGAAGATAACAGTCTGGAATTACCTCTTGCCCAGAAAGAGATATGTCTATAAAAAGGTGGAAAAGTTGTAGTCTGAAGTTCAGCTTTCACTGATTTTTTTTCCTTGCATGGTTTGCTCCTGGATTGTAATGGGAATCTGATCTCTTATGGTTACTAGCAGTTTTCCACAGAATGTTCCAAAGTGAACTGAAATCCACTTGGACTGTCACATCAGTGTGACACTGAGGTCCTGTCCCTCCATTCTAGTGCTGAAGGTTGCTAACAAACACCCAAGCAAAAATGTTGTTCTTTGTTGGGAAGTGTGGGTCCAGGCCAGGAGAATTAAATCTCACTGAAAGCAAGAGAAATGCTGGGATGGTCTTTTTGTCAGTGGAAGCCTTCCATCACAGTTGTGATTTCCTGGGAAATGCAGGTCTGATTGTAGTGAATGCCTGGTATGGGAAGTTTGTTAACGACAACAGCAGGAAGAATGAGAAGGTGAAGGTTATAGATGTGACTGTGCCTCTGCAGTGCTTGGTGAAGGATTCTAAACTCATCCTTACAGAGGCCTCCAAGGTACGTAGATGTCCTGTCAAAGCCCAGATTCAGAGACTCAAATGTGTGGCCCAGAATTTTGTTTGAACCATGTGGTGTCCTGCCAGGGGATCTCTCCAGTGGCTCTGGATCAATTCACAGATGCCATTTACCTACCAAGTATTTATTACAAACTTCCAGGAACTTCTGTTTCTTGGGGCTTTTCCAGTGCCAGTGGGACAGTGGGTGTTACAGACCTTGGGGCTGTACACCAGAAACTTCCCACCCCCCTGGTTTACTTTTATGCATCAAAAACTTGTGCAGATGATTCCCCAGTGTCTCAACTTGCTGACAGCAAAACTCCTTTTTTTTTTTTTTCTTTATGACACCTTGTCCTTGGCAGTAATAAATGTTTTTGGCCAGCTGGAGAGCTGTGAAAGTCCATTCCCTGATGCTCAGTCTGTCCTTCTCTGATTCAAGGCTGGGCTGCCAGGCTTCTACGACCCCTGTGTGGGTGAGGAGAAGAGTTTGAAAGTGCTTTATCAGTTCCGAGGAGTTCTGCACCAAGTGATGTCAGCTGACAATGAGGCCCTTAGGATACCAAAGCAATGTAAGTAGCTCAGACTGCTCAGCATCTTCTTTGGGGAACCAGTAATGGACTGCTTCAGCTCTGTGGTGAAGCACACAGACCTGGGGTTCAGAACTGGGGTTACTGGAATGGGCTGACCATGACTTGCCTCTGGAATAAGGCCCAAAAGAACTCAGCAGCATCTCTGCAGCAGTTTGTACCAGCTAGTCTGTATCTCTAACTGGGGCTGGAAGCAGAGGCCTCCCACAGGTGCCACTGTCCTTCTGTGCAGTTTGCAGCACTTGGTGGCCATTTGGGGACTGAATTTAATGTATGAAGGCCTGAGTCAGATTTCTTCCTTGTCCCCATTTATCTTACCTGCCAAAATATTTTCCCTGCTGGAATAGCTCTGTGAAACTAGGATCTGCTTGTGACAACTTTTACTGGCACTCCTGCGGGTCTGGTGGGTTGGCTCAAGGGCACAGACCTTTGTTTGCTCTAGACCAGCTCCCTGCCCAGTGTGAGCAGCACATCCAACTGACAGAGCTCCCAGAAGTGCATTGGAGGCTTATTTGAGTTGTGTCTAATTAGCAGCCAGAAGTGTTGCTGCCTGTCCTTGGTGCAATTCTTTGTTCTCCCCACAGCTCACAGGATCGATGCTGATGGCTAATCCAGGAACGTGCGTCTCCCACGGTACCTGGGTCAACAGAAACTGCAAAACCTCCCCCGGACGCTGCGAGTTTGAACAGAGACACTTTTATTTTTACTGTCTGTATAGCAGGAGGTGTCCTGCCAGTTCTGTTAGGGACAAAAGGACAGACCCTGCTGCTGCAGGCGGCTCCCAGGCAATATCTGAGTTGTGGCTCGGTACCCAATAAAGCAGCGTGACTCTGAGTGCACAGTGCTTTCTGCCAGGGGCTCAGGGGCCTCCTGCTCCCAGCTGGCCACAGCCCCTTCCTGCACTCACTTCTCTCCTGGCACTCAGCAGGGATGAAGACCTGTTCTTCTCACTTCTCCATGTACTTCCTGGGGTAGGTAACACACCTCCTTCCTTCTCATGAGGGGAATTTCAGTTCTCTGGCCACCTGCTGGAAGTCCCCTGTACAAATACTTCTGGAGAGAGGTCAGTGATTGTTTCAGTCTCAAATCTGTGTTTGAAATGCACTTGTTAAGAAAAATATGTGCTTAAATATGAATGAATTTGCCTTTGAAGTAATATGGACCTCTTCAGCACCAATCTGTCCAGCTGCTTATTTCCAACACTGCTCTTCCAGACAAGGACACGGTGTATCATAGTTTTATTAATTCTTCTGCCACCCACAACCATGTATTGTCAAGGATTTCCAGAAAAGAGGAAAGCAAGTGAGGGAGAAGGACAGCAATTAATTTCATTTGATTCTGATGCTGCAACTATCTCTTCACATCTAATTTATTTCTAGCAAAAATAAATGTAGTTCATAAAGTAAACCATACCAAAGTGAGGAGAGAGGCCAAATGGATTAAGAGCTGAAAATGTAACACTCATCTGCTCTTTCTGAAAAGCAGCAGTTACAGCATAGAACCATTGGCATTATCTTGCCTAGAAGCCCTGTCAGGGATTTCCAGCAGGACAGTCCTGGGCTGGTGATACAGCAGCTGGAAACAGCACCTTGTAGAATCTGCTACATGCTGGGTACATCAGCACATCTGAGGCTTTTGCAGAGAGACAAGGAATCGTGGTGGCTGTTCCTTGATCATAGTTTTGCTCTGGCCAGGTCCAGACCAGCCTTCATTGCTCATGGGTGACAGCAGAGGGGAAAACATCCATGTCTTGGCAGTGCAGAGTTGCTTTCGACAACTCCTGCCATAACTCCTTTCCTGACATGGATCTGGCCCCTGTTCTGTGCAGCTGTGGTTCTCTGTGCTCAGGTCACTGCACCAGGAGAATGAGATTTCCAAAAGAAATGCTTTCCCCTGTAAAAAAAGTTCATATTATGAAGGGGTGTTCATTTGTTTTTATTAAAACCAAAACTTTTCAGTTGTGACCGGTTCCTGGTGCAAGGCTTTATTTCACTTATGGCTAGCGTTCTGTTGATCTCAAAGTAAATGTAAAATGTGCAATAAATTATATTCAGCTGAAAAGTAGCTCCCATTCCCTTTGCATCTGTAGGAAGTTCCTGAGATGAACCCCTGGAAAGCAAGGGTTTGTAAATATAACAGCACTCTCCATCCCATCCAGCTTATTGACCTCTGCTGGGTGGGACTGGGCAGAAAACTAAATCTCCTCCAGTTCCTTTTTGATGTCACTGTGTGAGGTGTTATGGTCAGAAATGAGGAGCCAGCCTGTAGAGGCTAGGACGTGGCACAGAAGCATCCCTGAGAGCCAGATGCTCAGTCAGTCTCCCCAGTCTCTTCCTTGTTTTCTATCAGTGCCATGTTTTGCCAAAACTGTAAGAACAGCCCCACTGCAGAACCACAGCCTTCACCACCATATTCTTGCTGAGAGCAGCTGCCATTTTACAGCCACAACTCCCCTGGGACTTCTTTTTATGAATAAACTCTCTATAATTCAAAATTACCAACAGAATTAAAATAGAAGCTCTAAGCAAGCAGAGCTGAGCTTCCAGCCTAGCTTCCAGCATGACCTAGTGCCATTTCCAAAAGGTTGAGCTGCCTTTTCAGTGTGCCAAGGTGTTCAGGCTGCTGCTTTGATGGCAGCTGGCTGAGCAGCAGTGCCCGTGGGCTTGTGGCACATCCACGAGCTGCAGGGTGGCACCAAGGCTCCCGCAGCTCTTGGGGGGTTTGGAGTCCTTGGTGCTGCCTGGTGGTGGGGAGGGATTTCTCTTTCAACAGAGAGTTCATAGGGGTTTGGTTTGGGTCTGGCCAAGCTCCAGTCCTCACAAGGGGGTGCAGTGCTGCCCCAGGGCTGTTTCTGAGGCTGCAGGGACCTGCTGCCAGCACTGTGCACTCCGACACCATCGGCATCCTGGCCTGAGCCCTGTCCCCAGCTCAATCATTGCACCCTTCAGCAGCCCCTGGCACAATCCCAGCAGTGTCCCTGCTGTCTGCAGCCACTCAAGCAGTGCCTCCCTCCCAACCCTCCTCCCTGCCCAGCCCAGGGCTCCATCACCATGTCCCACACTCTAGCAAGGAGCAGCTGCTCCTCAGAAAGGTGGGGATACCTGCCAGCTCTTCCTATCCCCACCTGAGTGTATTGTTTTGGGAAGAGCACTTCAAGTGTTAAGTCTTCCTGCTGCCTGGCACAACAGCTCACAAACCAATAAATCATAACAGCAGACTCCTGAGTTTGGAATATAACAAACTCATTGTTCATTTGTCTCACATGTAAGAAAAAAACATGGTTCATTAGAAGTTTTAATGAAAAAATAAAGTTCTGAATTTAACTATAATTATACATGGTTGAAAGTGATGAACTAAAAGAATGGAGATGTTACTTTTTTATTTCTCTCTGCTGATATTGTAACGTGCTGGACACCATCCACTGGGATAAATCCGAAAAGGGGACAGAACAAGAGTCAGTCACATTGATTAGTGTTGCACCTCTGTGAAAAAGAGCCAGTTCACTTGACAGTGCACCATTTCTCCCATAAAAGCTTCAGGAACACCGTCCACAGAGGTCCAGTTGAACTGCAGACACACTGTAAACACAAGAGATACGAATTTCAGACCAGGTCCAACTCTTGTGCAGTTGTGGCCGGGATCTTCCAAAGCCTTTCTGGGGAAATGGCAGCACTGGAGAACTTTGGTTATTTTTCTGGCTGCAAAGGACAGTCAGGCAGCCATTGGGAGCGAGTCTTTGGCAAACTCCTTGGTGGTTCCACATAGCTTCTGAAGGCAGCACAGCACAGTCATGGTTGAGAGATTTCACAGAAGCTGGTTTTCTGAAACCCAGTCAGGTGTTACAGCTTGGTGGAACGAGATTTTTTTCAAGAACCAGGAGAGAACAGCTGCGTGTTGTGCACTTTCGTCACCCTTTCCCACATCGTGGAGCCCCAGGGCCCTGTGGTACTGGGCTGCCTGAGGCTTTGGCAGCCCTGGGGCTGATGTCTGAAGGAGGGCACTTACCCCTGTGTGCTAGCAAGACCCTCAGTCATCACCAGGATGCATCTCCCGGTGAGCCAGTCCTCAGACAAGGCAGTGCTCCAACACTGTGTGACTGCAGAACTCCTGGGGTCATGTTCCTGCTGGCACAGCTGGTCTGGCTCAGCTGCTGTGCCAGCCAGCGCTTCTCTGAGCCTCTTCCTGGACAGAGCACACACTGTTCTTCAGGCATAACTTCAGAGACACACCTTGAAGCATCAACCCAATTTGTGTGATCCATGTGGATCCGTCTGGCCATTGAGGAACAATGCCAGCATCTCCCTGGCCTTGTGCATGAGCTGTGACTTCCCATTGTGGTCCTGAAGGGATTTCCCATGGGCTAAGGCCCAGGAGGCCCTGCCTGCAGTGCTGGCCAGGGCCTCAACGCTCTCCTGTCCACTCCAGACGGATCCTCATTGCACTTCATCCTGTAGCTGCATTGCCTGCATTTCATCTGTCATTGCTACCAACAGAATAAAGATCCTGGCTTTTTGGTTACAGTCCAGTTTCAAAAAACAAACAGCAAAAGTAAAAATCAACTCAGCTGTCATACTTGGATGGACATGATCAAATTCCAAACCAGACCTGCCAGGTTCTACATTTCCTTTGGCCCCTTTTACAGCCCATGTTTGAATTCTGGGCTGAGAAAAAGGAGAGTCATCTTCTTAAAACAGCACCATAGAGGTTAACAAAGGGACAGGAAATGGAGCAGTTTCCCCCCATACACACATTTGAGCTGTTCATGCAAATAAATCACAAAAAAACCACTGTAAGAAGAGACCTTCTAGGAAGGAATCTGGTGCCACTGATCCCCCACGCTGCCTGTCCAGGAAAAGGGTTGCTCCTTCCTACCAGAGCGCTGTCCCTTGGCACAGGAGGGAGCCCCGAGTCTCGTTTGCACTTGGATGATGCCAAATGACAGAACTCCCCTCTGCTCAGGCCTGTGGAAGGAGCAGATCACACAGAGGCCGGTAGCACTGAGGCTGACTCCTATGGAGTCTCAGGATATCTAAGATTGATCTATACGGACAAATGGGCAGGTATAATATCACATTGAATTTAAAACACAGGGCCATTTACTTTTCAGACTCTTCACACAGACTCCCTCCACCTCCCCTCCCTCTTTGGGAGGAGGAGGAGTTTTCTAGCACAGAGAAGATTTGCAGTTTCCCAATGGGATGAGAAAACCTACTTGGCAAAGGTATAGTACATCACCCAGTCACCATAACCAGACAAAACTCCAATGAGCTCAGAGAGCTCTGTCTGTCCCTCGAGAGTCTCTCGCCACAGTTCTGCCCAGTCAGCCTCTCCCAGCTCTGGCTGCCCGCGGCTCGGTGATTCCTCACTCCCGGGCCACAGGCCGGCTGGGCAGCCCTCCTGCCTGAGCAGCAGCAGTTCAGGGGAGCCCTCCCCGGCCTCCCAGCCGGCACCCACGGCTCTCCCACCCACGCAGAGCACCAGCACGTGCCTCCCCCCTAGTCCAGAAAGCGCCTGCGTGAGCCCGTCCGGGAGCGGTTCGAGCGGCGAATGTCAAACTTGGAGTCCCGGCACTTCTGGCAGATGTAGATCTCTGGGACGTTCGACTTGCGGATTTTGGCGCAGGAGAGGTGGATCCAAGTGTGGCACTCGTTGCACTCGATCATGGGCCGCCCAGCAAAAGGCTTCATGCAGAAGCAAGTGACCAGGTCCCACGAGTCGTCATCTGCAAAGACAAATGTCAAAGATACGTTTTTAGCAGCTGATGCCTCTCACACCAAGAATTTTCTCTCCTTTCATGCTAAATTAACTACCTGGGTTTCAAAGACAGGCACTTTGCTGCTTTTTCCAGGTCTCTCTTGCACGGGAAGAGACTCTCAGCAGTACACAGGAGGCCGTAGTCGAGGAGATGCTGCTTCTATAAAGTTGCAGCTTTTCACTCAGTTTATTGCACAAAAGAGCCAACCCACCTCCCTTCCCCCCAAAAACCCAACTGCTCCTGAATTCCACCCAGGCAGTGCTCCTTGGCATTATCCTCAGGCTACAAGTAACCACTACTTCCACCTGGCTAATCCTCTCGGACAGCCAGGCCACCTACCTGAATCCACCATGATGTCCTCGTCATCACCAGTGCCATCTTCATCCCGAAAGACCACCTGCTTGCCCTGCCGAATGACCGTTCGCTTGCCCACGCTCTGGATCTCCACCGTCTGCTCGGCTGTCACAGCAGGGTAGGAGACGCTGGACGGGGTGTCAGAGTCCCACACTGAGCAGTGCTCAGTCACAGACTGAGGGTCGCCCTCTGACGAGGGGCTCATCGGCGTCTCTGCGTAAGAGTCCTCTGCCTCCAGATCCAGCAGCTTCTCCTCATAGTCCTCCTCTGCAGACACCTCTGTTTCCCTCCTTTTCAGCTTTTTCTTCTTCCTGATCTTATCGACTTGCTTTCTCTCTGGCAGGAAGTTGCTGGCCTTTGCCCGCTGGAACAGGGAACCATACGGTTTTGCTCGCTTAAGCTGGCTAAAGTTCTTTCTGTTCTTGGTGGGCAGGGAGACAGAGGAGGGGGTGTCATTGAAGCGAGGATCCCAGCTATCGCTGTCAATCGTACCTCCAGTACTGTTGGGAGGGCTGGGGCTGTTCCTCAGCGGCGTTTCCTGCAACACGTTCAGGAAGCAGGTAACAGTTTGACTCAGAGCAGACTCATGTGGTGCAAGGCACTGTCCCCTGTCCCCCAGGGCACTCTGACCCACCCCTGAGATGCTGTGCCCTGTCCCCTAGAGTGGTGTCCCCTGTCCCCAGGAGTGCTGTCTCCTGTCCCCGAGGGCTGAGCCCTTTCCCCTGGGTACTGTCCTCTGTCCCACAGGGTGCTGAGCCCTGTCCCCTGAGCCACTGTGCCCTATCCCCCGGGGAGCTGAGCCTTGTCCCAGCAGCACTGTGCCTTGTCCCCCAGAGTGCTGTACCCCGAACGGCTGTGCCCTGTCCCTGAGGCACTGTCCTCTGTCCCCAAGCCGCTGAGCCCTGTCCCTGAGGCACTGTCCTCTGTCCCCAAGCCGCTGAGCCCTGTCCCCCGAGGTGCTGCCGCTCCCGCTTCCCCTACACGCCACCCCCCGGGTTTCTCCGGCCGCAGCTCCCGGGCCCGGGGAGCAGCAGGAGCGATGCCGGATCCGACGTTTTTCACCCCGCCCACGCCGGGCACCACCCGCCCCGTCCCCAGAGCCTCCAGCCGCCGCGGTTCCCCTTTTGTTCAAGCCCGGCGCGGGGCCGTGACCGCTGGAGCGGTCGGTCTGACAGACCGGCCCGGTGCCCCCCGTGCCCCCAGCCCGGTGCCCCCCCCGTGCCCCCCGGTGGAACTCACCTCCTGCGGGTACGGGATGTAACCGGCGTAGGCCAAGACGAAGGTGCAGAACTTATTGAAGTCCTCCACGGTGCGGTGCCGCCGGGAGCCGGGGGAGAAGTCCTGCGGGGGGCGGGGGTGAGCGGCGGCCGCGGGGCCGGGCCCGCCGGTGGGAGGCGGCGCCGCCGCTCCCGCCCCGCCGCCCCCACAGCGGCGGAACCGGGCAGTGTCCCCCCCCCCCCATCGCCCCCCGGCATCGGTACCGGGCCCCCAGACAGCCCCCGCGGAGGGCACGGCGGGGCGGCGCCGCCGCCATTCCTCGCCCCGGCGGCACAAGATGGCCCCGGCCCCCCGCCCGCCCCGCGGCGGGGGAACGGGCAGCGGGCACCGGCGGCCGGACACGGCCGGGCCGGGCCGGGCCGGGCTGGGCAGTGGGACAAGCACCCCCTCCCCTTCTGTTCCCTCCCCGCTTCTCCCTTTTTTCCCCTCCGGGACTCCGGCTCACCTCCGGGGCAAACGGCGAAGCGCAGGAGTCGGAGTCCATGTCCCGGCGCGGGCACGGGCGGGGCCGGGGCGGCGGCGGCGGCAGCCGGGCAGTGCCGACACCGCGAGCCGCTCGGTGCCGGCGGGAGGCGGCGAAGGGGCGGCCGCCCGCGCGGGGCCGCCGGGAGCCGTAGTCCGGGCGTGCGCAGTGCCGGGCGCGGGGCGCGCTGGGAGCGGCGGAGGGGCGGGGGCGGTGCCGGGAGCGGTGAACGGAGCGGGAAGCGGAGCACGGAGCAAGGCGGAGAGAGGATCGGTGAGTGCAGTCCGGGGGTGGCTCTTATCGGGGTGATTGTGGGTCCGGGCGGTAGAGGCCGGCCCTGAGCTCACCGCGGGCCTGGCTGGTGGCGGCAGCAGGACGGGCAGGGCGCCGAAGCGTCTACGGCGAGCTGGACCCTCAACCCCGACCCGCACCCTCCGCCCGCGCTAACGGCGGTACCCGAGCCGGACTCGGAGCGGAGCTCTCTCAGCGCTGTCTGCCCTCGGGACGGTCTTGTGTTCCCCCGGTACCACTGGGCGGCTCCTTCTGAGCGCCAGCCCAGGGCCAAGGGCGCGGGGCTGGGCGCGGTAGCTGCGGGGCCCTGGGACCGGCCTGAGCGGGGCCGCGCTGCCAGCGCCGCCGCCTTACGCAACGGCCGCTCTCGGGTGATCCCGGCCGGGACGGGCTCCCCGAGCCTACCCGCCGCCTCCTTGCCTGATCTCCACCTCCCTTTCCCTCCCCGGGAATCGCTCGGGGGTCGGCCCAGCAGCTCCGCGCAGGGAGTGATCCAGGTGCTCTCCCGCAGGCACGGCATGGCGACAGGCACCGGTGGGACGGCAGCAGGAGCCTCAGCCACGGCGGCGGCGGCGACGGGAGAACCGGCACACGCGGTGTCGCTGCTGCGGGGTCTGAGCGCGCTGCGGGCCGAGCGGAGCCTGCTGGACGTGACGGTGGTGGCCGGCGGGCGAGAGTTCGGGGCTCACCGCGCCGTTCTGGCCGCTGCCTCGGGATATTTCCGCGCCATGTTCGGCGGGGCCCTGCGCGAGTCGCGGGCCGAGCGTGTGCGGCTGCACGGCGTCGAGCCCGAGTGCCTGGGGCGGCTGCTCGACTTCGCCTACACCGGCCGCGTGGGGCGGCTGGGCCCCGACATCGCCGAGCGCCTGCTGCGCGCCGCCGACCTGCTGCAGTTCCCCGCCGTCAAGGAGGCCTGCGGTGCCTGGCTGGCGCGGCAGCTGGAGCCCGCCAACGCCCTGGACATGCAGGACTTCGCGGAGGCCTTTGCCTGCCCCGAGCTGGCAGCTGCCGCCCACCGCTTCGTGCTGCGGCACGTGGGCGAGCTGGGCGCCCAGCTGGAGCGGCTGCCGCTGCCGCGCCTCCTCTCTTACCTGCGGGACGATGGGCTCTGCATCCCCAAGGAGGAGGCTGCCTTTCAGCTGGCTCTGCGCTGGGTGCGCGCCGACCCCGCCACCCGTGCCCCGCTGCTGCCGCAGCTCCTGGCCCACGTCCGCCTGCCCTTTGTGCGCCGCTTCTACCTGCTGGCCCACGTGGAGAGCGAGCCGCTGGTGGCCCGCTGCCCTCCCTGCCTGCGCCTCCTGCGTGAGGCCCGCGACTTCCAGGCTGCCCGCCTCGACCGCCACGACCGGGGGCCCTGCGCCCGCATGCGCCCCCGGCCCTCCACTGGCCTCGCCGAGATCCTTGTCCTCGTCGGTGGCTGCGACCGTGACTGCGATGAGCTTGTCACCGTCGACTGCTACAACCCACGCACTGGCCACTGGCGCTACCTGGCCGAGTTCCCCGAGCACCTGGGAGGGGGCTACAGTGTGGCTGCACTGGGCAACGACATCTATGTCACTGGTAAAGCATCCAGGGAATGAGGGGAAGCACCAGGGTGGAGGGTTCTGTTGGAAATATGTAGGTTGTAGCAGTGACACTTGGCTTTTCCTGGGTGGTGGAGAGTTTGGGACTTGGCTGGGGTGCCTGCAGCCTGCCAGCAGGCATGGAGACTCCTGGAGTCGGTGCTGGATTTAGCAGCTGGTCTCAGTCCAGGAGCTATTTTGTCATGACTAATGCTGTTGAGCATGCTGGCAGAAGTCACAGATCTTGTAGTTAGAACTTTTTAACCGTCACTGAGAACAGGGGTGATGTAAGAAGGTTTTGAGTTTCTCTCTTTGAAGAAGGTGTTCAGGTTCAGAGCCCCCTGAATCACATGCTTGGGGCAGAGGCATGTCAGAAAGCCCCAGGTTCCTTTGCCAGCCTCTGTGAGTCACGGTACCTTCCCCTGCACAAATCCTGCCTCCTTGCTGGGGCCACAATTACTTCTGTCAAGGTGACACCAATATGTAAATTTGGCTGTTAAGCTGCATGCAGATGCCTGCTTTGAACTACATCTCTGTGACAGCTGTAACAAACTGAGGCCCAGGACACCCAGTGCTGTGGAACAGTGTGCCCTCGGTGTGCAGGACACACTGGCAGAGCTTTGAAGAGCAAGTCTTAATGCAGGTGAACAGAAAACTGTGTGTTCTCTAGTCACAAGCAGAAAACAAGGACCTGCTTTAAGGACAGGGCTGTAAAAATGACAAGCTACCACATGGATGCAGCATGTTTTTACAGAAACCCTTTACATCCTGTGGGAGCTTCCTGGAGTGATCCCAGGCAGGCCAGTCCTGCTGGGAGCTGTGTGCAGGCTGCTGCTGGGGATTTTGGGTTGGTCTGGTGTGTGTCAGTGTGACAAAGGCAAGGCTGGGAGGTTCCCAAGCTGCCTTGGCAGCTTCTGGGCAGTGACAGAGCAGGGGCTGTAAAATGGGAGAGAAGTGGGTGTTAGAGGACAGAGGTAGTGAAACACAAAAGACTCATTTTGAGTCACAGCTGGATAAGGACTAGGGACGACATGGGAGAAATCCTCCCTGGCTTGCTGGGCACGAAACAGTGCAAAACTTCCTTTAAAATCCTTGTGGCACATGTGCCAAGCCAAACCCTCTGCTCCATCCCCCTTCCCTTTGTAGAGCCAGGCTCCTGACATGTGTCACCCTGTTCCACAGGGGGCTCGGACGGCTCCAGGCTGTACGACTGTGTCTGGAGGTACAATTCCAGCGTGAACGAGTGGACAGAGGTGTCACCCATGCTGAAAGCCAGGGAATACCACAGCTCCACAGTCCTGGACGGGCTGCTCTACGTGGTTGCCTCTGACAGCACGGAGCGCTATGACCACACACTGGACAGCTGGGAGGCCCTGCAGCCCATGCTGTATCCCATGGACAACTGCTCCACCACCTCCTGCCGTGGGAAACTCTTCGCCATCGGCTCCCTGGCTGGCAAAGAGTCCATGGTCATGCAGTGCTATGACCCTGACAGTGATCTCTGGTCTCTTGTCAACTGTGGCCACCTGCCCCCCTGGTCCTTTGCCCCGAAGACTGTCACACTCAACGGTCTCATGTACTTCATACGGTGAGTAGTGGCAGCAATCACTTCCCTCCCTCCCCATGTCCCCATGAGGAGAGCCCACCACAGCTTTCATGGGAAGGTGGATTTTGCAGGTGATGGAGGGACAGCACAGCAGTGCTTCCCCTGTTGGTGCAGGGAGGGCTGTAACACCTCTTTCCTTGTGCTGGTGGGTCTCGAAGAGCTGCTCATAAACTTGTGTGAAAATGTCTGAGTGTAACCCAGGGCTGGGGAACAGACACGTGTAAATCCATCTGAAGTCAGCAGCGCTGCTTGGAAATTGGCTTCTCGGTTTCTTCAGCTCCTGGTTCAGCCCCCCTCGTTGCTATAAATAAGCACATAAGCTCCAAGAAAACGTTAAACTCTAGTGCAGGAGAGGACGTCTTCCGTCTCAGCAGAGATAAGAGGGCTGAAGATGAAGTGATTGGTCACTATTTTTAAGTACCTTTCCAAATTGGGACTTAATTACCCATCTGAAGCTGTCCTGGTGGCGCAAATACTTCAGTTATCCGCTTAATTAAAAATAAACAGGAAGGCATGCTAGGGCTGGAGCATTTCATCTCCCTGTGTTGACTCTGAGCAAACAGAGACTTCTGTGATGGCCCCCAGGCACTTCTCTTTTTTAATCTCCTCTTGGCTTTGCATAAAGTAGCAGCTTTGGCCCAAGACTTCTTATTTGATCCTTTTGGGTCCAGCCAAGTGTCTTGCTGGCGGCTGTTCTGGTCAGCTGGTTTCAGTCTGTCCTGCCAGGGTGTTGCAGCTGCTCAGCTCCTTGTTCCAACCTGATTCTATAGAATTTCTGTTTTCTTGCCCATTTTAAAATACTGATGATTGGCACTTCAGGATTTTCACATCACTTTGCATCTGCAAGAGTCAATGAGGAAATGATCAGGGTTAGGTGTTCTTCCCTCGTTTCACACGCTGTGTGCACGTGGGCTGCTGCTCTGTGTGGAGCTGTGGGATAATCTTTGGAGGACAGAGGAGTGGGTTGCAAGTAAAAGTAGCAAATTGGTTTAATAGCTCAGGCTAAAGGCTCTGAGTGATGATCCCTCATGCTGGGACTGGTTTTATACCTGTAAGTAAAGCATAGGAGTGAGGTTCAGGTGCTCTCTGCAGTTCCCCAGAGTGGGGAGAGGAGCCTCTGGTCTGGCTGCTGGCCCTGCCTGGAGCTACTTTGCAGCATCTTGATCCCATCTGTACCAGGACTGTCTTGGAAGGACTGACAGCTCCTCTCCAGCTGCCCTGACCTTGTCCTCCACGCATTCTTGTGTCAGCAGCACATGTTTCTGAGTCACAAACGTCCCTCACCTGTCACTGTCGCCCTCCTGTCTGCCGAGCAGGGTGGGTAAGAGAAGCCCTGGGGGATTATGTTGCCTCCCCAGCTCTTCTCTCCCCCTGCCCATCTAAATTTGGCTTTGATGAAGAACCCAAGCAGCATTTCTAGAATGCAGAAGAGTAATTTTGTGTTCTCTTCCCCAGAGATGACTCGGCTGAAGTGGATGTTTACAATCCATCAAAGAATGAATGGGATAAAATCCCTGCCATGCTTCAGGTAGGACATTTTCCCACTTCCAGGATGTCTTAAATGTTATCAATTAGTTTCATTTACCTTTGGAAAACCAAGAGCTTTTTAGAATTAGAACGCCTTGCATGTGGAGCTGGTTTAAGTGTGTTGGAGTCACTGGGAAGAGAGTCCTGGATGTGATGGCATGTCTGGGTGTGCAGCCCAGCACATGAGATCTGTGGGCAGCACTGGTTCAGAGCCCAACCTGCAGCTGGCAGGCATGAAGCTCCCTCCAAGGAACAGCTCCCAGATCCCACCAGCCCCCTTGCTGGATCAGGCAAACGCCCCCTGGTCACAGTGTGTATTTATTGTTACATTGCAGGTTCACGTTGGGGGGAGTGTGGCTGTGCTCGGTGGGAAGCTCTATGTCTCGGGAGGCTACGATAACACCTTTGAACTCTCGGATGTCCTGGAAGCCTATGACCCCGAGACACGAACGTGGAGCGTCGTGGGCCAGCTCCCTGAGCCCATCTTCTGGCATGGCAGCGTCAGCATCTTCCGGCAGTTCATGCCAGAAACCACACAGGAGGACGACAGCATCACGCTGGACAACACCATCAGCTTGAGCAGGCAGAACCAAAACCTTCACAACCAGAACCTCAACGAGCTGCCTTAGCACAGGAAGCAGCTTGACAGAATCCCTCATCCGGAACCTGGGCTGCTTTGGGAGAAGGCTGAGGCAAACCAGTGCTTGGAAACAAAACCATGCTGTTCACAGAGGGAGCAAGAACTCTGGCTGTTGGATGTGATGCTGTGGGCCTGCAGGCAGCGAGGCCTCCACTGCTTCCCTCGGCCCTTCAGGGTGGGAGACGGCGCCGCGCTGCCCGCAGGGACCCCAGAGCTGATCCTGGGGAAAGCGCTCGTGGTGAGCCACGCCACAGCACCGCTGCTTACAGACACCTTTCACTGGGAGCTCCTTCACCCTGTAATGCTTCATTTGCCACCAAACTCCTTCCTTCATTTCTGTCCTGGGAGGGGTCTGTCTGGTAGGGCAGTGGTCTGGACACCCCCCCATATTCTGTGCCTCGGAGGGAGATAGGCTTCCTGTGCACGTGTTGGATTGAAAGGTAGTTATTTTAGGGTTTTTTTTCTTCTTTTTATTTGGGGTTTGCAGTTTTATTTTGGCCTGTGTAAGATTTGCCTTTATACTTGCCCAAGTGCCCTGGCCAGTGGGCTCTGTTTATCTACCTTTGCTGAAGAGCAGCTGTGTGCAGTTTACTTGTGGAATGTTTCTGGAAGAAAGCAAATGGCTGAACCTGAAGCATGGCTCCCTGAGAGCAAGTGCTGCACCTTCTGGAGAACCCTGAAGCGTGGCAGAAGCTAAGGTGTGGCTGAATGCATTTGCTTTTTTGATCTTTAAATTTTACCTAATAGAGGAAAAATTTGCATTTAAACTGAATTCAGAGATGGAAACCCCGTGTACTCGATCTCTCTCCTCCAGGCTTACCCCTGGATCGAGGAGCATCCGAGCCCCATTTCCACAGCAGCTTGACAGAAACATCTTCACAGCTTTACAGAAACGTGTTTTGCCTCAGTGCTGTCTGATGCTGCTGCCCCCCTCAGCCACGGGGAGCCCGGGCTGTTCTCCAGCCTGGAACACTGACAGTGCCTTGAGAGCGCCGCGTGCCAGCAGCAGGGACACGCAGGGCCCGGCTGCCCCGTGGTGTCACACCCTTGGACAGAGTAGGGGGCACAGGGGCCTGCAGTTCGGGGCAGCTGCTGCTTTTTTTGGGAGCAATGGCCAATTCCCGACGGCGCCGCGGCTCCAGGCATTTCTGCTGAGCTATAAATAACGCGGCCGTGCTCGCTGCTGGACCCCCAGTCCCACCCGCTGAGCAGCTACAGATCTGTATTTATTTTTTGTAGAATTCATTGTGTTGAATCCTCAAGTACAGTTGGACTCCATCCTTTGAAACAAAGGCATTTTACATTTGCAGATAATGTATTTTTATTCTCATAGTTTGTTTTTAAATTTACTTGCAGCAGTCAAGTTAAATAAAACTTGTTACACAGTTCTGTTCTCTGTGAGGGGAAGGGAGCTGGAATGAGATTTTACTGGGAGTTTCTCATTCCAGATATGCTTAAATTGGAGCCTGTCTGCCTCCTTGGTGAGTAGAGGGAGAAAGGGGAGAGAGCACAGCTGCAACTCTGGGGTGTGGGGGTACACACAGAGATCTCTCCCCACCCTGGCACCACTCAGGCCATGGTTCTCACTCTCCCAGCAACCCTGGATTGGGTTATTTGGGACAGAGTATGTCCCCACACCTGAGCACAGGAACGCAGGCACTTTGTGGCTGCTGGAGTGTGTTCTGTTCTGAGCAGACAAGGGTCATGCCCTGCCTTTAATGGGGTAAGGAAAGAGCAACTGACAAAGGCTTAACAAAACAAAGGAGAACTTAAGGCACGAGTTAAACAGAGGAGTTAAGGAATGGGCAGAGCCGCTCTCTGTGGGGGAAGGTGAGCTTTAATCACAGGCTGGGTGAGAGGGCTGGAGGAAAGGGGAGGGCAGCACCAGCTCCTCAGACATCAGAAAGTGAGTCACAGTATGACACAGGGAGGTCAGTCCCATCCCACTGCACATCATGCATGGACACTGACTGGAGCGACTGTTCTGAGACATTTCTTCATTTGACAATCACAACGTCACGATGACATTCTGTCCCTGCAGCCTGAGATGGGAGATTGGCAGAAGAGGAGGGGAGGAGGCTAAAAGAACAAGTGTGGCAGAAAGTGGCTCAGCTCAATGCTTTACTGTGTTTCAGTGGAAGGGGATGGGTGGCCACACTACGTCTCACAGTCTTCAGGAATCGTTGTAGTTATAATCAGTGATTGCTCAATCACATCCGCAGGGGAGAAGTTCTCATTTGAGCAGAGTTTCTGTGCAGGGACCTCCTCAGGCAGTGGCCCACGGGCCAGCGACTCCACGATCACCTCAGCTGAGCCCACCTCCAGCTCTGGTGGTGGCTGCAGCACCACCATCACATCCTTCTCATCCTCGATGATCAGGTTCCGCAGCTTCCGCTGTCGAGGGTTATAGTTCTCCACTCGGTCGTGGATCTCCATGTGGCGCCTCAAGTGAGCCTGCAAAGGAAGGGGAACATGGAGAGACCCAGTGAGGGCTGGCTCCCCAAGGCAGCAGGGGGCCCTGGAGCTGGGGAAGGCCTCACCTGCCGTGTGAATTTGTATCCACACTCAATGCACTCAAACTTCCTCACTCCCTTGTGCCGGCGAACGTGGACACGCAGCTGTTCTACAGCTGGGAAGGGAAACGAGAGCCTGTTGGCAGCAGCTCCATGTCACAGCAGCTCACAGCAATGCCAGCCCACCCACGGGAAGGAGGCAGCTCCTGCAGAGCCCCCACGTTACCTTTGAATGTCTTCCCGCAGATGTGGCAGAAGTGGGGCCGCCCCTCCTGGTGCCGGCTGGCGACGTGCCTCAGCAGCGGCCCCTTCTCCGTGAAACGCTGCTCACAAAACTCGCAGCTGAACGGCCGCTCCCCGGTGTGCGTCCGGTTGTGCTTGTCCAGACTCGCTGCCGTTAAGAGGGGGAGACAGGGAGAGTGGCTGGTCAGAAGCACAGCCCATGCACCCCCACCGCAGGGGCTGTCAGGCTGGCCAGGAAGGCAAGAGCAGCACAAATAGCCTGCTCCAGCTAAGGGGTCATGAGCACGACCAGCTCATTCCCCTTCTGTGCCATGAGAACAGAGCAGGTGGCAGGAACTGTTCTTGGTATCAGCCTGCACTCACAAGATCATGGCTTTGCTCCTGGGGAAGCTGCTTTCTGGGGTTCCTGGATGCTGGAGCCCTAACCCTGCCCCAGCCACGGCCGTACCTTGTGTCCGGAAGGTCTTGCCGCAGAGATGGCACTGGAAGGGCTTCTCGCCGGTGTGCGTGCGCAGGTGCATGTTGAGGTTGGCTTTCTGTGTGAAGGCGTGGTGGCAGAACTCACACACGTAGGGCCTCTCATTTCTGTGGGCAGAGAAATGTCACTGTCACCTCTGCCAGCTTCAGCCCCTTGGGTCTCAGCCCAGCACCTCTGGGAAGAGGGTGACTTTCAGCCAACCCTCAGGCCTGTGGGGCAGAGACTGCAGCCAGGAGAGCTAAGGTGACATAAAAGAGGACACGGGTGACGTTGTACCTGTGCTTGGCCTTGATGTGCATCTGGAGGCCGTTGCGGCTCGAGGCCCTGTGCCCACACTCCTCACACACAAACAGCTTCTCTCCACGGTGCTTGAAGGCTTCATGCAGGCGCAGCTCTGTCCGGGACAGAAAGCACTTGGAGCAGGTTGAGCACTGCAAGGCCACAGGAGAGGAGGGTGTTAGGGTTGGGGTACACCCACCCCAGACCCACTCACACCCAGCCTTTCCCCAGCTGCTCCAGGGACCTCCCTGCGGAAGCCAAGGCAGCACCCCCAGCTCACAGACACCCAGTAAGATGGGACAGCCCAACAGAGATGAAGTGCTGGTCAGTGCTTGGATCTGTGTGCTGCTCCTGTACCCAACAGAGCCCATTTCCAGTAGCTCTGTGCCCCACCCCTCACTGACAGAGCCAGACATAATGTTGTGCCATTCCTTAGGCCAGGTCCACACTCAGGATCCCACCCTCCCCAAAACCCCTGGTCCCTACCGCATGGGGCTTGGGTGCACCGTGCAGCTTTATCATGTGGCTCTGCAGGTCCTTCTTCTGCATGAACTGCTGTGAGCATGAGGAGCACTGCAAGACAGGAGAATGGGGTCAGCTCCCAGCTGCCCCCAAAGTGTGCTTTCAGAGCAAGGAGAGGACTGACAGGGGAGTAGAACACAGATTCCTGGTACAGCCATGGGAAGCCTTTGGCTGTGGTGCCTCCCTGAATCACATTTTGGTTCAGAGACAGGGAACAACCCTGACTGGGCTGTCATGGACCAGAGAAGGAAACTGGTGCGCTCAGCTCTTGATGGGCTGGGCTGCCCTAGAAGGGAAAGGCCTGCCCCTGCTCCATGCCAGTGTCCAGCAGCATCCATAGGGATGTCGGATGCAGGCCCTGCTGACCTTGTATGGCATCTCCCCAGTGTGTGACACCATGTGCAGCCGCAGCTCCATCCGCCGCTTGAACACCTCCGGGCAGGCCGAGCACGTGAATACCTGTGAGAGACAGGGTGGTGCTGGCTTCCACAGGACCCAGAGCCTGACCTGGAGCCCACAGCTCAGCCTCCTGCCCAGCACGTGGCACTGGCACCCAGCTACAGCATTCAGCCCGCACCCACAGCAGCCAAATCTTGTACAGTACAGAGTCTTGGTGTGCTGAAACACAGGTGAGGGCTGTGTTGTGTATCAGGTGTGAGTCCCAGCCACAGGGGCCATGGCTGTGGGGGTCCCAGCCATGGAACATGTGCCACATGGTGCTGGCAGGGTTCTGTTTGGAACTGGGACTGGGAAAAGGCTCCAACTCCCCTGCTGCCACATGGCAGCCACACTCCAGCCCAGCAGGGCAGCTCCTGGGCGTACCTGTTCTGATCGGTTCATGCAGTTCCTGGCTTCGTGTTCCAGGAGATTCTCTTTTCTAAAGTAACATTTGCCACACTTGGAACATTCAAATGGCTTCTCTCCAGTGTGTTTCCTTGGGGTATGCAAATACAGAATCCCATCACTGCCTGTCAACAGCATCTGCACAAACAGGCCCAGGAGGTCACAGGGAAGGGTGAGGTGGGTACTTCCCCCCACCCCAGCAGTGCAACTATTCACAGCTGCCCAAAAGCTGCTTTTATGACACTTTTTAGTCCCCTCAACAGCACAGCTGTCAGTGCCCACTGCGCTCCATGGAACACCATTTCTGCAGGGCCAAGATTCTTCCCCAACACAAGCAAAGCAAAGCTTGAGCTCTCATTGCAGGGCCATGCCCTGCACTCGGTGATCCACCCTGGAGCTCCTCACAGAGCCCAGCCATGTGTCCCCAGCACTCCCCCCCAGCCCAGGGCACTCTCAGAGCCCAGGAGGATTTGCCATTGCCCACCTGCAGCTAGCACAGCCCCCAAGGAGCCCCTCACATGGGCTTCCTGAGCCACAGCTCATGATAGTCACTGCAGCTCTGGGATGCTTTTCATTGACATATAACCCTCCCCCAGGCCAGAGCACCCCCAGGGGCAGAGCAGACCTTCCTTGACCACCCTGGGGGATGCCGAGGTGTTGGGACAAGATGGCAGAAAGGATGCCGCCCTTTCCCCCACCCCGGGAAGGGGCAGAGCCGTGGGGACAGCGCATCCCCCCGCGCGCAGGGGGAAGGAGAAGCCGGAGCGTTTACCTGTTGTGCACTTTAAGGTAATATTTGCTGAGGAAGGTTTTATGACATGTGGGGCACTCGACCGGCACCGCTGTACCTTTTCTGCTCCCCGGCGCCT
Source organism: Camarhynchus parvulus (assembly GCF_901933205.1). Taxonomy (NCBI): domain Eukaryota; kingdom Metazoa; phylum Chordata; class Aves; order Passeriformes; family Thraupidae; genus Camarhynchus; species Camarhynchus parvulus. Next base: position 4,305,777 of record NC_044591.1, read on the forward strand.
TTCCCGGAGCGGGGGGGCTCTTTTTGCTCCGCAGCACCTTTTCCTCGGGAAGGGGCTCGGCGTCGCCGTCCCCCCGCCCGCCGCCACCCACCGCCGCCTCCTCCGGGGCTGAGGGGGAGCCCTGCGAGGGAACAGCGGCGTCATCGCGCCGCCCCCGCCGGGCCCTGGCCCCGCCGTCCCCCTCCCGCACCCCTCACGCACCGCCTGCCCGCCGGGCTGCGGGGCCGCCGCGGGCTCCGGGCGGGCGGCGGCGGCGGCGCGGCGGGGCCGCGGGCGAAAGGCGCGGCACAGCGCCACGGCGTCGGGCACGCCGAGCTGCTCGGCGGCCGCCAGCAGGCGGGCGCGGTTGTGCGCCGTGAGCGCCAGGCGCCCCGTGTAGAAGAAGTCGAGCAGCAGCTGGAAGGTGTCGGCGAGGCCGTCGGGCAGCGCCACGGGCCCGCCGGGGCCGCGCGCGCGGAAGAAGCGGGAGCAGCTGGCGAGCACCGGCCAGTGCGCGCGGAACTCGCGGCCGCCCACGCCGAGCGTCGCGTCGCAGAACTGCCCGGCTGCGCGCTGCCGGTTCAGCTCCCGCAGCACCCGCACGCTGTGCGCCGCCGCCGCCGCCATGGCCGCGCACCGGAGCCCGCCGGCATCCGCCACCGCCGGACGTGGCGTCAGCGAGCGCCGGCAGTGACGCCGTGAGGGCCGGGGCGGGCCGGGGCCGAGGGTCGGTCCCCGCGGCGGTGTACGCGCTGTGCGGGTCGAGCCCCGCGGCTCAGGCGGCGGCCAGGCGGCGCGTGTACTCCTGGATGACCATCTGGAAGTGCTCGGCCGTGTTTTGGTGCGGCCGCAGCAGGATGACGAAGGCCCGCGGCACGAAGTACCCGCCCAGCAGTGCTGCGAGCGTGCCCAGCGCGCTGAGCACCCGCGCCACCGTCTCGGCCTGGCCGCGCAGTGTGCCGTGCGAGCAGAGCACGGCGGCCGAGCAGCCCAGGTGTAGCAGCAGGCTCACGGTCAGGCTCTTGGCCTCGTTGTAGGCGGCGGGCAGGTCGGTGCCCGCGTAGCTGAGCGCGAAGCAGGCGGCGCTGAGCAGCAGCGTGTAGGCGGTGGCGGCGTCGGCCGCGGCGCTCCGGGTGCACTCCAGCATCACCCGCTCATCCCGCACGCCGTACTCCCGGCGCGGCACCGAGGGGCTGGCGACCTCGGTGGCCACGCACAGCGCCACTTGTGCCGCCGTGCTGGCGGCCACGAACAGCACCGGCCCCTGGCGCCGCATCCAGGCCTCGTAGAGCGCGGGCCAGCGTGCGTTCAGCTTGAAGATGCAGAGGATCTGGAAGGAGCGGGTCGCCACGCACGAGAGGAACAAGGTGAAGCTGATGGCGAAGAGCGGCTCCCTCAGCAGGCACGCCACCCGCGAGGGCTCCCCGAAGTAGCAGAAGAGGCTGCTGCAGGTGCAGGCCAGGGAGCCCAGCATGAGGAAACACGTCTTCCCGCCCGCGGACTTGACCACAGGTGTGGAGGCATTGAGGGCGAACAGGACAGCCAGGGCCGTTATGAGCAGCATGAGAAGAACAGCCAGGGCCAGCAGCGCGCAGGAGAGGGGCTCGGACCAGGACAGGAACTCGATGGTGCGGTTGAAGCAGACCTCGCTCCCTGCTGGGGCCCACTCATCCAAGCCACAGGCCTGGCAGTCAAAGGGGTCTGTGGAGGACATGGATCCCTCACACACCTCGGACCCGGTAAGAGCTCTGCCACGGTGCAGGCCCGGCCCGCAGCTCCCTGGGCTCTGTTCACCCATCACACCTGCTCCTTCCTGTGGGCACTCCTAGGTCTGTGGTAGCAGAGGGGGCTCTTTTCCCCAAAGACCCCCCACCTAAAACTGGCCCCGTGGACTCTCCCAAAATCCACGACCTGGGCTGAGAAAGGGGCTTGGCTGCGTGCGGCTCAGGGCCATGGGGGCTGTGGGTGGGAAGGGGCCCGTGCATCAAACAGTAACCTGGGAAGGATCTGCAGCAGCTGCTGTTGAATGAGACAGTACCATGTAGGGGGGCTTTCTGCTCCCACTGTCCCCAGAGCTGCCCATGCCCACTTCACAGGGCAAGGGTGTTGAGGCACTAGCTGCCAGGAAGGTGTTTGTTGTTGTGGCTGGTGATTCTGAGGCAGGAGACATTTCCATATGCCAGGTGCTGATGATCACATAGTGCGGAAGCCCCGTGTGCCATCTGGGGCACAAAGGCAACCACTAGGTTGAATTTCCATGGCAGAGGATGCGGTGCAGGGAACAGCTACCAGGCCGGACATCCCCTTTCCCTGGCCACAGGCAAAGGGGCTCTGTTTGCCCAGGTGGGCTCACCTGTGGGCAGTACTCTCCGGAAAGCACAGGGCCTGGGCTTTGCATACCCACTGGTAAGCAAACAGGAGCCACCCGCTGCCTTCAAGTCAGCTCAGAGGTTTTACTGACCACAGTAAAACTGTGATAGGCTGGAAATGGTGAGACAGGAGCAGGAGGTAGGATGTGGGCAGGGAAGGAATGGGCAGGAGCAGACCCTGTGGTGTACTGACCTGATGTGTTCAGGAAGGTTCCCGGTGGACAGGGCACACAGCTGAAGCAGCATTTGTGGCGGCTCTGCTGCAGCCTCATCTCTCCTGGCTTACAGGCCTCGGAGCACACCGACCTGGGAGCCTGCCAGGAGCACAGACAGGGTCAGGCTGACAAGCAGCAGCACTCTGGCACTCCCCCACACTGCCTCAGCCCTCAGTTTTGCTCTGCTATGAGGAAACACCCCTGAACTGGTGGCATTGGGATGCAGTCAGTTCAAAAGTGAGCAATAAATAAGACCTGGGTGCAGAACAGTACCTGGCCGTCTTCTGTGTGCCACAGGATTTTGCCTGGGTCGATGCTCAGCCTGTCAGGGTTCACATGGAAGGTTCCTATCACATCAGAAGCCCACTTTGGGCCCAGCCACTTCCACATGACAATGTCATAGCCTTTACGAATGTCCCCGTGGGCATCGAAAGAGATTCGGCTCTTGTACAAGGTGAAGTTTACTTCCTTAATATTTTGTAGGAGCTGTAAAACAGAAGAGTAAGAGAGGAGCCCTTCCAATGGCACGACTCCTGCCATTGGAGGGAGATGTGCTGGAGGATGCTTCCTCTGTCCTGCAGCTGCTTTCAGACCCCCCAACATCTGCAGGAAATCCCATCCAGTGAGGGGCAGGTGGTAGAGGAACAAGTAACCTAGGATGGAGTCTAGGTCTAGGTCTTGGCTACTCTGTCTATGAGGGGCAGCTGAAGCCTACAAGGGGCTTCAGCTGGGATTTGAGCTTTTGGAAAGACAGGAAACCTTTGGGCACAATGGAAAAATCCTTCCCTGTGGGAAGGGATCCTCATGGATCTTCTTCCACAAGGTTGCTCTTACCTGCCAGGGATAGACAGTGCCTTTGCTGCAGGCTCCTGAGGCACAGCCCAGCAGGTCATGGAGGCCATGGGCCACAGCATACACAGCTGAGTACACACTGAAGGAGCCTTGAGCATCGTACATGTCAGGGACGGTGGCGAGCGCGCGGCAGCCGGTGCAGCACTGGATGCAGTCCAGCCGTGTGCTCCCCGCAGATTCCCTGCCTGCCTCTGCACTGCTGCCACACTCAGCCACAGCGCCTTCCTCCCACATCTTCCAAGCTTCAAAGCGTTCCAGCATTGTGGGCTCTGGCTTCTCTACTGCCATCCCAAACACTGTACCGATGGTCTGGATGCCAGGTACCTGCCAGACAGTTTGAGCCAACGACCAGTCTTCAGAGGCCACCCACACCATGTCTGTGATGTTCCTCTGGACCGCCACCTCGAAGAACGGCAGAACTCTTCCTCTGGTGGAGAACACAACAGTGACATTGACCTTAACATCTGTGAGGATTTGGACCAGGTTGTGAAGCTCTGGGTTGCTGGCGTCCGAGTTGGCGGGGAGGGTGCCTCGGTAGGCCACGCACACGTTGCTTGCGGTCAGCAGCTCCTGCAGGGCATCCAGGCCGGCCCTGCCATAGGTGTCATCACTTCCCAGCAGCACCACCCAGGTCCAGCCAAAGTGCTGCAGCAGCAAGAAGATGGCCTTCACCTGCTGCTTGTCACTGGGGATGGTGCGCAGGAAAGAGGGGTACAGCTGCTTCAGGCTCAGCAACTCCGTGGAGGCTTCGTAGCTGATCTGCAATGAGAGCCAGGGGAAAGGGGGATGCGCTGCACCCCTGAGAGCTAATGGCACGGGCAGCCTGTCCTGGGAAGACTTGGAGCTTGGGCAGGCAGTGGACCCAATGCCAAGTGTGCTGAAGCAGGAGAAAGCTGTGATGGATGGCAAGCCAGCCCACTGACTGCCTGGGAAAGATCCTCTAACAGCATACACAGAGGGGCTGCATTTCCAGCTCTAACAGGCTCCTCAGATCTGAGTCCACCCTCCGTGAAACAAACCATCACTCCTTGGGATCCCCGGTTTTCATCAACCATAGAAGCTACACTTACCTCTGGTATGAGAAAGAGACTGAGAACAGCGGCTGTGGTGAGGGCCAGCCGGCTGCTGTCAGGGCCAATGACAGCCACAGCCTGGGGCTCATAGTGTTGGAAACTGGGGAGCACCTGGACATCCTGCCTGCCTTTACGAGCAAGGGCACACAGCGTGGCGTGGAAGTTGGTAGACTCAGAGCAGGTGTCGTAGATTTCATAGCCCAGGGTGACATTAGGGAGCAGCGTGGTGGAGTTGTTGATCTCCTCCACAGCAAAGCGCAGGGCCTGGGCCAGGCAGTAGCCGTGGCTCTTGAAGGTGGCGCTATGGAATCGAGAGTGGTTGTTAGAGAGGACAGAGCGCGTTAGGGCCGCGGGCAGCGCGGGCACTCACTCGTCGCAGCCGCGCACGAGCAGGCTGGTGTCGTCCTGGCGCGCCGTGGTGTGCAGCGAGAACAGCCCGGCCAGGTGGTGATCGCCGCGGAGGATGAACGAGGAGGCGGCGGCAGCCACGCAGAGGCACAGGCGGAGCAGCACGGGCGGCGGCATGGTGGGGTGGGGTGGTCCCGCACCGCGCGGGCGGCTCTTAACGGGGCGACGGCGGCGGGCGGGGCCTCGCACCGGCGAGGCGGGGCCGGCCGAGGGGCGGCCCCGGGAGGCGGAGGAGGCTCGGCGGTCATGCCCGCGCGGCGCAGCCGCCCCGCCGGGCTTCGGCCCGTGCCCTGGCCCGCGCGAGCCGGGCGGAGGCGGCCTGGCGGGAGTTCGCCGCCTCCTTCACTCGCATCGGGATGGTGCCGCCGGCCGAGCCGGGGCTGGTGGCCGTGGAGGCGGCGGAGGGCACAGCCGTGCTGCTGCTGGAGCCGCGGCAGGTGAGCAGCGCCCACAGCGCGCCGGGCGCGCCGCACCCCGCACCGCCTGACCGCCCGCTCTGTCCTGCAGGCGCTGACCTTCACCGGCAAGTGCCGCCTGCGCTGCCTCTATGGTGCCGTCCGCCTGCTGGGCTTCGCCGTGGCCTCTCACCACCCGGGACTGCCGGTCTTCTCGCCGGCCACGCACTGCGCGCTCAGCCTGGAGGCGCTGCCCGGCGCCCGCCCGCCCGCCGCCGCTCTCCGCCAGCTGCGCGCCGCCGCCCGCGCCGCCATGCGCTCGCACCGCGTCCGCCGCCGTGAGTGCGGGACAGGAGCGGGGCGCGGGCGGGCGCCATTTCACGGGCGGTGCGGGGAGCGGCCATTTTGTGCGCGGGGCGCTGCGCGGCGGGTGGGTGCCATTTCGCGGGCGGGCGCGGGGCTGAGGGTGGTGATGGCGGCACTCGGCTCTTTCAGCGGCGCGGATGAAGGTGATGGCACGGTTCTCTCCCGACTGCGCCGTGGTGCTGCTGGAGCACCTGGACACGCCGGTGACGCGGTTCCTGCTGAGCCACCCGCCGCTGTCGCGGTTTTTCGAGCCCCAGGTGAGGCGGCGCGGTCGGTGCGTGCTGCGCCCCGTGCCGTCCCCGCACCGCCCATGCAGAGCCAGCGGCGGCCGCCCCTGTCGGCGCCAGGCCGTGGCCTCACATAGCCCGTGCTGAGCGCTCACCCTCTCGCCTAGAAAAAGGAGGAGTCAAACTTCACTCCAGAGCACGCGGTCCTGGCGTCCGTGGGCATCGTGAAGTGCAGCCCCGACCGCGGGCTGCAGGTGTCGGAGAGCATGTGCCTGGCGCTGGAGGAGCTGATCCAGGCCTGCTGTGGTGAGTGCAGGCATTTGGCCATGTTGTGGCTTTGGTAGCCTGAAAAAAAGAAAGTTCATTAGGCTTCTCAAGAGTTAAAGTTGAGAGAGTGCCCTGACTGAAATATGTATGCCGAAATAATGAAGTTAGGGAGGAGTATTCAACAGACCACTTGTATCTGTGAAGAGCAAGGAGGAGGGATGGAATCAGCACTTGCTGATTGAGGGTCGAATTTTCCCTTATGAAGAATGTGCATCTAGAGCTTAGGCATTGCCTAGGATGGGTCAGTGATGCCAGCATCAGTGCAGTTCACACTCCACTTTTCTTTCTAGCGGAAGATGAAGGTGTCCCTGTGGTGCTGGTCTGTGGCCCAAAAAACACAGGGAAATCGACATTCAACAGATACCTAATTAACCTGTTACTGAACCGGTGAGTCTTTCCATGTTCTGCAAGCCTTTAAGTGTTTCATGAGATTTAGGAGAATGAAAAAAATAAAAACAAATGTTTCACAGGGCTCAGAAGAGCCATCAGAACTCAAAGATGCATAGTTTTTAAACACAAACAATAATTCAGAAAAACCGGTATTCTTGTCTTGAGTGATTTCAGAAAAGTTGCCTCCTGAACATTTCTATTGAAATACTGTTAAATTGTTGCCTTGGAGTGTGTGAGCACATTGGGCACCAAGCAGTTTGGGTTCAGTAGGAGAGTTACAATGCTTAGAAATGCACTGTGGAGAGATTCATGAATTTTAGCTTTGCAACCCGGAACAAAATCTGATTGCTCTTTTGATGTGTTCAGGTCGTGTAGTTCTTTTGGGGGATGCTAACACCCTGTCTCTCTCCCTGCAGGCTTCCTGTGGTGGAGTACATGGAATGTGACATTGGCCAGACAGAATTCACTCCGCCCGGGTGCGTGTCCCTGAGCAGCGTCACGGAGCCCGTTCTGGGTATGTGTTCTGTTGCTTCTGTGGTTACAGAGACCTGTTCCGTTTCTGAAATGAACAGGGTGTTCTGGGCAGAGGCTCTCCTTCAGGGGAAGCTGCTGCCACAGCTGTCAGAGTTTCCTGGGGAGAGTAAACCAAGGGCTGTTCAAGTTTTCTTGTAGGGACATTTAAGCTCCCTGAGTAACTTGGAGCTGTTCTTCTGCTTTAAAGAAGCGTGATGTTGTAGAGGTGGCAGTGCATGCTAAGATGTATCAAAGGGGATGTTCTGCCTTTCAGATATGAAAGGTCTCCTTGGGAAAATCTGTATCCGTAGATAAAACTTGAGAAATCCAAAGTGGATCTGCACAGATTGGGGCTGCTGTGATGAGTGGAAAAAACAGAATCCAAGAAACTGCTGGAGTTTGTAGTCTTGCAGATTTGGGTTACTGTCTAAAAGGCTGTTGCCAGGCTGGTTTACTGTTTAACCAGTTTGTCATACAGTGTTCTTTAAGATTTGCAAGTGTGTAAGCAGTGATTTCAAACAAAAAAACCACACCCAGTATTAACCCGAAACAAACAAAACTCCCAGCCTGCAAGTGACAGACCAATTTCCCCTACTTGCAGGCTGTGCAAGGACAACTGGCATGTGGGAGGAGTGGGTTATTTCAGGAGAGGAGGCATGTGGGTGCTCAGGGACGGAATGTTTTGGTTTGACCTGGGGAAGGCACTGGATGTTCGGTGCTCTCTTTGCCAGGTCCCCCCTTCACTCACCAGCAGATGCCCAGTAAGATGGTGTATTATGGCCAGACCAGCTGTGAGCAGGACACAGAGAGGTACCTTGATGTTGTGAAGTACGTGTTCAGCTACTACAAGAAGGAAGTGCCTCTAATCATCAACACCATGGGCTGGGTGAAAGGTAAACGGGGTCAATCTGCTCTGGAGAGGTGTGGGAGGGAGGTAACGGTGGCACAGCACCACGTGGAACAACAATTCACAGCATGTCCACCCTGAGCTAACACTGCTGTGCCACCTGTCACAGTAGTAGCAGCAGTTGTGTGTTTGCTGTGCTCCTGAAGGTGAAGGGCTGCTGCTCCTCATTGATATCATCCGACTGTTGTCACCCAGCCACATTGTTCAGATGGACATGTGTGACTGGAAGGTCATGCCCCCGCTGACGTCTGAGCACATCCACTTCAGCGCCGGGCTGCACACCAAGGGCAAGCAGCAATCCAAGTGCAAGCAGCTGGGAGTGGGCAGCATGGAGAGCTGGAAGTGCCCTGAAGGGGAGGACGTGTCAGCTCCACAGCACAAGCTGCTCTATGTCCACCCAGAGTTCCCTCGGGCAGGGGTGGCAGGTGAAGTGTAAGTAGGATGTTGAGTGCTCTGTGAGGTCTGAACAGAAGAACCACATGTTGTCCTTGACATGGGGCTGTTCTTTCAGGCGAGTACACAGCAGCATCCTGCGTGACATGTCCATCCTGGGATACCTGGGGCACCTGCAGAGCCCAGACATCGGGGCAGTGCTCCCGCTGCACAGCCTGGTGCCGTATCAGGTAAAGGAGCTTTTTGCCATGGGGAATGTGCACAGAGCCCAACTTGAAGTGATGGGCAATTCTGTTCCTACTGCATATGTATTCAGGGTGTCTGGAAGCCAGGCCTCTGTCAACTTGCTGGTGTGGCACGTGTGTGCTGCGTGTCCTGCATGTGCAGGTGTTGGTGCAGAAGCTGCTCTCTGTGCCCTGCCGTAGTGCCTGTGTGTAGGTGTGGTGTGGGAGTGTGCAGGGTCTTATCTCTGAACTCAAACTCAATCCATGTGGAGTTGATGAGCACTTTTCTCTCTTCCCTTTCCCACCTCAGGTACCTTTCAACGCTGTTGCTCTCAGGGTTATTCACACGGACGTTGCTCCCAGCAACATCATGTACGCGGTGAACGCCAGCTGGGTCGGGCTCTGCTGCATTCCCGAGGAAGTCCGGTGCCAGAGCGAAGGGCCAGTCCTGCTGACACAGACACCAATCTGTGACTGCCTGGGCTTTGGTGAGCATACCTGGAGCTCTGCTCTCACCTGCCCTGTTTAGGCAGACAGGTTGCATAGTGATGAAGTTAACTACTCTTTTAAAACCAGCTGGAGGAGTGGGATGAGTGTGGTGTTTTCTCTGCTGTTAGAGACTGTATTGCAGTCCTTGGACTTAGGTTAACAGATGGGAAGAGCTGTGGGGACTGTCCTTGAATGGTGCCACTCAGAGCTTCTCTCAGAACTCCACAGTGACTCACTTGCTGGTTCATGTTCTCAAAAGCACGTTCCATGTAGCTTTTGCAAAATTCCAGTAGTTGTCTCAGTTTCCTTGTGACTTAATTTAATGTTCCAGTTTGGACTTGGGTGCTCAATCGTGTGTAGGGATGTGATAGTGAGCAGGGATACCTAGTGACTGAACTTTGCATGTGGGGTTTTTTTTTAGGAATTGTCCGAGGAGTTGATATGGAGAAGAAGCTTTACCACATCCTGACACCAGTGCCTCCAGCAAATCTGAGACTTGTGAATTGTCTGCTCCTTGGGAACATCGCCATCCCTAACTGTGTGCTTGTGGGCCAGGTAGGAGCTCACAGGAGGGGTGGGAGTTGCCTGAGCTGCAGCTGGCTGGCAGGTTTTCCATTTTCTTATTCCTGAGGCTGATGCGTGCTGGGAGATGCCTGGGCATCAGCAGATGGTTATCTCTCTGTGAAATTGTCCTTAAGCGCAGAAACCTTGGGAGAACAGAGTGTTATGCTCATGTTTCAGATGCCAAAGTGGGGTTTGGTGATTGCTGAGTCCTTCCCACTCAGCTCTGTCAGCCTGGGGAGGGATGTGCCTCCCCCTGTGCTGAAGGTGCAAGTTCTTACAGTTGTTTCTGGTTTAATTTTTCCATTTTGCAGCAAGGAATTGAGGGAGAGATTCCCTACGTCACATCTGATTACAACTACAGTATCATGGGCTCAGGGAAACTGAGGAAGAAGAAGCAGCATTTGAAGAGAAGATTTGAGTGTGATTACCCTTGAATCCTCAGGGTGCTCAGCCAGGGTTTGTTCATGAGGAACCTCAGGTGGTTGCAGGAGCCCTGGGTGCTGCAGAGGCCCTGGGCAGACAGATGCTACAGCGGGGCCAGTTTTGATAATGTTTTGTATGTTCAGTTTGTATTTTTGGTGTTTTGTAATAAATATCTATGGTAAAGACTAGGCTGGTTTGGATCTTTTCCTAGGCTGAGGCTGACACAGCCAGGAGCAGCTGCCGGTGATCCACAGTGCCCTGAGCAGAACTTCCCTGTGCCCTGGGTTTGGGGAAGGGCCCATGCTGGGGTTCTGGCACTGTGGGTGACCCATGGCTCTGGGTGTCCTGCTGGTCAAGGAGAGGGGAGGGAAGGAGCACCACAGGGACTCCCTGTCCCCCTGAGTGACAAAGATGGAGCTGCTCAGTGCTGCACTGTCACAGCCCACCCTGTCTGTACACTGGGACTGCTGCCTTTGCCCTGTGCTGTCCCAGCTGCATGTCTGGTGCTGCAGGGAGGGCTCAGTGCCCTGAGCACGGGCTGGGAGCAGCTTGGGCTGGCTTTGATGTGTCCCAGGCTCTAAGGGACTCTGCTGCAGTGGGATGGGATTGGGGTGGAACTTGTCACCCAGGTGCTGCATGGAGCACTGGGGTTCATGGCCTTACCTGACCCCACCTGCTCTGCCCCACTGGGACATGGGAGGATCTTTATTTATTTTTCTTCCCAGCCCTTTGTCAATTAGCAATTTGCTGCCAAGGGAAGCTGGGGGTGGTGGGAGTCACACAGGGCTGAGTGCTTTGGGTCAAGTTGAGGACATTTTTGGAAAAAACTATTCTTTATGGGTAATACCAGCATGCTGGGCTTTTCACAGATCTGTGACTATGAAAGTAACTTGGCTTCTAACAGCAGCTCCTGCAAAATGAGGCATGGCTCTGCCTCAGCCCAGCCTGGAGAACAGCCCAGCCCTGGAGTCTGCAGCCCCCTGAGCCCAGCACCCATTCAAATCCCCTGGGCCAGGTCTGTGGAGGAAGGAGGGAAGCAGAGGAAGGAGGAATGTGGTGCACTTGGGGCCAGAGTATTTTGGCTGTGGCTGCTGTGGGTGTGAGTAATCTGCAAAACTGCTTTTATCTGGTTTGGGAAGAGATTTCCTAGAACTCCAGGAGCGAGCAGCTGTAAACAAACAAACAAACCGGGATGAGAGGTGAGGAGGGGACAGAGCTGGAGAAGAGCTGCAAGGGCCTGTGCAGTGTTGCAGCCTTGTAAAGAGTTAAACTTAATCCAAGCCTAATTATCCCCATATGGCTGGGTCTGGCAGCAAAGGGAGAAGTTGGCCAGCACTGTGGCCTGAACAGTGGCTAAAATAAATAAAGGGGCCGTGGTGCAGCCAGGGGGAACATCCCAGGCAGGGATGGGAGTTCAAGTCATGAGGCAGTGGGTGGAAAAAGCGTCAGGAAAGGTGAGATAGGCAAAGGATGTGGGAGAAATGCCCAACACTAAAAGCACTGGGGCCAAGCATCCCCCCTTGGTGTTGTGACCTGGCTGAGGGCAATGGATCCCACGGTGGCTCCGTCCCTTGGAGCCAGGGGACAAGTGAGTACACAACCCGTGTGCCGAGCTGCAAATTTGGTTTGGGGCATTTTGGGGGGGGAGGTGGTACAAGGTGCCAGGGCCTGCTGGGGCCCAGAGGTGGATGCTGCATCCTCGGGAAAGGGGAACCTCGCTGGCTTCTGGTGCTCCCTGAGGGGAGGCGGGACAACAGGGGGTCTGGGGGTTTTGGAGCATAAACCTTGGTGAAGCATTCCACCTACAAGAACACTGCTCCGTGATCAATGGGAAATCTGTGACAGCACTTAAAATATTAAGGATGCACTAAATCAAGCAGGAATCATTTTGCAATACGTTGGCATCTGTTACCTTTGCAGCAGCGATTTATGATGGAATTTCTGGCAAAAGGTGCCTGGAAGCAACAAAACTCTGAGAAGCACCTGGTGCCTCTGGGAGGAGATGCTGTGATGAATTTGGAGGCTGGGATGGTTCTTGGCCTGGTGGTTTTGCGTGGGCAGAATGAAGGTGCCATCTTTTGTTGTCTTTGTGGGGTTTAAGCCCTATCTGGTGCTTTCTTGGATTAGCAGGAGGAAAATCCCCCTGAATATCGGTTTTCCCTCTGCAGGCTGGGGGACCCCGTGTGCCCACGGCTGCAGGGATACAACCGGAGCTCGGGGCGGCGCATTCCTGCCCCCTCAAAAGCCGGCCGGACGGCAGAGCCGCCAAACAGCCCCCTTCTTAATGCTGATTCTTTCCATCACAAGCACGTCTTGTCTCCGTGGCCGAATGTCTTCCATAGACGGTGGAAAGTGAAATTTGTGCAATGTCTGTAGGAGGCTGAAGAAAGGCCCTTTGTGCGCCCCCCGCGCGGGCGCTGGGCAGCCTCCAGCAGCACCCTCGGCCGCCCCGCGGCTCCCGCCGGCGGCGTCAATGCACCGCTTGTCCAGAGACCGGGACCCACTCTTAAAGCCAGAGCTGGTCTCCCTCCGTTAGTCCCACCGGTGGCCCCGTCGGGGCGGGCACGGCTGCGGGGGGCCCCCCGGCCGCAACCCAGGATGTTTCTGTACTGGAGGAAGCGGGGTGCCTACGAGCTGGAGGCTTTGCCGCCCGGCTTGGCGGGGCTGGAGTACGGGGCAGTGGAGCGCTTCTCCTGGAGCTCCAGCCTGGATGTCAGCGAGGAGCTCGGGGGTAGGTGGCTGGGGGGCTTTGGGCAACCGGCAGGCTGTGGCTGAGCGCGGCCGCCCAAAGCCTCCAGCCCTGGTAAGGAGGGTGAGGGGTTGGGAGAAGCTGCTGGTGCGGCCGGGATGCTGTGGGAATGCTGCAGGTGCAGCTGGGGAGCGCTCAGCAAACCGGCCCGTGCCACCGGCGCCGCTCCCCCCGGGCGTTTGAAGCAGCCGGCTGCCGCTGCCGTGCTCTCTGCAGCAAGGACGATCCGGTTTCAAAACTCGTTTGCCGTCACCGGGAGCGCCGGCTGTGATAGCATAGCCGGCAGCAGGAGAAGGAGGAGGTGACCGGGCGGGGAGAGGAGCTGATGGGGACGGGATCTCTCCTGTAGCCCTCGAAGTGTCCGGTGGGGACCCGAACACGCTCCTGCCTCTGCCGCAAAGCGGGGCTCCCTGCGAGGAGCTCCCAGCCCGCGTGTGCCAGGCCCTGGTGCATGAGTGACCCGCGGGCAGGGTCGGCTTTTGGGAGCGGCCACGCGGCTCCGGCCGTGCTGCGGGGCTGATCCCTGGCACCGCCGGCCGCTTCGGCCAGCCTCTAGTTTTTGGTGAGTTTGGGAAACTTTCCCTTGGGTGCATGAAAGAATTTCTTATTTGTTTCCGTTATTATTCCCGATAGGTCAAGTGAAACGGCAGCGGCGGGGGGCGGGGGCCGGCCCAGCTCGACGGGCGCTGCGGGGCGGCCGCGGGGACAGAGGCCTCATTGTGCTCCTGCCGCGGGGGCAAAGCCCGGCCCCGGCTCCCAGCCCGGCTCCCAGCCCTACTCCCGGAGGGCGACGAGCTGAGCCCTGCCCGGCTGCTCCTGCACCGTCATCCCGCAGCGTGCATGGTGCCACAGCAGCCTCGGGATCGCCTCCCACATGGGAGCTTGAGCAACCAGCACCATTCCGGGTTGCTTCCCCCTCTCCAGGCAGAAGCAGCAGTTTTTTCAGTGCTGCCTCAAAAAGCAGACTGTTTTATCCCGCAGACTGTTTCTAACCCCGGCCTTGGCCGCGGTCTCGCTCGAGGCGGCGTGGATGCTGTTTTTGTTGGCAGGAAGGATGTGGGAGATGGAAGCGGTGCAGCGGGGAGGTCCCTGTGCCGCTGGGCTGGTGTAATAGCCGTGCCACCTGGGAGAGCCGTGCCATTGTGGTAGAGCCGTGCCACTGTGGCAGAGCCGTGCCACCTGGTAGAGCCGTGCCACCTGGTAGAGCCGTGCCATTGTGGCAGAGCCGTGCCATTGTGGCAGAGCCGTGCCACCTGGCCTCTCCACATCCCCGGCAGCAGCTTCCCAACGGTGCATCCCTGCCTGCAGCGGGGCTGTCCAGCCAGACGGTGTCTGTACTGCTCGTTTGCCGCTGCGAGCAGCCCGGAGTCTGTTATTTTTAAAGGTTCGACACATAACAAAAGCCTTCAAAATAGGATTTGTCCCTAAGGCCGATTTAACTGTCAAAGCTTAAAGTGGCTCCTAAGCCCCGTTGGGGGCTGACAGCGGCAGATTTAGTGCTGCTGCTGCAGCCCCACGCTGTGCCAGCCCAAGGGGAGCTGGGGCAGGTCCGTGTCCTCATCCTGTACCCTGGGGTGCTGAGCAGGAGGTGCCGGATTCTGTCACCGTGGCATCACTGGCTCTTGGGCACGGGGCTTCATTCCCCTGGACGAGCTGCGGGGCGGGCTGAGCCCGAGTGCTTTGCCGAGCTCTGAAACCCGGGATTCCTGGTGTGGGGGCCTCACCACGGCACCCAGGCACTGACCCTACTCTCTCCTCAGCCGAGCCGTGCCCAGAAGAGGACACAGTGCTGCACTGCCAGAATCCCGACTGCGCCGGAGAGAGGAGGGCGGCCGAGGTGGGTCCTGCGGGGTGGGGGCAGCTGCTGCCCGGGGTCTTGGGGGTGAGAAGGGGCAGCGGACAGCTCTGCCCAGCCTGCCGCTCCCTGAAGGGCCCCTGCCCTGGTCGGCAGCCCTGGCCTGCCGTGCATTCCCTGCTGCTGTCAGGGTTCTGCTGGCATTTAACGGCACAGCGGCGGTTTACGCGTTTCCCCGAGCTGCCGTGATTTGGGCTAATCCGCTACAGCCCGTCTGTTCTCCCGCTCGCTAACGTGAAGCCAGGGCAGATTTAAGGTCCTTTCTCTCCTGCCGGCCGTACGGAGCCGGGCCGGACCCACGCCCTGGCTCGCAGCGAGTGCCCGGGGCTGCAGCGCGGGGCCGCGGGCGGTGTCTCCGGCGCAGCAGGCAGGGCAGCACCGGGGTGTGCCGGTGCTCTGTTTGCACGGCGGGCTGGCAGGGCCGGTGCTGCTGGGGCACACGTGGCACTGGGCTGCAGCTGCCCAGGAGCGCAGCTGGCGCTGCCGGGAGCGACTGAGGCCACCCCGCCGCTGTCACCCGAGCCCTGATGGTGCCTGGCAGGTAGCGGGGGGGTGGGCAGGGGGAGCTGGTCGGGCTGCGGGCTCATCCTGCCGTGTCACGGCGCAGGATCGCGATCCCCCTCGCTTTGTGAGGCACCTGCTGAGGGACGAGTGCTGGGAGTTGCGCGGAGCTCGGATCAGGAGCTGATCCCGAGGTGGGCAGAGGGGTTTGGCCATCTCGCCTGGCCCCTCCTGTCGGGGTGAGTCCAGGCATGAGCTGCTGGCACAAGGGGGATGAGGAGCCCCGCATCCCTCTGGAGCGGCTGCCAAGCGTCCCAAGGATCTCGCTGAATGGGTGCCAGCTGCGGGCACTGCCTGCAGCCTGCGGGCATGCTCCCACAGGCAGGTCTGTGACGGTGTTCACAGGGGTCTTAGGATGAGGGAAGAGACGAGGATCTGACTCCATGTTTCAGAAGGCTTGATTTATTATTTTATGATATATATTATATTAAAACTATACTAAAAGAATAGAAGAAAGGATTTCATCAGAAGGCTAGCTAAGAATAGAAAAAGAAGGAATTATAACAAAAGCTTGTGTCTTGGACAGAGAGTTCAAGCCAGCTGACTGTGATTGGCCATTAATTAGAAACAACTACATGAGACCAATCACAGATCTACTTGTTGCATTCCACAGCAGCAGATAATCAATGTTTACATTTTGTTCCTGAGGCCTCTCAGCTTCTCAGGAGAAAAAACCTTAAGGAAAGGATTTTTCATAGAATGTGTCTGTGACAGGTGTCACGATGGCCACGCTGTGGGACACATGGTGGCAGCGGAGGAGGGCTGAGGGTACAGGGCGTGCTGAGGCCGTGTCGAGACCTGCGACAGGGCACGGGTGGATGGCAGGGGGTGCTGCAGAGGGACCAGCGGCCCCTCGGAGAGAGCGCGGGTGGTGGGAGCGCGTCAGCGCTGACCTCAGCAGCGCCGGGAGGAAGGAGGGCAGGAAGTGGGGGCGGCTGGAGCTGCACAGGCGCTTCCTCCCCGCAGCAGAGCGGAGTTCTACAGGCAAGCCCGGGCAGGGCTGCCTCCTCCCAGCACCCTCGCACCCCTCCGCGGGCAGGGGGGCGGTGGGGGTCCCACACAGGGATGGGGATGTGTCAGCGGTGCAGTAGGATTTGCTGGCAGTGGCCGGCGGCACCACAATCCCCAGGAGCGGGGCCAGAAGGAGCCCCAGTGAGAAGGGCACTGGCCAGAGAACACAGGCAGTGCACTGTGCTGGGGGCCTGGCCGGGGGTTTAAAAATAACCCGCTGTGAATGCCTGGAGGGGCTGGGGCCGCGGCCGTGGCCGCACACAATCGGAGGAAACCCGCCGGCTTCGAGCATTGTTTGCCTGCAGACGCTCGCTTCCTCCGTCCTGCCACGGGGACACGGCTCTCGTCAGCACAAAGGGGCTGGGGGGTGCCAGGGCGGCCTCCCGGGTCTCTGCTGAGGTGCTGGTGCCACGCTGCAGGTGACTGTCTGTCTTGCCGCTCCTTGGCCAAGCCTCGGCATGTGCAGGTGTCCCAGGGTCTCTGCTCATTGCGGTGGAGCAGGGAGGGGCTCTGTGGGACAGAACCCCCCGTGTCATCACCCACTTACAGCACCCACTGCCACACGGCCATTCCTGGTCGTGCTGCTTTCCCCGTGCCCGCTCTGGCTTCAGCATTCCCTGTGAACAATGGGGGCAGAGGGGACCCTGCTGCTCGTGGTGCTGCCCATCCCTCCTGTGAACACGCCACAGCTGCAGCCCCGGGCAGGCCCTGCCTGATGGACTCGTGTCCCCGCAGGAATGCCACCACGCCGAGTGCCGGCAGCTGAGCCGCAGCGGCCCCCTCAGCCTGTGTGAGCTCTGCGATGGCCGCCTCCATGGCGCCATGCACTTCGATGGCCACATCTGCTTCGACCTGTCCCCGCAAGGTGAGCCCGAGCCAGCTGTGGCACCGCTGCCCCCGCAGCTGTGGGGCGGCGCAGGGATGGGATGGGAGTGATGGAGTGCATTTGGGGCTGGTGCGGCTCAGGGATGGGAGTGGGGTGCAGCGGGAGGCAGCGCGGGGCTGGGGGAGCTGTCACAGCCGAGCTGGATGTCCCTTTGCAGGCTCCATCCTGGCCCGCAACATGTCCACGCGTTCGTGCCCCCCGCGCACCAGCCCTGCCTCTGATGTGGAGGAGGAGGAGGAGGGTCCGGCAGAGAGCAGAGGGTGAGCCCCTGGCCCTGCACAGCCCGTGTGCTGCCCCAGCCCGCGGCACCCCCGTCACTGTGCCCTCCCTGTGCCCGCAGGGAGCGCAAGAGCTCAGCACTGAAGCTGCCCAAGAAGAAGGCTTGGCGCAGGCACACGGACGTAAGGCACCGGCTCCTGTCCCTCGGGCACTCGGCAGGGCAGCAGGATGGCCCTGGAGGGAGGGAGGGAGGGACCCCTGGGCAAGCATCTGCCCCCTGCCCCCAGGACCCCAGCAAGGAGTGCTTCACCTTGAAGTTTGACCTCAGCATCGACATCGAGGCAGAGATCGTGCCAGCTGTGAAGAAGAAGTC
Organism: Camarhynchus parvulus; assembly: GCF_901933205.1. Classification (NCBI taxonomy): domain Eukaryota; kingdom Metazoa; phylum Chordata; class Aves; order Passeriformes; family Thraupidae; genus Camarhynchus; species Camarhynchus parvulus. The sequence goes on from NC_044591.1 coordinate 4,323,545, forward strand.
ACTGGGGTGAGTCTACTGGGGACAGGACAAGGGACAATGTGGGGACAGATGCAGAGACAAATGTGGGGCTCGTGTCCTGCAGGGAAGTGCTGCTGCCAGTCTTTGAGAGGAAGGCGATTGAGCTGGGCAAGGTGGACATCTACCTGGACCAGTCGCACACGCCGCTGTCGCTGCAGTTCGAGGCATTTCGCTTCGGGGGACACTACCTGAGGGTGAAAGGTGCTGAGGGGGCCCCGGGGGAGGCCTGGCTGCTCCAGAGCTCCCAGGGGACACTGACAGGGTGATGCTCCCACAGCCAAGCCCGGGGATGAGCTGAAGGTGGAGCAGGCAGTGCGAGATGCCAGGTCAGCCAGCCTGCCCATCCTGCACCCTGCCAGCAGTGCTGCATTCCTTGGGCCGGTGCTGGAGCCGCTGCCAGGACGCCGGGAGGGCACTGAGAGCCTGGTGAGTGCCAGTGCTAGCTCTGTGAATGACAGAATGTGTGATCCCCCCCTCGCCATTCTTTCTGGTGAAGACGGCTCATGTATGGTGTGGGTTGAAGATCCCCTTGGAGTCCCCAAGACCCACTTTTTCACCTGGCTGTGCCATACTGGCTGTGCTGTGCTGTGCTGGCTCTACCATGGCAGTCTAGGAGCTCAAGCAACAGCACCAGCCCTTTGGCTGTGCCAGGTACAGGCTGGCACCAAAGCAAAGGCAAACAGGAGCCCTGAGGGCCCCAGTGTTTGCTGCCACTCGGTGCCACCCCGGCCCTGGGACTCACCCTGGCCCCAGGACTCGCCCTGGCCACTGGCCCTCCCTCCTCTCAGCTGCTGGCAGCTGCTGAGCACAGCAGCTCTGTCCTGCCCCGTGGACCCTGGCCCCAGATAAGGCGCGGGCCCGGGCTGGGCGTCGCTCCCATGGGAGCAGGGCGCCAGGCCTGAAGGGAGAAGCTCTGCAGGGTCCCGCCAGGGGGACACGGTGCTTGGTGCTGTGCCAGCAGGTCCTGAGGGCGGCAACCTGGCTGCCTGGCCAGGGCTAGTGGCCACCCGTGTCCAGCACTATGACGCCTGGCTGCAGGACCGGCAAGGCTCTAGCAGGGCCAGGGGACGAGAGGGCAACCAGGCACCTCTATGGGGGTCTCGGTCCCGACCCCCTTCCTGGGGGCAGGCGGGTCCCAAGTGGCCCCGATGCGATGGTGACAGCCGGGGCGTCTGGAGAAGCGGCAGCGCAGTGAGTAATGGCAATGGTGCCCGGAGCAGCTCTTCCCGCCTGGCTCTGCGGACGTGGCGGGGTGTGGGGCCGTGCTGGCGGCCGTGGCAGCAGCATGCCGCTTCCCAGGGCTTGGCGACAGGCAGGGAGCCCCGACCCTGCCCCGGTGAGGAGATGGCACGGCCGCATCCCGGCACGGCCCCGGGACACACAGGGAGCAGCCGCTGCAGCGCTGCCCGGGGCGGCGGGAGCCGCTTGGCCGTGACCCAGCTCTTGCGACCAGCCGGGGGGCTTTGATCTCCGCCGGTGAATTGTTCAGCTCTGGTAGCTTATCTGCCGAGGAGGGAAATTAGGTTTTCGGCGCTGGCCCCACCTCCTTTTGTTTCGGAGGAGCTCGGCCACAGCCTGCCCGGCCCCGGCTCTGCGGTCCGAGCCGGGAGTGCGGCTGGACGGACGGCCCGGCCGGGTGCTGCGACCCTCGGGATGCCCTGAGCCCCCCCCCGCTGCTGGGGCCGCTTGCCCATGGCCGGCCGGGCTTGGCCAGGCAGCACCCGGGGTCCTGCACCCCCGGGGCCCTGCACCCCCGGGATGCAGGTAGGCAGGTCAGTGCGGGCAGGGGAGCTCGGCCGGGGGACCCCACTGCCCGGGGTGTCCGTCTGTCCCACGGTGCTCGAGGTCAGCCAGGCCGCTATCCCCATCCTGGCCAGGGCTGGACACTGACCCTGGGGACACTGGCTGTCCTCATTGCAGGCCGGGACGGCGAAGGAAGAACATAACAGAGTTCCTGGGGGACAGCAGCATCCCCAGTCCCGAGCCAGCCCTGCACAGCAGCAGCTCTCTGCCCACCAATGGCACTGACACCTGGAAGAACCGCGCTGCCAGTCGCTTCAGCGGCTTCTTTGGCTCCGGGACTAGCACGGGCTCCTTCGGGCGGGTAGGTGGGATGCAGGCACGGGGAGGGGTGTGGGGACTGCCTGTGGCCATGCTGGGGACATGGGATGGATCCCCCTGTGGCTCAGGACCCTCGTTCCACAGACAGGGTGTGGTGGTCCGTGGGACAGGCCCGCTGGCCCCCACCCAGCTCTGTGTGCCACTTTTGGCCAGGAGACTGAGAAGCTGGAGCAGCTGGTGAACAGGCTGCACGCCTACAGCACCTTCGGGCTGCCCAAGCTGCCGCCCCAGCTCCGCTTTGACCGCGACTCCTGGGAGGAGGATGGGGACGAGGCTGGGCTGGCACTGGAGGACAGCTGGCAGCAGATCATCCAGGGCACAGAGGTAGGGACAGTGCCTGGGGAGCCTCAGGGGCTGTGCCCAGGCCCTGGCACAGCGCTGACGCTCAGCCTGGCAGGTCCTGTCGCGTCGGCAGTGCCACCAGCAGGAAGCCATCTGGGAGCTGCTGCACACAGAGGCCACCTACATCCGGAACCTCAAAGTCATCACTGATGTGAGTGTTGGCAGCTACTGCACTGTGCTGGGGCTGGGGGCTGTGGCTGCAGCTCACTGCCTCTCCATTCCCTCCCCACAGCTCTTTCTCTCCTGCCTGGTGAACCTGCAGGAGTCAGGGCTGCTCTGTGAGGTGAGTGGAGGGGGCTGCAGGGGACAGGCTGTTCAGGGATGGGTCCTCAGCCTCGCCATGCTGCAGGGTGGAGGTGCTGTTCCCCAGCACTGCCCACCTCACCCCCACAGGTGGATGCCGAGCGGCTCTTCAGCAACATCGGGGAGATCATCCGGCTGCACTGCAAGCTGTGGCGCAGCGTCATGGCCCCAGTGCTGGCCAAGGCACGGCGGACAGGGGCACTGCTTGACCCCATTGACTTCCTCGATGGCTTCAAGATGGTGAGTGGATGCCATGCCACAGTGGGCAGCCATGCCATGCCGTGTGCTGCATGGTGACTGCCTCGTGTCCCCCAGTTCGGGTCCCTCTTCAAGCCCTACGTGCGGTATTGCATGGAGGAGGAGGGCTGCATGGAGTACATGCGGACCCTGCTGCGGGACAGCGAGCTCTTCCGCACCTACGTGACGGTAAGGGGAGGCTGGGGCTGGGGCTGGGCCAGGGCTGGGGTGGTTCTGGTGCTAATGCCTGGGTGCCACAGTGGGCCGAGAAGCAGGAGCAGTGCAGCCGCCTGAAGCTGAGCGACATGCTGGTGAAACCTCACCAGCGCCTCACCAAGTACCCGCTGCTCCTCAAGTCCATCCTGAAGAAGACGGATGACCCACGTGCCCGTGATGCCATCACCACTATGGTAAGGGATAAGGGGTGGGGGGCAGCAGGGCTGGTGGCCCCTGGCCCCTCAAACCCACCACCCCTCCTGGCACAGATCAGCTCTGTGGAGCGCTTCATCAACGACGTCAACTCGCGGATGCGCCAGCGGCAGGAGCGGCAGCGCCTGGATGCCATCCTCAGCCGGATTGATGCCTACGAGGTGGTGGAGGGCAGCACAGATGAGGTGGACAAGGTAGGCTGGACATGGTGGAGCTGCCATCTCATGCCATGCCACTCAATGCCACCTTCTGCCACACTGCTGTGCCACTCTATGTCACTTCATGCTAAGCCACCCCATGCTACACCATTCCATGCCACCCATGTTACCCCATGCACCCCATGCTGACTCTGGGGTTTCTGGCAGCTGCTTAAGGAGTTCCTGAGGCTGGACCTGACGGCCCCCATCCCTGGCACCTCCCCGGAGGACACCCGGCAGCTCCTCCTTGAGGGCAGCCTGAGGATGCGGGAAGGTAAAGACAGCAAGGTGAGGACTGCAGGGGACGGGGAGGGCTCAGCTCCAGCCCCTGCCCACCCACCCTCACTCACTGCACCGACTGGTGCCCATGGCTCCACTCTCACCCTCAGATGGACGTCTACTGCTTCCTCTTCACCGACCTCTTCCTCATCACCAAGCCCTTCAAGAAGGCTGAGCGCACCAAGGTGATCCGGCAGCCCTTGCTGGTGGACAGAGTTGTTTGCCGGGAGCTCAGAGACCCAGGTGAGAGCACTGGGCATAAGGGGGGCTACAGGGAAGTCCCTGGACACTGCTGACAGCCCCTGCCCACAGGCTCCTTCCTCCTCATCTACCTGAATGAGCTGGGCAGTGCTGTGGCCGCCTACACCTTCCAGAGCAGTGGGCAGCTGTGCCGCAGCTGGGTCGAGGCCGTGCGCAATGCCCAGGTGAGGGCACACGGGTGGGTGGGGGACCCGTGGGTTCCCTGTGCACACCCCATTCCTCACTGACAATCCCCCCATCCCAGAACCTGCTGCAGAGGCTGCGGCAGCGCCGGCGCATGGAGGAGAAGGAGGAGGAGGACGAGGAGGATGAGGAGGACGATGGTGAGAGTGGCACTTCAGCTGCCAGTTCACCTACCATCCTACACCACAGCAGCGCCAGCCCAGACTCACAGCAGTGGTAGGGAGCAGGAGGGGGGCACCTGCACACCCCCAGCCTGGCACAGGCCCCTCCTCACCTTCTTGCCTCCACAGCCCCTCCGACGGCTCCACCGAGACGCTTGCCATGGCAGCAGCAGAGGGTGGCGACGAGCTCTCCTCCCCAGACTGGGACTCAGGACCCTTCAGCTCAACCTCGGATGGCTCCTCTGTTAGCACCAGCACCTCCATCGGCACTGGCACCTCTGTGGAGACCCCCACCTCCACCGATACCCCCACGCAGGAGCTGCCTGCAGGTGCCCTGCCTGTTCCCCTGCCCCACGGCGTGGCCTCCCCAGGCAGCGGCTGCCGCTCGTCCTCCATCGACAGCGCCTATGGCACGCTCTCACCTGCCTCCCTGCGGGACTTTGGCCAGCAGCCCGAGGGGACGGCCGAGGAGGGGCAGGAGCCCTGCCTGGCCCCTCCCGCCCCACGGCCGGCCTCGCCCCGGCTGCGCCGCCGGACGCCCGTGCAGCTCCTGCCTTGCCCGGCCAGGGTGCTCAAATCCAAGTCGGAGGCCAGCTTGCCCCAGCTCCTGTCCCCCACTTCCCCAGGCCCCCTAAGCCAAAGCCGCAGCCTCTCTGACCTCTGTGCTGGTTCCCCCCGGACTAGCCAAGAGCCCGCACCTCAGGCTGCCCCCGGCAGCAGCGGCAGCTCCACATCAGAGCTCTCAGAGCCCGAGGAGCCAGCGGAGAGCCCAGCATCCCTGCCAGGGGGGCTCAGGCGCGACCCCCAGCCCCCTGCCCGCCGGACCCTCTCGGACCCGCAGGCGGCGCAGCACCGCAAGCTGACTCTGGCGCAGCTGTACCGGATCCGGACCACGCTGCTGCTCAACTCCACGCTGACGGCCTCGTAAGCACAGGCTGCCTGCTCCTGGGGGCTGCCCCAGCCCTTCCAGGGGCTTCCCAGCGACCGAGTCCCAGTGCTGAAGGCATCTCTCCCCACTCTGTGTCTTGCAGGGAGGTCTGAGAGCCGCTGGCATGGAAAAGGACAGATGCACGGATGTACCAAGGAGCTTCTCCTGCTTCTAACCGTAGCGTAAAGCCGGGGCCGGGCAGAGCAGGCACCTGAGGCCACGCTGGTGGGGACATGGATGGGGATGCAGAGCAGTCCCCTTGGCGAGGACGTGTCCTGGGCACGGTGGTGCGGGGCTGGACATGGCACGTGGCTTGTGCTGAACCCCTTGACCACAGACACGAGAGTTGTCAGGCAGGGGGCCCTGGGGCTCTGGGGGGCTGTGGGAGACTGTGGGTCAGCTCTAGCAGGCGAGGAAGGGATGACGATGTCGGCAGTGGTGAGCGGGGAAGGTGCTGAGAGGGACGTGGTGCCGGTGGCGCGGTGCTGTGGGCAGTGCAGGGAGGAGGCTGGGGCTGGTGGCAGGAGAGGATGGCGCAGGGCTGGGCAGGTTTGCCCTGTGGGCTGGCAGTGGATGGCAGCACCTGGGACTGGAGTGCGGGAGACACGGTGGGACACGCGCGGTGGCCGGAGCCCCGGCTGCCCCCCCATGCTAAGCTGCACTCCACGTCCCAGCTGAGCAATAAAACCAGCTGGTGCACGCTCATGTCTGCCTCTCCTTTCCTTTGGCTTCAGCAGCACCCAAGGTTGGGCATCACCTGGGTGGGTGCAGCGTGACAGAGGGAGCCCCTCGGGGACAGACAAAAAGGGGGTGGGACCAGTTCCAGCCTCCCGTTCTTGACCTCGGCGTGGGGATGGAGCCCTGGCTCGGGGTCTGCACTGCTCCCCACGTACCCTGCGTGCCCCCGCCACCCCTACCAAGGGGCGAGGGAGGGCGGCGGCCGGGTCTGCAGCGAGGCACCGCAGGTCCCTCCCGCGCCCAGAGCTCCCGTCATGTGGTTTCATACCCCCTGGACTCATTTCCAAAAAAGCATTTCCTCCTGCTGCGGTTGGGTGTAAAAGACTGTCTGGGGAGGGCTGGCGCTCACTCACCACGCGTCGCGTGCTGCTGACGGCAGCCGTGGGGTGCCGGGGCACCCTGCCCGGGCACTGAGCTGCCCCGACACCCCCCTGCACCTGCGGCCCGCTCCCCTCAGCGCCCCGGCATGACCCAGCCGCATCGGCCACAAGGATGAAGTGCTGCTGCCCTGGGGTGGCTTGGGTGAGTGCGGTGGCCTGGGGGGGTCCCATGGAGCCCTGGCATCAATTGTGAGGTGTCCCACGGCTGTGGCCGTAACGGGTCTGGAGGAGGGAGGGAGGAAGATGGATTAACCCCAGTGCCAAGCCCGCCAAATCGCTTACACTGCTGGCTAACAGCCGGGGCTGGGCTCTGCTGCACCAAAACATTCGCGGGGTGGCGTGACCGCGGGGCCACCGGCCGTGAAATCCCGGCCACAGGGCGGATACGGCCGTGGAAGGGTGGGGTCAGTCCTGGGGCCACAGCAGGGCAGTGCCACGGGGAGTGGCTGTGCCCACCGACTGCGGGCAGCTGCCCTCGGGGCTCGGGTGGCAACCCCGGCACCGACAGCGGCGGCTGCGTTACGGGGCAGAGGCGGTGGCACGGCACCAGCGGAGGGCTGTGCCCAGCGCGGAGCCAGCCCCGTGCCCACGGCTCCCCTGGGCACCGGGCACCTGCTCCCCTCGCTGGGCACGGGCAGGGCCCGTCTGCGGGCGGGGTGCGCGGGCAGGGCCCCGCTGGGGACGGTCGTGCCTCAGCGGTGACTCAGATGTGCCGCTGCCAGCCGGGACTGAGGCAGCGCCCGGATCTGCCGGCAGCGCTCTGCGAGCGGGGCGGCCCAGCGCGGTTTCCAGTCTGCCGGTGGCGGCGCGTTTAGTAGAAAATGATTCAACTGCCGTAATCGGGACCATCACGGCTGGGAAATCCAGCCCCCAGCGAGGAATCCCCTGGCTCCCTGCCCACGCTGTCAGTGCCACGGCTCTCTCAGCCCCCGGCCCGGCCTGTGGAAGGGGTGTCAGCGTGGGCACCGCTCGCTGCACCCACCGGGGCTTCCAGGGGAGCAGGGCTGCCCTGCGGACAGCACCTGGCACCCCGCGGGGGAGCAGTGACCTACTTTGGGACGCGCGTAACGGGGCGCGATAGCATCGGGGAGAGCGTGAGCCAGGCACGGCTTCCTTTCGGGGAGGAAATCACCTCCTCTGCGAGGGAGATAAAGCCCAGGAAAGTCAAAGCTGGCAGCGTTAACCCCTGCGCGCCCGGCTACCGACACCTCCCTGAGCCGGCGATCTCTGGCACCACCAGCAGTCCGTGCGCCGGACTCACTGGTCCCCATCCCTGGGGACATGGCAGGGTCCTGTCGAGCATCTCGGTGCCGCTCCCCACGGTGCCAGCATGGAAGCACCATTTGCAGAGCACACGGGGGCACCTTGGCACCCCCCCGGGGCACAGGCTGTGGCACAGTGGCCCCCCCAGTGCCAGCAGGAAGTTGCTTGCTCGTGTACTGCGGAGAAAGCAGAGCACAGGGGCTGCCGCGGGGCATTCCCAGCCCTGGGGCAGCACACCCACGCGGCTTTGGGGCGGAGGGCCGCGGCTTCGGCCGTTCAGCTTTGTGCAGGCACCGCTGTCCGCACAGTTCCAGGTAGGGCTCTGGCTCCGGCAGCCCAGCATGAGCTGGTGTGAGGGCTGTCCCCAGTGGTGCAAGGCTGCTGGAGCAACCCGTCTGCCTGCAGCCCTGCTCTCTCCCTGCTTGCAGGTGACCTTGGCAGCGCTGTGGCTGGCAGCCAGCGAATCGCAGCCCCCAGGGTGGCGGGACCACGCCGTGCTGCGAAGGCAGCGGGTCCTGGTGCAGCCACTGCTCCGCCCGAGGAGACACACGGACAGACGGCAGTGCCCTGACGGCATGAACTGGGTGGAGACTGCTGGCCGGTGCTGCCCTCAGTGTCCCGCAGGTGAGCGCTGCCCGGTCCGTGCGGCACGGCACAGCACAGCGTGGCACAGCAGGTGCCTTGCTCCAGGTGGCCGTGCTCCCTGTCACCCCACTGTCCCTGCAGGGACATTCCTGAAAGAGGCCTGCGTGTGTGACACCTGTCCTGCCGGCACCTTCCGCACCCAGCCCAACACCCTCAGCAAGTGCCAGGCCTGCTACGAGTGTGACCAACACGGTGAGCTGGCACCACACCACACCGTGCTGTGCTGTGCAGTGCCGTGCCATGCTGCTCACTGCCTGCTTTCTGCAGCTTTCCAGAGTGTGCTGAGCAACTGCTCGGCCACCAGCAACATCGCCTGTGGCTGTGAGCCCGGCCGCTTCCGTGTCTGCGTTGACCCGCTGTGCACCGAATTCTCTTGCCAGAAGTGCCAGACCTGCACTGGACGCCTCATCCAGCGACCCTGTGAGTGCTGCCAGCTGCCCCATGGCACAACCTGCCAGCTGTGCCACCTCTGGCTGTGCCACCCTGCCTCATTCCCACCCTCTCCCCAGGCTCAGAGGAGCAGGACGCACTTTGTGACAGCAGCTGCAAGCCTGACTTCTACAGAGAGGGTGACGAATGCCGGCCCTGTCACATGTAAGCATTGACCCTCCAGCCAGGGATGCATGTGGGGCCCGTGGCATGGCACAGCATGGCACCCATGGGTCCCATCTCCTTGCAGGCACACCGTGGACACGTGTGGCAAAGAGTGCCAGCAAGTGTGCGGCAGCAACAACAAAGGTATGGGGACAATGGGGCCAGGGTTGGTGGTGTGCAGTCACCGTGCTGGCCAGCTGATGGGAATGCTCCTGCTCCTCCTTTCAGGCTCAGGTCTGGAGTACATCCTGCTGGGACTCACCGGGCCTCTCTTCCTGGGTGCCCTGGCCATCTACCACAAGAGGAAGAGACTCCGGCATGGGGGTGGTCCCCACCCCACAGCACAGGCCACCCCCTCAATGCCCGGGGCTGCAGCCACACCATGGTGCCAGTTCAATGCCTGGAGGTGGCACAACCCGTGCTGGACCCACCCATACTCCCCACAGGAGACAGAGCGTGGCACTGGCACAGCAAAGAAGAGCTTCAAACAGGAGGCCTTGCTGCGTGAGCCACCCAGTGAGGAAGAAAAGCCCTCTGCACCCCCGGAGCCCCGCGGGGCCTTGCTGCAGGGCAGCCAGCTCTACGCCGTCATCGATGTGGTGCCAGTGCGGCGCTGGAAGGAGTTCATGAGGATGCTGGAGCTGCGGGAGGCAGAGATTGAGCTGGTAGAGCTGGAGGTGGTCCACATCCGTGACCAGCAGTACGAGATGCTGAAGCGCTGGTGCCAGCAGACCAGTGCCACGCTGGACCACGTCTTTGCCGCCCTGGAGCGCATGGAGCTGGCCGGCTGTGCTGAGGCACTGCGCCAGAGTCTGCCCGTGGGACCCTGACCCCAGCGCCAGCACCCTGGCACAGGGAGGGCCCGACACCTCCACATCTCACTGGGCACCCAGCCACACCCCTAAGTATTGTTACTTATGCCGTGTAGACATTTTATGTCAGTTTTATGTCCCCTTCCCACCTGCCTGTTCCCTCTATTTATGTCCTCCTGCCCCCAGGGCCGGGGAGGACCCCATGCCCCAGCACATCGGCTGCCCAGCCCCTCGCGGGAGGAGCGGGCACCGAGCCCACCCGAACCCATGGGATAGTTCTCAAGGCTGCCCCTGCCGGGCGCTCCTTCCCCCTCCCCAATAAATGGTGTGTTCTCCATCCGCCAGCCCTGGCCCTTCTTCAGAGGGCTGTGTCAGCCGGGCACTGCTGGCCCCAGGACTGCCACTGGTGACGTGGCAACCACAGGTGATGGGGAATGTGGGTGCTGGCACAGATGCAGGCAGTGTGGGTGTCGGGGTGCTTGTGGTGATGTTGGTGAGGGGGCACCGCTGTCGGCGAGCGTGACGTGGGTGGGAGGTGCTGTGGGGAGCCCCAGGAAGGCGCGGGGCACTGCTGGCGGGGTTTATCGTTTTAATCGCTGGAAAGGCAGGCGGTCTGGGCAGAGCTGAGCCGGGAGCTGGCCTTGAGCGGCTCTGGAGGGGCAGTAGTGAGGGCGAGCGCGCTGCGAGTGGTGCCAGCGGGGCGTGCGGTGAGCCCGGCCGCAGCGGCCGAGCCGGGGGGGCTCAGGGAGCCGCGTGTCCCACGCTCGCTTTGCAACGGGCAGCACGGGGGAGCGGTGGGCTGGCGGCAGCGGGATGTGGGGGTAGGGGGGGCTACGGGTGCCTGGGGCGGTGGGGGGAGGCTTCTCTGGGTTGGGCTATGTGGCCATCCACGGCAGGAGGAGGGTGCCGAAGCGTGTCGCGGTCCATGGGAGGACCTGCCAGTCTCCTCCTGCTGCGAAGAGCCAGGATGCGGTGTGGCGTGGCTAGTGCTTGGCTATGTCCCCCTTCTTGAGGATGATCTGTCGCTGCCAGGGCGCCAGCTTTGTCTCATCGTACCCGAGAGTCCTTAGCTTTTCCGACTGCTCCTTCTCCTTCTCCTCCTCCTCCCGCTTCAGCTTCTCCTGCTCTTTCCTGCTCAGCAGCAGAGGGCACAGGGCGCCGCGGTCACCAGAGCCGCGGGAGCCGCCGTGCCCGCCCACCCAGGGAAGGGGCTTGCTGCACTCACCGTTTCTGCTCCCTGCGAAGGCAAAGGCAAGAGTGGGGTTAGTAGAGCCGCGGGAGTCACCGGCTGCTGCGGCATCCCCCGACCCTGGCTCACCTCTCTTCCTCCAGCTTCTTGCGCAGGATGTCCCTCCTCCAGGCCAGGCATGCTGGCCAGGCGCGCCTCCTCTTCCTTCTCCTGCAACAGACAGCCGAGTTACCGGCACTGCCCGCCCTCACTGCCGGCACCGTGGGGCCGCAGCATCATCCTGGGGCGCGGCGCCACATCCCTCTGGCAGCGCCCTCCGTGGCACGGTACCGGCGGGGTTCACCGGCAAACCGCTCGCCGACGGTGCCCACCTCGGTGCCCACCTTCCGCCGGCGCCGGGAGGAGGAAGGAGCGCGTGGCGTGGCCAGCCCTTGCAGCACACCACAGCTTTATTGCACGACACGCGGGGGCCCACACTGCCCCGGCACCGCAAACGCCACACCAGAGGGGAGCGCAGCCCCGCCGCTGCGCCTCCCACACAACACACAGCCACGGCAAGCGGCACACACTGCAACCTCGGCCCGGGGCCGCGCAGAGCAGCGCCCAGGCTTCTGCCAAGCTCAGCTGCACCACGAGCCACAGAGGCCGGTGAGCGCACCCCGGCACCAGCCCACTGCTGTCCCCTGAGCTTGCTGCTGCCCCATGCCACACCACTGGCACAGCCTGCAGCATCCCGTTGGAATCAAGTGTCGAACATCTCTGCCTCCTTCTCCTTCCAGAAGGAGAAGCTGCGGTCAATGAAGCGGCAGACGTCCTCCTCGCTGAACTCTCCCAGCTCCGGTACTGGCACTGCTGCCCCCTGCCCTTCCGGGGCCACGGTGGGGGGCTCTGCCAGGCTCTCTACCGCTGCCACAGGGTCATCCCCAAAAAACTCTTGCACGAGGTCCTCAAAGCCGTCCAGCCAGTGGCGGTGGCCAGCCTCGACCTGCTCCAGCACGGTGCGGTGGAAACGGCGGACGCGGTGCCAGCTGTGGCTGCCCAGGCGGTCAAACATCTCGTAGCAGAGGAGGTGGCGGAAGCGCCGCTCCTCGGGGCTGAGGGGCATCTCCAGCAGCTGGAAGTAGCCCAGCATGAAGAGCTCGAGCGAGAGGCTGTCGTGGGGCATGGGCGAGCCGCCGACATAGGGCAGGAAGTGTTGGGGCCAGTACAGCAGCGTGGTGCGGCTCAGCCGCCGGATCTGACGCCCTGGGACCCGGCGGGCAACGCTCCTCCAGCGGGCAAGCAGCCGCCCCGCTGCCGGTCGCCGCCTCCCCGGCCGCCGCGGCCGCTCCTCCCCGGGCACTGCCGAGAGTGCCCGCTTCTTCCAGTGCTCCAGGAAGAGGAAGACTGCGCGCTCCTTGCACCCCTTGGTGCGCTCATGCGGGCTGCTGGGTTCTGGCAGCGCTGGCCTGCTCCTCCGCAGTGCCCCATCCCCGTATTCCTCCTCCAGGATGGGCCGGCGGGTGCTACCAGGGGGCTGCACCCGCTTGCGCTTAGTGACCCTGGGGGCAGGCGCGGGGGGTCCCCCTGGCCCCTCGTAGTTGGCCTTGAGGCTGCGGACAGAGACACCGCAGCCCAGGATCTCGCTCCGGGCGTCGTGCTGGGCACCGGGGCCGCGCCCTGCTCCCCCCGCCCCAGGGCCCTCCCGGCCCCTCGGGGTGGCCGGCGGTGCGGCCGCGCTCCTCGGCAGCGGGGGGGACTGGCTGCCGCGGGCAGGCGCGTCCTGGTGGGCGAGGGCGAAGCGCCGGGGTGCCGGGGGGGCGGAGAGCGGCACGAGTGGCAGCAGCTCCTCCAGCCCTGGAAGCGGCTGCCCCGCCTCGTGCATCACCCGCAGGCTCCCCAGCTGCCTCTCCAGGTGCTGCATGTCCTCCTCCCGCATCGGCTGCCCGGCGGGTCCCGGTACGCCCCCGCGGCACAGGGGCGGCGAGCGGTTCCCAGGCTGCGGCGGGAGAGAGGGCAAAGGGGCTCTTGAGGCCGTGCCGCACGCCCCTCGTGCCACTGCCGCCGTGTGTGGCATCCCCGGGGTGTGACGCCCCTGCATGCAGGTAGGGTGGTCCCCAGCCCAGTTAGGAGCCAGAGGCAATGCCACGCGCGCCGTCTCGCCAGGTCCTGAGCTGCTTGGGCCGTGCCCGCGCCGCGCTCGCCGCCGCAGCACGAGGGACCCCCCTACCTTGCGCCGCTGCTCCTCTTCCTCCTGCATGCGGAGCTGCAGCTTGCGAACCATCACCTGCCGCTTCCACTCGGGGATGGGCCGGCCGTGCTCGTCCTGGCTGGGCACCAGCGCCTCCACCTCCGCCGCTGCCCCAGCGCCCGCTGCCGGCACCGGTGAGCTCCCGTTCAGCACCGGCTCTGGAGAGCCCCCTGCCAGGCAGCGTGGCGGCCCAGCAGCCTCGGGGGTGGCCGGCGGGGTGGGCGTCCTGGTGGGTGACGGGGAGGACACTGGCGACTCTGCCTGTGGAAGGAGGGAGGGAGGGCGGTGGGCATTTGCCGTGCCGTGCCGTGCCGCGCCACCGGCTCCCCTGGCCCCCATCACCACCTACGTTGGCCCCTGCCTGGCCGCTGCCGGAGAAAACAGTGGTGAAGCCTTTGCTCTGTGGCGTTGGCTTGAGGCTCTTCCCAGCTTTGATCTCGGCCAGCAGCTCCGAGTTGTCGCCGGTGGGGGACATCATGTTGAAGGACTTGGTGCCTGAAGGGAGGCAGAAGGGGCAGTAAGCACCCCGGCAGCACCATCTCCCTGCCCCTGTGAATCCCCCACCAGCTCGCAGGGTAGGGGGGTGAAGGGGTGGCTGGCTGGCTGCCCCCCTCCGCGCCATCCAGGAGCCCCTGGAACACCCCTGAAGCAGCATCTGGACACCCAGCTCAGCAGTCCACAGGAACAGCACATCACCAAACTCCTGGGTCCATCAGACCCCAGTGGAGCAACCCCCCAGCACTCAGCAGCCTGGCACCCCCGCTCCACAGATCTGTAAGGGCAGCACTCCAACAGCAGCTTACAGGGTCCATGGCACCCTGCAGCAGCAGCACCCCAGCACCCCAACACTCAGCTGCAAGGGTCCCAGCCTGGCCCCAGCCCCGCATGCCACTCCATGCCCCCGAGGCACTATGTTGCAACAGAAGCGTGCCTCTGGAGGGATGGCTCCGTTGCCGGTGGCAGCCCTGCCACTGCAGGATGTCCTCTACACTCCCCTGGCATCTCCCGGCAGCGATGCACCGACACCCTGAGCCAGACTCCCTGCCAGCCCGGTGCCCAAAGGGCTGCGTGGCACCCACACCCCGGGGATGCTCTTCCCCACCGCTCATGCCACCCGCCTCGCGAGCACCCACCGTCCGTGCCAGCCATGCGTGAGTCCCTAAAGGCCCATGGTACCGTGCCAAGGCAGAGCCCCCTCCCCGCGGCCAGCGCCCGCAGCTCGCCCCGCTCGGCCGCGCCACGTCGGAGCCAGAGGGCTGCGGGTGCTGAGAGCCCAGCGGGCCGCTCGCGCTACCATCCAGCGCCGGCTGAGCCCCGGTGCCGGGAGCCGGCGCTAATAAAGCGGGCGCCGAGCAGCGGCCAAGCCCGCGGGCTGCAGTCAGCGCCGGGGAGCGGCGGTGCGCTCACGTGGCGGGGTCACGCCGGCCGGCTGAGCGCGAACAAAGGCCCTCTGTGTGCGGGGCCCGGCTGCTGCCCGGCCCTGCCAGCCCTGCCCTGGCGCCTCCGGCAGCCCCCGCACCGCCGCTCGGCCTCCAGCGTGGCGCCGGCGACGCGCAGCACCGAGGGCCCGGCACCGCGGGCAGGTGGCAGCCCCCAGGTGTCACCATCGATGCCATCGATGCCCCGTGGGTGCGGCACAGGGCCTGTCCGGCTGTGCCCCGCGCCAGGGCACCCCCCGAGCAGGGAGGAGCGTGGGGCCGCGGTACTTACTCTTCATCTGCCTGAGCGCCTTTCCTCCTAGGGAGAGAAGCAGAGAGGCGGCGCGGGGCGCGCGGCAGAGGAAGGATTTGGCCACCGCGAGACAAGAGAGAAGAGAAGCGGCCAGCAGTGAGAGCAGGCAGGGGCGAGCGGGCGTGGGAGCCCCCGCGCCGACACCGGAGGAGAGAAGGACAGAGAGGCTGTCAGGAGCCGCGCGGCCCAAGTGCCGCGGGAGGAGACGAGCCAAGGAGGTCAATGCCACAGTGCAGCCAACGGGACAGTGCCCAGGATCGCTCCCCGTGCCCAGCCCGCACCCTGCCACTTACTTCCCGTAGAGGAGGAGGAGCGGCGGGGGCCGGCGGGAGTCTCGGCGAGCGGGGGCGGCGGTGGGGGCGTCGGGCAGGCGGTGTCGGGCAGTGGTGGGGGCGGCGGTGGAGGGGGCAGCTCGGCACCGGACTTGCTCTCCCCATTGCTCATGGTGTCCGCCGAGATGGGTGATGCCTGGAAGGGAGCATGGGCAGGCGTTGCTCGGTGCCCGTGCCACTGAGCTGCGCACAGGCTCGCGGCGCAGGGCTCACCTCCTCGGTGTGCGCCATTCGCTGGGGGCCTGGCTGCTCGGCCGCGACGTGCCCCAGGTGCTTGTAGTAGTCACCGGTGCTCGGCTGCTTGCCGAAATTCCTTGACCGCCTGCTGGAGTCGGCCCGGCGCAGGCCCTCGGGACTGCTGTCACGCGATGCCAGCTGCAATGGGGAGCCCACCTCAGCCCCACCGTGCCCGGCTGTGACCGTGGCACAGGGCTGTAGTGGAGTAGGACCGTGCCAGCTCTTTGCCTTGGGGCAGATGCAGAGCTGGGATGGACGACGGGTGCGTGCCCTGGGGTCTGTTCGGCAAACGGCTCTACCAGGGGCTGCGTGCCATGTTGGCAGCGTGCAGCATCAGTGCCTGGCACTGTGACCCCATAGCCTGTGCCCAGGATCCTGTCCAAGCCTCCCCCGGGATAACCCCCTGGGAACAGGAGTGCCGAGCCCCAGCCCCGCGGATTACAGGAAGCTTATCCCGCGCGGGGCTGGGGCCGGCTTCCAAACCTCCCTCTGAACAGGGCTCTCAAGCAGCGCAGCCTCAGCTCACCCCGGTGCATTCCACAGCGGCTTTGCTAGCTGTGCTGCCGAGTGCTGCGCTGCAGGGGGCTGTGCCTGCTGCCTGCGTTTGGGGTGCCATCTTGGCATAGCCCTGCTCCCCTTGCTTGGGGCCCCACTATTTGCATTTTCCCCGATGCCACCTCCACCCATGGCATTTTTACGGTGAGCCCAGCTGCTCGCCGCCACCACCTCCAGCCCCAGCTAAGTCAACAAACGTCAGCTCAGTGCTTCCTACTGCAGCTGCCATGGGAATTGTGCCAAGCCTGGCTCCCACTCCGGCAGTCCCAGCCCCGGTCTGGCACAAGGGTCTGTGCCGCTGAGCCCCATTTCATGGGGCACCCACACCGCTGTGGCACCGCTCTGCCACACGCCCACACCTCCCCAAGGCAGTCCATTGCTCCGGTAAGCAATAAAGAGCCAAGGCCATGCACAATGAGCACTGTGGGGTCCCAAACCCGCCACGTGCCTGGCTCACACTGCTCTGCTGAGACCCCCATCCCATGTGCCCCATCCCCTAGAGCATTGGGCTCTGCCAGTGTCCTGACCATGCCCAGAATCCTGTCCCCGGGGAGGTGGCGAGAGCCATGGTAGGGGGGTCAGGGCGGCCCCAAACCTACTGCATCCTTATGCCCCCCCAGCCCGCCATGGAGGGCTGCACCCCTCTTACCTGTGCACGCCTGGCTGAGCCCTCTCAGCTCCTGGCAGCGCTGGCTGTGCCACCCGACACCTGTGGCGCGGGCGACACCGGAGCCGGCCGCTCGGGTTACCGCCTGCGCAGCTGCCCACGCCCAGCTCGGCATGGTGCCTGTGGTATCGCCGGGCCGCATGGGCGCGGCTGCCATGGCGTGGTGCTGCCGGGTGCCCCAGCCAGTGCAGCAGTGCATGGCCCACCCAGTGCCATGGAGCCACCAGAGCATCACTGACCCCGGCTTGCTGCATCCTCACTGCTGGTTGAGCCCCATCCCCCCCAGTGCATGCCAGCGTTGCAGGCATGCGGCCTCCAGCTGGGATTGTCCCCTCCCAGTGCAGGCAACAAGCGCTCAGATGGATGGGTGCCCTGTGGCATGTCCCTCCCGGGTGGTACGTCCCTTTGGCTGTGTTTGTGGCATGGTGCGGGGGACACGGTGCGTGGGGCCGTACCTCTCGGCGCAGCGCCTGGCTCTCCACATGCCGCAGGTTGTTCTTGGCCCGCACGTAGATGTCAGCGGTGTGGGGGGCAGCGGGGGGCGCAGGTGCAGGGTAGTCAGGGGGTGGCGGGGGTGGCCGGGTGGAGGGGGGTGGGGGTGGCGGCGGGGGGAAGGCAGGGGGTGGTGGCGGCGGGGGACCCTCGCCTGCTGGGCCCCGGCCCCGTGGCCGCATCTCAGGGTCCAGCATGTCCATGTAGGCCTGCATGTCCGCCAGCGCCGGCTCAGGCACCCCTGCGCAGGGCAGGGGGTCAGGGGGGGCTGGACCCGCACCCCCCGCCCTGCGCCCCCTGGCCCCGCACTCACGGGCGGCGGGGACCCCTGGGGGGCCGCCCCTCTTCTCCCCGGTGCTGGACTGGCTGGAGTGGCAGGAGTCGTAGTTGGAGAGGGTGCTGGCAGGGGAGCCCACCTCGAAGCGCGCCTGGGGCACCGACGCCGTGGTGTTGGGCGATGACATGCCCGAGTCGGGCTGCCGGCATTCCCCATCTGCCGAGGGGTCTCTTGACAGCACGCGGTGCTCCACGCTCTGCCGGCACAGCCGAGGGGTCAGGCAGCAGCGCAGAGGTGGGGAGGCCCTGCTGATCCCCGTGTGCTCCCCACGCCCTCATCCCTGTACCATGTTCTCCACGGTGCGCAGGTACTGGGCGCAGTGGCTGTGGCCATTGTAGTCGGCGAGGTCAGCTGCTGTGTAGCCATCCTGGTCACGGATGCTGAGGTCGGCACCGTTCACCACCAGGATCTGGCAGCACTGGGGAGAGTGGGGGTGCATGGCAGGGCTGGAAGGAAGGGTCCCCCCTTGCCCTGACACCCTGTTGGCCACCAGCACCCACCTCCAGCTCGCCATTCTCAGCAGCATCATGCAGCGGCGTGCCGCCCCAGCCGTCGGCAGTGATCTCCCCGCCGTGCAGCAGCAGCCAGCTCAGCACCTTGGCGTGGCCACGGCTGGCAGCGAAATGCATGGCTGTGGCCCCTTCAGCATCCCGCTCCGACAGGCTCACCGTCGTGAAGCTCATCTGTGTGGGCAGGTGGGCTGAGCACTGGGACTCTGTGCCCTGTGCTGTGCCACGGCACTGTGCCACCATGCCGTGCCATGCCCGGACAGCGCTTACCAGCCACACGATGACAGTGTTGTGGCCCATCTGGGCGGCAGCGTGCAGGGGGGTCATGCCGTCGTAAGCGCGCGCGTGGGGGTCAGCCCCACAGTCCTGCACCAGGTACTGGATGATCTCCAGGTGGCCTTCCTGGCAGGCGAGGTACAGCGGGGTGGCCCCCGTCTTGGTCTGGGCACTCAGCGTACTGCAAGTGGGGCACAGCGCCCGTCACCTGTGGCCACTGCTGCTGCCAAGGCTGGGACAAGGGGCGGGCAGGATACAAGGACATGGGGGCTTGTGGGACACAAGGAACATGGGCAGGTGCAGGGGAGACAGCTGTGGGCAGGCAGGGCAGTGCCAAGGCTGGGAGCTGTCCACCCCATGGCTTCCCATAGGTCCCTGTGCTGCTGCGGTGGCTGCAGCTGCATTGGGAGGTCACTAAGTTAATCAGCCTGCTTAGGCTAAGCTCCTTCGTCCGGCTGTTTTTGGACACTGCAATTTAGTCGTATTTTAAAGTAAGCTGCTTACACAGCACTGGCCGTGGAGCCGGCGGGGAAAGGCCAACCTGCACCATGGTGCTGCCCGGCCCAGCTGCTGGGTGCTGGTGTCCACTCGCTGCCCCAAAAGGCCTTGACATCCTTGTGTCTCTCATCCTGAATTGTATATTCCAAATTGTGCAACCCAAATCCTGAATCCCACATCTTTTACTCCACATCCTCCATAGACCCATATTCTGATCCCACCTCCCGCGTCCTGCCTCCCGACCCCACAGGAAGCTGTTTTATTAAGTGCTCCATAAAAAAAAACCCTGCTGAATATTTAAAAAAGGAAGAGCAATAAATACTCTGCTCTGTTATCGCAACGATCGCAGGCCCTAAATAATTGATCCCTGTAACTGTGAGACGGGCTGTGGCCAGCACTCCCTTCCCGCTGTGCCTTGCGTGCCGTGCCACCGAGTGCCAGCCCCGTGGTCCAGCAGTGCCAGGCTGGCACAGCCCTGGGTGCTCCCCGAGCTGGGGATGGGGCTTGGGGCAGCTGCAGATTGGGGTGAAGGAGACAGCGGGAGCACGGGCACAGGGTCAGTCCCTGATTCCCATTTCTCAGTAATTGGGAAGGGGTTAAGCCACTCGGGCACCACCGCTAAACTGCTTTGGCAGATGGCTGAGACCCCATGCTGGGCCACCGGCTGCCGGGGGCGATGCGAAGGTGGGCTGGGAGCATCCCGCAGCGGCACCGGGATTGGATTTCGCAGCTGTAACGGAGCCTCCGGGCAGGCGCGGGGCTGGGAGCAGGGCCAGCCCTAAATAATTCAGGGGGAAGGCGGTGACAGCAGCGGAACAACCCCCGGCAAGCAGCGGGAAAGGCAATGCGAGCGCCCTGCCACACCTGGACTGACACAGTGGGCGTCGAGCAGGAGCAGTGACCGGTTTGGGGCTGGGCTTGGGCTCCAGGGGTTAATCCCAGAAGTGCTCAGGGCTAAGCTGGCACACCTGGGGCAAGGAGATAAAGAACTGGGGCTGGGACAGCTCTGGCCAGTAAGTGCCATGGGATCCAGGGATCTCTGTGACCCTGCCTGGAGGAGAAGATGCAGGGCTCTGGTTTTGTGGCACCCAGAGACAGAAGGGTGCCGAGTGCTGGTTCACATCCCGCTGCCTCAGGACTCCCTGGATGTGGGAGAGCTGTGCAACCCTTCCCACCCACAACCCTGGAGCCTTCCAGGGACAATGTGGAGCAACAGCGCATCCCCCCGGCTCCGCTTTGGCTGGGTCTGTGGGTTATTTCTAGTGGCCTCTGCCCACCACAGGAAATCGGATTAGCGGCCACCTAATCACCTGCTGCAGCCTCGTGGCGAGGCCCGGCATCGCGGGCCCTGTGGGCTGCTGTGCCACCTAACCGGGGGACCAGCCCGGCCCCAGGTACCGCTCAGGAGGAAAAGCGGGGATGCTGCCGCCACGGAGCCGCCTGGGAGAGGCTGCCATGCCCAGCAATGCCCACGGACCTGGGCAAGCGGAAAGGTCGTCTCCGGCGCGGGGAGCAGCCTCTCCTCGGCGGTCAGCCTAATCCATTTACATAACAGCGGGCGGACAAAGGCGGCTGTGTTATCGCCCCGCGCCAGGAGCCGACTCAGCGGCCAGTGACAATATTTCTGCCAGCGCTCGCCCCTCTCCTCCTCTCCCTTTCTTTCTGGGCCATAAAGAAGGTGCAGCTGGCTGCCCAGCCTGATAACGCGGCCGCGTTGCCCTTGGAGCTGGGGGATCAGGGTGGCTGCAGCATTCGTCCCCAGGGCTGGCACCTTGCCCAGTGGCTGGAGGGAGGGTTGGGGCCACAGCGGGCACTCTGTTCTCCCACTAACCCCTCTCCTGCTGGTGGGTGCCAACCTTCCGGCAGGCCCTGCCTCGCTGCCAGCAGTGGGGGCCGTTACCTGGGGCAGTGTCCCAAGAGGAGTCGCAGGGAAGGGAAATCCCCTTTCACCGCGGCGTAGTGGACGGGCAGCGCTCCCGTGTTGGTGGCTGCCGTGGGGTCGCTGCCTCCAAAGCGGAGGAGCCAGTCGATCACCTCATGGTGACCGAAGCGGGCTGCCAGGTGTAGGATGGTGGCACCGGAGTTGTCTGTGTCCTGCAGGAGGAAGTGGGACGGCTGTCAGTGCCAGGCACCAAGCCCTTCCGGCAAGGGGGTTGGGGACCGCAGGGGCATCCCCCAGCCCGGAGCTGGTGCCAGGCGGGTGGGGCGGCCAGGGTGGAGTTCCTGTCCGTTCGGAGCGGGGCTGGAGCAGGAGCACAGAGCATCGGAGCCACCGTGGGACCAGCGTGTCTGCCTCCGTCAAGGGCCTGCGTCCGCACACAGTGAGTGCAGCACAATGCCCTCCTTGTTCTACCGGCCGCGCAGCCCCTAACCGCGAACTTGCCGCCGAGCCCCGCTGTGCCGCCGGCCCGTCCGCCCTCCGCGCTCGGTGGGGCGCGGGTAGCGCTGGCCCCTGGCCAGGAGGTCGCCGATGCGTGCTGACCCCTTCCTTCCCGATTAATCTCCTCTCCCAAGCCCGCCGCCTCCTCTTCCTTCGGCCGTCACATGTCTTTAACTCTCGGCCGGCCCCGGGGCAAGCCGCTTACCGCCGCGGTCCCGCCGTTGTGTAACCCCGGGAGGGGGCGGCAGCCCCGGGCAATATGTGCTGCCCTCGCGGCCGAACCCCTCCGGGATGCCGGGGACTCTCCGGGTCCGTCGGACACCGGCCGCTGTACACGGCAGAGCCCTGCCCGTGCCGGCTAGGACAGACCCTGGCTCGCCGTCGGCAGGGTTGGAAGCACCACGCGTGACCGTCTCCCCGCGGCCACAGCCACCCACACGGGACCGCGGAACGCCTCCCCGGCCGCCCGCGCCACCGAGGGACCCTCCTCCGCCCCCCGCGCCCCCGCTCGCACCTGCACGCCGCAGCCCCCCTGCGTGAGCAGCCACTGGAGACAGGCGAGGTTGCCGGTGGCGGCGGCGTCGTGGGCCGGCGTGGCCCCGTTCCGCGCCCGCGCGTCCCCGCGGATCGCGGCCTCGGCCGCCAGGTACCGGAGGCAGGCGAGGCGACCGGCACGGGCAGCGTGGTGCGCGGGGGTCGCGCCCAGGGCGTCCCGCAGCCCCGGCCGCAGTAGCCCGGCCGCCCGCAGCCCCCGCAGCGCCTCCACGTCGCCCTGTCGCGCCGCCTGCAGCGCCCGCTCCAGCGCCATCCCGGCGGCGGCCCCGGCCCCAGCGGCCCCGGCGGCGGCCCCGGCCCCGGCGGCCCCGGCCGCCGCTTGGCACTGTGCGGCGCTCCCGCCCCGCCGCCCCCCGGCCCCGCCGGCTCCTCCTCTCCCTCCCCCGGGGCCGCCCCTCCGCCCGCCCCGCCCGACGGCGCGGCGATTGCCCGCCGCTCGGGACCCCCGCACCGCTCCCCCCGGCCCCTGCTGGGGCAGCCGCGCTTTGCCGAGTGGCGAACGGCACCAGGACCGGCACCGGTGCAAGTCCGGGTGGACTCCAAAACGGACCGCTCGCGGCTGCCTGTCCGCGGCCCCACGGGTGTCCCCTCCCGCCGCCCGCCCAGGCAAGAGGGCTCCTCCGGCACCCCGGCCGTGCGCTGCCGGTCCTAGCAGCGCAGGCAGAACGGGGGGCTCTGGACGGACGGCTGGCCCGCTTCAGCCGGCCGCGGGGTGCCGGCAGTCGGGCACGGTCCGCTTTGGTATCCACCCAGCCTTGCAGCGGTCGGGTCCCGGCCGCCATTAGGAGAAGTCGTTTTATGAATCGCTGGCGCGGCAGCGGGCGGCGCGGGCGGACGGGCGGGGAGACCCTCCGTCAGGACCGCGGACAGCGGAGGTGCTTCTCGATCAGCACCGAGGACAAGGCAAGGCCGCCCTGCCCGCCTCCTTCCCTGCCTGTCCCCCGCCCTCCCTGCCCGGCCCTCCCGCCCTGCCCCGCCGCGGTTTATAAAGCCGGTAGCGGCATGGACAGCGGGAGCGCCCTGTCCCCACCGGGCGTTGCGCGGCAGGCACCCCGACTCCGGCCCCGTCCTGCCTCTGCCGAGCTGTGCAAAGTAACAGCTCCGGCATTTCCAGCCCGCTGCGCCCGCGGGCGGCTCCGTCTGCCCGCAGACCCTCCGGTCCCTCACGGAGACTCGCCGCCTCGCTTGGACCGACGAGAGCCGAGAGCTCGCGGTCGGTGAAGCCGTGACTGCCGTGGCTCCTGGCACCTCGTGTCCCCCGGGCGCGACCTGAACCCCCTCCGGACCCTGCGTGCGCTCCACTGCGAGCTGTCACTGCCTGCTCGGGACTGTCGCCACCACCCGACCCAAAACCCCGGAGCGCCCACGGGAACTGTGTTACAACCGGGGAGAGCCGACGGCGCCGGGAACGCACCGGGAACGGGGCTGCCTGTGCCGACCCTAAGCCGCTGGCTCCCCACGAGTCCCCGAGCTGGCAGGGGGGACCCCGGTCCCGGTGGGCTCACACGAGTCCGCGGGCAGCCCCGGACCCCAGTCCCGGTGGGCTCACACGAGTCCGCGGGCAGCCCCGGAGCCGCCCGGCTCCCCGCTCCGCCCCGCGCGCTGTCCGCCAATGGCGCGGCGCGGCGGGGGCGTGCCGGGGCGCGGCGGGGCCGGGGGCGCGGCGGGGGGGGGCCAAGGCGGCGGTGCCGCAGCGCCGCTGCGGGCGGGGCGCCGGTGCCGCCATGTCGGAGCCGGGGGCCGCGGGCCCTAGCCCGGCCGCCATCCAGGTGTCCAGGTACGGCCCCGCCGCGGTGGGGGACCCGGACAGGGCTGGGCAGGGAGGCGGGCGTGCTGGGGGCCGCGGGCGGGTGCCGGTCTGCAACCGAGATGCTGCCTGCCCGCCCTGCTGCCGGCAGCGGCGGCGCCGCCCGCTTTAGTCATGCTGTCAGTGACACCGACCGCGGGCAGAGCGCAGCAGCGCCGCGCCCGTGCTCCGTGCTGCGGGGGCTGGCAGCCGGCAGCGCTGCCGCGGCTCTCCCGGGCGCGGCTCTCCCGGGCGCGGCTCTCCCGCCTGTGTCCCCGCGGCTCCTGGGCGCGGCCGCGCTGAAGCAGCCGATCCTGTCCGTGCCACCGCGCAGCCGCTGCCTCGGTGCCCCCCGGGCCGTTATTCGCCGTTGGCGGAAAGCGCGGCTGCTGCCGGGAAGCCGCGTGGGGCACCGGCACGGGCCCGGCTCGGTGTGCGCCGCCCCGGAGCCCGGCGGGGTGGGGCCCTGGTGAGACGCGGGGTGCCCCGGCAGAGGCGCCCTGCTTCCTTCCGCTGCTGGCGGTTTCCATCGCCGCTCACAGGAAGCCGCATGCGAGCAGCGATGTCCCGGCAGCTCAGCCGGTGGGCGATATGCTGCCTCCGGGCAGCCGCACCGGGGCTGGGCTCGGGGCGCGGCAGGGGTTGTGAGCTCTCATGTGCCTCCTTCGGCAGGATTATGCGCCCAGACGATGCCAACATCGCGGGGAATGTCCACGGGGGAACCATCCTGAAGATGATCGAGGAGGCAGGAGCCATCATCAGCACCCGCCACTGCAATTCCCAGGCCGGGGTGAGTAGGTACCGGTGTGTCTGCCAGCCTCTGGCACGGTGACCTTTCACTCCCTGCCGTGTCTCACTGGGAGTATTTCCTCCTGCAGGCATACCACTAGTGTCTCTGGCTGCAGCCAGGTCCCAGTAGCTGGAAGAATTCTGCTGAAATTTTGGTTTACTAGCAGAAACATTATTGCTCCTTATTGCTGTTAATTTTTTAACTCCTGAGAAAGGCAAGTTGGGGCAGCCCCGGTGTTGGTTACAGATGGGGAAGGAAGCACAGCCAGCGGCTGATAAGGTGGCGGTTGCAGTATCCGAGCTGCACATGGCATGGCAGGTTTGGCTGGTGTCAGGAAGCTGCCGGCTGTGGTCCCGTGGCATGGCTGTGATCACTAGCTTGGCTGTCTCACCGTCCCCAGGAGCCCTGTGTGGCTGCACTGGCACGGGTGGAGCGGACGGACTTCCTGTCGCCGATGTGCATTGGCGAGGTGGCCAACGTCAGTGCCGAGATCACCTACACCTCCCGGCACTCCGTGGAGGTTCAGGTCAACGTCATGTCTGAAAACATTTTGACAGGTGGGTGGCTGCTGGTGGGTGTGTTCCAGAATACCGGGAATAACAGTGTTGAGCCAAGAGCTTGCAGTGGTGACCCCATCCTCTGCTCCACCACATTCGGCAGAGAGGGGATCTGGTGTGTTTATTGACAGAGCTGGGAGTGGAGGGAGGGCTGGTGCTCGGGAGGGAGGCCAAGCTGGCTCCCTGGGATTTACGGCTCCATTGTAGTGAAAAACAGCAAAATCTGTTCGTAGCTCTTCCTGCCTGATTTGCTGCCTGTGGCTGCCTTTGGCCTGAAAAAGTCCCTTTTCCTGCTGTTGCTGTGACAACCAGTTCTGCTTGCTGGGACATCTTCCCAAAAGCACATTGTCACATCCGCTAAGAGCTAAAGCCTGGTAGGAGCCAGCAGGGCAAGGGGCCACCAATGCCAGTGGCATTGCCAGTATGTGCCCGACGCCAAACTGGTGGCAGGTACAGCGCTGCTAGCCTTGGCACCATCACCTGCTGCCCCCTTCTCCTCCAGGGGCAAAGAGGGTGACGAACAAGGCGACACTGTGGTATGTGCCGCTGTCCCTGAAGAACGTGAATAAGGTCGTTGAGGTTCCCCCCATCCAGGTAGGACAGCTCACTTGGGTCCCCCCGACCTGGAATTTGTCCTCCCTGTGAAATGGCACTAACCTGGCCCTGTTGGCACTCCCAGCTGTGCCAGTGGCTGTGCCAATCCCCTTCTTACCAGCCTTCTATTCCAGTATGCGAGGAAGGAGCAGGAGGATGAGGGGAAGAAGCGTTATGAGGAGCAAAAGCTGGATCGGCTGGAAACGAAGCAGAGAAATGGTGATGTGATCTTACCTGTCATCAACCCAGGTAACACAGGCAGTGTGTACCCAGTGCAAATTGCCCAGCAGTACTGGGAGACCAGACTGGTCCCCAGGGCCCTGTAGGTGTGAGTGTGCATTCTGAAACATCACACCAGGGATGGGGATGGGATTTTGGAGCAGCAGTGTGTGAGTGGAGGGGGAGCTGAGTGGATACCTGTGGTACCCTGAAGGGGCTGGTGCATGAGATCCCCTCTACCAAAACCCTGTTCCTGTATCCTTGTGTGCTTGTGTGCAGCTACAGCTGGTTTTGCTCAGCAAGGGGTAAATGCAAGTGCTGGGCAAGGGTGGCCTCTAGGCTTGGCTGTGGTCTTCAGGCAGAGGTGGAGATGTGGCACATGAGAAATGTTGGGGGGAGGTGATGGGGGATGAAAGTTGCTCAAATGCTTTTTTCTCCTCTGTCCTTCCTGCTCACAGACAGGCAGACAAAAGGTAAGGTTCAGCAGGCACTGCTCCATGGGTGGTGACCCTCAGTGGGACTGGGCTGCTTTTTTCCTTTCTTTGAGCTTCTTTAACATCTCTCATCAGATAGGAAACACAGCCATTTCTGAGAGAGGATTTCCTCTGCTGGGTGTTTGAGGGTGTGACTCCTGTCACCTGGAGGGTGTGGTGGGACAGAGGTCACCAGGATGTGCCAGAGCTGGGGGCATGGGGGTGAAAGTCTTCCCACCAAGGGGAAAACAGGGGCTCTATGCAGCAGGGTCTGGGAGGTTCAGCTGAGGGGGGAAGCAGACAGCAGTGTGACCCAGTTCACTCCTGTTTGCTTACATGCTCTTTGAAAGCTTGAAAAGAAAGAAATGAGCTGAGCTAGGATAAAGTGGATGGGTGGAGATTAGAGGGAGGCAGCAGCCCGTCAGGTGATGAACAGTCTATGCTCTTGGAACTTCTCCAGCCTGGTTTAACCACTGGTTTCCACATAGTTCAGCTGTGCACAAGCCAGCCCCATGTTTTCTTCCTTTGGACAACTTAAGGCAGGGGTGTATGGTGGTGTATGGGTGCCAGCTGAGTAGCTCTCACCTTGCTTTGCTCTCTAACCAGAGCCACACACCGTTGGCTACAGCCAGTCCAGCCTGATCCACCTGGTGGGCCCGTCAGACTGCACACTGCTGGGCTTTGTGCATGGAGGTGAGTGAGCACTGCCCTGCACAGCACCCGGGCTTCAGCTCCAGGTGGCTTTTCCCTGGAGCAAAGCGTGGTTGGAGAGTGACTCTGTTTTTGGTGGGCTCTGCCTCTGGAGGCACACAGGCCCCTTTGCATTGACTGTCAAGGTCAGAGTTGCTTTAGCTGAGACAAAAGTTTCATCTTTTTCTGTGCCCCAAAAGCTCATGTACTCGAACTGTAAATCCTACAGTTTTGTCATCGCCTGTGGGATTGCAAATCCTGGAGTACAAACACGCAGCGTGTGACTGCTGTTGCCTGAAGTAATTTCCTCTTGGCTGGCAGCGCCCATCACCTGCAGGGCTGGCACATGTGGTGCAAGCCCTGGGAGAGGTGTGTTTACTGAGAGTTGGGACAACACATACCTAATCCTTAAACAAACAAAACGAACATGGTCAGAGCTGTTTCAAGGTTTGTGGGACTGATCTTACCTTGCAAGGGTCAACTTTGCTCAGAGAAATTTGGGAGAAACAGAGCTGACCTTAATCACAGGTCTGTGAGGATACTGCCCTGCTATTGAC
Organism: Camarhynchus parvulus; assembly: GCF_901933205.1. NCBI lineage: Eukaryota > Metazoa > Chordata > Aves > Passeriformes > Thraupidae > Camarhynchus > Camarhynchus parvulus. Next base: position 4,351,090 of record NC_044591.1, read on the forward strand.
AGGAGCCCTTGTACTGGATTTTCCTGAAATTGGGACTTAGTCTCTGGTCCAACTCCCCAGCATAGCTTTGGCCATGCTAAGGCCTTACTGACCTTTGCATGGTTTTCCTGAAATCCCACTGACCTTCCTGAGACAGGACCCTCTGCTTGCCCTCACAGGTGTCACCATGAAGCTCATGGATGAGGTTGCTGGGATTGTGGCTGCCCGCCACTGCAAGACCAACATCGTCACTGCCTCGGTGGATGCCATCAACTTCCACGAGAAGATCAAAAAAGGTACCAAGGGTGGTGGCAGACACTGTGATCTGCTGTGTTGCCACACCCTGACTCCCTTGGATGCACTCTCAGGACATGCTGGCAGAGAAAATTAGACCCTGTTTGATTAATCCTGTGCTCTGCTCAAGACACAGCTTAAGCATAAAACACGCAGGGCTCCTTGCTCCCTTCACTAGCCCCTCTCTGTTTCACAGGCTGTGTCATCACTGTCTCAGGACGTATGACATTCACTAGCAATAAGTCCATGGAAATCGAGGTCTTTGTGGATGCTGACCCGTTTGTGGATGAGCCCCGGGAGCGGTACCGTGCCGTCAGCGCCTTCTTCACCTACGTGTCCCTGAGCAAGGAGGGGAAGCCCCTGCCCGTCCCGCAGCTGCTGGTAAGAGCTTTTCTCTCTGGATTGGACCCAGCAGGGCCATCACCTCTCCTGCTCCTCCTACAGCAGACCCCAGCCCAAGAAATCCTCTTCCTTTGAGTTACTCAGCAGAAAAATACAAGCACGAACGAGACTTCCTGGGACAGGCTTCAGTGGGTTTTGCTTGTTTTATTTTTTGTTTTTGTTTTGTTTGGTTTGTTTGTTTTGTTTGGGGTTTTGGCGTGTAGTGTTTTTGTTTTGGGTTTTGATTGTTTTTGTTTTTAATTTTTATTTCTTTAGAAAATTGCCAGTGTGGAGATTGGGGATTTTCTCCTTTCTCATTGTTGAGGACAGGCTGCATGCACGCCCTGCACCAGGGGACCCTGAGTGGCAACGGAGGCCCCCACATCCCTAATAGCTGCTCCCCATGGTGTCCCCATTCCAGCCTCCTGCCTATATCATCTCCCCTAATCCTGGCAGGGCTTTGCTGACGGGGTGCTCCTGACTGGGGGTGCTGCTTAATATTTGATGTGGCACAGGTCTCCTGCTTAATGCAGGGCATGCTGGCTGTCATGTGTGTTTGACAGAGAGCAGCACCTCACAGAAGTGTGAGGGGAGGCGTGTTTCCCTCCCACACATACTTGCAGCGCACTGACACCGCAGCTTTGCACTCTTTCTGTGACCCCAGACGGAGACGGAGGATGAGAAGCGTCGCTTCGAGGAAGGGAAGGGCAGGTACCTGCAGACCAAAGCCAAGAGGCAGGCGCAGATGCAGCAGCAGGCTGCCCAGCAGTGACCTGGGTGGCAGCAGTGCCCGCCAAGCATACAGGTTGTTCCCGTTCGTTTTGTGTCCGGCCCGCGCCAGCCCCGTGCCTCCGCCCGCCCCAGCCTGCTGCCAGCTCCACCGCTTCGCTGCTGATGGGCTCAGCACCGCAGACCTCGTGCTTCAGGTGGCTCAAGCCCCCAGGAGTCTTCCCAGGCACTCACCATCTGCCTCCAGAGCCATTATTGCTGTTTGATCCCCGCTGGTGACGTTCCTGCCTGTGTCAGAGCCAGGCTGGAGGCGTGTGGTGGCTCGAGGGGCGCGTGAGGCCGCGAGTCTTTGTGCTGCTGTGTTCGACTCGCTGGTTTGTCCTACCGTGCACACCAAAGCTTTCGTACGTGCTGTGCCGCGCCGGGGCCGCACTGAATGTCTGTGACATCTCTAGGTAGTTCTCTGTGCGCATCTAAGTTATTTAAGGAATCCTGTGGCATAAATAAAATCTGTTTCATTGACTGGAATGAATGGCTGACACTTTTATTTCAAACAATTGTGCTTTTCCTCCCTCCCCCAGATCCGCCCGCGCTCCCCAAGTGGCGCCAGGCGTTCCCAGCCTTGTTTTTAAGGAAGTCTGGTTGTTTTAACGGGGCCCTCAGAAGAGTTCCTGCTGGAATGAGTACCCGGTTTGGGATATTAAACAATAAACTGCCTGACAGGAGGTTCTAGTGCGGTGGGGCTGGTCTCTGCAGGGGTGCGTGCAGCGCGATGACAGAGGGTAATGGTTTTAGGCTGACAGAGTGAATATTCAGAACAGGGATCAGCAAATGTGTTCCCTGTTCGTGTGCTCAGGGCAGCAGGAAGGGATGGAGTCACCATGTCTGGAGGTGTTCTGCGGCATCTGCACCTGCCGCTGACGGATGGGTTTAGGGATTACAGTGCCGGTGCCGGGCGGGCGATGGGACAGGATGATGGAAAAGGTCCCGAACCCCGACCGAACCCGAGCCGGCTCCGTGACCGAACCCGAACCGGCCCCGGCAGCCGCGGCCCGGGCGCGTCCCTCAGCACCGGCACTACCGCGCAACTCTCGCGAGAGCGGCGCCGCTCCGCTGCCGCCGCGGCTGCGCGGGGCGGGGCTCTCGCGAGAGCGGCGGGGCCGTTTCCCGGGCGACGCGGGCGGGGCGGGGCCGCCATGATGGCGGCGGCGGTGGCGCGGAGGGGGCGGCTGGGCCGGGAGGGCCGCGCCAGCCTCTGCTCCTTCCTGCTCGGCGCCTCGGTGGCGGCCCTGCCGCTGCTGCTCGGCTCGTCCCCCTCCCTGCTGGCCGCTCCCGGCCTGCGCGGCCGCCTGGCTCTCGCCCTGCACGTGGCGGGCGTGAACGCGGCGCTGCTGCTCATCTACCCGCGGCCGCTCTACAAGGTACGGGGGTGGCCCCGGCGGGCGGCGGCTGTGGAGGGTCCCGGTCCCGGGGTGCGCCGGTAGGGATACCCCGGGCCCGGGGAGCGGCGGCGGCAGCGCGTTCTCCCCTCCCTGTGCTTGCAGATCGCCGTCCGGGCCTGTTTCTTGGGCTTCGCCTTCGGCTGCGGGCTGCTGCTGAGCGCCGGCCGCTCCGCCTGGCGCCACTTCGGATGGTAAGGGCCGGGCCGGGCCGGGCAGCCGGGCGGGCACGGTGCCCCCGGCCCTACTGAACCTGCCCTCCCTCCCGCCGCAGGTACATGTGCTCCCTGTCCCTCTTTCACTACTCGGAGTATCTGGTGACAGCCATCAACAACCCGCGCAGCCTCTCGCTGGACTCCTTCCTACTCAACCACAGCTTCGAGTACAACCTGGCTGCCCTGTCCTCCTGGGTGGAGTTCACGCTGGAGAAGCTCTTCTTCCCAGGTCGGCCACCCTGTCCCTGCCTGTCTCTGCCTAGCTGCACGTGGCTTGCCTGGGGTCCATCTGTCTTGTAGCAAAGTGCAGGTGACCCTCAGCTTGCTGCCCTGTGACAACCCTGCAGCAGCTTTGCCAGAGTCATAATCCCTCAGTGCTCAAAGCCTCTTGGGTTGGATCTTGGGAGGGCAGGGGGGAGCCCCCCCTCACTCTGAATGCCAGGCCAGGGGGTCTTCAGCCCTTTCCTGCCTTGGTGGTGCAAGAATGATGTGTCAGGTACACCTGGGTGTCGCCTTTTGACAGGAATAAAATCAAGTCATCAAATCTGTTGCTGGTTGCCCAGTCTGGGGCAAACTGGCTGTGCTCATCTGTTTATCCTTGGGAGAGGGAAACTGTTCCCCTTTGTTTTGTAGCAGCCTGAGCATGTCCTTGGCTGTGCTTTGTGTTGGCTTTGCTCAGCCTCTACATCTGCCCCTCACGGACTAATCCATGCTAACACCAAGCAAGGGTTGCTGGTTTTATCTGTTTGGCACAGGATGGCAGTGCATGGCTGCTGCTGTCACACATTTTGCTTTGAGATGGGGGCAAAGCCCACTCACTGAGCAGCCCCCTGGAGACCTGTGCAAACCTGTTGTGCCCCTCCCTGTCCATGCAGAGCTGAAGCAGATCACCTGGCTGAGCACCGTGGGGCTGCTGATGGTGATCTTCGGGGACTGCCTGAGGAAGGCAGCCATGCTTACAGCGGGCTCCAACTTCAACCACATCGTTCAGAACGAGAAATCTGACACCCACACTTTGGTGACAAGTGGGGTGTACGGGTGGTTCCGGCACCCCTCCTACGTGGGATGGTTTTACTGGAGTATTGGAACACAGGTACTGTATTCAGAGTGCTCAGATCCTTTCCTGTCACAACCCCAGTCTTTGCTGTGATGGGGTACAGACTGGGCCTGGATTCTGCTGCCTCCCACTGGCACGCAGGAACTCTGGAATTCCTGAGCTCTCTGCCCCGTGGCATCTTTGGGAAGATCTTGTTCCCTTAATTTTCTCTGTGCAGTAAGGAGAGGTGGTGGAGCTGGGGTTTTGACTCACAACCCCCTTGGAGGCTCGAGGTGTGCTTTGCTGCTGGTCTAAAGCCGGTATGCAGGGCTTTCTGTATCCCTGTGGTCAAAATGCCTTCTGTGAGTGGTCAGACTCAACCTGGCTCCTGCCAACCACCAGTCCTGTGCTTGAGGGCAAGGAAACTCCCTGACTAGAGGGTCAGCTCTGGCCAGCTGTGGCCGAGCCTTAGCTCAGTGCTGCTGTAGCTGTGTGCTCTTGTGGCTGGCTGGGTACTGGCATTGGCTTGTGTTTCTCTGGAGAGAGCCCATAAAGGTGGCACATGGAGCTTTTGAGAGCTGGGGCAGCGAAGCCAGTGCTGCGTGTGCGCTGCTTTCTTCATTCTGGGGAGAAACTAGTGCTTGTGGATTTTCACAGAAGTGTTGGGGTATTTTCTTTTTCTGTATCAATGTTACTGGAGGGGGATGAGCTGTGGGGCCTTGTGTTCTCGAGGGGGTGCTCACCAGCAGCGTCTGTTGCAGGTGTTGCTCTGCAATCCCATCTGCGTGGTGGGCTACGCGCTGGCGTCCTGGCGCTTCTTCAGGGAGCGGATCGAGGAGGAGGAGATCACACTCATTCACTTCTTTGGAGAAGAGTACCTGGAGTACAAAAGGAAGGTGCCATCAGGTCTCCCTTTTATTAAAGGAGTCAAATTGGAACTGTAACATGGGCACAAACCAGGCTGGCTGAGCAGACGCCCGGCTCCTGCTGCGCCCAGTGCCCGTGTGGCACCGGCAATGGGAGGTGCCTGTTGGTATTTCCTGGCCATCCAGGAGGAGCTGGTGGAGGGCTGCAGCTTTGGGCAGCCTGCTGGGTCACTCACAGATCAGAAGCTCGTTCCTCCTCCTTGAGATCAGTCCTTCATTGCACATTCAGGGATCTTCCAGATAACTTAGCCTGTAGCGACCCTAAAGAGAATGAATCCTGCCTGCAGCAGCTGAATTGTCTTGGAATGCCTCTGGAACTGATTCTACCAGAAAACAGCACTGCCCTCCTGGCCCTGGGCGGGGAAGGTGCTAGGCAGCAGATTGTTCCTGTTGCATAATTCGATTTTAAAGCTTTCTGACCTCGTCAGCCCGGTGACACGACTTTAATCTCCTCGGGCCAAACTCCCTGAGCTGGCACTGGGGTGGCCGAGGGAGCAGCCTCCAGCTCTGCCCTCAAAGTGCCAGAGTGCAGCATGGCACCGCTCACTTCTCTCTAGGCCTTGGGGTCTGCAGGGAGGGTTCTGCTGCTCCCCTTGTGCCGCTGGATCTGAGCACCTCTGGGCCCTCTCCTCGTCCCTTGGATGCTGCTGTGGGTGCAGTGTCACTGCTCCAGCTGCTGCCTCCTGCTGCCAGCTCTGTTCCTTCTTCCTGCTTCCAAATCACGCTGCTTCCTATCCTGCCAGGCTGCCTCTGTCTTGCAGAGATCCCAGGATTTTGGGTTGTGAAAGAGCCACAGCTGCCAGGCTTGCTAAGGGCTTTAGTCCCTGAGGTCCTTCCCTGCTCTTTTGGGCAAAAGCTGTGATGTTAGGGCAAGTAGGAGATGCTTCTAAGGAAATCTCCAACCACGAGAAGAGTTGGGCTAGCTAACGCTCTTTTATAGTAACCATTTGGAAATGGTTCCCACTGAGCTGTGTGGTATAACTTTGTTGTTATATACCAAAGAGGTTCACTGTTTTCTTGAGTTCTACATTATTCTTCCTTGCTGGAATGGAAATGAGTTGCTTGTCAGTTCATGCTTGGAGCTTGTGGTGTTCCATGGGGAAGGCGCTGCAATACGGCTCAGGAAGGGGCACTTGGTGAGAATAGCTTGGATTTGGGTTTAGGTTTTCTTTTTTATAAAAAAAAAAAAAAAAAGAGAAAACATTGTCAGCTTCTGTCTGGTTATTTGAAGGTCTCTTGAGGTGCTGGTGGCATCATGGAAACTGGAATGCTTTATAATTCCTGGTGGGTTCTCAGAACACACCAGCACTGCATTGAGGCACAATTGTGACTCAGTGACTTCTGGGGCTGTGCAACCACAGGGATGAGGCTGACCCTGACCCTAACCCTGACCCTGCCCCTCTGTTTCTCCTTGCTGAACTGATGCAGAATCCATCCTCCACTGGGTTTCCTTGATCACAGAGCATCTGTCTGATGCCCTTGCTGCTGACTTGACCTTTGCTGAGCGGGGTTTTGGCTTGGGAGAAAAACAAAGGTGAAGACTCACCAGTTGGAGAGTGCTGATCTGTGCTGGGCACTTGGAGGCTCCCACTTGGGCTGTTCTTGTCTCAGGGAAGCACTGATTGCAGCCAGTGGTGCCTCGAGCAACTTAATCTGTAAGCAATTTTTTTATAGGGGGTAGCAATGTTCCTGCTGTGCCCTTGATCAAAGGAACTTGGGAACAAGTAATTGTCACTTGGGTTTGATGTGCTGTTTGACAACAGAAACAAAGCCTCATTCCCAGATTGTTCTTCAAAGTAAATGAACCTTGATCCTAATTTCACAAGTTCCAGCTGTGCAGACTCTGTCCAAGCAGGATGTGTTGGCACCGAAAGAAACTCCACCCTGAGCAAAACTTTCAGTGTCTCTTGAAGCTTTTGAGACCAACAGCTTCTCTTAACCTTTTCCCAAATCCTGTGACCAGAAGCTCTGTGAAGAGACAGCAGCTTACCAGGTGTGGGGAAGGCATGTGAAATTTTAGGGAAAAGCTGGAGTAAACTGTGAAACCCTGCCCTCTGTGCCACAGTAATTGGTGAGTTCTTAGTTCCAGTGTGTCACATGTACAGGGAACCTCTAGAGCAGCTGTTCCTGGCACCTGGCCTGCGTTGGTGCATGGCTGCCCAGCACTTCACAGGATGCTCCATCACCTGCCCTCCACCAGGAGTTATTTTTCCACATAATTTGCCAGTGTTGTTGTTTTAGGAGCAGCTGGACACCTTGAGCCAGCAGATCCCTTTTGTCAGCACTGCAGAACCACACAGACATGGACAACTGCACCCTTTTATTTCACTCTGACACACGCAAGGAAGAGCACAAGAAGAGTTTTTCAGAAGCAAGTCCACCTGAGGCCTTTGGATGTGCTGCAGACGTGGCTGTTTCCTGCCCTGGCTTGTGGCACTGGGCAAGAGGAGCTGGTCACTCACCAGGGCATGGTTCTGCCCAGCAGCTCTGCCACGTGCCCAGCACTGGGCTCTATGGTGCTGGCTCTTTTGGGGTCGCAGTCTCTGCTCCACTCTTCTGCTGGGCCTTGCAGCAGTCTTTGTTTTTTGGGGAGGGGTCTCCAGGGGTGTCCTTGGGTATGAAGCCCTCCCCAGGGCTGGCTGAAGCCCCCTTGTTGCTGCCAGGGGAGGCATCCCTAGGGAAGGGAAGACACCTTGACAGGGTCACTGTCTGGGAAAGGGCATGGGAGGAATTTGGCACTCAGGTGCTTGCTGTCACCTACCTTGGCACCACTTCATTGTTGTCATAGATCTTGAGCAGCATCTGGGCCTGTTCTTCTCTGGGCTCCTGGGGCTCCTGCAGCCTGTGGTGGGATGGGTGTGAGCCATGAGCTATGTCCCCCCTGGCCCTGAAAGTCCCTGCACCCCTCACCTGGGCTCCAGCCGCTCCTTCACTTTGGCGATGGAGCGCACGTAGGGCGCGATCTGCTTGGTGATGGTGCTCAGGCAGCTGTTCTCCTGCCTCAGCTGCAGCAGGTCATGGAGCTGGGCTGGGGACAAGAGGAGTGGGCTGGGACACGGCCACCCCCACAGTGAGGGCACAGGGGGAACGGGGAGGGAGCATGGGGTCAGCAGTACCTTCATAGATCTCCTGCTCATTTGCTACCCGCTGGTAGGTCTCCTCCCAAACCTGGAAGGAAGAGAGGGAGCTGAGCAGTTAGCGTTGGTAGGGCACAGAGGGGCCCTGCTCTGCCAGGATGGGCCAGCTGTACCTCCTCAAAGACGCTGCGCATCATCTCCACGGCGGAGTAGTGAGCTGCGATCTGCACGTCCATCTGCAGCGACTTCTGCAGGATCTCGCTCATGATCTCCGACTTGATGAGCGAGTGGTGCTTGGTGAGGTCACGGTGCAGCTCCTGCACCTGGTCCTTCAGGCCCTGGATCTCTGTCTGCAGCATCTGTGGGGACCAGGTGGCACAGCCACGTCAGCAGCACCAACCTGGCCCGTCCTGTCCTGTCCCGTCCTGCTGCCAGCCACGCTCCCTACCCGGTAGGTGTTCTCGTAGTTGCGGCAGTGCTCAGCAAAGGGCGTCTCACGCCCCTCAGCCAGCAGCACCTTGGTGCTGATGTACCGGTGCATCGTCGGCTTCTTCACCATGGGGCCGGTGGACATTTTGTCACTGCTGGGGGGGCAGCTGGGCACCATGAGGGTCTTGGAGCATTGGCCACCGGGGAGCCTGCATGGAGAGGTGACAGTGACGTGCTGCAGGTGTTCAGCAGTGGGGGTGAGGTGCCAGGGACCATGCTGCCAGCTCAGTCCCACCGCCCCTTGGCTCTGGTGGGACACACCAGTCCCACACATCCCTTCCCTCACCCAAGCACAGAGGTTCAGTCAGAGGTGCCTTATGTTGCCCCAAAAATCACATTTCTGTGGGCTGCTCTCTGGATTCCTGCAGTTTTGGAACCAGCTGTGGCAGTGAGAAGCCAGGAGCTGAGCCCAGCACCCTCCAGTTTCTAAAGGGTGGGATAGAGCTCGCTCTCACCGCTGGTATCTCCTGGCCCCTTGGCAGGCACTACTGCCCCTGTGTTTCCCCCCATCCCGTGGTCTCCCCATGCTAACCACCACCAGCATTGGTCCTACCGTGCAGCGCCGTGCTCCCCCTGCCCGTGCTGGGGCCAGCAGCCCCCAGGAGCTCAGCCACCCTGCAGTGCCAAGCCTGGCTGGGGGCGAGGAGCGGTCCCCATGGGGCGGCAGTGCCCGTTTGTCCTCTCTTTCTGGGAGGGCCTGGCAGGGCCGGTGCTGCCGTGACATCAACAGGCCTAAATATATCCCTGGTGAAGAATGGCCGAGCACTTCTCTGAAATTCTGATAAAAATAGTGGCGGGCAAAGAGGCTGCGGCACCACGGGCATGTGGGCGAGCAGGAGCTGGCCCAGGTGGAGCACCCATGGAGAGGGGGCAGAGCCCTCCAGGGAGCGTGGCAGGGGCCGGGCTGGGGAACAGAGTGAGGCTTAACCAGGCCCCCAGCTGCCAGCCCCGCTGCTGCCCACCCCTCTGCCACCCACCCCACTTCCCAGAAGTGTCACTTGAAGCCTGTTGTTCATCAGTGCAGCTGTGCCTGTGCTGTCCTGGTACCCCTGCTGAGGTGACAGGCTCAAGGGCAGCAGCAGGGGCAAGGTTGGCATGGTGAGATGCTGAGGGGACTGTGCAGTGTGGCACGTGGCACAGTAGCACATGTCCTAGCACCTCACATGTTTGTGCCAGTGATGCCAGGTCCGATGCCACCAGCGCTGCCCACCACGGAGCGGCGGGGGCTGAGCATCAGGAGGGGCTCCAGGCAGCGGGCAAACTCTGCCCGGTACTCGCTGTTGATCTGGGGGGCAAGAGAGGAGAGCACAGCTGGGCTGGGGCAGAGCTGGCAGCTGGCACTGCCCGCAGGCACTGCAGGCAGGGCTCTACCTTGCTGGTCTGGGCCGGCCGCAGGCGGTGAGGCAGCTTGACAATCCTCTGCAGCCTCTCCATCAGTTGCTGAAAGGCAGCAGTGAAGCATGGTGAGGGGTGCTCAGCACCTTGCCCATGAGCTCAGCAGTGCCACAGGATGCTCTGACCACCCCTGCAGTGCTGGTGACACTCACATAGCCCAGGTCCAGGAATTCAGCTTTGTTGGCAGAGCTCAGGAAGGCCGAGCAGGTCACCAGGTGGACCTGTGTGTGTGGAGGGGGTCTGTCACTGCCTGGCTTTGGTGTCAGGATGTCCCTGCCTGCTGTGAGGCCCTACCTGCAGAGTGGGCAGCAGGGAGGCAAGGTGGGCGAGCTGCTCCTTGAATGCCTTCTCCTTTTCTTCGTGCTGGCTGTAGCAGAGCAGGGCATGGCATGGCCTTTGCAAGACCCGAGGGAACCATCCAGCCCCAGGCATCCCAAACCACCTTGGGAAAGGGGGGACAGCCCACGGTCCCTCACCTCTGCACAGCTTTCAGGAGCGTCTTTTTCCTCTCAGAGAGCTGCTCCTGCAAATGGCACAGCCACCCTGTGTCCTGCAGCCACCCCAGTCCCTTCCCAGTGCCCTGGCTCTGTCCTGCAGGCACAGGGCTCGATGTGCAGGTGACAGCCTCACACCTGCATGCGGCTGAAGAGGGAGTTGATGGCCGCCTCCTCCTCGCTGGCACTGTTCCGAACCTCCTCGATCATGGCCTTGAGCAGGACGATGGCCTCACGCGTGGAGGTCTGCAGCTCCTTCACAGCCTGCCCGGGGTGGCGGGGTGGCTGCAGTGCAGGGGGCAGCACTGCACCCCCTCGCCACCCCCACGCCCCCCAGCCCTGCCCACCATCACTGCCTGGTCCAGGCGCTGGCAGCCCTGCATGTAGGCAGTCTCAATGTCGATGCAGTGTGCCCGGCTCTCCCTGCAGGCACAGACATCAAGGAAAGCACAGGATGGGGCACACAGCAAGCCTGGGGCTGGGAATACTCACCCCTGCATGTCCCTGAAGCAGTTGATGCAGAGCATGGACTTCTTCTCGGTGGAGAACATGATGTAGGGCTCCTCGTGCAGTGCTGCAGGGGACAGCAATGTGGTGTAGCCTGGCATGGCTCAGTGCGGCATGGCATGGCACGGGGCAGCCTGGCACGGCACTCACGGCACTTCTTGTGGATGTCTTTGGTGCGCTTGGAGAGGGAGACGATCTCGTGGCGGGTGAACATCCTGGCACGGTGGGTCTCCTCACGGCATGGGGCACACAGGGGCTGCCCACAGGTGTTGCAGAAGTACATGGTGTCCAGCTCCTGTGTGAGGGGACGGAGCTGGTGGCAGGCATGGCCCTGCCAGGGGTCCCCGACCCACGCTGCCAGTGCAGCCCGCTGCCCTCACCGCCTTGGTGCAGCAGCGGTCGCAGTTGGCACACTGCACGTCCTCCTCGCTGTCGGCCGAGCTGTCCACCAGGAACTGCAGCAGCCGGTCCACGGGGGGCAGCCCCGTGCCTCCCCTCACCACCGAGGGGTGCCTGCATGGGGACAAGCATGGGGACACCCACGGGGGCAGCTCTGGGGATGCAGGGAGCAGGGCTGTGCCCCAATCCTGGTGTGCCCCGGGCCGTCCCTTACCCGCAGAGGGGGCAACGCAGGCGGCCGTCGCTGGCACGGCCCCGCAGGCAGCTGGCACAGAAGTTGTGGTAGCAGTCCAGCAGGCAAGGGTGCTGGTAGGGCTCGTGGCAGAGCAGGCACACCAGCGGGTGGCAGTTGGCCTTCTCCAGCTCCGAGCAGCTCCCCAGTGGGGAGAAAATGCCTCCTGCCATCTGTGGGGTTGAGAGCCAAGCGCTGTGCTCAGGGACCCCATGTGGCACTGGTTTGTGAGAGCACTGTGGCTGCCTCAGAAAGGACAAATCCTGTCCCAGGGCCCGTGAGCTGCTGACTATTTTTAGGTTATGAGCTGCGTGGCACGAGGCTGCCCACAGCACACCCCTTCCCCTGGTATCGCGGGCTGGGGGCTGCAGTGCTGGGTCGGGTGGTCCCCACAGCAAAGTGTCCCCATGGTGTGTGTCCCCCAAAGCAGGAGCATCCTCTGAGATGGGCTGTCCCCTCCAAAGGAGCATCCCCTGCAGCAGAGCATCCCCCAGGACAGGGGTGGGGGTTCCTCCAGGACAGGGTGTCCCCCCGGAGGAAGCATTCCCTAGAATGGGGTATCCCCATGTCCAGGGGTGTGCCCTAGGATGGCAGCCTGGCAGTGAAGGCAGCCAGGTGCCCCACACGCCGGGAGTCCCCGTTCTGGGCACAGGTGTGTCCTGGCCAGGTGAAGGCTTTACCTTTCCCTGTGTGTAAATCGGGGGATCCGAGCCGAGCTGTGCTGCTGCTCACCGTGTGCCGGCAGGAAGGAGAGCGGTGCCGAGGCGGCAGGGCCCGGCTGTGACGCGGGGCCGCCTGGCACTGCCGCTCGGCACGGCCCAAAAATAGCCCGGTGCGCTCCTCGGGCCCTGCGGCGGGGACGGACACGGCGCTGCATGGCCACCCGGGCTGCGGGGACACGGGCACCTGCACGGCCAGCTGCATGGGCTGCTGACAGCCCGCAGGAGGTGCGGGGGTCACCCACCGCGGTGCTGGGTCACCCGTGTGCAGTGGGGTACCGGGGAGAACCCGGTGTGCAGAGAGGAGCCCCGGGGCGTGCGGGATCACTCCATGCGCAGTGAAGCTCTCACTGTGCAGGGTAACTCTGTGCGAAGCGAAGAGCCACAGAGTGCGGGGGTCACTCCGTGAGGCTCCTGGGGTGCGGGGGTCGCTCCGGGGTGCGGGGGTCGCTCCGTGCCCGGTCAGGAGCCCCAGAGGCCGCGGGTCCCTCCATGTACAGTGAGGCTCCCGGGGTGCGGCGGTCACTCCGTGCCCGGTGAGGCTCCCGAGATGAGGGGGTCGCTCCGTGCCCGGTGAGGCTCCTGGGGTGCGGGGGTCACCCCGTGCCCGGTGAGGCTCCCGAGATGAGGGGGTCGCTCCGTGCCCGCTGAGGCTCCTGGGGTGCGGGGGTCACCCCGTGCCCGGTGGTCGCCCCGTTCCCGGTGATGCTCCGGGGCCCCGCCCCGCACGTGCCGCTCCCCGCGCTCCGGAGGCTCCGCCCCCGCCCCACAGACCACGCCCCCTTCAGCCCCGCCCACAGCCCGGCCCCCGCGCTCTCCCCGCCCTTTCCAGGCATCACTGTCCGCTCGCAGGCTCTCTGCGCGGCTGCGACCGGAAGCGATCGACGCCATCGGCGCTCGGTTGAGACGGCCCGAGTGCGGTTGTGCGCAGGCGCGCGGGGCGCGCTCCCTTTCTGCCTCGCGCGGAGCCGCCATGGCGCCCGCGGTGAGTGAGCGCGGGACCGGCAGCGGCCAGCGCCGCCCCGAGCCTGCCCCCGCCGCCACCGGGACACCCCCCGCCCCGCCCCGAGCCCCCGACACCCCCGCCGCCTGCCCCAGCCCCGCCGCCTGCCCCCGCCCGCTGTTTTCCGCGTGGGGCCCAGCCCGGCCCGCGCCTTCCCGCGGCCCCACGCGACTCCCGCCGCCCATCCGGACCGTGAGGGCGGGCGGCGGGCGAGCCCCGTTCCCACCGCGCTGTTCCCGATCTCAATCCAGGCCTGGGCCCTTTCCCCTCGCCTCCATCTCGGAGCTCGGCCCGGCCCCTCCCCGCCGTCCCTCAGGGCGCTCCCCCTCCCTTTCTCTCGCTCACCGTCGCTCTCTCTCCCCCTGCAGCAGAAGAAGCCTGCGGCGAAAGGTGGTAAGAAAAAGAAGCAGGTTCTGAAGTTCACGCTGGACTGCACGCACCCCGTCGAGGATGGCATCATGGACGCCGCCAACTTCGTGAGTTCGGGGCCTCCCCGGGAACCGTGATGGCTCCGCCGCCCTCGGGGGCCTTCCCAGGGTGATGCTCCGCTCCCAGCGGCATCAAAGATCCCTGGCCATCGCTCTGCTCTGCCCTGCTGCCTTGAGGCCATCCCATGGGCAGAGCAACAGGGAGCGCTGGGGCTGGGGGTGAAGTTGGGTTTGGGACACTGTAGTTAAAGCACAAGCGTTGTCCCTGTCCATGGGCAGTTTTCCTGTCTATCTCTGCTGGGTAAGTTTGTGTCATGGCAGGGATGTAGTGAGGGCAAGGATGCTGCAGTCTGGGGTCATGAACCTATGCCTGTCCACACTGCACTCCAGCAAGGGCCTTGGTGAGTCTGGGGCTGGGGGGAGCTCAGAGGAGCCTGACCCCACTGTCCTGGCTGTCCCCTTGGAGGGCACGAACATCCCCACCATGCCAGGCCGATATGTTCAGGCCTGAGCACCTCACCCACGTGTGGCTTTGATGGGGTGGATGAGCCTGGCCTGAGGAAGGGGCTCTCCTGAGTTGTGGGGACACTGGTGTCTGTCCTCAGCCCCAGAGCAGTGGGCACAGCCAGCCCTGGGGGCTGTGTGTGGCTGGAGTTGTGGCCCCAGCTCACAGCTGTGTTCTCCTGCAGGAGCAGTTCCTGCAGGAACGGATCAAGGTGAACGGCAAAGCGGGAAACCTGGGCGGGGGCGTGGTGACCATCGAGAGGAGCAAGAGCAAGATCACGGTCACGTCAGAGGTGCCCTTCTCCAAGAGGTGAGCTGGGGCAGGACAGTCCTGCTGGGCCCTTGGGCAGTGCAGCCACAGGGGCTGCTCAGTGTGCACTGAGAGCCTGTGGCAGGAGGGGCTGCCAGGGAGGAGATGTCCCAGTGCAGGAGTTGTGCTGGAATTGGCACTGGCTGAGTGGCTGTTCTTCCCAGATCTGTGAGAGAGGAATGTATTCGATATTCCAGCTGGGAAGGCTGCTGGGCTGGGCAGTGAGGGGCCTGCAGCCAGAAGGGGCGGAGGGGACAGTTTAGGGGTATCTGCAGACAAGGTCTCTCAGGTTGTTCCCCTCATCTTGTGGGGTTTTGGTGCTCCTTGAGCCAACATCGGCAAAACGTGGCTGTGCCAAGGTGTGCCACATTGTTCCCCTCGTCCCGTGGTGCTCTGGCCCTCTGCCTGTTTCTCCTGGCTGCCTGTCCTTGGGCTGGCACCGGCACACCGGGGTTGTGCCACGGCAGAGGTGGCTCAGGAGCCAGCTGGGAAAAGCAGAGCTGTGTGCGTGGTGGGCGTGCCCTGCCCTGCCAGCGCCTGCCTTTCTCCCAACGCTGCTGCTCCACCTTGCTGCCGCAGCTGGCACATCCCAGCAGCGGGTATCCACCATCCCAGGGGAGGATCCCTCTGGGGTGGGTGCAAGGCACTGGGGTCACAACCTTGTTGGGGCAAGAATGATCTCCCAGGGTCTGTGTCATGGCATTGTGGTGTGATTCCCCTGGTTGCAATGTTTCCTGGAAGGAGCTTTGCTATGAGGTGGCCAATGGGATGTGTTGGTCCTGGTGGAGATGGGAATAAAGATTGATTAGCCAAAATGGCGCCTGGGGGGCTGGCAGGGGGCAGAGGGCCACCAGTCAGCCATGCCTCTCCCACAGGTACCTCAAGTACCTGACCAAGAAGTACCTGAAGAAGAACAACCTGCGGGACTGGCTGCGCGTGGTGGCCAACAGCAAGGAGAGCTACGAGCTACGCTACTTCCAGATCAACCAGGATGAGGAGGAGGAGGAAGAAGAGGATTGAGCCCCGCCGCCGCTGACGGCCATTTTGTACAGTTTCACTTTTCTGCAATAAACAGCTGCAGAGTTGTTCTTAGCCCGTGCTCGGTGGTGGCTGCGGCTCCGGGGGTCGTTTTGGGGGGATTTGGGGCTTTTCGGGGAGCGGCGAGCGGGGGGTGTGGCCGAGGGCGTGGCTCAGCACAAAGGGGCGTGGCCAGGAGGCGTGTCCCCGCGGGGGGCGGGGCCGGCTCTCGCCATCTTGGCGCGGAGCGGCCGCACCCGGCTCGGCCCCGGCGCTCGGCCCGGGGCGGGCGCTGCCCCGCCCGGCATGCGGGGCCCGCCGGCCGCCCGCGACCTGCTGGACGACGCGGACAACGAGGAGGACGTGTCGGGTAGGAGGAGGCGGAGGTGGCGGGGGGCACGGGCGGGGCGGTGGCATCGCTCCCCGTGGGTCCGGCCGTGCCGCGGGCGATCCCCGCTATCCGCGCTCCCGGACCGGAGCGCTCTGTGCCGGCTCCTCATCAGTAGCCGATTCCCCCTCGGGCCGTGCCCGTGGGCCGGCTGGTTCCTCGGGCTGGGCTTGGTGCAGCGATGCCCACCCTGTCAGACCTAAAGCAGCACAGCATGAATCAGTGAATCATGGAATCCCAGGATGGGTTGGGTTGGGAGGGATCTTAGAGAGTATCCAGTGCCCCCGCCTGCCATGGCAGGGACACCTTCCGCTGTCCCAGGTTGCTCCAAGCCCTGTCCAGCCTGGTCTTGAGCACTTCCAGGGATGGAACATCCAGAGCTTCTCTGGGCAAGCTGTAGCACAGCCTCTCAGAAGTCGAGTGATCAATACATCTTAACCACCCCAAAGTGGTGTTGCTGTGTGAGCTCAGAAATCAAAAATAAAGACATAAAGCTGTGCGGAGACTGGCTGGGATGCCCTGGGTTTGGGGAGATAATGATGGGAAGGGGAGGTGTGCACTGGCATCAGTGCCTCTGCCCAGGGCTGGCTCCCTGAGCTGGTGAGAGCAGCCCAGAACAGCCTGGCAGCTGTGGCACCCATTTTCCTCATGAACCCTTCCTCTCCTGCACTCACTGTGTTTTTGTGAGCTCTACCTGGGGATCAGAAAGGTCAAAGCCAAGTGCTTTTACCTTGCAGCAGAGGCCACAGAGCTCTGAGTCTTGTGGCCTGAAGCTGCTGCTCAGGTGTGCTCCTCTGGCACGGTGAGCATGCTGTCCTGTGCCTGTGCAGTCTGTCCATGTCAGCTGTCCCTTTTGTCCCCAGAAGAAGATGATGGGGTGCTGGAAGGATTGGATGAGTTTTTTGCAGAAGACCAAGTTGTGGTACAGAAAAAGAAGAAATCCAAGAAGCTGAAAGATGGCAAAGCTGCCAAAATCAAGAGGAGGAAGAAGGAGGTAACACTGCATTTTCTCACAGGGGGCTGTGGTGCAGAGGCAGCAGCTCAGAGTGCTGCTGGCAAGCACCTCTTGGGGCTCTGTGGATGGAAAGAAGGGTCATTATTGGGGTTTTCCCTCACTGAGCAGATGCTCTCCCAGCCCAGGGAGGTGACCCTTTTGCCCCTGGTGTATCTTTCTCAGCTTGGCTGCTCAGGAGTGGCAGTGTGCCCTGGCTGGGGAGCAGCTGGGCAGAGAAGGTGCCTCCATGCCTGCTGGCAGTGATGCAGGCTCCTACCCCACAGGCACAGCTCAGCTCTCGTGGTGTGTGCAGTGGTGCTGTCCAGCCCCATGTGCTGGGGTCCTCCTGCTCAGTGCAGCATCTGGGGACAGCAGTAAATCTGGCTGCACCAACCCAGCATTTGGGGCTCATATTCCCACAGAGGGGATGCAAACCATGCTGGGACATGAGCAGGGCAGGGTTTGGGGGTTTCTGTGGGTGCTGGTGTTGGCTGCACTCATTCCAGCTGTTTGCAAGTGGGATGGTCCAGGGGCCTCCAGGACTTGGCACAGGGGAGGACTCTCGGGCCTTCTGCAGGAAAACAAAGCTGAGGATTTGTGTCCTCAAGGGTCAGGCCTGGGGCTGCACTGGAGCTGTGCTGCTGGGTTGGGAAGGCTGCCTGGCACTGCTCACTCATCCTGTGCCACATGGGCTCTGCTTGTCACTGTCCCATCCCCACAAAGTGCTGGACACGAGGACAGGAGCAGACATCTTGTGTGCTGGCCCTTTTCCTGCCTGAATGACAGGCTGCTGGGAAGAAGGGGGGAGCAGTGATGGTTCCTCAGCCCCCCACTTCCCTTGCTGGGGCTGGGGAGAAGCTGCTCAGCAGCTCAGCTGGGGTGACCCCCCCTTGCCAAGGGAGCTGTAAACAGAGGGGCTGGGTGAGGAATTGCATTGAAATGCTTGTGCTGTGGGCAGGAGTGTGATGAGCTGCTGGTTTGAAGGCAGGTGATTCCATCCTGCACTGTTCCTGCTGGCCCCAAGGAAGCTTGTTTCCATCGTGGCCATGGTGATGTTCTCTTTCTGCAGATACCACACAGGTCCTCTGCCCCCTCTGCCTCTCCCATTCTTAGGCACAGTTTTTTTCCCTATGCTGTTTTCTCAGAGGGAGAAAATAAAACACAACTCCAAGGTATTTTCACCTCTGCCCCTTTGCTGTTGCTGCTGGCCTGCCTGAGCCCTGCAGCTGTGTGTGCTGTGTGCTGAGCCTGGCTGCTGCTGAGCTGGGGGTGGGGAGGAAACAACAGGCTGAGAGCCCCCATTTTTTTAAATTAATGCCTTGTGTGGGCAGCTCTAACCAGGTTTCACTTGGGGGAGACTGTTCCTTCCTCTGTCAAAGCCAGGGAGAAGCTGGTGCTGGAGCTGTTGGCATGAAGCAACAGCCAGGCTGCCCTTGGGGTCAGGGGGTAAAAGATGGGGCTTGCTTTTCCTTCTGGAGAGTTTTGGGGGCAGATGAGCCTTATCCCTGCTAGAGGACTCTCTCTACAGACTTCTTTTTCCCATGGAAAATGGCCTCTGTTTGTGGCCACTAGCCCTGGCCGACGGGGCGGTGCCAAACAAAAAATTGGCAAACTTTGGTGGATTTCTCCAGAACTAAAGCTGGCAGCAACTAGGACCCTGCAAGTCCTTAGAGCCCCAAATGCCACCTTTAATCTGATCCCCAGACCCGGGGGAAATGACTTCTTTTTCCCACGTTAAATGGCCTCTGTTTGTGGCCACTCTCCCTGGCCGACAGGGCAGTGCCAAGGTCAAAATTGGCAAACTTTGCTGGGTTTCTCCAGATCTAAAGCTGGCAGCAGCTAGGGCCCTGCAAGAGGAGGGTGGGAGTGAAGCGCAGGCTGCAGTGTGAGCCCGGTGCCTGTGCCTGCTGCGATCCCCGGGTGTTATCCAGGCTGCCCCGCCGCGGGAATTCGCCGGAGCTGGAGGCGATGCACGAATCCTGGGGGAAAAAACCCGCTCGGAACAGCCCGGCTGTGGCTGGAACCCCAGCACAGGCAGATGAAGGTCCTTGGCAGGGAAGGCGGCGGAGAGGGAGATTCAACCTGTACTGCAGCAGTTCCCATGGAAACCAATTATCCTGTGCCCAATTCCAGCTGTTCCTAACCCTGCTGAAGGAGAGGCGCGGGCTGCTCCGAGCCGGGAGGGACCGGCCGAGCCCCGGGATCAGCAGGAGGGGCAGGGGGAACCGGGATGGGGCTGGGCGCTGTCCGCAGTCCTGGCTGGAGCCTGTCCCTCAGCCCTGCCGGGCCCTGGTGCCTCTCAGTGCCCCCAGCGACCGGGTGGCATCTGCAGGGACCTGGGCAAGCAGGAGGGAGCCTCGTGCAGTTCAACAGAACCATGTGCAGGTGCTGCACCTGGATCATGGCAAGCCCTGATATCACTCCAGGCTGGGTGATGAGCAGCCCTGCTGAGAGGGATTTGGGTGTGTTGGTTGGTAGGAGGCTGGATGTCACAGGCATCTTTTGTGAAAAATCTTTTCTTTAGGATTTTTCCTCCTGAGAAGCCTCAAGAACAAAATGTAAACAATGGTTATCTGCTGCTGTGGAATGCAACAGGTGCATCTGTGATTGGTCTCATGTGGTTGTTTCTGGTTAATGGCCAATCACAGTCAGCTGGCTCAGACTTTCTATCCGAGTCACAAGCCTTTGTTATTCATTCTTTCTTTTTCTATTCTTAGCTAGCCTTCTGATGAAATCCTTTCTTCTATTCTTTTAGTATAATTTTAATATAATATATATCATAAAATAATAAATCAGGCCTTCTGAAACATGGAGTCAGATCCTCGTCTCTTCCCTCATCCCAAGACCCCTGTGAACACGGTCACAGCTGGACATGCCCTGGCCGTGTGTGTTGGCAGCCCAGGGAGTTACCTGAGTGCTCTGTCCCACAAGCAGCCACATTCCTTGGGGTGGTAATTAATTCTGTTACAGTCAGTGTTGTGCAGTGGGTCATGATCTCTCCAGAAATAAACAAAGATATCCCCTGGGCAGTCCCTGCTCTTCCAGCAGAATGCAGCCATTGATGCCTGCTCCTTTCTGACTTGGGGAGGCAGAATGCATCCATCAGCTGGAGATGGGTGGTTTCATGTGGGAGGAGAGTGAAGTGCGGACAGGCTTGTTCTTCACTGTCCCTTTCTGTTATAGGGGAGCAATGATGAAATGTCAGAAAATGAAGAGGAGATGGAGGAGAAATCGGAAAGTGAAGGGAGCGACTATTCTCCCAACAAAAAGAAGAAGAAAAAACTGAAAGACAAGAAGGAGAAAAAGCCAAAACGGAAGAAGAAGGATGAAGAGGAGGATGACAATGAGGATGGAAGTTTAAAGGTACAAAAGAGCTGGTGCTAGTGCCTGAAGCCAGGCTTGGACAAGGGGAGTTGAGGGTTTCACGAGAAACCCTTGGGTTTGGCAAGGATGAGGTTGCAGGTGTATGACTGGGAAAAGTTCTATTTCTTTGGTACTTATCTTGAGTGCAGGGAGAAGTTGAGCTTCTTGGAGCTGTGAAACCTGCCAAGGAAGGCCTTGCATAGTGTTCTGTGGTGGGGAGCATTTCCATGGTGCCTTGTTAATTTGTTTCTTGGGACTGCATGGAGCATTAATTTGTTAATCGCTTGCGTGTGCTATTTCATAAATCCCAGAAACAAATCCCTGCACATCACTGACTAGGGAGATATGGAGCACATGACAGAGCCAGCCTTGTGCTGCTCATCTGCAGAGTTTGCATTAATGATGACTCTCTAAATCTCCAGGAGCCCAAGAGCTCAGCCCAGCTCATGGAGGAATGGGGTCTTGATGATGTAGATTACATTTTCTCAGAAGAGGATTACCATACTCTGACGAATTACAAGGCTTTCAGCCAGTTCCTCAGGTAGGGAACTGTGGTCCTGGTGGTTGAGGTTTGGGCATTGCTCAGTCAGCAGATGAAGTCGTGAAGTCAGTTCTACATCAGCAGCTCCTCCCAACTCAGTCATCAGAACTCCATTTATTTGGAGGATTGACTGAAAACAGCTGAAGCATTTGTCTCTCCTGCTCTCCAAATCCCCATATTTTGTGTGGGCACCAGTATCAGGAGTGTTTCAAAGAGTTTTTATTTTCAAATAAATTTTTTCCAATTTTTATTTGAAAAGTTTAATGAAAAAAAACAGTGTTAATGAATTTCCAAAGCCCTATATTTTGTGTATGCTTATTTCAAAAATTTGAGAAAAACAGTGTTAATGAATTTCTGCTTGTACCATGAGCCTTTCAGAGCAGGTATTTCAGGGAAGGGGAGTCTCTGAGGAGGTTTAGGTGTGCCCCCCCTACATTTACTTAAGGAAGCTCTGCTTTCTGCCATGAAACTCCTGCTGGGAGTTTCACTCTACCACATCTTTTGGGCTGAAGCACCATATCTTACCCTCCCACACCTTTTGTGCTGAAGCAGCAGCACGTGAGTGCGGGAGCAAACACACCACACAGCGCTGCTAATCGTGGTTCTCCCTCTCCCCTGCAGGCCCCTGATTGCCAAGAAGAACCCC
Source organism: Camarhynchus parvulus (assembly GCF_901933205.1). NCBI lineage: Eukaryota > Metazoa > Chordata > Aves > Passeriformes > Thraupidae > Camarhynchus > Camarhynchus parvulus. The sequence goes on from NC_044591.1 coordinate 4,372,595, forward strand.
AAGATCCCCATGTCCAAGATGATGACGGTGCTGGGTGCCAAGTGGCGAGAGTTCAGTGCCAACAACCCCTTCAAGGGCAGCTCGGCGGCGGCGGCCGCGGCCGCTGTGGCTGCAGCTGTGGAGACTGTCACCATCTCCCCGGCCCTCCCCGCCAGCCCCCAGCCCTCTGCCCTGCCCACCGTCATCAGGAAGGCCAAGACCAAGGAGGGAAAGGGTGGGTAGCACCTGTAGGGGCTGCTCTTGCCAGCTGGGCTGGCACAAGGCTGCAGAGCACCAGCTTTGTCAAACCTATGAGGAAAAGAGGGTGCCAGAGGGTAATAGGAGCCTCCTTGAGCCAGGTCTCATAAGCTCTTGGAAGTCTCTTACTCACCCAAGATAGCTCAGCTACCTTTGGAGGCATAAAATCAGCAGGATGGCTTCTGTTGCAGTGTTGGAAACAAAAAGATTTAATAAAAGGCAAAATAACAAACAGAGAAAAACCGAGCCAGAGGTTCTTGCTCCTGGTAAAGCACCTCACAAAAGCCATTAGTTTCTTTGTTCACCTCTCTTTCTGGTAAATTGCCTAGGTGGGACTTTTTGGCTTCTGTCCAATTAGCTATCCTTAAGTTTGAGGTGAGGTCTCTTAGGCTTATGAGATGTCTTTTTACCCAATTGAGGAGAGAAACTTCTGGGCTTCCTTCCTTTTTAAAGGGACAAAAGATAGTTTTGTCAACAGGGCGCACATTCCTATACCAGGATGGTGTCTGCAGCTCCTGTTGGCCTTGCAGAGGTCCTTGAACCTCTTCATGGTTCATGAACCATGGCAGATCAAGCCTCTGGGTCTGCTGGATGTTTGGCAGTTTGTGGCAATTAATTAATCTGAGCAGTAGTGGGAAAGTAGAGGGATCTCCCTTTGTGCCGTGTTCTGCCTTGGGAAGTTGCTGTTCGTCTGTGCTGGGGGGTGATTTGGGTGACAGTTGTTTGTAGAGTACCAGACAAATTTTCAATTTCTGCAGGTCCAGGTGTACGGAAGAAAATCAAGGGCTCCAAAGACGGGAAGAAAAAGGGGAAAGGGAAAAAGATGGCAGGCTTGAAATTTCGGCTTGGAGGAATCTCCAGCAAAAGGAAAAAGGGCTCCTCTGTAAGTTTGCAGGGCTTTGGGTCTGGGAGGGAAGTACTGGGATGAGCCCTTGTTGGGGTGGTACACCCACCCCATGTCAGGGGTGTCACAGCCTCTTTGGGGCCCTGATCAGCACAACCCCCTGCACCCTGCCCAGGCTCAGATTTGTGAGACTCGTGTCCGGCCACAGCTTTTGCTAAAACCACATGACCCTGTTTACTTTCAGCAGTGCGGGTGATAACGCCATCATTTCAGATTTCATTTGCAAAGGAATTCTTCAGGGCTTGCACTGCAGCTGAACCGTGCAGCACAGAGAATGCTGGGATGCTTTAATTGCATTAGCAGGGCCTGCCCACGGCAGCTGCAGTCCCGTGGCATTGCCTGGGATGCTGGAGCTGCCCAGCACAGCACACTGGGCTCTTCTCAGTGCACCACTATCAGGAGTGTTTCAAGGAGTTAACAGCATTTTAAAGAATAACTTCCTTAGATAACTAAGGAAATTAGTTATATCTGTGGGTGGGGCTCTTCTAGATGTTGATAATATTGGTCAAACCCCCCTCAGCTCACTGTGTTGCAGTTCCAGCTCTAATTTCCATAACACAGCCTGTTTGCAAGCACATCTGTGTGTGGAAGGTTGAAGGGCAGGAGCCACTCATTGCTGCAGATTTTTGATCACGTATCACAAAAATTTCCTCCCGTGCTCTAGAGCCACACATTCACCTTGCAGAGAGTCACAAAGAGCAGGAGGAGCCTGAGCAGCTGGTTAGGAGTGTGCAGGCTGGGGATTTGCATGCTTGAATAAGAATTCAGATGCATTATTATGTTTTGACTCCATGGAATACTGGGCCCGTTTTGACTCCTGTGGGAATGCCAGGTGTGAATGCCTGCATGCATGGACACAGGAGGGATGGCAGAGCTGAAATGGACGTCAAAAGAGAGAGAGGGAGCAAAGTTCTGCCAAGATTTGGGAAAAGGGGCCTTTGGATGCACAGGGTGGGAGTGTAGGGTTGTTCCTCTCCAGGAGAACAGTCCCAGCAGTGGAATGACAGCTGGGATGCCAGCACTTGGACTGGGTGTGCTTTGCTTTTTCCCTCTGCAGAGCGAAGAGGAGGAACGGGAAGAATCCGACTTTGACAGCGCCAGCATCAACAGCTCCTCCGTGCGCTCCGAGTGCTCAGCTGGCCTGGGGAAGAGAGGGAAGAAGAGGAAAAAGAAAAAGAGGAGTAGGCCATCCTTTGTACTCTGTTCCTGTTCTGTTTGGATTTCCCTGTTCTGATGGTGCTCCCCTGGCCCGTGCAGCTCCGGGCTGCGTCTGGCACTGAGGATGTGCCTGTGTCTGTGTGAGTGGAGTGTGAAGTGCTCTCTTGGTGTCCAGGCCCTGCTGCTGGGGGGCTCGTGCCTGCCAGGAATCTGTGGGGTTTCCAGGAAGGTGATTTTCTGAGGAACAGCCCCTGGAGAGCTGTGGCTTGTGGCGAGCTCCCAGCAGAGCAGGGCAGGCTGTGGGTGAGGCCGTGTGAAGGCGAGGGATGCTTTGTCTGTGTGAGGTGTGCAGTCAGGCAGAGGCAGGTGGCAGAGCTGTGGTAGCCATGCAGGGACAGGGAGGCATGTGAGCCATGGAAAGGATCTGTCAGCATCTGCCAGTGGCTGTGTGACCACATCTGTGTGTGTGTCCCTTCATCCCTTCCCGGGTGGATGTTGTGCCATGGCACCTCTGTCCTCGTGCTGCTCTGCAGAGCAGCCCCCTGTGCTGAGCACGTTGCCTTTCTGTCTTGTGTCCTTGTTTGGGATGAGATATTTCAGATCCAGGCACAACATCCTTTGGCTTCTTAGCTTTTCTGATGGATTTTTGTTTCCAAGGAATGGAAGGGCAGTTTCTGGGCTGGGGATCAGTTAGGGTGTGACACTGGCCAGCCTCCCCACTGGTTGGTGAGGCTGGGCTGGCTGGCTGGCTCCATGTTTGGTGTGTGAAGGGCATTGCTTGTGGCCTTGTGAGGGCCCTGGTGCTGGAGGTAGGCAGCTCCTGCTGGAGGAGTGGAAGGTTGGAGTTCCATGCCAGGAGTTTGTGGCAGAGCTGGGAATTGAGATGAGCCGTTCTGGCCCTTGCAAAGCCTCATTCCTCTGCTCCTTTTCCCTTCCATGCTGTGTTGAGAGTGCTCCTGCCTCTGTGCCAGGGAGCCCTGAGGAAGAGCAGAGTAGTCCCAGGAGAGGAGTCCTGTCCTTGGCCGTGTCACCCTTGCATGGTGCGTTTGCAGCTGGTGCTGGTGCCTGGGGAGGTTTCTCTGACCGGCCTCCCTTGCAACCTCTCCAGGTTCTGGCATTCTCCATTGAGAGCCTGAAGGAACCAAAGGATGATACAGTGTGGAGAGAGAAAGAGAGACAGAGGTGAGATGATGCTGTGTGCAAAGGTGAACTGTGCTGCTGAGGGACAGAGAGGTAGTGGGAATTAACAGGAGGGGTCTGAGGTGAAATGCTGTCCTTATTTCCTTAACTGTATGGTAGAGGAGCACATGTCCCATTCCCTTCGGGAGAGCTGGCTGCTCTGCCACTCCTCTGACTGTCACCTGTCCCTTGCTTGCAGTTGAAGAGGGGGACGGGTACGAGACCGACCACCAGGACTACTGCGAGGTGTGCCAGCAGGGCGGGGAGATCATCCTGTGTGACACCTGCCCCCGCGCCTACCACCTGGTGTGCCTGGACCCCGAGCTGGAGAAGGCCCCCGAGGGCAAGTGGAGCTGCCCCCACTGTGTGAGTGGGGTCGGGGTCCCTTGGGAGTGGGTGGTCTGCTGGTGGAAACCCTTGGGTTACACTGGCTGTGCTTCCCCAGGAGAAGGAGGGCATCCAGTGGGAGCCGAAGGAGGAGGAGGAGGAGGAAGAGGATGGTGGCGAGGAGGAGGAGGAGGAGGATGACCACATGGAGTTCTGCCGGGTGTGTAAGGACGGAGGGGAGCTGCTGTGCTGTGACACCTGCCCGTCCTCCTACCACCTTCACTGCCTGAACCCGCCACTGCCAGAGATCCCAAACGGTGAATGGCTCTGCCCACGCTGTACTGTGAGTGTTGCTGACATTCCCATTCCTTACTCTGTCCCTGCTCCCACCCCTCCTGCCCTGCCAGTGGCTGCTGCTGCCCCTCACAGCCCTGCCCTGTGCCCCAAACCCCTCCCTGAGGAGTGTCAATGCCAGGTGCCTGTGCCTGAGGCTGCGGGGTGGCTCTGGAAGGCTCTGCTGCCTCTGTGGGAATTGCTGGCTCCTGGTTTCTGATGGGATGTCAAGCCTTGTTCCATATGTGGCCTATAAAGAGGGGCCTTTTCTGCCTGGTGGCCAGACCTGTCCCCACGGGGGATGCAGAAGTGTCACGGACACTTCTCAGGCACCCTGTGCTGGCTCCCGTCCGCTCAGCACTGAGGTCCCCCTCCTGCCCCCCACTTCCCTGTGTCCCCTGGCAGGGTCTCACCTTTAACTGTTCCCTGTTTGCCCCCGTGCCCCCAGTGCCCTCCCCTGAAGGGCAAAGTGCAGCGCATCCTGCACTGGGCCTGGAGGGAGCCGCCCGCCCGCCGCCGCGCCCGCCCGCCCGCAGCCGGCGCTGCCCCCGCCCAAGGCGCTGGAGGGGATCCCGGAGCGAGAGTTCTTTGTGAAGTGGGCCGGCCTGTCCTACTGGCACTGCTCCTGGGTCAAGGAGCTGCAGGTGAGCCCACGCGGCGTTGGTGTGGAGCCCCCGCCCAGCCCCGTGCCCGGTGCCCCGGGCTGAGCGTGGCCCCGTCCTGCCGCAGCTGGAGCTGTACCACACCGTCATGTACCGCAACTACCAGCGCAAGAACGACATGGACGAGCCACCGGCCTTCGACTACGGCTCTGGGGACGAGGACAGCCAGAGGGAGAAGAGGAAGAACAAGGACCCCCAGTACGCCAAGATGGAGGAGCGGTTCTACCGCTACGGCATCAAGCCTGAGTGGATGATGATCCACCGCATCCTGAACCACAGGTGAGGAGCCTGAGGGAAATTCTGCCATCCTTCTGCAGGGCCAAAACCTTGGGCTGGTGGGATGTCAGCTGCTGGCCTGTGCTGAGGTCTCTGTTGGTTTGGAGGTTTGCTTCTGGGCTGAAGCTGAGGCTGGAAGGTGATCCATGCTGCCTTATTTTTATTTCTGCTTTGTTACACATTAAAAATTGAGTTGTAGCCAGTTTCCTAAAGGTGGATGCGCAGTGTTGTTCCACTCTTCCCAGTCATACTGTTTGGGTCCTGTTACAGCCTAACCATTCTGTAAATTCTGATGCTGAGGGGAAGAGTCAGCATGTGGCTGACTCCCTTACAGACATTGACATTGATATTTCTTTTCTGTAGAAGAAATTCCCTGTGAGCGAGATGTGCTGTGCAGATGGGCTTTCTGCATCGAGTGGCTGGAGATGTGTTTTTGTTGAATTTCTACATTTCAAGTGGCAGCTTGAAATACCAAGCAGCAGCAGCAGCTCTGCTGGAAGGCTGTGTGGCAGGAAAGAACTAAAGCTGCCTGTCTGATTTTTGTGTGAGCTTTACCTCGTCCACTAACAAGGCAGCAGGGTTCCCTGTAGGCACAGAGTCACACTTGGAAATGTGTTTGTTCTGTTTTTGGTGTGAGCAGAACTTCCTAGAGTGGTGAATGCTGCAGGTGAGAGGGGAAGCACTGGTATCCACCCAGGCCTGGTGAAACATGGAAATGAGGTTGTTAGTGGAAAGGAAAAGCAGCCTGTAAAGCTTAATGGTTTGACACACTCACAGGTGAATAGGCATTTCTGCTGGAAGTGTTGATACTTTGTTTTTGTACCTCAGTTTGGATGTCCTGGTGTGTAGGTGAAGGCAGAGAATGAAGCATCCAGCTCTGCAGAAGCAGATCACAGTGAGCTGTCCCCAGGGGCTGGTGGCATTCCCTGCTCAGCTTTCTGTGCCCTGTGTTACAGCTTTGATAAGAAGGGAGACATCCATTACCTGATCAAGTGGAAGGACCTGCCCTATGACCAGTGCACCTGGGAGATCGATGACATAGACATCCCCTACTATGAGAACCTCAAACTCCTCTACTGGAACCACAGGTGTGAGCCCACAGCTGGGGGAGCCCCTGCAGGTGTTTGGGACAAGGGGGACACACAGGTGCCCCCATTTGGAACACATTGACTCTGCTTGCAGTGAATTCCCTTCAAAGATAGGTGGCCCAGCACCGAGGAAGGCTGGCCTTCCTCATGTGCCATTTCAGGGCTGCTGGGCAATCCCACCTGCTCTTTTCCAGCCTGTGCTCCCCTTCCCCTGTGTCTGCACTGCCATGACATTCATGGTCTCCATGGCCATGCTGCCTGTTTTGGGGGAAAACCACAGTACTCTGCTGTTCTTCATTCTGGAGACTCTGTGGACTGTTGGGAGGGGAAAATCAATGAGTGCCCCTGCTAACAGGGCCAGAAGAGCTTCTGTGGGGAGGGGGGAAATAGAGTGTGGGAGGTGTTTCTGTCCCTTGGCTCGGAGCTGAGAGAAGAGTGACCCCCTGCCATCCCTGACTGGGCTGGCTGTCACAGGGAGCTGATGCTGGGGGAGGACACGCGCCCTCTGAAGAAGCTGAACAAGAAAGGGAAAAAGCTGAAAGAGGAGAAGCTGGAAAAGCCTCCAGAAACACCTCTTGTGGATGTGAGTGAGAGTGCTGGGGACTGTGTGGTGGCATGGAGGGAGGGTGGGCTGTCTGTGCCCTCCTCTGGTTCCTCTGGGGACTCTGTTTCCATTGAAAATGCTGGAGTGGTGTTGCTGTGAGGAGCCTGGGGGCTGGGCTGTGCCAGGGACTGTGTCTGTGTCTGCTTTGGAGCTGTTGGACGTTACAAACCTAAAGAGGGACGTGCTTGGGTGCAGGGGAAGGAGGGGCAGGTGGTTTTCACTGCTCTGTGCCGTGGCTCTCCTTTCAGCCTACAGTGAAGTTTGACAAGCAGCCGTGGTACATCGATGCCACGGGAGGCACGCTGCACCCTTACCAGCTGGAAGGGCTGAACTGGCTGAGATTCTCCTGGGCACAAGGGACAGATACAATCCTGGCTGACGAGATGGGGCTAGGGAAGACGGTGCAGACTATTGTGTTCTTGTATTCCCTGTACAAGGAGGTGAGTGGAGCACACAGCAGTCCCTGAGGTGGCTGAGAGCTGCTGGGTACAGGGACCTCAGCCTGGGCTCTGTCTTCCTGAGCAGGGCCACTCAAAGGGGCCGTACCTGGTCAGTGCCCCCCTCTCCACCATCATCAACTGGGAGCGTGAGTTTGAGATGTGGGCACCTGATTTCTACGTGGTGACCTACACGGGGGACAAGGAGAGCCGCTCGGTCATCCGGGAAAATGAGTTTTCTTTTGAGGACAACGCCATCCGCAGCGGGAAGAAAGTCTTCAGGATGAAGGTGGGAGCTGAGGCCGTGCCTGTCCCTTCCCTGTAGCCGTGATATTTTCTGAAAAATCCTTTCCTTAGGATTTTTTTCTCCCGAGAAGCTGAGAGGCCTCAGGAACAAAATGTAAACAATGATTATCTGCTGTGGAATGCAACAGGTGGATCTGTGATTGGTCTCATGTGGTTGTTTCTAATTAGTGGCCAATCACAGTCCAGCTGTCCTGAGTGTTTCAGTCAGTCACAAGCCTTTGTTATCATTCCTTTTCTATTCTTGCTAGTCTTCTGATGAAACCCTTTCTTTTATTCTTTTAGTATGGTTTTACTATAATAGATATCATAAAATAATAAATCAGGCCTTCTGAAACATGGAGTCAACATTCTCGTCCCTTCCCTCATCCTAAGACGCCTGTGAACACCATCACACTTCCCTTTACCTGCCAGTAAGAAAGGGAGAGGAGAATTTGACCTGGAGAAGGTCCCTGGTCAGCTTCCCACAGAGGGAAGCTGGCATTGTTTACAAATGCAGAAGATTTGTGATGAGCTTTACAGATTTCTGCCAGAGCTTTTCTATATCTGTAGCCCCCTGCGTGGCTCTCATGCTGGGGTGTTCTGCTGGCACGACCCGGCTCTGTGCCAGGCAGTGCAGCCCTTCTCATCTTGGATCACATGCAGCAGCAGCAAAGGTGGAGGCTGTCCTGTTGGCTGCTCTTATCCCAGCTTTTCTCTCCTTCTGCTCCTCCAGAAGGAAGCCCAGATCAAGTTCCACGTCCTGCTCACGTCCTATGAGCTGATCACCATTGACCAGGCAGTGCTGGGCTCCATAGAGTGGGCCTGTCTGGTTGTGGATGAAGCACACAGGCTGAAGAACAACCAGTCCAAAGTAGGTGGCAGGTGTTAGTGAGTGATTTATTTTTTTGCTCTCTTTAACATCCCGTGGCATTAAAAGCCCTTCAGCAGCAGGAGAGGCAACAGCCTGGCTGCCTGACAGGCTATCATGGAAGGGAATTGATCCCTCTCCTTCCTTTCCCCTTTACCTGAGGCTCAGTGCAGTCTCCAGCTCCTGGGATGTTCACCCAAGGAGGAGACAAGTGGTGTGAGCCAAGGATACACAGGATTGCTGCCTGTGCTCAGTGGGAATGGCTGGGAGCAGGACATGCTGGCACCCTGCTCTGCATGCCCAGCATGGGCGGTCATGCTCAGTCTCCACGTGCACCCTGCAGAGCCCACAGTGACACACTGGTTCCTTGCAGTCCTTGTCACCCAAACTTATTTCTTTTCCAGTTCTTTAGAGTGCTGAATAGCTACAAGATCGATTACAAGCTGCTCCTCACAGGGACTCCGCTCCAGAACAACTTGGAAGAGCTCTTCCACCTGCTCAATTTCCTGACTCCAGAGAGGTTTAAGTAAGTTGCACTTAGCCAGGTCATCAGGGTGGCTCCTCACAAGCATTATCTCCTCTTGTGCCTCGAGAGCTCTGCCCTGGTTTTTAAGTCATAAAGCTGCAGATCCCTTTGCTTTCACATGCCCCTGTTGCTTAGTGCCATGGGGCTCTGGCTGCTTCCACAGCAACCTGGAGGGGTTCCTGGAGGAGTTTGCAGACATCTCCAAGGAGGACCAGATCAAGAAGCTCCATGACCTGCTGGGTCCCCACATGCTGCGGCGGCTCAAGGCCGATGTGTTCAAGAACATGCCGGCCAAGACGGAGCTGATCGTGCGCGTGGAGCTGAGCCAGATGCAGAAGTGAGTGATTCCAGGGGTGCCTGGCTTTCCCCCAGCATGGTGAGGTGTCAGTGGGGATTGAGAGGTTACAGGGACTCTGCTGGCCTGGGGCCTGCTGCACAAGAGTGGGAGTGCTTTGTGTCTCACCAAGAGGAATGTTCCATGTGGTTGAACTGGGCTCTGTGCAGTGCTTGGGGTGTGGGAGGCTGCCAGTGTGGCTCTGCTGGCTCTGGGGGCATGGAGAAAACACTGAATCCCCTTCTCCCATTCCTGGCACTAGGACATGGCCTGTGCTGCTGGTGTGCCTGGGGCAGCCTGGAGCATTGCTGCTGCCCCAGCTCTGGTTCTGCTGGGCTGACCTGTTCAGCTTCAGTGGCATCTCCTGCAGCTCAGGGCACTTCCAGGAAGGGCCTGTCACTTCTTCCCCCTGGCTGGCACCCAGCAGAGGGTGGTGGTGGATGTGCTGTGCCCCTCAGTCCATCTCACTGCCAGGGCTGATACCCCAGAGCAAGTGGAAACACCTGGCCCTAGGTGCTGAATTACTTTTAAAAGCCTCCAAATGTCCCTTTTGCATCTCCAGTGACACTAGGGGGGTTTAATTCAGTGCCCTCCCATTTGTGCCAGTTCCACACCTGCCCTAGCTAACACGGTGTCTGTCCCATCCTCCCTCCTGCAGGAAATACTACAAATTCATACTGACAAGGAACTTTGAAGCCCTGAATTCGAAAGGTGGTGGGAACCAGGTCTCACTGCTCAACATCATGATGGACCTGAAGAAGTGCTGCAATCACCCATACCTGTTCCCTGTGGCAGCTGTGGTATGTCCCCTGCCTTTGCACCCTTGGACATGTCTCACAGTGTTGAGTGGCAGCTGCTTCCATGGTCCTGCTTTGGTTAACACTGTGGGTTTCCATGCCAGTGGTTTCATACAAGGACTTAGTTTTCTGTTTTTTTTTGTTTTGGAAATGCAAGTGAAGTCCTCCATGAGGTTAATGTGGGTTGTCCTTGTGGGCATTGACCATGGTACCTTTACAGGAGGCCCCTGTGCTGCCCAATGGATCTTATGATGGGAATTCTTTGGTCAAATCTTCTGGGAAACTGATGCTGCTCCAAAAGATGCTGAAGAAGTTGCGGGATGGCGGTCACAGAGTTCTGATCTTCTCGCAGGTGAGAGCAGGGAGGGATAATAATAAATGCATTTTAAAAGGAATTTGTTTAAATTATGTATGGGAAATTTGTGCTGGGAACAGACAGAAATAGGTGGAATAGCTGGTGACAGCTTCTCCCCCAGGCAGCCAAGGCAGTAATGGTGCAAGGGCTGTCCCAGCTCACTCCTGAGGGACCGCCTGTCGTGTTTAAGAGCTGTTAGCTCAGGATAGAAAAGAGACAACAATCACGAGGCTCCTCTTTGGGGAGGGACAGTCAGTCACAATTCCTTCCTGCTGGCAGAGTTGCCTGTAGAAGATGGGATGTGAGTGTTGCTCCTCTGGCAATGCTCCTGTTGGCTGTGCTTGCTTTGCTGGCCGTGCTGTGCCGCCACCACCGAGACCTCTGGGCTGTGGGCAAGGACCATGCTGGGGCAGGGCAGCTGCCCAGGGGAGGCAGGGGTGTTTGGCCATGCAGACCCTCTCATGCCATGGTCACCTTGCCCTGTAGATGACAAAGATGCTGGATTTGCTGGAGGATTTCCTGGAGTACGAAGGTTACAAGTACGAGCGCATTGACGGGGGCATCACTGGCGGCCTGCGCCAGGAGGCCATCGACAGGTTCAATGGTACTCACCTTCCTGCCTTGCTGAGGGGGCCGTGGGGGGCATGACAGTGTGTGGCCAGCAGCAGGGCATCTGCCAGTGCCCAGAGCTTGTGCCACACTCGCAGGTCTGGCTTCCTGTGGCACGGTGGGGCTGCTCGTACCACGCCGTTAAGCCCTTGAGTTGGTTCCCACAAGGAACCCTGAGCGTGCCAGCAGCTGTTCAGCTGGAGGGGCTCCTGCCCTTCCCTCCAAGACCTCAGCAGATGGCAGAGCTTCCCCTTTGCTCTGGAGCTGGGTTCTGCAGCACCTGGTTCGCAGGGAGCGATGTGTTTTCACTCCTTGACACCCCTGCCTCTTGCTTGTCAGCTGTGGGAGCCGTTCTGTCCCTCTGAAATGGTGCTGCTCCTCTCTGTGAGCTGTGCTTCCTTCTGTCTCACCTGTTTTCACCTCTGGGTTTGTCGTTCTCAGCTCCTGGGGCTCAGCAGTTCTGCTTCCTCCTCTCCACCCGCGCCGGTGGTCTGGGCATAAACCTTGCTACGGCCGACACTGTCATTATTTATGATTCTGACTGGAATCCCCACAATGACATCCAGGTTTCTGACTTTCCCTTTTCCTTCCTGTGTAGTAAGTACCTCTCTGGCTGTACCCTCTCTTTGCACACACTCATTGGGATTTCAGTATCCTCTCTTGAGGGCTGCTGACACTTTCTCCTGTGTTTGTGGGTGTTTCTGCTCAGCAGTCCCTTTCCCTCACCCTCTCCTGGCCTCTCTGCAGTCTAGGAGACACCTGGCTTATGAAACTGGCTCTCCCCTGTGACATTCTCATACTTACCCTCAAATGCAGCTTGGAGGGTGAGAAGCATGGCCCTGTTGTCCACGTGGCATGGTGCCACCCTCTCCAGCTCCCTCCTCTGCCTGCAGGCCTTCAGCAGAGCTCACCGCATCGGGCAGAACAAGAAGGTGATGATTTACCGCTTCGTGACCAGGGCCTCCGTGGAGGAGCGCATCACCCAGGTGGCCAAGAGGAAGATGATGCTCACACACCTGGTGGTGCGCCCGGGGCTCGGCTCCAAGTCAGGCTCCATGACCAAACAAGAGCTGGATGACATCCTCAAGTTCGGGACAGAAGAACTCTTCAAGGATGATGTGGAAGGTGAGAAGGATGATGTGGAAGGTGAGAAGGATGATGTGGAAGGTGAGAAGGATGATGTGGAAGGTGAGGTGGGAATGCTCTTTGTGGGCAGGGCTCTCTCTGGATGGTGTAGATAGAAGGTGAGGTGGGAATGCTCTGTGTGAGGCAGGGCTCTCTCTGGATGGTGTAGATAGAAGGTGAGGTGGGAATGCTCTGTGTGAGGCAGGGCTCTCTCTGGATGATGTGGAAGGTGAGATGGGAATGCTCTTTGTGGGGCAGGGCTCTCTCTGGATGATGTGGAAGGTGAGGTGGGAATGCTCTGTGTGGCCAGGGCTCTCTCTGGGTGATGTGGCAGGTGAGGTGGGAATGCTCTGTGTGGCCAGGGCTCTCTCTGGGTGATGTGGCAGGTGAGGTGGGAATGCTCTGTGTAGCCAGGGCTCTCTCTGAGCTGCTGGGGCTCACTGTTCTCTCCCTGTGCCACAGGCATGGTGTCTCAGGGACAGCGGATTGCAATGCCAGATGCTGTTACCCCTTTCTCAGACACACTGTCAGCAAAAGGGGGTGCAGCAACCCCTGGCCTGAAAAAAAAGCATGGCAGCACCCCACCAGGTATGTAGCCCCTCTTTGCTGGGGTGACTTATCCCCTCACCTGAGCCTGCCTGGCTCTGGAGCAGACTGTCCAGCCCTCTGATCCGTGCTGCTGTTCCCCTGGCTCTGCTCTCAGGTGACAATAAGGATGTAGATGACAGCAGTGTGATCCACTATGATGATGCTGCCATCTCGAAGCTTTTGGACCGAAACCAGGATGCGACTGACGACACGGAGCTGCAGAACATGAATGAGTATCTCAGCTCCTTTAAAGTGGCTCAGTATGTTGTGAGAGAAGAGGATGGTGTGGTAATGTGATCAGTATCATGTCTTACAATCACCCCTTTGTACACCCCTCCGTGTTCCCTCTGCTCCCTGTCCTGTCCCTGCCAGTGCTTGGCATGGGGCAAGACCCTCCCTGCTCTCTCTCTCTGCTTGAGCCCCTTGTCTGTGTCTCTGCAGGAGGAGGTGGAACGGGAGATCATCAAGCAAGAGGAGAATGTGGACCCTGACTACTGGGAGAAGCTGCTGCGGCACCATTATGAGCAGCAGCAGGAGGATCTGGCCAGGAACCTGGGGAAAGGGAAGAGAATCCGCAAGCAGGTCAACTACAATGACACCTCTCAGGAGGACCAAGGTACAGCCACAGGTGCTAGCTCCTGACTGGGCTCATGGGACAGACAGAGCTGTCACTTGGTGTCTCTCTGCAGTTGGTAGATTGCCTGGATCTGTACTTCTCAGGTTCCTAAACTTGCCAGTGTAGAAATTTTCAAATATTTTTTTTCTTTTTATTTGTTGGTCTGTAAACTCTGTTTTTGCTGGAAGAATCTAGGAAGGACGTGTCTGCGGGCAAAATATTTCAAATTTGTTGTTTGCTGCATAACAGAATGTTAATTCTGTAAAACCTGAGGACATGATTTCCTGTAGCTGTGTCCCCCTCTCCTGCTGCCTGGCAGTGAATGCCTGTCATACCCACAAGGGGCTCTGACCTGTCCAGCACATCCCCCCAGGCAGGGTCTTCTAACCTGGCCTCCCTTGTGTTCTGCAGAGTGGCAGGATGAGCTCTCTGACAACCAGTCAGAGTATTCCATTGGCTCTGAGGACGAGGATGAAGACTTTGAAGAGAGGCCAGAAGGCCAGAGTGAGTTGATGTGTTTGCTGATACTCCCTGGGGTTTGGAAGCATCAGGAATGGCTGGGTTGGAGGGACTGGTGTGCCCAGGCCTTCTGTTCAGGGGACTGTGTCCCTGCTTTCTATCAGGTGAGGAGCTTTCCAGGGCAGGGAAGGCGGCCAGCTTCTTCCTTGGCCTCTGCAGGACTGTGGTCTGCTCCACCACAAGGACCAGGCATGGTCCCCCCTTGCCTGGGAAGGGCAGAGGAGTGTCCTGGCCTGGGGAGTGGTGGCTGGAAGGGACCCTGCAGTCTGGGCAGATGCTCTGATGGGCTCTGCTCCCGTCAGGAGGGAGGGCAGGAAGCCTGGGGCACATGAGGTGTCTTTCTGTGGTGCCTGGCTCATCCATCACTGAGGCTGCTTGGCTCTAGGTGGCAGAAGACAATCACGGAGACAGCTGAAGTCTGACAGAGACAAACCTCTCCCTCCTTTGCTGGCAAGAGTTGGGGGGAACATCGAGGTGAGCCTCAGCTTCATCCAGAGCATGGCCAATGCTATGCCCGGGCTGCCTGAGGGCTGGATCCCTCTGTGCTGAACCACTGGGACATCAGTCCTGGTCCAGCAATGCCTGTCACAGCTGTGAGGCTCCAGGGAGCCCCGTGTTGCTGAGGCCACTCTGTGACTTTTTGTTTCCTGCAGGTTCTGGGTTTCAACGCCCGGCAGCGCAAGGCGTTCCTGAACGCCATCATGCGCTGGGGAATGCCCCCCCAGGACGCCTTCAACTCCCACTGGCTGGTCCGGGATCTGCGAGGGAAGAGCGAGAAGGAGTTCAGGTACACAGGTCCTGGCAGGCAGGCAGGGCTGGGAGCCTGCACCCCTTCACTGTGGGCTCTTTTTGGGGTGGCAGTGTCTGTTCCATTCTCTGGTTCCTTTCCTGGGGGTGAGACTTTCCTCATCCATGGGTGATGGGATCTTGTGTGTGCTGGGTTGGGCAGGGAGGACTGAAGTCTGGTTCCCTGCAGGGCATATGTGTCCCTGTTCATGAGACACTTGTGTGAGCCTGGGGCCGATGGTGCCGAGACCTTTGCGGACGGCGTTCCCCGGGAAGGGCTGTCTCGCCAGCACGTGCTCACCCGCATCGGGGTCATGTCACTAGTAAGGAAGAAGGTGGGTGAGTAAAATTATGAATGGGCCTTTTCAAGAATGTTCTGGATGCCTTTCACAATGGGGTGGGTGCAGCAGTCCTGCCACTGGGTCGCTCTGTGGGTGAGCAGCCTGGACACGCTGACTCCGTGGCAGCAGCTGGGAATGTCCCTGCTCTGTTTGACCTGACCACGTGTGTCTGTCCCAGGTCCAGGAGTTCGAGCATGTCAATGGGAAGTACAGCACCCCAGACCTGCTTCTTGAGGGCCCAGAGAGCAAGAGAACCAGTGAGGTTGTGTCTTCAGATCCCAACACGCCTGTCCCGGCCAGTCCAGCACACACACACGCGGGACCAGGGGCCCTTGCAGGTATCCAGGGGTTGTGGCTGGGCTCTGGCTTGGGATGGAGGTGGGCCAAGACACCAGGAGGTTTTGCAGGTGCTTTACTCATCAGGCCCTGCTCAACAGCTTCCGAGCTTTGCTCTTCCTACAGACAAAACAGAAGCACAGCTGGGGTTCCATGAAGAAAAGGAGCCAGGGGAACAGAAGCCCAGAAAGGTGTCTGACAGCCAGGTGAGGTGGCTTTGTTCAGCATCTCCTCCAGAAAGTTTTCCCTGCTCTGCCTGGGAGCTTGGGGTACTCCCTAGGGAAGGGAGGGCCGGGCTGATCTGGGATGGGTGCTTGGCCTTTAGGTACCTGCAAGTGCTGAGGTGGAGAGTGAAGAGCTCCTGGAAAGCTGTGACAGCAAGGAGAGGCCAAGGAAGGAGAAGCAAGAGGATTGTGAAAAGGCTGAGCCTTCTTCTGAGCCCCTGGTGAAAGGTGAGGCTGTGTATCTTCTCTGTGTCGCTATGGGAAACCTGAATGTCAAAAAATCCTGCAGAAATTCCTGAAAAAACAAGTTGTAAATTGCATGAAATGGTCATTTTGGGGGGCATTTGTTCCTTCAGATGTCTCAAGGAAGAGGGAAAACTAAATACATTTATTTGATAAAATGCAGAAGAATGTTCTCTTTGAGCATCTTGAATGTACAAACAATAGTTACTTTACCCTAAAAGGGAAAGTCTGTCTGGATAAGTAGGTTGTTCCCTGCAGAGCACTTTCCATGTCAAGCATTTCTTGTAGGCCTGTTCCCTCCTGCAGACGAGGGGATTCAAGAGCAGGAGAAGCCTTTGGAGAAGGCAGAGTTGAGCAGCAGCCCAGGGAAGGGGGAGGATAAAGAAGTCAAACCAGGTGAGGCATGAGGCTTTGGAGAGAGAAGAGTGGGAAGAATTCCCAGAGTGAGGCCAGTGCCTGGCACAGTGACAGAGCATGCCACAGGCTGGTGGCAAAGATGCCATCAGCACCAGTGGTGCTCAGGAGCCACGAGTGGGAACAAGACCCTGTTGGGGTGGGCACTGCCTGTGTTAACAGTGGGACCTGCTGGGAGGGGTTGGTGGCTTTTGCAGCAGTCACTGGGCTGTTAATGGGGCAGGGTTGAGCACAATTAGACAGGCCAATTCCTTGTGTTTGCCAAGCAGAGGATGGCAAGGAGGAGGAGAAGGAACCAAGTGATGCCCAGCAAAATGGTGACAAAGAAGAAGAGGAGGAGGGAAAGAAGGATGACAGAAACATAAATTTCAGATTCATGTTCAACATTGCTGACGGTGGCTTCACAGGTAGGAGTGAGAGATGAGGTGTTGGCCTGCTCTGCAAAGCTGCTGCAGAGGCTCTGAACCCGTTCAAGGAATGTGACCCCTGTGATGGGCCACGGATGGGCTGGTGCTTTGCTGGCAGCAGCAGACCTGGGTCTGCAGTGTGCCTGTGCTCCTGGGAGGTTCCATCACTCACCCTGCCTGTGTGCTGTGCATTGACCTGCAGTCCAGCTGCCTGACCAGGCTGTCTCCCTTCTGCTTCTGCTTCCACAGAGCTGCACACGCTGTGGCAGAATGAGGAGAGGGCTGCCATGTCCTCTGGCAAGATCTACGACATCTGGCACCGCCGACACGACTACTGGCTGTTGGCAGGAATTGTCACGTACCCTTTGACCTGGCAGAGCAGGAGGCAGCGAGGCTGGAGAGGCCTCTCTGGGGGTGTGGGAGCTGCAGTGATAAGAGGGAGAGGGTTTAGGGCCACGGTGTCGCTGTGGGGTGGTGAGAGAGGCCTCTCTTGGGGGTGAGAGCTGGGCTGGAGCTGCAGTGATGAGCAGGGAGAGGGTTTAGGGCCACGGTGTCGCTGTGGGGTGGTGGGCAGGCTGTTGGCTGGCTGGTTCTGCCCTTGACACTTCTCCCACACCAGTCATGGCTATGCCCGCTGGCAGGACATCCAGAACGACCCACGCTACGTGATCCTGAACGAGCCCTTCAAGTCAGAGATACACAAGGGCAACTACCTTGAGATGAAGAACAAGTTCCTTGCCCGGCGTTTTAAGGCGAGTGGCAGGTCCAGGGCTGGTGAGTCCTTGTTGGTGGGAGGACCAGAGCAGCACCACCCTGAAGCCAGGGGGGAATTTGCCAGCATCTTCTGTGAGCGAAGTGGGAAGCGGACTTTGCAAGGAGCTCTGTTTTTACTGGTTTATAGTGGGGCAGGGTTTGGTCCTGAATTCTTTGTCTTCTGCTCCTCCCAGTTGCTGGAGCAGGCCCTGGTGATCGAGGAGCAGCTGCGGAGGGCGGCGTACCTCAACATGACCCAAGACCCCAGTCACCCGGCCATGGCACTGAACGCGCGGCTGGCAGAAGTGGAGTGCCTTGCTGAGAGCCACCAGCACCTCTCCAAAGAGTCCCTGGCTGGGAACAAGCCTGCCAACGCTGTCCTGCACAAGGGTATGTGCCTGCAGGGCTGGGGGAGTCTGCTCTGAGGCTGGGAAGGGTTCTCCACCCTCACCTGGGGAGCCAAGCCAGCCCCATCTTGTGTTCTCTCAGCCAGGAGCTGCCTGCTCCTCTCAGCTTGCTGGGTCTGGCAGTCACCCCTCCATGTAGCTCCTGCTTTACTTGCAGTGCTGAACCAGCTTGAGGAGCTGCTGAGTGACATGAAGGCTGATGTGACACGCTTGCCCTCCATGCTGTCCCGCATCCCGCCCGTGGCTGCCCGGCTGCAGATGTCAGAGCGGAGCATCCTCAGCCGCCTGGCCACCCGTGGAGGGGATCCAGCTGCCCAGGTCTGTGGGGACGGGCACAGAGCCCTCACTGGGAGGGTCATGGTCAGGGCAGGGCTGTAGGCCCATGTCTTTTCTCCCTCCTTGCCTCCCCAGGGCTCCTTTGGCTCTGCCCCGATCTTCAACAACAGCTTTGGGCCAAATTTCCGCGGTCCGGGGCCAGGTGGGATTGTCAACTACAGCCAGATGCCTCTGGGACCCTATGTGACTGGTAGGTTGGGGTTTTGCTCTTGGGCAGAGGAATTCAGAGGGTGGATTTGGGTGGTCCAGGAGTGCTGCCAAAGGACAGTAGTGAGCAAGGTGTTTCCTCTGTCACCACAGATATTTAGCAGTTCCCATGATTTTTGCCTGCAGCTCCCGCTCTTAGCCGAGGTAAGGCTGTGCTTCCTGCTCTCTGTGCTGTTTGCTGGGGAACATGAAGGGGTGGGGGGCTAAATGGAGGCTTCATTTTGGGGTGCCCCCCTCGTGCCAGTATCTCACTGTGGCCTATGCCTCAAGCAGCCACAGTGGAGGTGGGAGCAGATCCTTCCTGCAGCCCATCCCAGGTGGGATTGGCATGTGGGGAGAGTCCAGATTTGGCTTAAGGACAGCCCTCCTCTTTTCTCACAGCAGCCCTGGGGGACAGGCCCCTGTCCCTGGCCACGAGCCGCTGTTGCCAGAGGTTGGCAGGGAAATTGTGCCAGCGTTGCCTGCGTGGAAGCCAAGCTGCTGCTGCCGGCGCTGCCGCGCTGTCCCGCTCCCGCTTCAAGTGTGCTTTGCCTGCTGCGGCCCCCGAGGGAGCGGCGGGGCTGGGGGTTTGTGTCCGTGTACATTTTTTGCACTTTCTTATTGAAGACTTGAAGAGTTTGTCTGGGCAAGGTGGGCTGAGGGGAGGGAGGGAGGGAGGGCTGGAGTTGCGGTGTTTGTCTGGTTGTGTTGGCAGGTGTAGGGGTGAGTGGAGGCCAGTGGTGCCATTGTCCCGGCCGGCTGTGCTCCCCGGCTTCCCCCTAAGGGCCGTCTCTTCATCCTGGTGGTGTTGGAGCAAGCCCACGCCTGTTGCTGCCCTGCTGGAATCCCTGGCACTGCTGTGGTGTGGCTGGGGGCCCACATGTGCCGGGCTTGGGGCAGGCAGATGGAGGGGATGTGGGTGGGACAGAGGGGACAGCTGGAACTGGGATGGGGATGCCTCGAGCGTGGTGGCACCGGCAGCCGTAAGCAACGCCCCTGCATCCGCTTCGTGCTCTGTGTGTCCCGGTTTCTGTTCTGTGTTTTAATAAATCCTTTGGGAAGGACGCAGTGCAGTCTGGCAGGGGAAGGGATGGTGGGGGGGCCTGGCCTGGTCTTGGTACCCCTGTTGTCCACACACACACGTGTCCGCAGGCATGGATACAGAAATCTACACACACACAGATGTGCACATGGAGACACAGGGACATGCACACATGGACACAGACAGACATGAGGATGTTGTGTATCTACAGTTACTGTTATCTCTGCATGGTGCACATATATGTACACATGTAGATATACACGGAAGTGTTTTACATCAATACGTGTGCATATATATCTTTATGTGAGTATACACATAAATACTGATTTATAAATACTGTATAAATACTGATTTATTTAGGTACTGCTATGTGGGTGTGTACCTGCACATATACACCTGTATATTATACAGGTTATGTAATGTATTTGTGGTCTTAATACATGTGTATTTGTGTACATATGTACTTCTGAGTATGTGCAGACAGAGGTATGGGTAGATAATGGATATATGTACATAGGACAGATCTATGTGTGGTATGGATGTATAGATCTATATTTACAGAGGTGTATTTACACATACATGTATGTGTATGTAAGAATACACATAAATGTGTTTTTAATTTGAATATATGTGCATGCATGCACATACATATGTAGATGTATTTATATATCTACACATCTCTATATCTCCATCTTTCTCTGTATGGCTGTATAGGTATATTGATCTTTGTGTATGTGTACGCAGACACACATATTTGTAATTTTCATATATTTATACATAAGTGTAGATCCAGGTAAAGCTGTATAGCTGTCCTAGACAGAGATAGTATATGTGTGTGTATATTCACAGACAAATGTGTTTGTTATTTCACACATATATATGAATGTATATCCTTCTGTTTGCACACAAACATTGATGTAGCTCTATAGTTAGAGGTGCATGTATAGGTAAAGCTGTAGAGGTTCAGCTGCAGGTAAATCCCTGTACCTAAAGGTGTAGGGGTGTGGATGTGGCAGGAGTGCATACTGACCCTCAACCAGATACAGAGGGGAGCTCTGGTGTCATGAGTGGGTCAGAGGAAACCCCCCCGTGTTTGTATTTATAGTGGGGCTGTAGGTGCAGCCACGGGCACACAGCAGATAAACACACACACAGCGTGGAGATCACACTGTGCACAGAGTTCACACAGAGTGTGGAGTTCTCACAGTGTGCAGAGCTCACACACACCCCAGAGAGCTCACACACACAGTACAAAGCTGAGGGTCTGCACATACATTTACAGTTTTTATATTTATGTGTGCACAGACAGAGGAAACTGCGAATAAATGTATGTGGATATGGATACATCTATATAGATAGAGGCAAAATGTTTGTTTTGCACAGAGTACACAGAGAGCTAAAAAGAGATAGATACATGTAGCTATATTGTTCTCTCTATAGCTTTATCTATCTACCTCTCTGTATCTACCATACATGTATCCATATATATAGCTATAGCTAGACATGCAGCTATATTATGTAGCTATAGCTGTATCTAACTTGCAAATATTTGTGTCCACGTGTATATATGGCATATGTTTATAGATGTATAGACATGAATATATAGTTAAAAAGCTGGGTATGGATATAGAGACATCTACACATATATCTGTATATACACATCTATCTGCATATACACACATTTAAGTACATATCAGTAATTTTCATGTGTGCATATATCCATACAAACATGGATGCTGCTGCAGCAATGTATTTACATGGATATGTACACATCTATATATTACATATATGGATCAACACACAGAACCATGTATGTCTGTATATACACAAGCACACACGTGTCTACGTGTGTGTATGTACATTATACATGTATTTTTCAGAGGTGTGTGTACACATCTACATACAGCTAGGTACTGATCTCTCAGAGACTGATGTCAGGGATGGAGGTGGAGGTAGAGTTACACCTGTCCGTGTGTGACTCTGTGTGTGTGTGTTTGTGTCTGTAGACACCCCTGTAACAGGCGTACGTGGGCGCATGTGTGGAGCCTTTCAGTAGCTTTGTGCAGATACAACTGAAGGTGCCTGTGGGCTGTGTGCACCTCCACAGCTGTCTGTAATCCCACACGTCTGGATGTCCCTGCACGTCCCCGCATCTCCGCGTGTGTCCATGCACACCGACACTTGCACACCTGCCCACACACGCTCCCCAGCCCTGCCCTGTGCTCGGCCAGAGCACCCCAGGCTCTTCTCACAGCAAACTCCCTCCCTGTCACCATCCCACCCACCCTTTCCCCCTTTCCCTGAGAGCAGCTGCTCTCCAGGAATCACAGCCCCGCGGTGCCGGTGCCGTGGGAGAGGGGCAGAGGCGAGGCCGGGGCGCAGGCTGGGGAACAGCTTCGTGTTGTTGGCCTCGTGGGCGTACAGCACCCGCGTGCACCCCGCGCCCACCGCCGCTGTGGAGGCAGGAGCCACGCATGCAACGGGTCCGGCTGCGGGCAGGGCAGCTCGGGGCTCGCCTCCTGTCCCTGCGCCGCAGAGCCACGTCCGGGGCAGCGCGGGTGGAGCGCTGGCTCTCGGCGCTCGCGGTGCAAACCACACTCTTCTCCACTTTGCTCCAACAAAGCGTAAAGCAAGCGAACGGGCGGCGAGGGCTGCGCGGCGTGCGAGGGCGCGCTTAGGATCTGTAGTCCTTCTTGCTGTATGGTTTGTTGCCCAGGATGCTATCGATCTCGTGGACGATGGAAGACGACAGCTTTGGAAGGACCTGCGGGGGATGAGGGCAACGCTGGGAGTTGGGATGGTGACCCTGGTGGGCGCGGGAGGATGCTCACCGCCTCCACCCCACCATGTTCGTGCCAGCTTGCCGGCAGGGTGACCCAGTTAGGGAGAGCCTGAGTCAGGCCCAACCCTGCCCCCTCAGCCCAGCAAAGCCTCATCTTTGCTTCTCGCCTTCATGACAAGCAAAACCTGTCGCGAAGCCGGGTTTACAACCCCCTTTTCCTGCACAGTGCAGCACTGCAATGAGTGCTGTGGGCAAATGCTGCTCCTGCTGGGAGCACTGACCTGTATTGCTCCAATATTCTCCATCAGCTGGTCGGCGTTGGAGGCCCCCAGTAAGACGGAGCTGACACCCTCATTGCGCAGGCACCAGGCTGGGATAGGAGGGAGAGCAGAGCTTGAGCACGGCCCAGATATCCCTGGTGTCACCCCCAGCTGTCCCCCATCCTCTTACCGATGGCGAGCTGGGGCAGGGTGCAGCCCAGGCGCTCAGCGATGGCCTGCAGCTCCTTCAGCTTTGCCTGCTGCCGCCGGCCCTCTTCACTCAGGATCTTATCCTTCAGCCACTGGTATCCCTGGGGAATGAGAAGGGGTGTTGTGGTGGGATCGGGGTGCACCAGCACCTTGCACAGGCAGGGCATCCCCAGATTCCCTGAGGCTCCTGGAGTTGCTGTTCCCATAGGGACTTTGCAAAGCCCCTGGCCCTGCTCCCCCAGCTCTGTCCATCCCCGTGTGCCCTCCCAGCCCTGGTGCAGCTCACCTTCAGCGAGGCACGGGAGTAGGGGGGGATGCCCCCATCATACTTCCCCGAGACGATGCCACAGGCCAGTGGGGACCAGGTCATGGCTCCAACACCTGGGGAACAGAGCAGAACAGGGGGATGACACCACTGCTCCCACCTCCCCCAGGGGCCGTGGCACCTGGCCTCAGCAGCACTGTGCTTTGTGGGGCTGGGGAGGAATCCCCACTGTCATACCTATCTTGTGGAAGAGCTCAGGCAGCTGCACCTCCACCTTTTCCCGCTGGAACATGTGGTACTCAGCCTGCTCGCAGATGGGCGGAATCAGGTTGAACTGCCGGGCCACCGAGTACGCCTCCTGCAGAAGAGCCAGGACCCTCAGTGCCCCACCGCTCCCCCCGAGCCCCCTGCCCAGCCCCCCAGCCAAGTCCTGAGCGGCCACCCCGAAAAATAATTAAGGCTTAAGTGCATCTGCACACGCTTGGCTCCCAACAGCTGCTGTCTAATTGAATCAACGTCAGCAGCATCGCTGGGGCTGCTCCGCTGCGGCCGCCCCGTCCCCTGGGCCCCTACCATGATCTCCATGGAGCTCCAGCGCGAGGTCCCCCAGTACATGGCCATCCCCTGGTTGATGACATGGGTCATGGCTCGCACTGTCTCTGCCGGGAGGGAAGGAGAGAGGGGCAGGTGGGGTTTAGCAGGGGCTGCACTGGCAGAAGGGGGCTCGCACGGTGCTGATGGCTCGCGAGCATCCCACTGCCCCGTGCTGCGGTGGGAGCTGGGTGCTGTCCAGGGAATGCTTTCAGAAGAGCAGGATGGGGAGAGAGGGAGCAGCCACTTGGGATGTGCCAGGGACCGCAGCCGACCTGACATGCTCACACGGTGCCAGGCTCTCCCTGCATGGACAGCAGCCTCAGGCTTCTGCCAGTGCCCCCATGCCCTGTGGGGTTACCAGCACTGGCACTGCTGCAGGGGGAGGGACTGATGCATTGCCCACACACAGAGACCCACAGAGGGAAGCCTGAACCCTGTGTGAGCCACTCAGGTGTCTTGGGGGGAGCCAGCCCTGAGCCATGCAGGCTGGGGCCAAGCCAAGGCGTGCTCCTGCAGCCAAAGGCGAGCAGCGGGGAGGGCAAGGCACCAGGGCACACACCCCAGCATGCTCACAGCTGCCCCGGTGGGGAGGGACCCTGCTGCAGACCCTGGCATGTGCCAAGGGCACCCCATGGCAGGACCCTGGGGGGTGGGAGCCTCTCTGCTTTTTGTCCTTTAAACTGCAGTACAGTCTGAAGGGCGAGGGGGGGTGTCTGTGTTGTGCTGCTGCCGCCTCTGCATCTCATGGCAGGGTTTGCTTGAGAGGGGGGAACAAGGATGGGGGATCACAGAGGAGTGGGGGCTCTGCCCCGGGAAACACCGCTGGGACAGGCAGCGGCTGGCGGGCAGAGTGCGGGCAGGGAGTACCTTCTATGATGAAAGTCCTGGACTTGGAGGAACTAAATGGGTCCCCTGGTGATAAAAGAGAGATTTAGAGAAAGTGGAGTCACCGCTGCTGGGACGGGGGCAGTGACCTGCCACCACACTACCACCCCGCCCCGCCACGGCCCGAGAGGGTCCTGGTGCCAGGCAGGAGGTGGCAGAAGTGTGACTGTGGCACGGGCCAACCGTGGTGGCAGAGGAGTGGATTCTGCTTGGGAGGGAAAATGCCCTTGAAACACAAGCCTGGCGCAAACCAACCGCGAGGGCGATGAAAGGCAGCGGGGAGGAGCGAGGCACCGTGGCGCGCACCCACCTTCCATCGGCGTGTTGGGGTCGGGCCGGTTGGCAAACACCACGTCCACGTACTCCAGCTGCAGCCGCTCCAGAGATGCCTTCAGACCTGCAGCAGGGATGGGCTGTCAGGTGTGCTGAGCCCCACGCTGCCAGCACTGAGGCAGATGGTGAGGCACAGCCTGGCACCGGGGCCAGCAGCGCCTGGTGAGCGCCCTCACCCCATCCCTACCTTCTATGATGTGTTTTCGGGACAGGCCCCTCTCTGTCTCGGCCCTGCAAAAGGAAAGGTGGGTGAGAGCCTGACCCATGCCAGCTGCTCTGCTGGAGGGCAGGTGTTACCTACTTTCCTCCCCAGAAGATTTTGGTGGTGATGACCAGGCTGGACCGTCTGCAGGGAGAAAAAGAGAATCACTGGTGGTGGCATCCCTAAAGCCCCATGCACCCTGCCTTGGATGGCACACTCCTGCCCAAGGCTGCTCTACCAGCTTTCCCCTCCCAACCCATCGGGACTATGGTGGTGGTTTTGCCAAATAGGGATGGTGTCTAGCTTACCTCCACCCTTTCTTCTTGATGATATTTCCCAGCACCACCTCGGCCCTGCGAAGGAAGGGGACATCAGCCATTGGCACCTGGCAGGTGCAGCCATGGGGAGCAGTGACAGCCAGCAGGGATGGCCCCAGACCCCAGGAGAAAAAGAGGCAAATGCAATGGCTGTGGGGACACTGTTCGCCCCTTGGCTGCAGCACCCAGAGCTGAGCTGCCCCCAGTGCATGAGCTTGCTAATTTTAAGTGAATGCGTGGGCACATGCCAATGCCCTGGGTACAGCTGTGCTCGGAGGGTGCATGGCTACACCTGCATGATAGAGGCCACCACGGGAAGCAGGGGACTGCCAGAACCATGACTCCCCCTGTGAGCAAGCACTCAGATCCCCATCCTGGGAGCTGCTTTGCAGCTGGCAAACCTGGGATATTCCCATTGCCACTGTGATTTGGTGGGAGTCGGGGTGTAGGGTGAGACAAAGCAGGGTACCTACTTGCCAGCAGCGTAGACTTCTGCCGTGTCGAAGAGATTAATGCCGTTGTCATAAGCTAAAGTCATCAGCTGCTCTGCCATCTGCGAGGAGAGAGCGGGGTCGGTGAAGGGGGTGGCCGAGAGCTGGGGCGTGGGCGCGTGCGCACAGCGCTGGTGAGCTCCGGCATGCCGCATGCACCCAGGCCACAGCCATCCCCGCTGCCCCCATCCCCTCCTCACTCACCAGGGGAGAGACAGGGTGAAGGGATGCAGCCTTACCTCATCTGTGATCTGCCCTCCGAAAGTCACCCATGTTCCTGCAGGGGAGAGAGTGGGGTGTGCACGGTGAGTGTGGTTGAGCCCCTGGTCACCCACCCCGGCTCCCTCAGCACAGCCCTGGCACGTGGTGGCCGCAGCTGGCCCTGCCGCGTGCACTGTGGTGCTCCCAGCACGGCCCAGTCGCTTCCTATCGTGTCAGGAAAAGAGAAAATAATTTGACAATTTCTGGGCCGTGACTCAAAACAGCCGCAGGGCTGAGGAAAACCCTTTCCTTCCCTTTGCAAACATCACTGGGGCAAGCGAGCGCTGCCCTGGCCGGGGAGTGCCGGCAGCTGCTGCGGAACTGAGGGGATGCCGAGGGGCTGTGGCAAACCCTGGCACTTACCCAGACCCAGGCAGGACACACGCAGCCCAGACTTCCCGAGGTTCCTGGAAGACAGAGACGGTTAGGAAAGGTGCCAGAAAGCCCCAAAACGCTGTCTCATGCATCCTGCATGCCACCAAACACACCAGGTGTGAGGACTGGGAGGTGTGGCGGTGGCCCCTGGTCCCCATCCCCACCTGGGATGGTTCCACAATGAGAGTCCCTTCTCAACTGATTAATGAGCCATCCCAGGCTGGGCATCCCGCAGCTTGGTAGTGGCACTGCCTGAACCTGCGCAGTGATGCTGTGCCCGGCAGGGCTATTGGGAGAGCAGTGACCTCGTTAAAGCAGCTCCCCATAATGAGGCTGGGGTGTCCAGCTGCCCTGAGAGTGCCGCTGGCACTGGGGAATGAGAGTGGAGAAAGAGAAGCCAGCACGCTGATGGTCAGGACTGAAGCATCCCATACATGGCATGAGTTGTGCCTGTTCTCTGCATCTCACAGGGAAGCACAGGGCTTGCACCAGGCGAGGGTGCTCGGGAGTGGAGCAACATCCTGGAGAAATGGAGCACCCCAGAAAATCTGACCGGCACAAGGAACTGGAGAACAGCTTTCGGGAAGGGGGACAGGCTGGCAGACGCCTTCGCTGTGGTGATGGAGAGCCAGTTACTTGTTAAAAATGACAAAGGCTCAAGAAATGAGCGTTAAAATAAATAAAGTGTAGGTGAGCCGCGGCAGCTCGCCCGCGCGGGTGTCGCATAGCAACCGGAGGCACCGCCACCGCCGGCGCCGCCGACACGGGCACCGGCAGCCGGGCAGGGAGTGGCTGCGGCCCAGCCACGGGCAACCATGGGCTGCACTGAGTCAGGGCAGCATCCCTTGTGCTGCCATGCTATTGCCCAGCAGCTGGAGGCACCGGCTCTCCCCTGTCCCGTGGTGTTTTTAGAGCAGTTTGCGGTGGGGAGAGGTCATGGCCATGGGCCAGCGGTGGCTCAAGCCCCCGTGATCGGGGTTGCCATGTGGAGAGGAGAGCACCTGCCTCATCCTGGACATTGCCAGAGCATTGCTGGGGTTCTCCTGGGCAGGTGACCATTGCTGCTCTTGGCTTCCCAGCCCAAAAGCGTGTTGACAGGCTGCCCAATAGAGATATTGGCAGACCTTGGGAAGGCCAAGCATTCCCCCATGCTGCTATGGCCTTCCTATCCCATCCACTTGCTTGGAGCATCCCCCTATGCCACTGTCCCTCCAGCAGCCACCAGTGGGGACTCCCGAGCTGATCACCTGGGAGAGGGTGTTGCTGGTATACTCCTCCTCTGGATGAGGACATGACTGAGGGCAGGAGCACTGAGCCCTGAGGATGCCACTGTGCATTGTCCCAGTACTGCTGTTACCACCGCAAGGGTTTCTTGTTGGAGAGCTGGACAGAACTGGACCAGCCCCCTCCCCAGTGCCCAGGTAAGGGGACTCAGCTGATTTGGATGACACTGGTGGGTGCCAGCCAGGCTCACCCCAGCGCTCTGCTGGCCTTTCACACTTTGTTGCCTAATGCTGGCACATCTGGGCTGCAGCGGAGGCACACAGCTGCTGGCAGCTGGACCATGGCGTGCAGGCTTATCTGGGGGGGGGCCCTACCCTGTCCTGGGGTCTATGCTCATCTGCAGAGAGCCTCAGCCCCACACCCAGGTGCACACTCAGCCTCAGTGGGAGAAGCCCTCAGTGCTCTGCCCCAGAGCCAGGACATGGGGTGTGTGGCTGGCCGGGGGGGGCCCACACGCACACACCACCCCGTTTCCAGAACCACCATGGGCAGCCAGAGCTGCTTATGGCTCTGCCCTCACTTTGCCGGGCACTGAGTCTCCGGCAGCACTGAAAGGATGCCACGGCAGCCCGGATTAACGCTACCGTGACTCCCAGACCCCCCCGGCTCGGCAGCCAGCCCGGCTTGGCAGACACTGAGGATGCTACTAATCCTACTCTGAATTTTAGGGTCCCTTCTCTCCCCCATCCTGAAGATTTTACGCGCGGCTGGATCAAAGCTGCCCTGAAGGGACAGGAGCAAACAGCGAGGAAGCGCACGGAGGCGCACGGTCAGCACTTTTAGCGACGAGAAACCGACAGAGCCGGACGCGAACCGGAGATAAGGCGAGCGCCCCTGACCCCCAGTCCCCCCTCGCCGCCCGGATCGCAATGTGGAACAGGGAAATCCCCAGGAGCGCCCTTTTCCTACCGGTATTTCATCCCCGGCTGCTTGACGCTGGAGTCGCTGGAGGAAGGCGCGTTCTGCACCGAGAGCTGCCCCAGGCTGCGGGCCACCATGGCCACGGCGCGGAACTTGCCGCGGGTGCCGAGGCTGGGGCTGCCGGCATTCTGTCTGTTCAGCCGGTCCTCCGCGCTCCGGCTCTTGATGCTGTGCTCGGAGCACACAAAGGAGACCTGCATGCTGCTCCGGCGGGCAGCAGCGCCAGCTGCCTAAATTTAGCCGGCGCCCCGGGCGAGGCGGGGAGCTCCTCCCGCGCGCCGCCAACGTGACGGCGGGGGGCTGCGAGGCGGCGGGCGAGGAGCGCTCCCGTCAGCCCTCCTGCCCTCAATATTTGATGAGCTCAGGAAACCAGCGAGCGGCACGCTCGGGCAGGTGGGGCCAGGAGAGGCAGAGCCGCTGCCGGTGCCCTCCGGAGTGTGGCCGTGGCGGGGCAGGGCTTCCCTGTGCCCCGCTGGGCATCCCCGCGGGTACGGCGGCTGGCACGGCTCCGCTTTGGGGCACAGATTCCCCTGCACGGGTCCGAAATTAAACCCTCTGGCAGCAAGGCGTGTGCATCGCCGGCCCCACGGTGGCGACGATGCTGATGGCTCTCCCGCGGCAGAGCAGGATTCCCCTGCGCCCCGCTGGGCATCTCCCCGCGGGTACGGCTGCTGGCACGGCTCCGCTTTGGGGCACATTTTCCCCTGCACGGGTCCGAAATTAAACCCTCTGGCAGCAAGGCGTGTGCATCGCCAAATCCACGGCGCCGACGATGCTGACGGCTCTCCCGCGGCAGAGCCCAGCTGCCTGCCGAAGTTGTCGCCCTCGGGGCCACAGCATCAGCAGCACATTCCCCCTATTTTTCCCAGTGCAAGCGAAGTCGAGTGAGGCGAATTCCAGCCTAGCACCTCCTGCCGAAGCAAGGACACAAGTCAGCCCCACTACAGCACCGTCCTGCAGCCGGGGCCACGTGCCGGCTGCCAGCACCGGCCGTGCCCCTCAGGATGGAGCAAAATGCAGTGATGGAGCTTGCAGGAAATTATGTACATTTGCCCCAAACCTAATGAAAAATCTTGTAATCTCCTCCGCTTCCCTCTCTCACAAAGCTCCTTAGCTGGTAATCCTGCCGGCATCAGTGCCAGCGCCGGCTCCAGCGCGGGGGGGACCTGGCAGCAGTTGTCAGCCCCCAGAGGATGAGAAACCCCACAAATTTTGGTGGCAGCAGGGACATGCTCAAAGAAGGAACACCTTTGGGGTGTCTGTGCCAGCTGCTCCCATCAATAAATAATGTCCCCATGAATATTAGATGGGCTCTTGCCACTGTGTAAATGTTACCGCAGTCACTGCGAGCAGAGGGGAACCTGACCCACGGTGCAGCACGGCACGGCACAGTGCAGCACGGCAGGAGCCGGCAGAGCTGGCAGCTCCTGGGGCTTCACTGCAGTGGAGGACAAGGGGCACCCCTGTACTGTCACTGGAGAACAGCCACTGTCCTCAGCCCTGGTGTCCCCCAAAGCCTGACCTGGGGGTGCTGGGCCCTGCACCCCATTGCCTCACCTGCAATGCAAGGGGAGAGGTGCATTGGGCAGGGCAGCCCCATCCCTCTCAGGGGCTGTGGCCACATCTCCAGCTGCCTGGAGTGTTCTCCTGACAAGGACATTGGCTGAAATCCTGATACACCTTGCATCGGGACCCACATGCAAAATTAATGATGCACCCGCTCTGTGATGCACACCCATCAGTCAGGAGGTGATGCAAACCCATCGGGCAGAGATGTACACCCCTCAGATGGAGATTTACACCCCTCAGGTGGAGAAGAACCCCTGCCAGGCAAAGAGGTACCCCTCCAGTCAGGCAGAGGTGCACCTGCATCAAATGGAGATTTACACCTCTGAGGCAGAAACAGCTCTTCAGCGCCTGTTTGCTCCAGGTGCCTAATGTTTAAAGCTCACAGGGTGTTTGCATCTGCAAATGCCCAAACAGCAAACAGGAATGTCAAGCGAGAAGCTCAAAGATCACCAAGCAGGAAAGTGCTAACGGCGCTGATCGGCTGCGCCTCTCCAAGGGCAGCGGCTCCTCCCAGCCTCGGCGCGGCACAGGGGAGCCGAGGTGAGCTCAGGTGAGAGCCGTTCTCCTGACGAGGTGTCACACCAGCACCGAGCAGCGTCCCCTGTGTCATCCCCTCAGCTCGGCCCTGGCTGCCCTCGCGGCGCTGCCTTACCTGTACTTCATGCCAGTGGCGCGGGCGGTGCTGTCGGCCAGGGAGAGCCCGTGCATCCGCAGGAACTCCTCCAGAGTCTTCACCCGCGCCGCCGCCCGCACATCCCGCAGCCGCCGCAGCTCCAGCCCGTCGGCCGCCCGGGGGGCTGGGGGCAGCCCCCACTCGGGGCTGGGCCGGCTGGCCACGCTGCGCAGGCTCTCACTGTAGGTCATGGAGAGCATCCTGCCACCCGAGCGGGGGCTCTGCCGGCCAGCCACGCCGCCAAACACTCTGTGCTGCTACGGAGAGAGCTGGGAAAGCACAACATGGGCTCCCTCGCCACTCAGGGCACGGCCCTGCCCGCATTGCCATGGCACAGTGGTGGCACCTACATGTGGGGACCCTAGCAAAGCCAGTCTTCAGCAGAGCAAAGCCTTGGCGTGAGAGCTGAAGCACAACAGGAGAAGCAGCAGGATAGGGATGCAGCAGACAGTCCGTATCTGAGGCTGCAGTGGTGCCTGCCACAGCTGCCACGAGCCACGATGCAGCAGTGCAGCCTATGCCCAGCTGTGCTGGCTCCCAGCTTGTGCTGGGCTGCACTGGTTTGCATCCCTGCGAGGGACGCAGCGTGTCCCAGGAGCTGGCCAAGGCACGGCGAGCAGCAGCACGAGTACTGCTGGTGAGAATCTGGCACTGTGTGCCAGTGGGCAAGGAAAATCGGGATGGGAACGGGGTCCCTGTGGGGCTCCCTGCAAAGGGTGGACATGGCAGAGGGTCTGTGGGCACTGGGTGCTCACTGTGCCTGCGTCACGCTGCCGCAATGTGCGCCACCAGCCAACACCTTCCCCACCGCCGCGGCAGCGACCTCCCAGCCGGTGCGGCTGCTGAAAATAGCCTGCTGCAGGGTGGGCTCTCACACACCCCGGTCCTGGCTGTCTGTGTGCCTGGGACCTCACTGCTGGTGGCACCCGTTCGATTTCTGTGCCTCTCTCCGCAACTTCTCTCGTTTTCAGCGTCTGCAGGGAGCTGGGGCCAAAACGGTGGTGTTGGTGCCAGAGTGGCCGCTGGGGATGCACTGTGACACATCTACACCCGCATCAGGCTCCAGCCAGGCTCCCACTGGTGGTTTTTTCTTTCCCTGTGAAGCTCAAATTGACAGCTGCAGGAGCCAAAAGTGAAGGGCTCTCTGCCACTGAGGTGTGACCTCCAGAGGAAAGGAGAAGGAAGCCCAGAGGATATGGAGTAGCAGCTGGCCAGGTATGACCAAAACCCTGGGGGTCCTCCAGTGCTGCCAGAGACCACTCTGTGCTCTTCCTGCTCCATAGCAAG
Source organism: Camarhynchus parvulus (assembly GCF_901933205.1). NCBI lineage: Eukaryota > Metazoa > Chordata > Aves > Passeriformes > Thraupidae > Camarhynchus > Camarhynchus parvulus. The sequence goes on from NC_044591.1 coordinate 4,404,606, forward strand.
ACTTCGGGAAAACCAGGACACATGGAAAGGAAACCTTTCCCTCTGTTGTGGCAAAGCCAAACTGAATCCTGGTCCTCAGCCTCTTCCTGCCACACCTCAAAGCTGGAGACTGCACCTGGTACCTCCAGCACCAGCCCTTCTCTGTGGCTGGTAGCTTTAATTAGGGCAATGCTAGTGGCTCCTGCTGGGTATGGGCACCTGGTGGAATCTCCTTGTTCCCAGTGGGATCTCCTTGCCCTGGTAGGATCCCCTCACCTGACAGCAGTAAGGAGAAACCTGAGCTGGCTGCACTACTGCTTACAGCACTCAAATGGCTGCAGCAAGCAGAGCTGGGGGTTTGATCTGGGCTGCTCTGAGGAATGGGGTGGGAATCCACCAACTGCCCTATCTCGACACTTCCCTGATTTTTGGCAGAACAGAACTGGATGGCCAAGAGAGGGTGGAGGTGGTGGGTGCATTCATGGCCATTTGATAGCAGAAATCCCAGCGCTCCTGGGATGAGTGGCAGCAGGGCTGCAGGATAAGCTGTGCCATGCCCAAGCAGGAGAGGCTGTTTTGCATGGAAGGAGCAGGGATGGAGGACAGAGCACAGGCTCTGCGGGATAACAGCATTGTTAGCAGCATCAGGGGTACAACAAGTGGGTGACAGGCAGGGCAGCTGCCCGGAGAGATATCTGCCCAGCCTGCCTTGCCTTGCACCCACCAGCCTGCCTAAAGCCAGGAAGACCCCAAACTCCAAAAAAAAACCACCCTAAGCCATCAAATCCCGAGTCACCCCGCACGGAAAATCTCCCCTGCTGCCCACAGCCGCTGCCCCGGGGCGATGCCCATCCCCGCTCATCGCCCACCGTGCCCAGCCCCGACTCACCGCGCCGGGGAAGCTGCTCAGCAGCAGCAGCAGCGCGCAGCTCTGGGCCGCCGGGCTGCCCCAGGGCAGATATAAGAGCGGCGGTGGCCGCGTTGTTTTGCATTAGGGGAGTGTCGGAGCTTGGCGTCCAAAGCACTTGGCGGCTGCGCCGGGCCCCCAGCGTCCGGCTTCTCGCCGCGCTCCATTAGCCCTATTAGGGGATTTTCTTCCTTGCGAAGGGGAGTTAAATTATTCATGGCGCCTCACTAAAAGCCCGGGGATGTGCCGCTGCTTTATCAACGCTGGCACCGCCCGGCCCTCGCCCTGCGGTGACAGGTCCCCTGTCACCAGCACACAGGGCGGTGGCGACGGCTGGACACTGAGGCCATCAGGGAGCCGAGACGGTGCCCTGAGGCAGACACAGCCCTCCTGTGGTCCCCGCGGCAGTGCAGTCAGAGCTGGGCTGTGGCAGGACCGATGGCAGGACTGAAAGGCAGCCTCCAGCAGGAGGGAGCCCCGAAACGGAACCGGGTGATGAACACACGTGGCTGCTGCCTGAAGGCAGCTACGGATGAGCTCCTGCCTGTTGGCCTTGGGAGCCTTTTGCACCACATGTGTCCAGTGGTTCAGACCAGTTTGGCAACCCAAACTTGCCCATTGCTGGGTCTTGGCAGTGCTGGTGGCAGCACTGGGACAGACACTGTCAGTGCCACTGAGCCATCCCATTGCCAACCTGCCTCACCTCCTCCCGTCACGTGTGGGATGGAGTAGGGGGGCTACACTTTTGTCGAGGGGAAGCCCCCAGTCCCTCACCCCACAGCAGCCAGGCCAGACCCAGTCCCACACCACTGGGCTGCTGTGGCCCTGGGAGTGCTGGAGCAGCTGCTGGCAGAGTGTGTGGGGAAGTGCCGCCCTCACTTCAGACAGTAAAAGGGTGATGGAGGCGAATGTTGCCTCCTGAACCACTTTGAGACTGCTCCTAATAGCAGGAGCCACAGACCAGCTGGCTGGTTTCCCAGAGCTGCTCTTGGGAAAAGCTAAGGGCTTCTCCAGGCACAGAACTGGCATGGGACGCTCCCCCAAGCTGAGCTGAGCCCCACACCCCACAGTGGCTGACCCCCACAGCCATGTGGCCACACTGTGCTACTTGAACAGCCTGTGAGAACAGTCCCCCCACCCAGCCACACCCCAGGGTCCCCACACTGCACTTCTGAACCCACGAGCAGGCGATGCCACACATGTGATGCCCATCCCACACACAGGGACCCTGGCACACCGGGCAGGGCAGTGCTGTGCCAGCATTATCTGGGCATGGGCAGGAGCCACAGCCACTTGCTGGGGGGGTTTTGGGGAGGGGGAAGGGCCTGGTTACCTGTAGAACTGGAGCTGGCGCTTGGGGCTCCCGTATCTCGCGCTTCCGACAGCAAAGGGGAGAGAGAAGAAAGATGCCACAAACCCCGTTAGAAAGGAGGAGCAGGAGTGAGTGGCAGAGTCAGTGGCTGTGGGAAGGGCCAGTGGCACCCACCTATGTCACAGCACAGTGGACACTGCAGCAGGCACTGGCACGACCCTGAAAGTGCCCTCTATGCCCATAACAGGCACCAGCGCCCCAAAACGCTGCTGCTGTGTGAGGATTTTGTGCTGGAATCCTTTGCACAAAGCATGCCAGGGCAGTTTAGGAGTATCAGAGCAGTTTCAGGGAGCGTGGTGGTTCTGGGTTGCCACAGGCTTGGGTTTGAAGCCCCACAGAGTCCCCCCAGCGCTGCCCTGCAGCCTTACCTGTAAATCATCCCTGGGGAGCCCGTCTGCCGCAGCGAGAGTCGCGCTGGGGAGTCAGTGGTGGATTCGGGATACATGGAGCCAGCCTGGGCTCCCCGGAGCCACTCGCCGCCTCACCCCTGCCACAGGGGAAGAGGAAAAGAGGAAGAAATGAATTTTTTGGGGCACGCGCACAACGGCACTTCCTGTTGCAGGAGATCTGAGCCAGATGTGGCACTGGCAGCAGTGTGGGCACAGCAGCTCTGCCGGCCTCGGACCCTGGGGCTCACACCCTGACCCACTGATCCCAAAACCATCTAATCTCAGCCCTGTTCCTCTGGTTTCCCAGCTTGGCTGCTCTCTCCAAACTTCTGGGGGTCCTGAGATCTCAGGAAATGGTAAGGAAATGCGGGTCTGAAAAATGAAACATTCTGAAAACCCTGAAGCTGACCCTGAGGGTCCCTCTGAAAGGGACAAGCTAAGGGGAGGAAAACAGTCTGGCTTTTCCTGCAGCCCACACGTGACTGACTGTGTGCACAGGGGTGAGGGAGCTCCAAGGGAAAGGAGGGCTCACCCCCAGGCACCCCTGGACTCTCCTTGTCCCTGTCCCCATGGCAGGGGCATCCAGCATGACTCCCTGGGAGCCGTGCCCCTGCTCCTGCAACACTGTCAGCACTTTCAAGTATCACAGAAAACAATGACACTTCCCTACAGAACTGGGGCTGGGATTTAAATTTATCCCTTCTTTCTTTAGGCCGGTGAGATGCCATCTTTACACTGCAGATCACAAGCTGCTCTGTTTCCCAGATGGGGCCTGAGAGCTCTCTGGGCTCCCTCCTGGCTGCCCTGGGCTCAGTGGGAGCATGGCCTTACACAGTGTGCTCATGTCCTGGCACGCATCCCGCCTGCATCCTGGCACAGCACGCCTGCATCCTGCATCCCTCCCGCATTCTGGCACAGCGTGCCTGCATCCTGGCACTGTGTGCTTGCATATTGCATCCTGCCTGCATCCCAGCAGGGCACGCTTGCATCCTGCATCCCTCCTGCATCCCAGCATAGTGTGCCAGCATCCCGCATCCCTCCCGCATCCTGCATCCCTCCGGCATCCCGGCCCGGCGTGCCTGCATCCCGGCGCAGCCCCTGCAGCCCACGCAGCCCAATGGCAGCGGCTGCGGCAGCCGAGCCCATCCCCGCGGAGCCGCCCACCCGCCCACCGCAGCTCCCGGCCGGGCTGCAGCCCCCGGCACAGATCCCCATCGCCCTCCTCCTGAGCGCGGCAGGAGTGCGGCTCCTTTGGCCACAGCCGCGCTGGAGCCCAGGGAGCCTCACTCAGTAAAGCCGGGTTTATTTTCCAGAAGTCAGGAGGGAGTCGCTCTCTCCCAAACCCGCAGCACTGACCTGAGCCCGGAGCAGGACCATGCCGAGCCCTACAACCAGGACCCGGCTGAGCCTCCCGAGCCCTTGTGACCCCCAGCTTCTCAGGGTGCTGGGAGTGTTGGTTCCACAGCTCCCACAGCCTCTCCTGGTGCCTGCAGCACCACCGGGTCAGCAGCAGCCTCCAGACAGGCACTGTCCTGCCCGCTCATGCCAGCTCAATGCCACTTCATTGGGGTGGCAAAACAAAGCTGAGGGAAGCTGTCCTGCAGCGGGGACAGCTGGACCCCCGTGTCCCAGCACAGCCATGCAGCTCCTTGCTCGCACTGCCACAATCCTGGACTCCTGTGTGGCTCAGGACTGGCTGATTCTGTATCCCCGACTGTGGTGCCCCCAGGAGTGCAGATCTCCACAATTTTCAGCAGAACCTGGCGCCCCTTCCCTGCTGCCTCTCAGCGATACTGTGGAGACCAAGTGCAGTTTCTGGCAGTGCTAGAGGGACTTTGCTGGCAAGCACGGCTGGACCATGGGCACATGGGTCAGGGCTCTGCACCCTGAGGAGACAAAGTGTGCCAGCGTTTGGGACCAGTTCATCCCTCTGAGCTCTCTGAGCCAAAGGTACCACCAAAAGTCCAATCCCCTCTGTGTCAGCAGCTTGGTGCTTCCCCAAGACTGCTCCTGCACCTCCAGCTTCCTCATGGCACAACTCAGCTGTCAGTCTGCAACTGCGGGAGTTTCAGCAATGGCCCGAGAGGGAAGAAAAGTGTTTTCTTCTGCAGGATGCACCCAGGAGTCAGGTGAAGGACACCCTCACGATTTGTGCTTCCACCAAGGTCTATTCCCATCCCTGGCAGCACAAAGGGGTACAGGAGTGTGGATGCTGCGACATGGATGGTTTATGGCTGGGAAGCCCCGGGAGCTGGGCCAGCATGGGGGGGACTACACACTGCAGCCTGCCAGACATGCTGCCATCAGAGCAGGAGTGGGTGAAACTGGACATGGAATTAATGCAAATTTAGGGATGAAACTGCTGCTTCTGGTGAGCTCAATCCTCCAAGGGTGAAGCCCTGGGGCAGGGAGAGCTGGGGGACCCTTGCCCTGGGCACCCCCCAGCATCCTGCCCAAGTCAGGTGAGGGATGCAGGTAATGTCGCATCTCCCCACGCCAGGTGCCTGTCCCCATATTTCTCCCCCTTTTTCACTGTGTTTGCAGCACAGTGAAATGCCCCCCTCCACGCCAGGGGGAAGGTGACTTTAGCTCAATGACTCACGCTGCCCTGCCCTCGGCACCTCCTGTCACCTCCTGCCGTCACCTCCGTGCTCATGCCCCGTGCTGGTCCCGTGCCCCCCCCCCCCCGGCTGCACCGGCGCCGCAGGGATCCGCAGAGCAGCAGCCCTGCCCCTTCCTTTGGCCCGGGAGCCTCTTTTGCGGCGCAGCATCTCCCAGCCCACCAGGGGCCTCCGACCGCCCGGGTGGGCTCCCGCGCCTTCCCCAGCCCATCCTCATCATCATCATCGCGACAACGCGGCAGGCGGGCGCTGGGGACTCAGCTGCGACACGTGAGGTCGCCCGTGACCGCCGAAGCTCCGGCACCGGCGCTGCTCAGCTGCCCGAGTCAATGACACAGCCCAACAGCACCGGGGTTATTCCGGCTTTGCCGTCACGTACACCAGAGCCAAAGTAACGGGGTCCACGCGGGTCCCTGGTGTGCGACACTGCTGGGTCCCCGGTGTGTGACACCGCCAGCTCCCCGCGGTGCCGTGGCTGCCGGCCAGGCACGGCTGAGCCACGGCCGCGGTAGCCAGCACCGCTCCTACCTGTCTCCGGTGCTCGGGCGGAGGGCGATGCGCGGTCGGGAGGCACAAGGCACCGAGTCAGACCCGGCTGCGGGCTCCGCGGCTCTCGGGAAGCGGCGCCGGTGCCGAGCAGCTGCTACGGCCGGCGGCAAAGGCAGCGGATGACGGTTCCTACCCCATTCCCGCTCCGTCCTCGGGAAAAGGCGTCTGGCAGAGGGGGAAGGCGAGCCCAGCGCGCCCCGGGATGCGACAGCACCCAAGGATGCTGCAGAGCCGCTCTCACATCCTGACTCGGCAAGTTTGGCTCCGCCGGTGGCGGCAGCCGGCTCCCGATCCCGCCGGTGCCTTTAACCGTGTCGGCGCCGCAGCCCGGCACCGGCAGCGCGTGGGCGAGCGAGCGGCTGCCACCAGCCGCCCCTGCGCAGCTCAGGCGGGGGAAGGCTCGTCCGGGGCCACGGGGAGCCTGGGCAGGAGCTGCATCATCACTGCCTCACATCGCGCCGGGTGTGTTTCTCTTAAAATAATCAAATACAGCGTCGGCAGTGATGCTGCAGGGTTGCCTCCAGCTGCCGCGTTCTGCCACTGGTCACCCATCCTCCTTGTGCTCATCACGCCTTCTCAGTGCCTTTGGCTTTTTGGCTATCTTGGGTAAAAAAAAACCACCAGCCCGGAGCGTGCCACCTCAGTAAGTGGAGCAGGCTGGTCCCTGTGGCAGTGCGACTCAGTGATCCCGCAGTGATAACAACACCAGTGCAGCTGGATCTAACAGGAGAACTTGAGGCCAAGCCAGCAAAAAGGGGCCAGGGTTTGGGGCAGGCTGCTCACGCAGGGGTGCTCTGGCAGCTATAAATTAGGAAAACCTGGTTCCTCTCCCTCAGCTGAGTCCTGTTCAGCTCCATGGCAGCATCTTGGCACTTCCTCTGCCATTTCAGCACGGTCCTGGCAGCGACGGGGCCAATAAGCACAGTGCCTGCTCCAAACCACGCTGACACTGACAGGGACCACTCAGCACTGCCAGGGTGCCCACTTTCCATGCCACAAGCACTTCCAGTAACAGGCAGGGAAGGTCATAAACCCCGTCCCATTTGGGGATGCTCCCAGCACCAGCCCATCAGCGGCTTTGCTACCCCCACAGATGGTGGGAGCCATGTGCCAAATGGATCAGCTCCTGCTCCGTGATGCATCTGACCCACAGACCCGCAGGCCATGAGCAGGAGGTGACAGCTGGCCCTGCCACCCTCCTCATCAAAACAATAATAGTAATAATGAATAAAAACCAGCAGCTCTCTTGAATCTGCCGTTGGCAGCTCCATGTAGAGGAATTTTCTGCTCACCAGCTGGAAAATCACTGCATATATGCAACAGGCCTGGATAGGGGATGTGACAGAGACTGGGTACATCTCGCCCAGCCTGCTCTGGCACTCACCCACTGCTGCGCCGTGGCTCCCAGCAATGCTTGGGGAAGAAACCTGTGGTTTTGGGAAGCAGGCTGGGCGCCCTGCCCATACCTGCCAGCAGCACAGACCATGTCTCACCTGGATGAGAGCCTGTGGTGCCTGCGTGAGCAGTGCCGTGCTGGCCGCAGGCTGAACAGGCACGGGGCCTATGGGGATCCCCATCATGATGAAAACAGCCCCAAAACAATGCAGACTGGTGAGACAGAAGCTCAGGAGCTTCAGGCCTGGCAGAAGAAATGGTGAGGCAGCGGCACCTGGGCTGCGAGGCGACCGGGGACCTGCCACAGGGCTCGGGGCTCCTTCCATCCGCAGCCCGCCGGTCACCGAGACAAGGAACGGACTAAGAAACGGCAGCAAACTGAAGGGAGCTGCGGGAACCGCGGCGTTTGACTCACTGTGCGCAAATCGGCTCGGGGGAAAATCTCATCTTCCCACCCCCGTGTCACTGGGCTTTGCCGGCGGCTCACACCGTGTCACCGGGGCTCCTGCCCTGCCGCTGTACAGAGACAGGCCGCAGGCTGCCGGAGCATCACGAACAGCGTTCGCCTCGCCTGGCTGCGGGAACGAAGGGACAGCCAACCTCTCCGCATCCCCGCGCAGCCCGGGGTCCCGCTGGGCCGAGAGCAGACGGCGGGGCGAGGGCCCCTCTCTCCGCACCAGGGAGCATCGCGAGGGGCATGCGGCGGGGTGGTCTCGCCCGTAGCGCTGCCCGCGGCCCTGCCCGGTCCCACCGCCCCCGCCATAGCCCGGTGGTCCCGCCGGCCCCGCGCCCCCGCACCTGCCCCGCGTCCGCCGCTCCCGCCGCTCCGCCGCCCGCCCTCGTGGGGGGCGGCCCCGCCCCGCCGCGCCTGGCCCCGCCCCCCCACCGCCCATTGGCCGCGCCGCCCGCCTCTCGCGCCGCATGCAAATGACGAGGACGCTGCGCCGTCCCCATTGGCTGCAGGGTCGGCCGGGCCCAGCGCGAGGACCCGCCCCGCGCGGTGCGGCACCATCGCCCTAGTAACCCGATGCTGAGCCGGGCGCGACCACCCGCTCTGAAAGGGGGAGGCCGCCGCTGCCGCCGTCGGTTTCATCCTGCCGCCGCGTCCGGCGCGGGTACAGAATCGCTCCGAAATCGTCTCGCCACTGACTGTCTGCGCTTTCCGCCGGCGATGGGGCGCGAGAGGTGGGCGGCGGGGCGGCGAGCCGCGGCAGCGTATCCATCCCTCCCCTCAGACCGGGGCGGGGTTGGTTGGGCCCAAGAAGATGGCGTCGGGGCGCGGTGAGTGAGCGGGGGGGTGGCGCGGGCGCTGAGGGACGGAGCTGGTTCCAGTCCCGCTCCCTCACACCGGGATCCCGGGGGTGCGTGGGCGGCCACGGGCCGGCCCTGCCCTGGCTGTACCCGTGTGCATCCCCATGCGGGGCGGGCGTGGGCAGCGGCTGTCCCCACCCACGTGTGGTCGTTGCGCGGGTCGGTCCGTGTGCGCTGACGGTGCGGGGTCCGTGTGGCTGTGTTCCCGCAGGGTGCGCGTCCCCCGGTGCTCCAGCCCCGCGCCCGCCCTAGCTGGCGCCGGGAGGCAGCGGCGACCCCCGGGAGGCGATGGGCGAGTGGGAGCGGGTGTTCCGGCAGCACCTGCCGCTGCCGCCGCACCCGCAGCGGGGCCGGGCCCGGCCCCCGCCCCGCTCCGCCGCCTTCCGCTGCGTCCTCAAGCACCTGCACGGCGCTGCCCTCTGCCAGGTAGGGGCGATCGGCCCCGCGAGGGGACCCCGGCAATGTCTTGCTGCACCCGTTGTTTCTGCTGAGTCTCACTTTCATGGAATAGTTTGGGTTGGAAAGGATCTTACAGATCATCTCCTTTCGCCCTCCTGCCTTCCACTAGGCCAGCTTTGCCCTTTCCAACCTACTGGCTTTGAACACTTCCAGGGATGGAGCGGCTGCAGCTTCTCTGGATAACCTGTGCCAGTGCCTCACCACCATAACAAAGAAGAATTTTCCCCATAAGATCGAACCTAAATTGCTCCTCTTTTAGTTTACCCCCCCTCCTCCTTATTCTGTCACTTTCTGTGTATGTACAAGTCACTCTCCGTTTTTTTTCTAAGCCCCTTTCAGCATTCCTATTCGTATGTGTGGGCCTGAATTCCCCATGATGGCTTTTAAAGCAAGGTGGTTTTGGGGGAACTAACTGGAGGTCTCGGGGAAGCACTAAGTTGTTTCAATACCTGTAAATCTGAGTTAGCATTTAATTAATTTTTCATTTAGTTTTTTGTTAGCCTAGGTAAGCACATTTACATTAAATTTTCTGGATAGCACTTTAACATCAATTGCCTCTTTATTCTATGCTTAACGCTCAATTTCCCCACTTTTCCTTTGCTCTGTCCACCTCTGGCTTGGAGGCAGGTTCTCCAGCAATGCATGAAGCTGTCTGTGGCCATGTGCCTGATTTGGGCATCCCTTAGGAAACGGGAATTATAGAAAACGGGAATTATATCTCTTACCAAAGTGTGTTCTGAGCTTTGGGGACACAGAGCTGGCCTGCCCCCAAAGCTGGTGCTTTGTGCCTTGCAGGGAGCCGAGTACCAGCTGCGCCTCTCCCTTTTCGATGCCACCTACCACCACTTCTTTGGGAGGACGTGGAGGAGCAGCTGGAGAGCTGCCAGCCCTGCCCCGCCACGCTCAGCCAGGGCCATCTTCAACGAGGTGGGGAAAACACAGAACCAAACCCTTTTCCATCCCTTTTGCCCAGGGTGTATCCCAGACACCGCCTATTTATTAAGCTTTAGGTGTGGTTTATTGAGAAACTGGGGTGCTGGGATTCCTCTGAGCCTAGTGCCGCCGTGGGAGCAGTGATGTGCCACCGTGTGCCACCGTGTGCCACCTGCCGTGTTCGGAGCTGGCAGCAGAGAGCAGTGTTTCCCCACAAATGGGAAGGAAGGGAAGGAGCAGCTGCCCACCCTCCTGCACAGAGCTTCTCTCTCCTGATCTGGGAACTAAACTCTCCCAAAGCTTCCATCTGCTGCTGGTACCAGCAAAGCAGGGTGCCCCTTACTGGGCAGATCCCACTGCACTGTAGCGTGATCCATGTTTTCCAATTCATAGCTCCTGTTTCCACTTCCTCAGTGCTGCAGGTGAAGTCAAGCACAGCTGGGCCCTGTCCTCTTCCTTCCTTTACATCAGCAGTGACATTGAGGGGCTTTGATGTGTGCATTTCTCTCCCAAGTGTTTTGGTACCGTCCCACCCCGGCCTGTTTTGAAGAGGGATGGATTAAAACTAGGGCAGAGAGTGCTGCAGAGAGAGCTGAATGCTGGGAGGAGCTGCCTTTCCAAATACATTCCCAGCGTCTGCAGGCTTCCTGCGGGTTTGCCATGTGGTTGGGAGCAGCTGGCAGGAATTTTGGGGTGTTGGGGGGACTGTGTTGCAGCCTCTGTGGTGGCTGAATTGTGTTGCCTGCAGGGTCTGACAGAGGAGGGGTGATCTGCATGTGGGATGGGATCTTCCAACTGTGGGAAAGTCAGCAGCTCGTTGTTAGGAGCAGTTCAGGTGGAGCTGGAATTGATTTGTGACAGGTGAGGTAAGGAGGAAAGTCACTGCTCCTCTGCCTGTGTGTGTGCTGTGTGCATGCTCACCAGAGCAGGAAGGTGTGAGGACAGGATCAGAGTCTGCTTGTGTGGTGGGTTTCGTCCTCAGGGTCTAGGGGAGAGGAATGCAGTGACAGAAACTGCTGTGTGCAATCAGGAGGGCCCCTCGAGCTCAGTGGCACAGGGCATTCCCTGTCAGGGCTCCCTGTGCCTTTGCAGGGTGAGCCTTGCTCTGCAGGCACAGCAGTCAGGCCATTAATCCAGCACCTCACAGTAAAGGCTAATGGAATAACGATTTATGTCCCAGGGTTGATGTGGGAATGTCTCTCTCTGTTATTCCTTCCTGACAGCCCATATTGCAGTAAACATTTTCCCTGAAACACTGAGGTAATGAGTTTTTAATAGAAAGATGAACCTAGCGTTAAATTCTCTCCTGGGGAGGTGACCTGTGTCCTGTCCCCTCCTGTCCTCAGGTCCAGTCTACTCCCATGTCCCTCTCTGTTTCAGGAAGGTTTCCAACTCCTTTTTCCTGCTTTAATGCTGTAGGTTTGGGATGCATGGAAGCCTCGTTCATTTGGGGTCTGCAGCCTGCGAGTTGCTCTGGAAAACAGGTGTTGGCAACAAAAAAAAGTTAAAAAAAAGAAAGATGATGCTTGAGACTTAAGGGCTGAGATTTCATAGCAGTCAGAAGTGATTTGCCATTAGCTTCTGTCTGGAAGCTCTAATGGATGTTCTGGTTGTGCCACTGAGTGTCCCAGCACAACAGGCATTGCTCTGCCTGCATCTGCCGCTGCCAGCTCTGAAACAGCCCATCTCTCTCCTTTCCCATCCCAGGTCGTTTATTTCCACACCTCCTTGAACCACCCTGGCATTGCTGCTGTCGTGGAAGTGGTAATGAGAGCTGGGAAAGGGGATGGAGGCTCTCAGCACCTTTCCTGTGGCTTTGGGATCATCCCCCTCTTCCACGGAGGATCAGAGGTGACAGACCCGGCCACTGAGGACAGAGCGTAGGTTCCCCTGCTGCTGTGTGACAGGTCACACAGAATTGAGGTGGTAACCTGCATGGCTGCTTTGGTGGAGGGGGAAGGGTGGTCCTGGGGCTGCAGGAACAGAGCCAGCATTTAGAAACCTGGAATTCTTCACTGTGGCGAAGCAGTGGGTTTGGAAGGAATGCCTGTCCCTTCCCTAGAGTGGGTTGGATGGGTTCTGCTGCTGAGCAGGGGCTTTGTGGAAGATGGAGATGTAATGGAAGGAAGGAGATGTGGTTCAGGGTGGATTTACTGACTGCTGCACATGTGCTCCTTGCTTTCAGGCTGAAGCTGTACCATGGGACACCACGTGCCCTACTGCACCCACGCTTCCAGGACCCTGTGGAAAGTAAGCAGCATCCAGACGTGGCATCTCAGGCCCTTCTTGGTGGCTTCTCTTACCCAAATGTGTGTTCTATGTATCTGCTTGATGTGAGGCATGGTCTGTGCCCTGGTACTGCTCAGTGGATGTGCCTTACTGCCAGCTGGGAATGACCTGGCTGGGCAAACACAGGTTTTCCTTTGCTCCTAGCACGTGTACTCACAGTTAATGATTCATTCAACACTGGGGCTGTGAGGCTGTCTCCCCAGTTTTGGTCATTTTGGGATGCTTTCTTTTCTTCAGAGAACAAATACATGACAGTGATGGAGAAGAGCCACCTGCAGTATGGCCTGAAGTTCCACCAGCCCCTGGAGGCAATATTTCACCTCCTGCCTGAAAACCTGCTGATATCTGGGCTGCAGACTGTTCCTGGCTTACTGTCGGCACGTGGAGACACAGGTAAGAGTCCTTTCCCTTTCCCTTTTCCCTTTTCCCTTTTCCCTTTCTCCCTTTCTTCTGCTAGTGCTGTTCCTGCTTTAAGGCAGTGGGTCCCTGTGAGGCTGTGGGCAGGGCAGGAGGGCACTGGGAGGGCATTTGTGGCAGCACAGTAGTTTCTCTGCAGTGTCACCCCTTGTCAAAAGCATCACCCCTGCGGGGGGCCACAGCCTTCACGCTCAGAGCTCAGTCTGGAATCTGTCAAAATGGCTCAGTCAGTTCCCTGTCCATTAATTGCTTTGCTCCTGGGAAGCTGCTAGGGATAAGTGATGGTTGGTTTAATTACAGTCGTTCAACAGAATCTTAAAAAGAGCTTTTGCAGCTTGTTTAAACTCCTTGGAGGTGGATTCAGCATCGCTGGGGCCTGGCAGGTTTGGGGGCATGAGCTCTTGCCCACCCGGCTTTTGTTAATCTCTCCTTATGGCACGTTGCCCTTTGAGCTTCTGCAATTAAAATACGTGAGCTGAAGATTCAGAGGGTAAAAAATTCCTCCGAGTTCTGCAGCTGAATTATTCTTCAGCTTCCTGCGTGGAAAACCTTCTGCTGATGGCTTTGGGGTGTTAACTGTTGGTACTGAAGCTGAGCAAGGTCTTGAAAGCAGCTGAGTCCCTGTGGGTGTTCAGGCCAGTACTCAGAAGCTGAGTGGGCAGAGCCAGGTCTGGCACTGCAGGGCACCCCAGCAGAGCAGTGGTGGCTTTCTGTTTGCTTGGGAAACCTGTGGCCACCACCTTGTCTTTCAGGTGACTGCTTGCAGAAGCCCCGGCTGATGAAAACGGTCACCTGCTATCTGGAGCGGCTTTTCATCCAGTTGTACCCTTCCCTGGAGGAGTTTGAGGAGGAACTGCTGGATTTACTGAACAGTGATCGCTTACTTCAGGTAAGTAGAGTGCTCTGAGGGTGGTGAAACCCTGGTACAAGTTGCCCAGAGAAACTGTGGCTGCCCCATCCCTGGAAGTGTCCAAGACCAGGTTGGACGGGGCTTGGAGCAACCTGCTCTAGTAGATGTTCTGTGGTAGGGGGTGGAACAAGATAATGCTTAAAGTCCCTCCCAATCCCTGTGATTCCATCATTCTAGGTACTGCCAATGTGGTTGGGGCAGGGGAAGGCACAGTGTAGAGCAGTAATTCTAGTGTCTGGAATTATGGGTGGGGTGAAAAGTATCAGGTAAGTGATATTCATGCATTTGTTTCTCTTGGAGTCTCCAATTTTTTCTTTTGCTGTGGAAGCCTTTAGCTTGTTTTGCTATTGGATTAGTACGTGTGTGCTCTGTGTGGGCTTTGTTTTGAACATCCAGACACTCATAAGCAGAATTTGGGTTTGCTTTGCTGTGGGAAATGCAGAGATGAGCTGCAGTGTGTGTTGAGTCCACCCCTTTGGAGTGACAGCCCCTGGCCAAGTCCTTTCTTGCCAGATTTGCACCAACTCTGCTGTAAAGACAAAAGATTTTAATATCTATCATCTGCTGGGGGAATAGACCCTGTTTTCTGAAGGGTTTCCTGTGTTCTGGTTGTGATCAGCACAAAGACTGCTGCCCAAGGTGTAAAACATTCCTGTCACAGGCTAACACTGCCCCGGATGGGGAGGAGGTGGTGGTTCGGGAGCGGCGGCTGCACGTCGGCGTCCACAACGGGCTGCGCTTCGTCCAGGCACCGCAGGTCGCTGTGCTGGTGCCAGGGGCAGAATTGTCACCAGGTCGCTGCCAGGGGGTGCCCAGCTCTAGAGCCAGGTAAGGGGGAGCTCCTCTGCTGCTGCTGCTGCTTCCCTCCTGCCTTGTGTGCCTCTCACAGCCACTTCTCCATCCCGCACAGGGATGCAGGTCAAGCCCTGGTGCTGAGGAGCCGCATCCAGCTGAGTGAAATGGTCCCTCACCCGGCATTCAGGGTTTGCTTCCAGCTGGAATATGTCTTCTGCAGCACGGGGAGAGCTGGTGGCAAGGTAGGGCTGAGCGTGTGTCTCTGTGCCTGTGAAAGAGCAGGGATCCATTCTGGAGGAGTGAGCCCTGCTGAGGAATTCCTTCTTCTGCCCATTTCACCATCCTGCTCCTCCAAGTCCTTGTTTCATGGCTGTGCTCTGTAATGCAGGACCCTGCAAAGTGTGTGGGTACCTTCCATAGCACTGCACACAACAACCTGCATGGCTTGGTGAATTATTTTAGTAACATGTGGTTGCATTTCTCCACTGTTTATATGTAGATGGAGGAATGTACCCTGCAACATAGTGTTCTCATAGTGTTCTGGCAAGCTAATTTAGAAAATTTCAGCTTTTTTTGTAATATCAAAAAGGCTTTTCTTTAGAATTTGGCATTTATGCTGAAAAGAGGTTAACTCATCCCACTCCTTTTTATTTTGGTTTTTGCCCTGAATGATGAAGTTTTTCTGGGTGCTTCAGCCTGATGTTCTCAAGCTGTAAAGGCAGGAGAAATCTCTGAGGGTGGTCTCTGCAGTCAATATACTCTCACCTACTTACTGATCATTTACTCATATCTTAGTTTAACCTTTCTGCAGGTTAAACCCAGCTCAATGAGTACTGTGTATCCCCTCCAGAGACCTTGTGTTGTTGGAGCCATCAGCTCCTGGCTGGCTGAATCGATTGCCCGGCGTTTGTTAGAGGCTTTAATCATCCTGCTAAGATGTTCATTGAAAATGTGGCAAATGCCTCTTGTTAAGCTGTCCAGAGCCAAAGTAGGGGAAATGGGTATTTGTAAAGCAGGATGCCTGTGCCAGACCAGAGGGATTTGTACTGAGAAGGAAGACACTGAGCTGTGGTGTTGGAAGTTGTTGGGTCCGGCTCTGTTGGAAAGCTGAAGTCCAAGGTCCCACGGAGATTTGGGGTTCCAGAGGCTGATCTGTTTGGCTCTGCTGTCTGGGGCAGCAGTAGAGCCAGTCCCTGTGGTGCAGCCCTGGGGCACAGTGGTTAATCCCAAAGCTGCTTGCAAAGCTGATCACCTTGTTCTTGTCCTCAGTGCCATAATTAGCTGTGAGGGGGAGGGTGGGTGCTGGCAGAGCCCTCTCTTCTTTCTGTTCGCCTCCTTCGGTTGAAGGGAGGCTGTGGATGTGCTGGGTAAGTGGAAACCTTTCCCCTCTGCCAGGGATGGGGGTCCAACATATATACCTTAGTGCAGCTGCTTGAGGGAGGGGTTACAGAGGCATAAGGTCTTGGAAAATGAAATGTCTCCAGAACGGGATGAAGAGCACTGGCTTCTGTGGTGCCAGAGCCAGGTGTGAGGGCGTGCCATGGGGGATGAGAGCCAGTGTCTGTCTGGCAGCACCCATTCCTGGGTCCTGGCAGTGAGCTGGGGCTGCCTGGTGCTCACTGTGCTCCCCCACCCCCAGGCCCTGTCCGGCAGTGCCCGCAGTGAGGCGGCCGACATGCGCTCGGTGCGCTGGGCTGTCTGGAGCCCCGTCCCAGGCACTGGTGACACAGATGTGATCCTCCCCCTGCGTGGTGGCGCCCGCCGTGGCCCCTGCCAAGCCTTGGTCTACAGGATCCCCCCGAGCTCCCGGCAGGTAAGGCTGTGCTGGCCCCTGGCAGCTTTGCTTGGTGTCAGGGCGAGGGAGCCGCTGTCGGAGGCACGAGGAAGGCTGCGTGTACCACACTGTCTGAAAGCATTTTTGTTGCCAACTTCAGGGGAAGCACGTGGAGTCTGGGACTGTCCAATTCCATGTTTCCACTGATTCGGAAGAACATCTTGTAACTGCTGCGGAGATCCTATGTAAAGACAGGGACGAGTCGAAGAAGCCTCCTACGCCATCGCTGAGTGAGTGTTTTCCAGATCGCTGACATTTAAAATATAGAGTGTGGCACTGGTGTCTGCTCGGGAGAGAAAACAAGACTTCAGTGAGTTTCAGCAAGCTAGTTATGAATTACTGGAGTGAAGCAAGATTTTTGTCAAGTTGAATTCAGCTCTTACTTTTTAACTTGCAAAACTCTCATGTGATAGTATTGCTGAGCCATGTGCAAAATCCCCAGGAATTGCCAGCACTGCCCCAGCCTGCTCCCATTCTGGGTCACTGGGTGCAGTGGCCACACCAGCTCACTGCAGGTACTGCTGCTCCTCTCTCTGGACTCAGAGTCTCTCCAGACATGGGGACAAGAGAAATGTCAGTCATAGGCTGGGGAAAAGCAGTCTGGTTGTGCCACCACTGAGGGAGTGTGATAGCAGCCTGGGCTGGGTTGATGTGTGCAGGATGTGTTGGTGCCTGGGGAAGAGAAGGCAGCATCTGTGCACGTGCACAAGTGCATCTGTCTATAGTTTGGGGGGCTGTGTGTTTGGGGTTCCACCACCCCTCTGCTCCATTGGAGATGGAAGGAAAACTGCTGTGGGCTTGAGTTTGGGCTTGAGGTTGTGTCCATGCACTGTGCTCCTAAAAATCCTTTGACTTGTTTCTCTCTCATCCCCCTTTTGTGATTGGTGAGAAGCAAACTGCCCTTTCTTTGCAGTGCTGCTTCTGCTGGGGTCCCAGCTGTGTCTCGGGGTGATGCTTCAGACAGCAGGCAGTGTTTCAGTGTGTGTCATATCTCCCCAGCTCTCTGATGAGCCATTTAGTGTCAGCCCACGGGCCAGGCAATGCCCATTACGGTGGGTTGCTGTTCCATGCTGGTTCCAGTGCTGTGGAACCACAAGATGGCAGTGGCACCTTGGCTTTGCTGTGACAAATCCTGTGTTTCTGCTGGTGAGGAGCCAGGATTGCTGCTGGGAGGGGCTTTGGTGAGGAAAGCTTTAGTGGCAGATGAAGGGGTCTCGTGATCTTGGGGTATGTGGGGTTCATCTCCCTGCAGCACAAGCTGCATCATGACTGGTACCTTCCTGGTGCTGCTTGAAAAGTTTTTCCTGGTGCCTTTCAGCTGTAGGTGGCTGGGATGCTGATGGAGTTGTGGTGTGGTGAGGGGAGAGGGCAGCAAGTGCTGACACTGAGCTTCCAGCCTGGTGGGGGTCTGGAGTGCCCCAGCTTGGGGGAGTGTGCTGGGCTGTGGGCTGTGTCCCTGGTGAGGGAAGATCCCCATCAAGGTGATTTTCAGGGACAAACTCCCTGGCATTTCCCAGCTCCAGGGGTCTTATGGCACCAGGGAGGGCTTGCAAGAGCAGCAGTGGTCCCAGAGCTTTACCTCCCTAGCCTGTGTTCCAAGGTGCTGAAGGGACTACTGGGTTAATTTTTTGTAGAGCTCTGTTGAGAAACGTGCTGCTGCCTGGCCCAGGGGAGGCCAAGAGCTTCATCTGTCAGCTCAGATGCTGGTGTTGCTGCTGTATCTGTCCATCCTCTTCTCAACGCCAGCCAAAGCCATCCTGACTGGAGTGAAACAATATTTTAGGCATGAGGGAAACAGGGTGGTTTCCTTTACACAGCAGCCAGCATGGAATAGCTGGGATATATGTGATGGGGGAAAGCAAATTAAGGTCTAAGCATCACGTGGATGCAGAGATGGAACATCTGTGCCCCTGCTCTGCTGCGAAGGACCCGCGGCTCCACGGCTCAGCGAGCTCAGCTGTGCTGGCTCCAGAGAGCAGCCGAATATAAACACGATAAAGCTGCCACCGTTTCGGGGCACAAATGCTCCAGCACTTGAAGGGAATGACAAAAAATAACAGAGAAACGATGAAAACCTTAAGTATCCTAAAACTTTCACGTCTCATTAAGCATCCCACTTAGGCAGCACCGCGTGGCCGTGAGGCACCGCGGCGCTGTCAGGGGATGGGGGTGCTGTTGTTTGTGGCACAGTTAGCCTGATTCACGGCAAAATAACGGATGGATCTGGAGATGTGCTGTGTTAACCTCCAAGCAGCAGTCTTATTGGGAAATAAGTCAAAAGAAGTGTTTGGGTGATGGTGAACTGCTGCACTGTGCAGCCTTCGCACCTAAAATTGGAAAGGGCTGGTGGGAGGACAGGGCGGTTTGGTGGCCGTGGGTGCGGCTGCAGTTATGGGGCATGGGGGTTTTGGCTCCTCTACAGCATCTCTCCTGTCCCTCTCCACAGGAGTGCCAGCCTCACAGCGAGCGCCAGTCTCCCCACGGGGACCAGGGGTAAGTGCCACATGCACCAGTGGGTGTGGGTGGTGGGCAGCAGCATTCCCCAGAGGATGGCCCACATGTAGGATGTGCTTCTGGACCCATCCCCTGCTTGTTTTCCTGTCTGCTGCAGCCAAGAGGCACCAAGTGTCCTCAACTCCACCTCCTCCAGGCAGCAAAGCAGCTCCTGCCTGTGATGTGCTAGGAGAGATTCCCTGTGCTCTTTTCATACTGCAGGAGTGAGGGCAGCTCTGGTTTTTGACAGCCCAGATTTGCTGGGTGCTGCTGTCCCTGGTATGTGCTGACAGAGACACACTGCTTGTTCTTGCAGAGCTCCCAGGATTTAAGGAGAGCTGTGAATACTGAGCATCCTCTTTATGCTGTTTTATATCTTGATGCAGGAGTCAATGCATGCAAATATTTTTGATGAAATGAAATGCCTCATAAGGCTGCATTAAGCAGTTTTATCTTCCTGCTGCATGTGCTCATCCCTCCTCTTGCCAGGGAGGGAGCAGCAGGGAAATGACAGTGGAGGTGCAAACCCTTGTGTGGCCAAGTTGTAACACTTCTTGGTGGAATGACAACACTGGGGCACGTGGTGGCTGAGCTCCTTTAGCACAGAGGGGCTGCTGGCTCAGCTTGCCTCAAGGGCTGCCTCAGGGGGCTACCTTGGGGCTGTGGCTGCTCATGCTTGCTGCTCTCTCACCAGCTGTCGGTGTCCCAGCTCGTGGCCTCACCACGGAGCACAGGCCAGACCCTGCAGCAGGATGGGGCCATCACCCACCTGGAGGCCGACCTGGGCTCACCAGACACAGAACCCTGTGCCAGTGACCAGCTGCAGGCGCTGCCCTTCACCCCTCTGCAGCTGCCCATGGCTGCTGTGGGGCTGCAGGCATGCAGGTGATGCTCAGCCCTCCCCAGACTCCTGTGACCCCATCACCTGGCCTGCCAGAGTCCCCATGGCCCCATTTGTGGAGCTCACCCCTATTTCTCCATCCAGTTCCCACGTGTCCCTGTCTCGTGCCGGGCTGGCACGCCTGCACGCTGCCGGCTTTCCAGACATCCTGGACTGCAACCAGGAGCCAGTGGAGATCTCAGAGCCAGTGGAGCTGGGCAGTTTCAACCTGCGGCTGGAGGAAGCTGACCCTCTGCAAGGCAATGAAATTGTCCTGCAGTTCCTGGCTTTTGGAAGGTGGGATGGCAGCTCGTGGTCTTGTGTGGGTAGATCCCAAAGGCCTCCTGGACAGAGTCCTTTCCAAATTCCTCTAACCCTCTTCCCTGCTTGGGGAGGAGATGTCTCTTCTTTTAGCACCTGCTTTTTTCCTCCCTGGGCACTTTTAAGTCATGATCCAGTTTTTTAAAATTGGATCCATGAGCCACAATGTGATGTCAGAGCTCATTAATGCAGGGCTTCTCCAGAAATGCAAATGGAGTTGGGAAAATTGGCACCCAAGGGGTGGCTTTGGCTGGATAAGGCCCCACTTCTGTTTTTTCCATGGCTGGCAGTGTGCTGTGGGAAGGTAGCACGTTGTCTTTGCTGGGCGCCTCCATCACAGCATATGGCAGGAGACAGCTGGAATTACGAAGCTTTTTAGGAAGTTAAGGCAAACCGTATGGCCGCTGTCTTCAGAAAAGTCCAAATACTTGTGGTGCTGCCAATCTTCTCTTGTTCTTCTGCCTCCTGGCATGTGCCAAATTCACGAGTAGCTCATGACAGAGTGGCAGTGCTGTGCCACAAGTAACCCAAACCCCTTTCTCTCTTCAAGAGATGCCCAGGGTGGTGTGGAGGGGCTCTGGCCAAGGACTGTCTTCCTCACCTTCCAGTTCTACCGTTTCCCACCGGTCACCACGCCCCGGCTGCAGCTGGTCAGCATGGAGGGGGGGCTGGCCACTGGGCTGGCTGTGCCAGCTCAGCTCCTTGTCCGTGTCAACGAGGATGGGACCCTAACCAGTAAGCTGTGGTTTGAGCATCCGTGTGTGGCTGCTTCTCTTCTGTTGGGTGGATGAGGGCTTGCCTCTGACCCAAAGGATGGGGTGGTGTTAACAGCAAACCTCTGCTGGTTTGCACATCATGAAAAATAATTCTAAACATCCAGTGTTTGAAGGAGTACATAGTATCAGGTGTGTGAGGTGCACATTGAGGCTTCCCACCAAGCCAAGTGCCATGTCTGTGATGGTGTGGTGCCTTGCAGGACCACCAGGCTTGCAGCTGAAGTACATGGTGGATCCAGCTTTCCTGAGGCCCGGGGAACAGCGCTGGTTCCTGCGGTACCTGGCTGAGCACAGCCTCCAGATTGACATCTGGGATGGAGACTCCCTGCTCCATTTTGGGTCTGCTGCCATAAAATTGGAGGTATTGGTTAGATTGAAGGTCTTTTCCTGTGACTGGTAATGCTGAAGGGTCCCCTGCCTGTATGGAGTGCTAGGGAAGAGCCCAGCTCTCCCTTTGGTCCTGTGTTGAGGTGCTGTTGCATTGTCCTTGTGTCTTCAGTAATGGAGATGCTGTCAGCCCCTCTGTGTAACCGAATCAGGTGTCAGCTTGACAAGCCCCTAATCACAGGATTTGTTATCTTTTCTTCCAAAGTGATGACAAAGCATTAACTTTCTTTGCCCTTCCCTGTAACTCTGGCAGTATTCTAGCACTAAGCCCTGCAGAGCCAGGACATCCAGTGCCATTCATATCCAGGTGTTGCAATACAGCACAAAATGAATGACACTCACACACTGAGATATCCAAGGCAAAAAAGGCACGTTCATTTCTGAACCTCGATATTTATAGAATTCCAAAAGTGACCATGGATTGGAGGATGAAACTGCCCACCTCTCCAACCACACTGGTCAAACCAACAGTCCATCAGTTCTCTCCTCCTCCAGAAAGGAATGCAAAACAATCATTATTTGCGTGAGAAACTCCATTACAAAAACGTAAACATCAGAAGGCTTAGAAGAACTTTAGAAGAACAGGGCGACACCCAGACCCCTTTGACCTCTCTGGACCAGACTCCCCAGTGACTCGTTGCACTTTGTCTGTCCTTGCCTTGTGCCCAGCCCCTGCTGCGCCAGGGCCAGCTGGCTGTCAGGACCTACCACGAGCTGGAGGTGGCCACGACTGAGTACGAGCCGGACGGGACGGTGATGGGCCGGGAGGCTCTGAGGCACGGCGCCCTGCGGCCCCTCGGGGTCCGTGTGGCTGTGAGGGGCCACCTCCACCTCTGCCTGGCCAATATTGGTGAGAACCCCCTGCTCCTGTGGCCCTCCAAGGCTGGGGTGGGGCACGCAGCACGTGCGGGGCTGTACCTGAGTGAGACCCAGGGGCATCATCCTTCCCAGAACCTGCTGGTTGCTTTTATTTTATGTATTTAATTCTGTCCTATAAATGTGCAGTGACTCCAGGTTTTAAAATCTTATCTTCAGAGGAGAGATTAGCTCCATATAAGATATCTTAAATCGTCATTTCCATACTTTGCCTGCAAAGGGCCGATAAGCTCCTGGGAAGGAGAATCTGAGATCCACAACCCAGGGAGTGGTTTAACTCGCACCCTGACAAAGAGCTGCTGTGCCAGGACAGCAGCCACCCTTTGATTGGTGTTTTTCCCATTCTCTTTAATAAAAAAAAAAAAGAAAATACTGTTAGAAACAGGATGGCAAAGCTTGGTACCCTTTCCCGAAGGATGGGGATGGGATGTGTAGGCTGGGCAAATACCTGGTGGGTTTAGAGCCTTGTGTGGCTCTGCTTGGCACAGCCTTTGTGGGAGTGGGGAGATGCAGCAGCACGTGGCCATGCAGGGGGAGGCAGAACTCAGAAATGAAAGCAAGAGCTGGTGAGGGGCTCAGTATGGTGTGTGCTCTCAGTGCTGCTCCTGGGCAGGTGACTGTGTGACAGAACAGGCTCTGGGGAGCATGTGGGGCTCTTAGGGCATCATTGGTTTCCAGATAGTCTCTCCTGCTGGTATAAATTGGCTGAACAGAGCTGCAGGGAGGTAAAAATTGGCAGTAGATTTTATAAAAATGAAAATGGATGGTTTCCACTCACTCCTGTCTCTGCTTGTGCAGGTCACCCATGTGAGGAGATCCCAGGGCAGCTGCCATCCCATTCCTGCATTGTCACTGCACCAGACAGCACTGTCACCACCCCAGGTGGCGGGGGGTACTCCCTGAACACTCCTGGTGGTGAGTTCTCTGGGGCCTGGCCTGTCCCGCTGTGGGTTGAGGTGGGCAGGGTCTCTGCTGCTGCAGTGCCAGCTGTGGGTCAGCTGCCCCTCTGGTGCTCCCCTTTCCAGCCCTGCAGTATTGCAGAGCTCTTGGGGGCTGCAGTACCTGGGGGGTCCTTCCTTGGTGCCACGGTGGTCTCTCCCCACAGGCAGGAGGACGGCGTGGGCACGGAGGCTGGTGGATGTGGACAATGAGCTGGAGGCTGCGCTGCGCAGTCGCCGGCCAGAAGTGAGCCTGGCCCCCTGGTCACCCTCAGTGAGGCCATGTCCACCCACTGGCTGCACCACGTGGCACTGGTGTGGCTGCACGAGGGTGCTGGTGGCAGCAGGGCATGTGGTCACACCCCTGTGGTGTCTCCAGGCTTATGGTTCCTTCCCTCTGGGCAGGGCTGGCCAGAGCAGCGTGCCTGGGACCTGCAGGTCATCAACTCCTACCGGGATCACATCAAGGGAGAGAGCATCTACCAGATGCTCAGCCAGGCCATCACAGCCACCCGCACTGTCCACGCTGTGCTGGGGACAGCTGAGTTCTTTGAGTTCGCCCTGAAGAACCCCTACAGCGTCCAGCACACTGTGACCATCGAGGTCGACCACCCTGAGCTCAGGTGGGGGCTCCCCTGTGTGCATGGGGAGATGCCAGGGTGGTGCCAGCTCCCTGCCAGTCCTCACCAGCACCTCTGCTGCTCGCTGCCCCAGTGTCATCCTGGACCCGAGGGAGTGGCGCCACTTCAAGGAGCTGACCAAGAGTGTTACACCGGTGGAAGAGGATATGTTCCACCTCCGTGAGGACCTCAAGCCTCAGGTCTACCTGCGCCCCAGTGAGACTGTCCACATCCCCTTCAAATACCAGACCTTCTCTGCAGACCCTGCTGTGGTTGCAGCACAGGTAGGCTGTTCTGAGCTGTTTTGAGCTGTTCCCAGTACAGAATGTTCTCTTTGGCTGTGGTTACCATTGCAGAGCAGGCTGGAACAGCCATGGGGAACAGCAGCAGCTGCAGAGATGCTGCACCCTGAAGGAATTCACTGTTTCACCCTGCAGGGGCCGGCTGGGCTGGGCACTGGTGCCAATGACAAAGCTCACTCCTTTGGGAAGAATGGGGCCAAGCAGACAAAGCTCATCCAGGTTAGGGAGCCATGTGAAACACTGCTTGAGGGGCTGCATGGGAGGAGCAGAATCACTGGAAAACCCCAGCCCTCTCCTGCTGGTCCCCGGGACAGGTCTCTTTCCAGGTGAGCAGGGGGAAGCCCATTGCACTCCTGCGGGTGAAGGTGGAGCCCCAGCCCCATGTGGTGGACCAGACCTTTCGCTTCTACCACCCAGAGCTCACCTTCCTGAAGAAAACCATTCGGCTGCCTCCCTGGCACACCCTCCCTGGTGAGTCTGTGGCATGCCTGGCAGGGCTTGGGCTCTTCCTTGTTAGCCATCATGCATGGTTCATGGAGCCTTTCTGGAGGCACAGCAGCATCCAGAGAGCACATTGCTGGTTCCTCATGCCTTCAGAGCCCTGGGCTCCTCACTTGCTCTCCATTCATCTTTCTCTGTTAACTTCAACCTGAATTCCCTACATCTGCACACCCATGTGGTTTGTTGGTAGTCAAGCTTGAGGGATTCTGTGTGCAGCTGTGTGGGGCACAGGAAGAGGAAAGGCTGAAGGTGATTTCCTTGGTCTCTTGTCCACAGGCACACCAGTGGGGGTGCCGGGAGGGCAGCCTGAGATGTTCGTTCGCTGCAGCGACCCCGACATCATTTGTGAAACCAAATCCTTGGTATGCTACACTTGGGCATCGCTGTTCCTCGTGTCCTCCTCCTGCAGATTGTTTGGGTTGGCAGAGAGCTGCTGATGTGGGTGCAGCCACAGAGCATCCCTGTGTACCAGCACGTGGCAGTGACACTGTGGCAGCAACGAAGCTGGAATTGCTTTTTATTCCCAATTAAAAGGAGCTGTGTTGTTTTGGCGGGGGAGGCTGAGCATTGCCCCTTATCGCATCATGCAGCAGCCTGTACTTGCTTGTTCTTTTGAGCAAGTACCAGATGATTCAGATGCTGGGGAAAAGCAGCCTTTTGTTGGGTTTTCTGCTGCTTGGGGTATCCACAGCCATTTGCAGCGGGTGGGTGGACTGTGTGTCCTTGGGGTGCACAGCAAAGCCTGTCCCTGCTGAAGGGTGCTAGAGTAGAGGGGCAGCTCCATGCCCAGCCCTGCACCATCCCACTCCCTCCTGAAACAGGAGGCTCTCCTGGGCTGGCTCCACAGCAGGAAGAGGTGGAAGGGAAAAATAAACTTGGGCATGTCCATGCAAATGGCAACGAGGGATAGTTGCTAATTGCTGTTGCGGAAAAGCGTTAGTATGGTAATTGGATTAGGGCTTGTTAGAAAACTTGTGGAAAATTTGCCAAAATTTGATTACAGATACAGACCTGGAATGTGATAGTCATTTGTATCCTCTTTTGTAATTAAAAATACTGGGAGAGCTCAGCCAAGCTGTATAATAACTTAATAACGTAATTTAACGAGGTACCGAAAGCATCTGCTTTCATAAGGGAGTTGATGGTAGCTCCCCCATTAATGGGAAGACACCCCTGGGGTCCTCATTAGCTGGTCAACTGCTGGGACAATGCTCTGTTGTCTATGCAGGGGCCTGGTGAGCCACAGGACATCTTTCTCAAAGTCGCCGGAGGACCAAGCCCGCAGATCAAAAAATTCTTTGTTGCTATTTATACGTAAGTAGCAGGACCCCAGAAGGGTGGGGGACGTTGACTCCCGTGGTGTGTGACGAGCCCTGTCCGTCTGTCTGTGCACAGGGACGCCTGGCTGGCAGCACCTATCCAGATCTGGCAGTTCTACCTGCACTCTCTGCAGCGCCTGGACGTCGCCTGCACGGCCGGGCAGCTGACGCGCCTCTCCCTGCTGCTGCGCGGCACCGCGGCCCCACGGAGGGTGCGGGCCTTCACCTCCCACCCCCAGGAGCTGGAGGTAACCCCCGTGGTGGGCTGGGCTGGCCTGGGTCAGCGCAGAGAAACCCCCTCCAGAAAGCAAAAGGCAACCCACATGGAGCTGTGAACAACTGAGAGCCGTAAAGCGTTTGTGATAATTATCTTTTGATTAGAGTTGTCATGTGTAGGATCATTGGCGCGAAACCCCGGAGGGCAAATTATCTGCGTTAATGAGACTGTCTGAAGACTCTCAATTTCTTTAGAATTCGTTCGTCCATAATTGGAAATGTGAATAATAAAAGGCAGAAAAACTCCATAGCTGTCCTGTAAAGGAAAGGCAAAGGCTCCTCAGGCAAAGCCTGTGTGGTGCAACCCTTGGGCTGGGGAGGCCCTGGGTGTTCCTGAGTGGCTCTTGTCCTTCCTGACATGAATTAGTCCCAGAGTATTCCTGGGGCTGGGAGGTATGGCATTCAATAGTGATGGAATAGGGGTACAGATTTTTAAGAGCAATTGGGTCTAATTGATGCTCCAAGCTGGACTTTTCAGGGCTGTGATCAGCCGTGGTGGGTGGCTGTACCTCCAGGTGTTGTTCCACAGGTGGATCCGAACGGTGCCTTCCTCCTCCCCGCCAATGGCATTCAGGACCTGTACATCGGTGTGAGGCCACGGCGGGCTGGCAGCAAGTTCATCTACCTTAACCTGGTGGATGTGGAGTCCCACCAGCTGGTGTCCTCCTGGCTGCTCTGCCTGTCCTGCAGGCAGCCTCTCATCTCCAAGGTACGGCAGCTCTCGCCATGCGAAACGTAGTGATGGCGCCGGATCAGTGGTCTCAGTTCAGCCCATAACCTGAGGCTGTCTCCTGCTTCTTCCTCTCTTTCCATCTGTGGTTTTTTTGGCACTTGCCATTATAAACACACATTTAGCCCTTGGGGTACTTGAATAATCTCACTGAAGCCCCTGGTAGAATGTCTTTTAGGCTGTTTTGGAGGCAGCCCCACGCTGAGGAGCGGCAGCTCGGAAGTATTCCCAGTTGTGAAATTAGAGCTGCGGCATGCTGCTTTCGATTAGTGCTGTGCTGGCAGAGGCCTTGCCTCAAAGACAGAAAATTAGATTTCCTGGCTAATGTGTTCCTTCTAAAAATGTTTTCCTGAACCTCTTGGTACTGGGAAAGGTTCAGATTGGCATTTACACCAATGTCCCATTGTCCTGCCACATGCTGCTTGTGCTATGAGGTGTTAAGAGAATCAGAGTAGTTGGGGCTGGAAGGGGCTGTTCAGGGTCATCAAGTTCATGTAGTTATCTGAGTACCACAGCTCTTCCTGGGAATGAGAAGAAGCTGGCTAGTCTCTACTGCTCTCCCAGCCCTACGAGTCCTTTGCACTCGTAATTAATTGTT
The DNA here is from genome assembly GCF_901933205.1 of Camarhynchus parvulus. Taxonomy (NCBI): domain Eukaryota; kingdom Metazoa; phylum Chordata; class Aves; order Passeriformes; family Thraupidae; genus Camarhynchus; species Camarhynchus parvulus. Next base: position 4,431,783 of record NC_044591.1, read on the forward strand.
GCTTCTTTTGATCAAAGGTGGGTTCTTTCCATTGGCTGGCAGAGCAGATGTGAGGTGTGGGAGAGGAGGGCAGTGTGTGGGAGGCAATTGTCTGTGGTGGGTTTGGGGAGTGCCCGTTGTTACTGCTGCCCACCCTGCCATCTGGGCCCCTGCTTGCTCCCACAGGCCTTTGAGATCTGTCTGCCTGCGGGAGGTGGGAAAGGCTGCAACAAACGCATCACCTACACCAACCCCTACACCTCACCCCGGCTCTACTTCCTGTGCACCAACCGCCCTGACCTGCTGCAGTTCAGGGAGGACTCCTTCGAGGTATGTCCTGCTGCCAGCACTCCCCCCTTGTCTCCTCATCTGGCCAGACCGGGTGATGCTGGCTGGGTGCTGGCTGTGAGGACCACCCTGGCTGGGGGACGGTGGACACATGAAGGGACCTGGCCAGATCCTGCTGCCTCCTCCAGCTCTCTGTCCTGCAGGTGGCTGGAGGGGAGGTGTACACCATTGGCCTGCGCTTCGCCCCGAGCCAGACTGTGGGGGAGGAGGAGATCCTGATCCACATCAATGACCACGAGGACAAGAACGAGGAGACCTTCTGCGTGAAGGTCCTGTACCAATAAGGCCTCCTGCCTGTCACTGCAAAGCTGCAAGTTCCTGTGCCAGCCCACACCACCTCGGGGGTGGCTGTGTCTGTCTGAGGATGCTCATGACCCCCATGCCCTGGCTGTCACCTTGCCAGCCTGGGGGGTGTCTCTGTCAGTGGGATCCCCGGGCATTGCCATGAGTGCTGGTGGTGCCACGTGGCTCCATCTGCACAAATTGCGACGAGTGGATGTGTTTGTTACGGCACTTTGTGACTGCAAGATCTGTATTTTTGTTAGGCATGATGATATTTTAGGCACTTTTAATCTTTTTTTAACTTAAAAAGTTTGCAGATTTGATTCTGCAAAATATTTTTAAAATATTTTATATTCAGCGGTGAGTTTTGTACACACTAAGACAGTTTTACGGGTGTTTTTGATACATTTTACTCATCCTTGATGCATAAAAATTGCTGTGCACAACTGTCAGAGTGTGGCAGCATTTTCTTCCTGAGAAGATGGAAATCCTCAGCATCCCTGTCCTGTGGAGATGAGTCCTGGAGGTCCCCTGCATCACCCGCATCCCCTGGAGCAGCATCCTGGGGGTCAGGGCAGGGACCATAAATGAGACTGGGAGGGTAGGGCAGCCCACCAGCTCTGGGAATGCTGCCTCACTCTCCACAGGCCCGAGGCTGGTGGATTAGTGGTCCTGATAAAGTCGGGTGCCGAGTTCCTCTGCCTCCCTCGCACTGATAGGAAATGACAGCTCATATTTTAGAAATGATTATACTGTCTGCAGCACAGAGAGGCCCCGAAGTTGGGTTATTAAAGTAGATTAGCTGAATAATTTTTATTACATTTTCACACAACGATATTTCTTGAGGCTTATGAATGAGCTGGGGCTGTACCTGCAGCACAGGCAGCTCGAGTGGTGAATGATGTGCCAGCATTCAGGGGATGCCAGCACAGGGACTTGAGCTGAACTGGTGCTTGAGTGGTGCTGCCTGCTCCCCCGCAGCACATGCCTGTGGCCCAAAATCTACAGAACTGTCATTAAGAAAAGCTGATAAAACTTTCCCCGTAGGAAATGCAAATGCTTTGTGACCCAGCTGCTTGGCATTATGGCCACGGCTCTTGGAATTGCTGCTGCTGCTGCCTCTCAAACTCAAGTGTGGGGCAACTTCTTGGGTTCCCACTTCTTAATGAAGTCATCCCTGCTAATGACAATGAACTCGAGCACCCGTGCCTGGCATGCAGCTCGGTGTGCTCTTCCCATTTGCATTCATGTCAGGAGGGAAACTGGATTCCAGTAATGACAAAATTAATTTGCCCTAAAAGCCTCGGTTTGTGTCTCATCACTGAGGTGTGCAGGGAGGGGAGGGATTGAAAAGTTCTTTCCATGGATTGAGTAATTCTCAGGGGTGTTGTCCCTCTTGGAGCAGATGCAGATGAGACCTTTTGGGGACTGGAGTGTCACTGCCTTGGCAAAGGCATTGCTGGAATGGCAGCAGAGGAGTAAGGAAGGACAGAAGGGAGACCTGGCCCCAGCATCCGGGCCAGGGAGGGGCAACTAAAAATCTGCAACTAGCAATGAGAAAATAGGGTAAAAAAAAGGCAAACCAGCATTGGAATTGGGGATGAAGCTCCTGCAGCAGCTGAGGGCCCTTGGGAAACTGGCTCTCAGGATGCCCAAGCCTCAGCAGGGTCTGCCGCCGGCCCAAACTTTTAAACCCAGCTTGTTTTCCCCATTATGAGGAGGAAATTACGACTGCCTGAGAACCCTCTAATTAAACAAAGCCTCACCATAATATTTGCTGGGAGCTCGCCAGCCCTGTAATATGACATTACCGGGCATCTTTATTAGCTGAAATGAGTATTTAGCGCCTCTGCCAAACCAAAAGCTGATTGAGGCGCATGGAAGCAGCACGGCAGCATCCAGCAAAGGCTCCTGCAACCTGCTGGTGAGGCAGCATCACTCTGGGAGGCTTTCCACTGAGACAAACCCTTTCTTGGTTATTTCCATGTCACCCAAATCCAGCCCAGCAGCCCCAGCGTGGGAGTTTGGGAGGTTTATTCCCTGTTTTTTCTCCCTCTTGTCTTCTGAAAGCGCGTCACCGACTTGATAAAACCTGATTTAATGGTTACAAAATTCAGAGATAAAGCTGCTCTTAATGGATTTCTTTAAGATCAAGGCTGTCAAATAGGAGGCTCAGACTCCTTTCTACAGTGAGAGCGACTGTATTAAGTGCACTCAATCACACCCAGGCGAAGGTTCCCTAAGTGAGACACTGGCTGGAGGAAATGCATTTTATTAGTGTCTCCGGGGAAAGGAGTCTGGCAGGAGCTATGAGGAGCCTCTGAGCTGCAGTGGCTGAGCTCCTGTTCAGCTGCAATATATGGGATATGGAGGATTTTGCAAAGCACACCCTCACTCCCTGGCTGGTCCCACAGAGAGGAGGGTGATGGGTGCCATGGTGACATCGAAGGAGCTGGCTTGGGGGAGAAAAATCCCCAGGGAAGGATGCTCACCTGGGGATGGTGCTCACAAAACACATCTCAAAATCACTCTGTGGAACTCTGCTCCTGCAGGGTCTGATGGAGAGTGGGGCATCCAAGGGGGTGATGCTCAGAGGCTTTTGGAGGTGTCAGGTGGAACTCACCCTAGCTGAAGGGAGGGGTGAAAGGAGAGGGGCCTTGGTAGCTCTGGGCAGACCAAAGCTTAAAACTCAGATTAGTTTTTCATAACAATTCGCAGCTCTATAATGAGAAATTTGCAGCAGTTCTAAACTGCCGCTTGCTTTTAAATCATTTTCCGTCTTTCTGTCTCAGGCTTGACATTTGATGATGAATTGAGTCTCTGTGTTCATTTACCCACTGATTTACTGTACGGAGGTGGGAAACCGCAGCCACCTTAGTGAAGGTCAACATGGAACATTTGCCTGTAATTTCCAAATACTATTAAGGTTTTTAAATAAACATGTGGGTGCTGTATTCAACGAAAGCCCCTCTTGCAAGGCTGATGCTGCAGGGGATTCTTCTGGGTGCTGAGAACGGGTTTGTGGGAGCAAAAGCAAATCACTTAGCTCATCAGCATGAGGCCACATCAGACTGCACCCCAAATTCATGTTTAGAGAGCACTTGATTTTAGGTGCGCTGGCAGCTGCTCCTCATCTCCCAGCCCAGATTAGCATCAGGTTCTTGTCCTGCTTTCCTGTGGCTTGCCAAACGCTGCACTCACCCCTGGGAAGTTGGAGGGAGCTGCTCCATGGCTCCCCTGAGATGCTGGCTTTGTCCCCTGCTGCAGGAGCTGGCTGTTTGAGGCTGTGGATGTGTTTGGGGGGTGTGAGCAGGAGGTCTGGCTGCGCAAATGTCACGCAGATCTTATCTCAGGGGAAACATCCTTCAGTAATTACAGTAAATGAAAAGTCCTGGAAGCGAAGCCTTGGAGGCTGCAGCCTTCTGTTTATCTCCAAAGTATGTGTGGAGGGAGCTGGGAGCAGGAGGTGCTGGTGGCTGCAGTCCCTGTGGTGTGGGGATGGTGTCAGGGTTTGCCTTCACCTAGGGTGCAGGCAGCAGGATGCTCTGAGCTCTGCCTGCATCAGCCATCTGCCCCCTTGCTGCAAATTAATAAGCAAATTCAGAAAAAAAAAAAAAGAAAAAGTCTTTCTGTGGATAATTTGTGCACAGAAAAGAGGCCAAATGAATTAAATAAATCATTTGCTGCTACACTGCTCCCATTTGATTCCCTGCCTTTCACAGCAACTTTTTTCAAGCCTAATGGTATCAGATACCCTTTTGGCACCCATTTGCAGAGCCACAGGCCCCCCCTGCTGCTCCTTAATGCAGCTCATCTCCTGCCTATGGCTCCCAGGGCCTCTGCCAAATCAGCACTTCAAATTAAAGTCTTCCCCACCTCTCCCTGGTTTCCATGGAGATCCGAGTGGATGCTCCCTTCCTTCCTCCTCTTGAGCCGATGGAGAGTCTCCTCCTGGGGACTGCCCTTGTGGGGCCTGGGAGTCTCTGAGCATCCAGCAGTTCTGCAACTGCCTTTGCCATGTGCAGCCACTGGCAGACCTGGTGGCTTCAGTCCTGGTGTGCTTGTGACCCCCTTCCACAGCGAAGCATCCCAGACATGCCAGGAACAGGTTCCCAGGATAAGTTTTCCTCCCATGTTGGAGCTGATCCCACCTGACTCCCCAAGGAGCTTGACCAGCAGAAACTCTTCTCTGGTGGGAATCAGCTCCACAACTGAACGAGGACCAGGCTGGTTTGTTTGTAGCATCTTTATCTAAACTATGAGTAGACTTCTGTAGTCTGCACACAGATTTCCCAAGCACTGCCTGGAGCTGTTTGGCCAAGGCTGCTCCAGCAGTGGGAATGGTGGTGGGAATGCCCTTGCACGTGTAAGTGAATGGGCAAATAGCTGTGAGATCTAAGGAATGACAGTAATTATGGAACAAAATTATTATTAATGTACTAATTTACCTGGGAGCCAGGCTGTATGTAATTACACTCTGGGATCATGATAAGGTTAATGCATTTACCTTCCTAGGTATTTATACACACTTGGAATTGTTCTCTCTGTGAGGACCACATGTGCATGTTCCTGGCCACGTGGGTCTGGCAGCTGAAGGGGGCATGGGGAGGTTTGTTTCTCTTTGCTAAAATTGCTCACAGTGGGGTTTGGGACAGCAGCAACCCCAGCTCTGTGGCCCTGGGGAATCCCATGGGATGCTCACCAGAGGGGATGGATTCTGCTGCTTCCCAGAGTCTCTTGAATCGTGGCCATGCAAATTCTCTGTGGTGTGTATAGCTGAGGGAAACTGTCCTGGGGGCTACCAGCATCTGGCATTTGGCTGCCTGGAAATCCTCCCAATCTTCAGGCTCAGCAGTGCTGCAGTAGCCACCCAGGCAGAGGAACCAGCAAATCCAACCTGTTTGTGCTTAACAAATCAGAACTTCGCAAACACCTCCGAAACTTTCCAATACTGCCAAAAAGCCTCCACCTGTGAGGATGCTGTTCTCTATGCCCTGTCCACGTGTGTCCTTTGGCAGTCGCTGCTCAACCCTCTGTGGACAGGGGTGCCCCAGAAATGCCAGGCTGGAGCAGAGCTGCTCACCCACATGGCAGTGGGTGGGACAGCCTGGGGGCTGCTGCCATGGCGCTGAGCATCGCTTTGGCACGGGTGTGAATACGGAACAAGCAGGGCGGGATCGGACAGACCTCGGAGTCTCCCTCCTCAGGGATGTTCTGGCTTCTCCCCAGCGCCTCGGGAGCTCCCTGCCCTGCTCCAGCCCACCTTTATTAATGTCACAGTGGGAAATGTCAGCAGGGTTTGCTGAGCATCCCACGGCACTCAGCCCGTGCGCGTGGAGCCGCTCGCTCGCGGGCCAGTTGCGCGCGGCCATCGAATGTCACCGGGGATATTTCTCCTGGTGTCACATGGGGAGGACAGCAGCAAGATGTGGAAGGTCAGCGCAGCCCTAAAAATACGTCTCTGCCTGTGCACAGCTGTATTTTTGGATTCTTCAGTGTCCAACAGACAAACTGCTGGTGAAAGGCCGGAGAGGCCAGGGCACAAGTGAGGGAAAGGTTTAATAAGGTTACAGGAGGCCTTGAGGACCCCTTGGCTTGGCCTTTTGCTGATTTATAGGGAAATAATGTGTGAGTGGCTCAAGGGAGCCCAAGGCTCCCTCTCCACTGCAGACCTCTGCAGCAGGAAGGTCAGAAAGGGAATTGCTGGAGAGAAGCTAATGAAGCCCAGCAACATCCCGAATATTTCTCCAGAAATCAATGCAAAGGATTATTCCTCTCTTTAGAAAAGGGGATAAGGCCAGGGACAAGGAAAGGAAAAGGGAACAAGAAGGGAAAGGGGATAGGGAGAGGAAGGAGAAAGGGAAGGGGATTCTGAGCTGCCTGTCAGGCCTGTTTAATTGCATCATGTAAACTCATTCTAACAACAAACATAAGTTTGAATTATGTGTGTTATTTTTGCAGACTGTTTGTGCATGGTTGCATTTCATCATGACAGAAGTGAGTTACGGCATAGGGTTATGCAAATGAAGTACTTAATTAAGTAGGAGTCATACAAAATAAATTACAGCTCCACCAAATGCCCTCTGTTCTTCCTCTGAGTCCGGGTCGCTTCCAAGTGATCAGCTCCTGACTGAGAAACTTCCTGGTCAGACAGTGCTGCTTCCCCACCTTTGCTTGAGAGGAGGATGGAAGGAGGCATCACCATCCCTGGAGCATCCCCCAGAGATGTCCCCATCCCATCCCATCCAGTCCCAACCCCACCAGCATGATGCTCTCACGCACCAACCACCACTCTCCTTCCTCCAGCCCCATTAATCACCCTCGAGGGCTCCTCATACCTTATCAGGCCCAGATGTTTCCTGCTGTTTGCTACAAATGTTAATTATCTCCTAATTACTTCTAAGCAGGGCCTGAGCTGGCAGAGAGTGGGGAGAGAGCCAGCCAAGGGCATTTACAGCCCAGGGCAGTGGGACATGGAGCAACAGCTGCTTCTGGCAGGGAGTTTGTTGGAATTCCTTATTAGTCCACCTGATTTCAAATACTTATTGACGAGTTACCTGGGCAGAGCCCCAGGATAGAGATGCCCTGTGGGGATGCAGGATGTGATGGTGTGGAGCCCTCTCAGCCTCTCAAACCCTCAGGCACCAGCACTTTTGTCAGCCTGCAACATTTGGGTACTGGTGGTGGCCACAAGACGTATTCCTGGGGCTTCATGGTTGGCTGCAGAGATGGAAAGCTGATGGGCTCAGGTGTTGTTGGAAAGCTCCTTTGAAGGTGGGGAATGGCTTCTTCGGGGGAGTTGCAGCCCAAATTCAGCCATCTGTGACTCCATGCAGTTTCTGCCATCCAGCATGTCCCCAGACTGTCCCTAGTGCCATAGCATCTCACCATGGCCATTGTGCTCGTGCCACTGCTGTGGTCCCACATGGGGACTGGGCAGAGCATCGCTGGGATGGCCCCTGCACGACTAGAAAAGTCTCAGCCCTGCCAGCTTGGCCAACATGGGCCAAAAACAAGTTAAAAAACCCCAACCCAAGCCCAACAGAGTGAGCAAGAGAACAGCTTTGTGGAAGGTTTATTTTTAGCTCTCTCCAGTGCAAAAAACAATTAAAGAAAGTGTCAAACCCCGCTCCTGAATGCGAAGAGCTGGAAGCCAAATGTCACCCCAGCTTTGATCCCCTTGGAGGCAGCAATGCTGCTATCAGTTTAGAAGCATTAATTTGCATATTCATGTCCCCTAATTTGCTCTTCGGGAGTTGGAGTCTAACAGCTAATGAAGAAAGTCTTCCTGTGCATGCAGAGGAAACCTGGAGTCTGTCACAGACACGCTGGGAAAAATAATCAGGCACAAGTAAGTGTCCATCCCAAGGGAAAGGGTGCCGAAACCAAAAAACTTTGGGAAGACCAAACTCTTTGCTGCATGTCCAGGGGGTGGGGTGAAGGGGCCACCCAGTGCCAGGATGTGCCCTAATTCTGATAATGCTGGGAGGGGTGTTGGGAAGGGGATGATGAGGAGAATGTGGAGGGGACTGGAGACCTGCTTCTCTGTGCAGCACCAATTGAACCATGGAATGGGAATGGGCTGGTTTTAGGGAGTACTGGGCACCCAGAGACCTGCCAGGACCATCAGGAGCTGTGTCAGGAACCAAAGGGCTGCTGGTGGCAGCTGGCCAAACAGGCAGCGCTATCAACCACACTGCAAGTGATGTGTCCCTTCTGCTCACCCTTAATTCAATTTCTTTCAGCAACACAATAGCTCAGTTTTATGTCTGCCATTCATCAAGAATTAAACTTATTGTCATCACTGTTGGCAGGGTATTGATTCTGAGATGGCACTGAGGCTTGCAGGAGGAGGGGACTGCTCTGCATCCACAGCACGCCCGCTCCTCATCCCACAAATGGGAGCACAGGGAACCCCTGTGCCTGTGTCTGATGGAAATAACAGGATGTGCAGGGATCCTGTGTGTGACCACAGGATGTCATGTGAGTTTTCCATGGCTTTGGCAGGTCAGCTTTGAGGAGGGGCTGGGCTTAGGGAGTGAATGGCCTGGAGCATCACCCTCTGTCATCGGCCACTGTTGGAGCAGAGTCACGGTTATATCAGGACAAATCCTGGATCATGCCATGCCCTTTATGCCTCCTGGTGCCTGGAGAGCTCCTTCTATCTGCTCTGCCGAGGGCTGCAATTACAGCTTTGTTGTCAGTTGCAGATAAAGAGGAGGCTGTCGAAAGGCTGGGTTAAGGCTGCTGCCCCTGGCAGGAGCAGTGTGGAGTTTCTGGAGGGAAGATGTACCCCTACTTTGGCCAGAGCTGGACTGTCAAAGCAACTCTGCCAGCTCAGCACAGGGCTGGGAAAAAGCAAACCAGAGCACTGCTTCCCAGGGAGGCAAGGAATCATGGAATCCCATAATGTCCTGTGTAGGGAGGGACATTAAAAATCATCCAGTTCCACATCCCTGATGCAAGCACCTTCCAATGGACCAGGTTTTTCCAAGTCCCACCCAGCCTCGTCTTGAATACTTCCAGGGATGGGTATCCCAGGTTATATAATATATATCTATAATTATTATATATATATATATATATAATATTGTGTGACTCTGAGCTGAGAAAACTCCTCCCAGCATTTTGATGTGTCACATGGCTCGTTAGCCTCTGGTGCAGTTAACCTCTTGACGGTTTAGCATTACTAATTCCTTTGGTAATTGCAGCAATAACAATAATCCCTGGGAGCTTGTTGGGCTGTATGTATGTGCTGTGCTGTTCCATGCAAATTCCCCTTGGGAAGTGTGGCAGTTAATGGGACCTGTCTGCAAAACTCCTTCGGGACAGTGAGTGCAGGGCTGGTGGGCTGTGATGGCTCTGGGAGCAGAGCTCCTCTTGTCCTACCTGCTCCAATTTGGGTTAAACTGCTGGGCTTTTCCAGGAAAATCCTGCCCCATCTGAATCCCAGATTTCACTGAAAGTCAGGAATTTCAGCCTGAGCTGCAGGGCTCACTTTGAGCGGTAACGTCAGAGGCGAGTTTGCTGCACTGCGTTATCTGCCTCTTACATCAGCTCCCCCTAAGAAATCACAAAGAAAAAAAACCTTTCACATTCTTTTCTTTCAGCAAATGCATTTTAAATAAATTATAGGATTAAAAAAGTTAAAAGTTTAATCGGCTCCCCCATTGTGCGTGAGTTCAAAAGGAACATTTATCAGGCGCGAGGTTGGGCCGCAGTTCATCTGTGCTGCTGGAAGATTTTTAATTTGCTCAACTGGAAACGATGAGAAGAGTTGATTAGATGGCAACTGTAATTTATTCCCAGCTGTCAACATTTCTGGCACCCTCAGGGAGCCTTGGGGCAGCCACAGCAGTCCTGTCCCCTCTGGGACTGGTCTGAGGTGCCCCTCGTCAGACCTGAATGTGTTTGTGGTCATGGCTGATGGTGTGGGTCATTGTGCTCCATGAATCACTTTCTGTCCAAGAAGCTGGGTGAGATTCCTGTCCAAGAAGCTGGGGGAGGAAGCCTGTCACATCAGGGACATTCCAGGGAGAAGCAGCATCATGGTCTGAAGCATCCTGGGGCAGGGATTGGGCTCCCTCCTGGACTGCTCAGCTGCCTCCCAACACACCTGGATCCTGCCGCCACTCTGTGCTGGAGGAGCACCTCTCCAAATGCCTCTGGTGCCTCCAGCCCCTCAGACAAAGGATGCAGTGCACGAAGCCAAATCGACTTTATTAGCGTTATCGAGGAAGTGAAATCCTTTTCCATAAGTGGTTCTGTGTCATTAACAGCAAAATAAGCAACTGCTGACAGCCAGGCTGCTCCGGAGAGCGAGCCCACATCCATCCTAGAAACTGGGACATTCCAACGTGGTGATGTCCCCTTTCATCTCCTTTTTCCTCTCCTGCCAGTCCACCGGGGACCCTGGGAACGCTGACAGCAGCAGCAGGCGGCTGTGGAAGAGTTAAGGGTCTGTGTTTTCCACCGCCACTCTTCCTTCTCAGGGAAGACAAATGATTCATTATATTCCCCATCATTTTCACTGATGCCTGGCTGCCTCCCATCGAGATGTTGGGCCTGTGCCACTCAAGTCGTTAGCGTGATCCCCAAGAAGAGCCGTGGAGAGCCGTGCTCCCTATTTGTCTGTAGCAGCTCCTGCCAGGGGCAAGCCAGCGTGATCAGCTCTAGTTTTCTTTCAGATCTTCACAAAGATGCCAACACAGAGAGATGTGGCATGGGAATACCACAGCGACATCCAGCTTTTCCTGGGCAAAGCAGAGGAAATTGTGACTGCATGAGGATTTGCAAGCGGGTGGATGGGGAAGCTGCCCCTGCCCACAGGAATGACTGGGACGGTCACAACCTGGGATTGTCACAGCCTGGGATGGTCACAGCCTGCCCACACTGAGGGTTTGATGTGGCCACTGCCAGCTTCCAGCCTCCCTGAAGGTAAATATCCAACTCATCTTCTCCCGGGCAGTATTTGCCTCTCAGATCCATGGATCATAGTAGTCGATTTAGCCAGAGTCAGGCAGCTGCAGGTAGGGTGGTGCAAACTGCATCCCATCTGTCAGAGCTGTTGTGCTCCTCACAGCAAGAGGCAGACAGGGATCTGTCAGGAAACTGTGGCCTGAGTGCTGGTGGTGGAGCTTTTGGCTAAAATGTCTCCATTTTCACTCACCAGAGTGACCCACTGCTGAACTGCATGTAGGACTGCGAGTAGGACTGTGAGTAGGACTGTGAGTAGAACTGCACATGGGTTGGAGAATGAAAGTGATATTTATAATAAAGCCTGCATCCAAATCCAGAAGTTGTTCAGATGGCACAGGGAAGCTTCATTTTGGACACAAGTCAGACAAGATCATATGGATTCAGGGAAGCTGTGGGAGTCTCCAGCACTGATGGGAGCAGCAAGGAACCACTGTGCTGAGTGAGGTCTGGGTGTGAGCCATTGGATGATGAGGGTTCCAAGCAGTAGGAGGGCTGATCCCACAAAGATCCAAGACCCCAGTGCAGATCCTATAAGCCCATGTGCTCCCCAGCACATTCTGAAGCTTGAACGGAATGTGTTTCTGGTTGGGAATGGCATTAGCAGACTATCAACAGGACCAATGAATACATCAAGAGAGATGTGTATTTTAGCTTCTTGCCACAGGGATGTGTTATTCCTATTACTGTGTTATTCCTGCTATTGTGTTATTCCTGTTAATATTTTTAACAATCCTCTCCTGCTCAGGGGCACTGGGGCTTGAAAGGAAGCAAAAATGTCTTGGCTTAAAGCACTGGGCAGAGAAGTGAAAATGGCTGTGACTGCTGGGGCAGAGAGGGAGAAATTCATGATGGAAATTAGGAATACTCTGCCTTTGGCACTGGTGAGGACCCTGCTACCAGCTGGGACAGCAGCCCCTCAGCAGGCCCTGGAGCATTTTGCTGCAAGCACTGGCTGCAAGCATCAGGAAGGAGCTGGCTCCCTGCATGGCACTCACTGGTTTATTTTGATAGGCAGGAGCCATTCCTGTTCACAGCCGTTTAATGTAATGTGGGAATTGGTAATTTGGGATTGTGGCTGAAATCACTTTTGAATACATAAAACATAAATACAGCGAAAGCGGAGAAATGAGCCATAACTCTCCCTAATGGAGCCCCGGCCTCTCTGCTTTCTGTGGCACAGGGAAAAATGGTCCCACTATTTTCGGCCATTAATTCTGTCTCGGCCTGAGCCGTGCTGCTCCTGGTTTCCCGAGCACTTTTTTACGAAATAATGAGGCTATTTATTAGCAGCAACGAGGCTGCACAGAAGAAGGTGTTGAGATAGTTTCTATAGTAACTCCCTGTGAAAACATTCAGTGCTCAACCATCCGAAGCTGTTCTGCTGCCCCGACTGCTGGGTGAGCAGAGGAGCCCCAGCTCAGGTCTGACCACGGAGCCCTGCATTCCCCTTTCTTCATCCCTTTCAGGACCCATATGATGGGCTCCATATGAGAGGATGCAGGAGCAGCAACGTTGTCATTTTGGGGTTTATTTCCCTGAGAAACCCCATTGAGCAGGTGGGACAGGAGGTGGGATCCTGCTGGCCTGATGCTGGGTTGCTCACTAAGGGTACGTGCAGCAGCCTCAGGCACTGACTGTCACAACCCCTGGGGTGAAACCCAACAGCTCTTCTCTTTCCCTGCAGCATCTTCTTCTCTTCTTCCTCAGCTGTAGGTCACGTTTTCACTGGGCATTTAGTGTGTATTCTCAACTCCCTCCTTGGAGCAGGAGTGCAGTGGGATGGCCTAGTGCAGGCTTGTGAGCATGCTGAAACTACCCAGGAGCAGCAGCTACTCTGGCTGGAAAGAAGCAGTCAGAGCTCAGGTTGCTCTCTGCATCACAGCAGAATTTCCAGGAGTAATTGTATTTGGCCATTCAGTTATTTCCTCAAATAACAGAAAATTCAATTGTTCACATTCGCCAGTTGGATGCCACGGGAACTTAGCACAAATTCCATTGTTCTTAAGCACAGTTCTACAAATGGTTTGTATTGAGTAATGCAGACACTATTACAGTAACTCCCCAGCACTGCTCAATTCCTACATTCCAGCACATGGAGTAACCAGGCAGCCTTTTCAAGGGGAGTGTCTGAATACCCACATTTTCACACCATACAGCTCTGTGTGAGTACTGAATAAATTCCAGGAAAGCAGGGGTACCTGAGGATTAAGAAGAGACTGAATTTACTGAGGAAACAGTTACTCACTTGGCCCTATCTGGCAGCTGGACAAACAGGGCTCGGGAAAGGAGGATAAATCAATCCCAAGCCATCAGTGTGTGCTGGGGGAGCAGAGCATCCTCCAGCCCACACTCGGGTTTGCCAGCATCTCCCATCCCCCGCGAAATCGTTATTAAAGCTGGCAAGCCATCATGAGAAATAAAGATTTATCGTGGCGTAATTTCCCAGGAGGGACAGAGATTAATGCCGAGGAGAGAGGAACCAGCAGCCGCTTTCTGTTTGGGTAGAGGATGAGCTTTTTCCTCCCTGGGGCTCTGTGCTCCTGCCGGGAGCCGGCAGCAGTCCAGCCGGGGATGAGCCTCAGGGCTCCATCCCAACCCTGCTGGCATCCAGCCCATCCTGGGGAAAACATCCCAGGACACCTCTGCCTTTTTCCTTCTAAAATTTCGTAATTTTTTCCTGCTTAAATTTCTTAATTTTCTTGCTTAAATTTCACTGTTTTAAGCCTCTGTCAAGGGGCTCTCTGCGCACCAGCAGGACCCCCACGCTGCACACAGAGCACAAGGAGAGGAGGAACATGAGGAAAGCTGCAAAGAAGATGGACAGTGTAATGCTTTAGTGTCTTTTACAAGGATAAATATAATCTGTGGACTGAAGAAACTGAGTCATACAGACATTGTCACAAAAGGCCCCTATTTTTGTTGCTGTTTTGCCTGGACGTGTCACGAGAGGAGGGAAGGGATACAGTAACGCGCTTTTCAATTTTGGCTGCAAAATTTTCATCATTATAATTTCAATTAAAATTGCTCTTTGAAGCAGTTTGTCTTCAGGCTCAGCCACATGAATCTTTGCTTTCATGAACACAGGAAACTAGAAAAATAAAAATGACCCTATTTTATCCAGCCCTGGTTTCAAGGACAGGGCTCATGCTGGAGCACAGTGGCAGGATGGGATGGAGTGGGATGCAGAGTGTGGTGTTCAGGCCCTGGAAGCATCCCTGGCTTGCTCCAGTGCAGGGAATTGCTCCTGGAGCAAGGGCAATGCCTGCCCCAACATGATGCTGAGTGAGGTGCACAGAGCCCCATCCCTTCCCACCTTATGCAGAGTTAAATGAAGTGGAGCAGCCAGTGCCTCTTTGGATTTGAGCAGTGCCCGGTGTGTGATGGGGCAGCCACAAATTGATGGGAACCCTTGGGGACGGCAGAAGGACTGGTCCTTGCTGCCAACACTCACCAGCCTCCCCTGCCTCTGCTGGGATCTTGGGATGGGCTGTGAACACCTGTGAGGCAGGGATTATGCAATGCTTCTGTAAAAACAACTGATGTTCAACACTAATTTATGGATACACCGAATTATCTAATGCAAATGTGAATAGGATTTACAAAGAGATATCAGAGAGGCACCTACAATCAAGTGACTCTTTGCAGCAAAGCAGAAGACAGAAGGTGGAGAAGCAGCCCAGTAATTTATGCATTTGTGTGTCCCATTCTGTCCTCAGGAACGTGGTTACCAGTTCCTGTGCCCGTCCTTCATAACTGCTCCCAATGTCATCTTTTTAATGAAAATTAAGTGCTTTGGTTGTACTCCACAGAAGCTGTGCGGACATGACTAATTGCAGCACTGGGAGATGGCAACCTCATTTGAAAGGAAGCAAGTCCCTCCCTCCCAAGGGAGGATTCAGCGCGGACTCTTCCAAACAACAGACGCCATGGACTTAGAAGGACTAAAAATATTTCCCCTGCATCTGCACAAGCCGTTTCATTTCCTCTTCATTTTCTCTAATTTTCTTTGTCTTCAGCTTTAACTGATTCGATGCATCCTAATTACGAGCACATCTGCCTGCTCCTGTGGCATTCTGGCTGACCTGTGCCAGCATCCAGGCTGGTGAAGAGATGGAGAAGGGATGGACAGCAGGACTTGCTCTCCAAGAACCTGTGCACATCCCTCTGGCCCTGGATTTTGTACAGACATCCCTGAGGAGAACTTTCCACATGCCAAATTTCCTGTGCTGGGATGCCCAACTATTTTCCCACAAGTACAGTCAGTTTTCCAGGAGCAGGAATTCCCAGGAGTTCAGGATTGTCCTGTCCCAACTGGCACTTGGGTCCTGTGAGCAGGACTGGGGCTTGCCTTTTCAGGTTAGCCATTGCTTAGGAAAATCCTGTGTAAATCCAGCACTCAGAAGTCGTTTATTCTGCTGCTAATTTATGACAGTGTTTTTCATCCTGATCTTAAAGAAAATCCATCCTCACATTGGGGCTAAAAGCAAATCCCCGGCAAGATTAGGTTAGCCTAGAAAAACTCAGCCCACAAGCAATTATCCAGTGCTTCCAAGGCGTTTTGTCTCCTGCACAAGGAAATCAAAATCCCCAACCAACGATTCGTGGGAAGAAGTGGCTCCAATACGAGAACAAGATGCGTGTTGTGTCCTTTCTTTAATCAAGTTAATGGTCATCATTTTACATGCTAATGTCTCCTCCGTGGTCCATCAGCCGTGCAGCTGCAGCCGCCTGCAATCCACCGTGTTTTACCTAAGAGACCCAATTACTGCTCGGCTCAGGCTGATGTGGAGCATTGCAGAGCAGCCTCCTCCAGCACCTCGGCCGCACCAGAGGCTCCTCTGGCATTGCCTGGGCCAGGAGAACCATCCCAAGGGTTTGGCAAGAAAAACAAGGAGCAGTGCAGAGGAGCATCTCGTGTTCTGCTTCACTGGGTTACCCAGGAATGGCAGGGGTACCCTGACCAAGGGGCCAAGATCACCCTTGAGGGGTCGTCCCAAAAGCCAGAGGCTGTGCCAGTGGCAGCCTGGACCACTGACATTCTCATTGCCATCTTGTGGCATTCTCTCACAGATGCTTTCATACTTATTTTTTCAGCCAATCCAAAAGAATTGATAACAAAACAGCTAAACCCAATGTTCCACGTTTTCCCCCATAATCTTTGTGCTTGATGCAGGTGCTGCGCTGAAAGGCAAAGCAGAGGTGGTCAGTAACACAAGGGATGCACCAGATCTCTGTATTTATTACCAGAGGGTCACTTCCACCTTCACCGAGGGGAAAGGCACCCACCCCTCCATGCAGATAACCTGCAGCAGGCTCGGTCGCTGGCTGGAGCATCCTCCCCGACGGGCAGAGGAGGGGCCGTGCCCCGGAGCGCCCAACCCCGTCAGGAGTGGATGGATGAGGATGGAAGGAGTGGATGGATGCAACACCCTGACGGCTGCTTGCAATCTCCAAGGGCTGGGAGATAAGGGGACTGTCAGGGAAAAGCCGGGCCGGAGAGATAAGGGAGCTTATTCCGTTCAATTACTGGGCAGATAAGGAAGCACAGGCAAGCCCGGCTCTCCTAATTGTCCCAGCCAGCCTGAGAGCGCCGCTCCCTTCTCCAGCATCCCCAGGCGGCTGCAGCGCTGCCCAAGGGCTGGGGATGCCCGCTGCAGGCAGAGCCGGCTGCCCTGCTCAGCCCCTCTGGAAATGGAACAAGCTCAGGACTGGACTGCTCGGGCTCGTGTTTCCTTTGAAATATGGCCCTGGCATTTCTCACAACCTTTGCACAAAGGTTAGGAGGGAGCGTGATGAGGTTTGCTCGATGACAGGGAGTTGGGATGGGCTGTGGGCAGGGGTGATGGATCACTCTCTGGGGAGGCAGTGGCTTGCCCGTGGTTTGGAGTGTTGGTGAAGAGATGCAGTGGAGGAGTGTGGAGATCCCAGCACAAGACAATCCCCTCCCAGGAGGGCTGTGGGCAGGATCTGCATCCCCCTGTGCTGTTTAGAAGGTGTTTGGAGAGCCATGCATCCAAACAAGGATGGGATGGGTGGCCAAGGTGTGGGGACCAGGACAGGAGAAGTGCAGGACTCCTGGGGGCAAAGTGGTGCTGGGAAAGGCCACTCACACAGGGAAGCAGCATCAGCCTTTGGGGGCAAACACCAGTCCCTGACACCTCCCTTGGTGAGGGGACCAAGCTCTGCTGGAGCCCCCCTGACCTCCCAGGCCAGCACCAAGGAAGGAGCAGCAAGCAGGAAATGCCTCTGTGGTTTCACCTGGATGCTTTAATTTACCCACAATTAATTTGAACCATAAATCTGGAGCTGCAGTTGCTGTGCACACAGGACTGAAGGTGGGTATTAAAATCTTTCTTGTCTCCCTGACTGGTGGCTGTCACTGGTCCTGGTGCATGCAGGCAAGGACAGAGCCAGACCCTGCCCTTGTCTTGGCTCTTCTTCCCTGGCTGGTGGCTGGTCAAGCTCGTTCCTCATGGCACCTTCTCTGTGCACATAGATCCCAAAATGGTTTTGTGCTCCCTGGCATTGCCCTCCTTGCAGTGGGATGAGTGATAGGATGGTGATGCAGTTTGCAGAAGGTTCAGTATCCCTAGTCCAGGGCTTGGATCAAATTCCTGCCTGGGAAAGGAGCTCAGTCAGCTCCGCCTCACTGTCACCTGCAGGACTGGGGGCAAACACACCCTGGGCTGATGGGGAGGCAGAGCTGTGGCTGGGCAGGGACAGCTCTGTGCTTTGGGGAAACTTCCTCAGATTTTTAATTATCACAGGCAATTAAGACTTTAAATCTGCCAGGCTCCAGCTGCCGCAGCTGGCGCAGCTCCAGCGGCGCCGCCGTCCTCCCCGCAGGCAGCGTGGGGATGCTGGGCACGGCTGAGGAGCTCCAGGAGAGGGCTTGTCACCAAAGCCACTGACAGAACCAGGGTCATGCTGGGACTGTCAGCAGCACCCGGAGCTGGGGGAGCAGCTGGGGGCTGCTGGGATTCTCCCAAGAGCTGCTGGGACATCTTCGACAGGAGTACCTGGAAAATGCTGACAATGCAGCGAAAAGTCAAGAGTTTCCCAGAAGGCAGATGAACAAGGAGAAAAACCCAGGGCTGCCTTAAAAACATCTCAAGGAGGTGAGAGATGTGGCTGGGAAATGAGAGCCTGGCTGAGGAGCAGTGGGTACAAAGGAGAGGAAGATGGAAGGGGAACATTCAGCCAGGTGAGGATGGATGAACAAACTGCCACAGCCCCCAGGGAACCCCCTGGGCACCATGAGGCTCTGGCTGTCCCACAGAGCCATCTGGAGAGCCCTGGAGAAGATGTGGCAGCACAGAACCAAGCTCTTAATACTCAGAAACATCATAAAGTGCTCCGGGGTCCCACTGCAGCTGCTTTTCTCTTTCCACGGTGGAAATTTATTCCAGAGCTGATACAGGGAAAGCTGCTGCAGCCATGACATGCTCGCAGGGGGATGTCTCCCCATGGCTGCCTTCTGCCTTATCACAAATAAATATTGCTGCTGAACGCAGGAGAAGTGTGAGCTCCACCTCACCTGGTGTCCCAGCGGGTAATTAGTGAGCACAGACCAACTGGAGCCTGAAAGATGGGGTAGAGAAACAGGAGGATCTCACTCCACGAAACAGAAAACAAGGAGCCTCACCCAATGAATGAGCTCTCTCTAAATATAACCAGGGCTGCAAAATTGTGTCAGGGAATAATTCATATGCAGAAATAGCTCTAAAACTAAGTGGAAGCAAGAGAGCTGAATAGAGCAAACCCCGAGGAGCCGTAAGGAAGCGGCGCAAATTTGGCGGAAGTATGGGAGCAATCCAGGAGCTTCCATTATTCTAATCCATGATTAGAAGTATCCTGAGGCGGTTCCTGTATGCCTAACCTCCCTTTCTCCCCTGCTGAGCCCTGGGCTCCTCATGCTGGCAGCACAGAGGGTGATTAATTCCCACAGCTCCTGACACTGGCTTGTGCCAGCACCAGCACCCTCAGCACTTTGGGGCTATCCTGAACACTTAATTTAATATGGTGTGATTGGATTTGATTAAAAGCTATTGATTGGGAGGACAGGGGCTGGTAAAATTGTGGCCATTTGTCAGTGGCTGGGCAGTGAAATCTCTGGGCTAATAAATCAGGGCTGGCACTGTTGGTGCACAGCAACTGCAGTGCGGGACATGGTCAGGCTCCTTCCCCTGGCACCAGGGATGGACTAATCCCATTAAAAATTATGGATGTTTCCAGCATGGAGGTGCCTCTGGGAAGAGCCATGGAGCTGGAGGGTGAGTGCTGAGGTACCCAAGGCCAGGGGTGATGTCCCTGTGCTCCCCACTCCTGGGTGCAGACAGGATGCCCAGCGCAAGGCAGCGATTTCAGAGCCCATCTCCAGGGAAGCTCCTTGCTCCTTGCCTTTTCCTTCTCTTCAGCAAGAGGGGCTGCTCCAGTACCCTGCCTCTGGAAAGGGCTGGGATGCAGGGAGCTGCTGCTCCTCCCACCAGGTGCTCCAGCATCTCCCAGGGGGTGCTGCAGCCTCCTCCACAAGCTGCTCCTGGCATGCAGGGCTGGAGCACCCACCAGGCTCTGCCACTTTGATTTAGAGGAACCATCCATGGGCAGCTCCATCAGCAGCTGTGACACGCAGGAAAATTACAGAACGACACTCGCCAGCTCTTTAGCAGGGTATTGACACAACGGGGACCGGAATGATGAGATGTGAGACTTCTGATGCATCTGCATTATTCCCAGCACGCTATCACAGCTCCCAGAATGGGGATGTCAAATGGCTTCCTCCGAGCATTTTGTATGTCTTTAAAAATGAAATGGGCTGTGCTGATGCCTTCAGATGTCTAATGGGTGGTGCGAGTGTAAAAGTGCCACTTCATGCTTTGAGATGTCACTACAGTAAATCAATCCCATTTTCGCTGCTTTTATAAGCTGCAAATATTTTCTCAGGGCTGCTGGGGAGGGAGGGGCGCAGGAGCCAGGGACTGTTGGCAAAGATGAGCGTGGCCAGGTCAGCCTCATGGCCCAGCTTGGCTGGGCCCTCATCCCATGAGGGATGTGTGAGGGGCAGTGGCTGTGAGCCCCCTGCTCTTGCTGGGCTGCTCAGCAGCCTGGGGGCTCGGGAGACATCCCAGCACCATTATCTCCTGCCTTGCCTGGCCTTCTGCACCACCCAGCGAGACCTCCCTCTGTGTATCTCTCCTAAGTGCTTTGTAACAGCTGACACGGAGCCAGGGGAAGCTTGACAGGTCGGCGCTGTATTAAAAATGATCCACGATAATAAAAAGGGGAGGAAAAGAGGCCTCTGCCTTACAAGGAGGCTGAAGGCATGGAAGATTAGCAGCGCTGCTGTATTGCACATGAGCTGCTTGGTTTGGGGAGAAAACTCCTGTGCTTGGGATTCCTGTGTGTGCAGGATTGGTGCTGTCAGAAACTGCCAGGACCTGGCACCTGGGCAGGTGAGCAGCAGGATGGTGATGCACACAGGGTGATGCACACAGGTGATGCACACAGGGTCCCTGGTGATGCCCACAGGTGATACACACAGGTGATGTGCACAGGTGATGCACACAGGGTCCCTGGTGATGCACACAGGGTGATGCACACAGGTGATGCACACAGGGTCCCTGGTGATGCACACAGGGTGATGCACACAGGTGATGCACACAGGTGATGCACACAGGGTCCCTGGTGATGCACACAGGTAATGCCCACAGGTGATGCACACAGGGTCCCTGAGTGCCACCCTGACCACCAGAGCTGTGGGACCCCTGAGGTCCCAGGAGCCAAAGCCAAGGGTTGAGGGAATGGGGAACTTGTGGAAGGGCTCAAGGAGAGCTCCAAGTGGCTCTGCAAAGGGGGAACCTGCAGGTGAACCAATGGCCTGGTCTGGATCAGAGGAGTGCAGGAGGATCCCCCCCTCCTTAACTCCTCAAGAGCCATACCTGGCTGCTCTGCGGTGATTTACCATCTTGGTGACTAATGCAGTCATAATCAAAATGGACCATAATTGTTATGGCAGTAAAGCAATCCTTGCCTGCTCCTATTTACTAATCTTCAACTTCTCCTTGTGACCTTTACTTCAAAATGTTTCAATATAAATAATGCACTTCTGTGAATATATTCTTCTGATTATTTCCCAAAGCTCTGATTCTCCATGTGCGACCGTCCCTGAAGTGGTAATTTGTTCTCCTTCCTGGTAATTGCAATTTTAGAAATAGCTTTTCCAAATGCTCCCAGCCTGAGATCTTTTTTGATATCTTTCCTTTATTTTTCCCTCTGTAACAAAGCTGCTTCCCAGAATGGGGAGAGGGTCTAGGTCAGGGGGAGCCCCAGGGCAGGGGGGGCTCTGTAGGTGCCTCTTGCACCTCGAGAGGTTTGTGTCACCCCAGGAGACTCTGTCTTTCCATTAGGCCCCTTCCTAATCTATTAGGGCATTAGGTAGGAGTCCATTTATTAATCTCAGATTAACTCTTCCTTAATTCCAGTTGCAACAAAAATTTGGTTACTGAGGGATGGGGCTGCTCAGACAGAAAAGAGCCTGGCAGGAGAGATGGCAGCGGCAGAGCTGAGGCAGGGACCTGCCCTTCCAGCAGCTCATTCCTGAGGCACCCGTTCCAGATACACATCAGTCTGGTGGCTAATCAAATGCTCATTCCCACATAGCAAAGGGGTTTGGACTCTGCATCCAGGCAGAGTGGGCTCATGCCCAGGGACCACCCCCCACCAGAAGGCAGCTCCCCAGCTTGGGCACATTGCCTACAGATGAAGCACGTGCAGGAGCTGAGATCTTCATTTTTGGAAGGACAGTGGGCTCTGGTGTGAGCTCCTTCTCCCAAGGGAGATGCCACAGCATGGCCAGCTCTCCTTTTGGCAAAGCCACAGCCCTCAGCTCTAACCTTGTGCAGCCAGTTGAGAGAAATTGTTCGTGATGAATTTAAGCTGAAGGTTAAGAGCCAACATAAGCTAGAAAGTCAATGACTAATCTATTAAGCTCCCCAGTAACTTAATTTACATGTTTTTAATGATTACTTCCTACCTGGGCACTCTGAAAACTAATTGGACTTGAATCGTTAAGTGCATTCAGAGGTGGACTCAAATTAATAAGCACCACTCCTGTCTGCTTTTAGATGAAAGAGAGAATCAGAACTGGCTCTGGGGGCTGCCAGACACCTCATTGCAATGCAGCCACAGCTGCTCTCCTTGGGCTGGGGGTACCTGCTCTCCAAACAACCAGCTCAGCTGCACCCACTGCCGTTTAGGAATTAAAACACTGATTAAGGGCTTGATGCACTTCTTGGAAACTGGGTTTTGTTCATCCATTGAAAGAGAAAAAGCTGCTTCAGCTTACAAATGGGGCCTGGACCAAGCATTGCCTCCAGTTAGTCAGTGGTGTTCTCAGAATTGAGGGGCTGGTGAGGCTGGCTCTGTGGTTTCTCCACTGCTGGCTCATGAGCTGAATTCTCTCCTCCTTTTTCTCCTCTTCATCAGCTCAACTGCAGATTTTATCAGCACTGGTCCCAGTCTCACTGCTCCCTCACAGAAAACATGGATCTCAGCCTCAGCAGGTTAGTGGGACCCCAGCCATGCCATCATCTGGCTCCTCTCCCCATCACTGTGCATTCCCAGAGGGTGGAGGGGGCCAGGAGGCAGAGGGGACCTGGGCTCAGCAAGGGGCACCCCAGGAATGGGGCTGTTACAACACCCCAACGTGCTGAATTTGCCAGAAACCTCCATGAGAGAAACTGAGATGTTCCTGCCCAGCAAGATCCTGCTCTAGGGAGAGCAGCCTGGCCAGAAGGGAGGGAATGTGGCTGGAATGAGAAGCACCTGCTTAAGAGATAACCTGGGAGCCCTTTTCATAAAATGTAATGGTAAAAGGCAAAATGAGGCTGCGAGAAGCATTGCTGGTTCCTCACTCAAGGCAAGGATGAGCACTAACCTTGGATCAGTCCACAACAGGCAAAAAATGCCATTGGGGTGTTTATTTCCCTGAAAAGCCCAGCATTTCTGCTGGCACTGTGGGATATAAAATGAATTCACCCAGCAGCAGCTGTGTAGGGCTGTTTTTGCAGTCATGGGGGACTTGGCTGGGAGTTAGAGTTGGAGCCAGCTCTGCCACCATCACTATTTGTGGCATCCAGAGCTGTCCCCTCTTGCTCCAGCAAGGGACTGACTGCACCAAAGCATCAGCATCAGAATGAAACCGAGGATTTCACAGTTTGCCATCAGCTAATAGCTGAGCAAACAGAACACAGCGCTGGTACTGGGGAAGATGCTTCCCCCTGAAGAACAGTTCTTTTAATGAGGCTCATCATAATGCTCATTAATTTGTGTACATCTGGATGCTCAGGTTGGCAAATGCGGAGGCAAATGGCTTTGTATTGTGTTGAGTCACACACACAATTGCTTCGCTTCTCCTTCTCAGCCTCATGTGGCTCAAGGAATATTTGCTTTCCCGAGGGAAAACTGGAAAATGTCCCACAGCTGGCAGATCCTGGGGCCTCCAGAGACAGAGCTGTGGGGCGCTGCACCCCTCACTGCTGCCTCTCCTCCCCACTCACCCCATTGAGCACGTGCCAGCATTCCCTTTCTGAGCAGCGACGTTTGCAGCTCAGCTCTGTAGGAATGCAGATTTTCCCGCTCTGTAGGAGCTGTCACTTCCATCTGTGCCACAGGCAAGGGCCTTGGTCATGTTCCTGGGGGTGATGGCCCCACCAAGCTGCACCCCAGGCCCTGGGTGCTCAGGGAAAGTGGATGGTTTGGAGTGCTGGAGGATCTCTCCCTGGCACAGAAAGCAGGAGAAGCCTCACTCCACCCTGCCAGCCTCCCTCCCAACACAAACACCGCCTGAGCCGGGTTCCCTCGCTGTCCCTGGGGACTGAGCCTTTCATCCTGGGCTTTTCATTAGTGTTTCACGCTGGAGTTACACAGATGCTGCCTGCTCCCCCCCTGCAATGGCAAGGAAATTATGCACCTGGGCCAGCAGCCAGGATGCCGAGGATTTATGCTTTTCAAGGTCTTTTATTAACTTGGCAACATATGGCTCTATCCTCAGAGCATCTCCTCCACCTCCTCCTCCTTCTCCTTCTCCTCCTCCTCCTCCTCCTGCTCTTCCCTCTCCTCCCCAGAATGCTGAGGCTGGAGTGGGGCTCTCCCTGACCCCCTGTGCCCTTCGTGCTGGATTTTTTCATCCTTGGGGAAACAAGCCCTTTGGGATGGGTGGGATGGTAACAGAACGACATGAAACAACGTTCTTATTAAAAGTGTATTGCAATTCCTTTCTCTTTCACAGATGTGAAATCAGTCTTTAAAACACCAGTAGTGAACATTCAAGACACTGAAAGCTGTTTTCTTTTTGGCATGTACCTGGATTTGAATAGCCAGGATTGCTGGATGCTGCAGGCACTGTGTGCATATGAGCACTTGGAAAGGGATTCCCTTTCCTCACTTGATTTTTATCTTTAAGATTCAGGCAGCAGCTGCCTTCTCCTCAGCTTTGCATCTAGTGAAATGCAGGGATGCTCTTGGAAAGGCACCGTGGGGGCAGTGGGGCCATGGGCAAGGAAAGCCACCCTTGCTCTAAAGGAGCAAAGCCAAGGGCTGGGTTTGTGCAGGTGGAGGAGCAGGAAGGAGAACTGCCAGGGAAAGACCTCACCAGAAGGTTCCTGCATGATACATGTCTGAGGAATGCCTAATGATGCTGAACTCTAACTGGCTGGGAGAATGTCATGCTGCTGCCTGGCTACAGCTGTGCCTCTTCCCTCTCCTGGCTAAAACACGGCTGGGCTAAACCCAGCTGAATCTCTCCTTGCCTGTGGACGAACCCAAACACCAGCAGCAATGCCAATCCTGCTGATGGGTGAACTGGCACCCACCAGGGCAGCACCCATCCCACAACATCCAGGGTGTTCTGGTGACAGTGCTGGAAATGCCATCAGGAGAGGAGGGGAAGTTGAGAGTCACCATTTATGTGCTCATGAATGTGCCAAGTGCTGCAAAACATGGCACAGACCAACGTGGCATGGTTAGATCTGCTGCATCCCACTGAACCACCAGATCTTCCATGCTCTCAGGAGAGCAGGCTCAGCTTTCTCCTCACCTGCACATTTTCCAACCATCCCTTTCCTGAAGCTACAGCCTTGCACACTCAGACCTGGAGGATGAGTTTGTTTACCCACGTGCCTCAAAGTGCAGAGTGTGAGGCTACAGTGCCATTCGAGTAGCATCGAGTGCTTTCAAGATTACACTCGCTGAAGTAGTAATTAATGTTTGTTTTATTATGTTCTGGGGAATGATCGTCCAACAAGATAATTCAAATAAAGCTGAGCATGTTCCGAGTGAACGCCGCTTAAAGGCTGATTCATTGCAAACTGGCCCGTGCAAAGGACCAATAATTAGGAGAAAAGGCACAAGTAGGAGCATACTCGCCATTTATCTGCCTTTTATGTAATTAAAATGATAGAAATTATGGCTTAATGAGTGGAAATGGGATGTGCTCTTGAGAGTTTTGCGTGTCTTATTTCCCTGCAAGCGTCAGCCTCCAACCGTGTCCCTCCAGCTGTGTCCCCAGCCTGGGGGCACTGCAGTGTTGCCAGGGGCCGCTTGGGGACAGAAAGCTGGCAATGATGGTGCTGACAGAGCTTCCACCTGCTGCACCCGAGGGTCTGCACCACCCTGGGTCAGGGAATGAGGGCTGGGAGCGAGGCTTCTTGTGCCAGACCACGGCCAAACACTCAGCACAAGCTCTGCTTCCCATGATTAACTCTTTCCTCAACGTCTCGTTAAATTACACACAGTGAAACCACGGTGTCACATCATATGGTAAATAAACCTGAGGAAGGCAGCTCATCCAGCAGCCTGAGAACCACCTGGTTTTATCCCACAGCTGAGAGGTACAAGGGGTGTAGGAGGGTCGGGGGTAGGATGGTCGGGATGGGTGGAGATGAGAGATCTCTGAAGTCAGGTCATGGAATTTGGGGTTTATTGCAAAGGGCCTGGGTGCAGGGCCCTGCTTGGAGCTGCCAGCCACAGCTCAGAGCAGGACTGAGAGAAGAGAGGGGTAGAGAGGATGAAGGGTAAGAGAATAAGAGGGTAAGAGAGCAAAAGCATAAGAGAGTAAAAGCGGTAAGAGAGTGAAGTTCCCATTACAATACAATAAATCTTCTGTATTGAATATTCTGATTCTCACTAACCAATCTAGTACAATATACAAATCCTATAGCATTTCCATACAGCCTATAAGAATCACTGCATTACCATACTGTGTTACATTTTAAACCCTAAAAACTCCTCTTTGGGCCCCTTCTGCCAAGCTGGTAGGGTCTGCTCAGACCCTTGCACTGCCTGCAAGCAGAGGGTCTTGTTCCATCGAAAGGGGATCACCTTCAGCCAGCCACACCATTGTTTTCCAGTTGTTCAGTAACTGAGGGTATCTCAAAGCTGCTTTCATTTCAATCTCACTTATAGTTTCAATATTCTCAAAATCTTTTGCCAGGCAATCATATTTATAAGGCTTTCCTGATTCATCTTCCCCAACAAAGGGGGAAAGGCTGCTGTGCCAGGGTGCTGGGAGCTGGCGGTGCCAGTGCCAGCAGAGCCCTGGTGGCTCCACATCCCAGCCCGAGGCTCTGCAAGCTGGTACGGCGCGGTGTGTCGGATAAATGATGAGAAGAAAATTGTCCTCCATCTGTCGGAATAAATTCCACCACATTTGCTTCTCTCATTAGCTGCACAGGGGCGGAGCGTGGTGTTGAGCCCACGGAGGCAGGGCGGGTTAGCCGGGGCGCCAGAGGCTGCCAGGAGCGAGGACTCCCACGCTGGCACTGCCGAGGGGACCCACGCACGCGCGCCAGGGGGTGGCTGCCACCTCCAGCTCCTCGAGGGAGCATCTTCCACAAGATGGAGCAAACGATCTGCGGCCGGGAGGACGCTGGGCAGCGAGCGGCTGTCTGTCTGTCTGTCTGTCTGTCTGTCCAGCCACTGCGACACACAGGGGTCTGTCCGCCCATCTGTCACCCAGGTGATGCCCGCAGAGCGATGCAGAGTGGTGTGTCTGTCCATCTGTCCATCTCCCACGCGGTGCCCTGAGAGTGATGCAGAGTGGTCTGTCTGTCCATCTGTCCATCTCCCACGCGGTGCCCTGAGAGCGACGCAGAGTGGCCCGTCTGTCTGTCCATCTGTCCATCTCCCACGCGGTGCCCTGAGAGCGACGCAGAGCGGCCTGTCTGTCATCTGTCCATCTCCCACGTCTGTGTCCGACGACGCAGAGCGGCCTGTCTGTCTGTCCATCTGTCTGTGTCCCACGCGGTGCCAGGCAGTGATGGACAGAGGGGACCAGGCAGCCCCAAGGGCAGGGATGCCATCAGGAGAAGTCAGTGCCAGGCATGGTGCCTTCTGCCTGCATTCGGAGGGCACAGAAAGCTGCCCCACAGGAGTTTTGGGCTTCCCATCCCTCCCGTGGGATGCCAAAAGCTGCCTCAGTTTCCCTCTCACCCCACGGGCTGTGGCTGATGCAAGGGCTCTGGGTTGGCTGAGCTCACCTTTCTGTATCAACATCTTGCTGCTTTGCCTGTTAATCCTGAGAGGGAAGTGCAAACCCAAGATGGATCAAAATAAATGCCAGAGCCCAAGGAGAAATGTCAGCAGCTGTCAGGGGGATGGCAGAGTGGGGGGCTGGGTGCCCCGGGGAGGGCTCCCACATCCCAGCTCACCTTTCCAGAGGAAACCTCTCCCGGCACACACTGAACTGAAGAGTCCTGGCAGAAAGGCTGGAGCTTGCTTGAGGGGGTTCCCAGCCACCCCCCCATTCCTGGGCTCCCTCCTGCCTTCTCCTCTTGCTGGGAAACCTGAGGCACAGGGGGGGCAGCTCCACACAGCTCTGCTCTCCATGCCATTTCCACATTATGCTAATGCACAGCTGCTGAATCCTCCTTCCCAGCGTGAATTCCAGCAGGTCCTTCCTCCTAAGTGGGGATTACTTCCATTTGCTGCTATTTTTTTTAATTACCCAGCGCTTAGGAAAGTGTCTCAGTGCACGGGCTGTGGCAGCCTGGGGATGCTTGGCACGGGCAGGGCCCCGTGGCAGGTAAGGCCAGGCACCTTTTGGTGATGCCAAGGACTTTTTGGGGAGATGCTGAGGAGCTGGTGAGGCTGACTGGAACACGAGACAGCTCTGGGTGGGTGAGGGGATGGTGGCGCTAGGGGACAGCAGCAGTTCATTAATGCCAATAGAAATGGAAAGAGGATTTGGAGAGTGAGAAGGGACAGATCAGCAGCGACAGGGAATATGGAAAGAGCAGACTTTTGTCAGCCTAAGGAAATCAGTACAGAGCTACTGGAGATGCAGAGAAGAGGGCTGTGATAGGAGACACTGGGGACACCCAGGCTGGGGACAGCAGTGCCAGCACCACACCGGGGCTGATGAGACCCAGACGTGCCCTCCTGCCCATCATCCCTGAAATCAACCTCACCACACATACTAAAATGGCAATAAATCTCAGGGATTATGTCTCTCTGCTGTTCTTTGGAGAGGTCTTTGGTCGGATTTGAGGAGAATTCTTATTTGAACGATAGGTCAGACGTGAATTCACCTTGCTGCAGACACAGGAGCTCCACTCTGGGAGGCTTTCAGCCCTCTTGCAGGAAGAGAAAAGGAAGAAAATCCTCACTGTCTAATTACACTGGTTACAGGCAGTCAGCCTCGCAGCCATATTCCGATGACTTTTATTTGACACCGATTGATCACTCTTTAATTGCCACCCAGGGCACAAGGAAAAACCCTTGTGAGGAGAGAAGTTTTGGAGAGTTACAGAGAGCACAGGGACAGCAGCTGCAGGTCACAGGCAGTGCCTACGCCTGCACTGCCTGGGAATTGCCTCCACAGAGCTTGGCTGGGAGCTGGGGATGTTCTGAAGGGAGCAGATCCCTGCCTGATCTGAGCCTGGCTCGGTGTCACAGCGCCTGCAGACAACAACTGCAGGCAACACCCCGCTGGGAATGCAGCTTCCAAAGGGGGAGAGGAGCAGCCAAACACACCTTTGAAAGTGTTCCAGTATCTTTTCCTGCTCTGTAGCACTCCTCCAGCAGATAGCGGAGCAGCTCTCACACAGAGGAGCGTGATGCCACTGATAAAAACTGATTAGGACTTTTGAGATAGAAAAGTGCATCAATTCTGAATGCACACGCTGGATTTATCGCTGCAGAGAAGTGTTAGACTCCCAACCTGACCATCCTGTGTCTGCTCCCAGCAATTCTGCAGAGCTCAGCAGGGCCACAGCAGCATTTCATGGGTCTTCTGCACGCTCCCCCCATGCCAGGCAGGAAAACCTCCCGCTGCAAAAGGAACAGAAAAGTGTGATGGGAAATTCTTATGTTCTGTGGAAATGCTGGTCTTTGTACGTGGGGACAGAGCTGCAAACACCTGAGGACCTGGTTCAGCCCCCTGAGCCTTGGGAGAGCTCTGCATGTCCAAAGCTGTTTCACACCCACTGCTGGGAGTGCTGAGGGTCATTCTCTCATGTGATTCTCACTGGCAGGGCAGCACAGTGATGGGCTGAGGGGCAGCCCGGGCGCCCTGGCCAGGGTGAGATGTGTGGGCAGCACCCAGGGGGAGCAGGGCATCCCAATTTCATGAGATAAACCTCAGAGCAGGTAGGCAGGAACACCAGGCCAGTGTGAGCATGATAAAGGAAAACCCTCCCCCTCCCACAGCCAAAACACCACATTTTCAGACCTGAGTCATTCAAATGACAAAAGGAGACAACCCTGGCCCCTTTCAGTAACTGTGCCTTTAAATC
Source organism: Camarhynchus parvulus (assembly GCF_901933205.1). Taxonomy (NCBI): domain Eukaryota; kingdom Metazoa; phylum Chordata; class Aves; order Passeriformes; family Thraupidae; genus Camarhynchus; species Camarhynchus parvulus. Next base: position 4,461,662 of record NC_044591.1, read on the forward strand.
TTCATCTGTAAATGCATTAAATATCTTTTAATGCAGCAGTTGTTTGGGAACAAGTCCAGACATTTAAATATTGTGGCCAGGACACCACGGCTCAGACCCCTTGTGCCATGCTCCAGTGGAAGACTTGGAGCAGGCAATCTCTTCCTTCCGTGGGAAGTGTCAGCAGGGTCAGGGCTGATGCATTGTAAATCAGTGCCTCGACAGAGCAGCGCCTTGTTTGACTCAGCCTGCTCTTGTCAGGTTGAAACTCATATAAAATTCTAGCACTTGCTGCTGGGGAAGCAGCTCTCAGGGTGATAACAGCTTCCCTTTGGCGCCCAAATGTGAACACTAAACCAAACCATGGGCTGCTGCTGCGGCATTGCTACGCTGGGAACCCAAGGAAGAGGTGGAATAAAAGTGTTTTCTGTCTCTCCTCAGATGTGGCCAGCTCTGAGGACTTACAAAACCCCCATGTTGAGTGCTTCATCTTTGCCATCCCTGCACTGGCACAGGGGAGTTGGTGCCAGCACTGCCCTGTCCCTTCCAAGCCTTGCTGTCCCTCCCTGCTCAGTGGCACAAGGTGATGGTTGAGACATGGCACCTGGGAGGTGCCACAGAAAAGCCAAAAACCTGAAAAGCTCAGACCAGGCCACGGTTATAAAATCAACACTCAGCATTCAGCAGTCGATATTCAGCATCTCACCTGGGTCCTGGTGCAGTCCTACGTGGCTGCGGCTGCATCAGGATGGAGAGCCCAGGCAAAGCTAACCTAGAAAAGGGACAGAAAAAAGGGGGAAAATCTCAGCTGTGTATTTAACAAAGAGCAAATGACACGGCTGTGTCTTGTTTGCTTGGAGCCGAGCGAAACCCTGCTGCTCTGGAGCAAAACACCGAGTTATTGAGGTGAGAAAATGCGGGGGCTGGAATCTGACCTGCCACGTCCCTCCCCTCCCGCCCACGGCTGGGTCCAGCCACCACAGGGACAGACCAGATCTGTAACGAGCTCACCAGAGCCATTCCTCAGCCTTAGGCGAGGAAAAAAGAGAGATGGGAAAAAAATGTAACCCAGAGAGAGAATTTAATTGTAAACTCTCGCTGGTGAAGGGGAAGCATAAACCAATAAATGGTAGAAATGCGTCTGATAAGCCCTGGGAGGTGAAGATGAGAGATGTGTTGGCTGCATGTGGGAGTGTGTGGGATGATGAAAGGCTTTGGAAGTACCTGCAGCAGGGGAAAGGCCGTGGGGAGTAATAAACAGGGTGCTTAGCAAAGGTTTAGGGAGCTTTAGGCTTTGGCTGTGGTGATGCTCTCGGGAGAAGAGCCGGGAGAGACAGACTCTGCTCGCAGGGAAAACTCAGCAAGAGGGATCTGAGAGTTCAGCTTGGAGCTGGAGGTATCCACAGAGGAGCCTTTGCTGATGCTGGCTGCAGGCACTGGGTTGTACTTACTACAAGCTGGGCTGAGCCTCTGAAGCTCTGCTGTTCCATCTGAACCTCGGCAGGGACTCCAGCCCTGGCTCCAGGAGGGGAAGCTGCTGCAGCTCTGCACCCCAGCATCCCTGGTGGTGGCCTCACCAGGACCAGAGGAGGAGATCCTGTAATAACCAACCCACTTTAAAAGCAGTATCAAGCACTTTTGGTTATCTACAGCTGGGAACACACCCAGCTTCAGATATTCCAGCCTGTGTAATTGAATTATTTAGGGGCTGGAATGGTGTGATGAAATAGGCTTTCTTCCTATTTTTAGGTTTCCATCTACAGGGCTGGAAATTACAGCCATTAAAATGTTCTATTAGTAATGATATATAAAGGGGAAAAAACTGATCAGACTTTTCTAGTGCACATAGAGCATTAGGATATCATTAATTTTAATGATAGAGCCCAAAATTACAAAGCTATTACAGTCATACTTGAAGTTTCCGGAAAAAAAAAGAGAGAGAATCAGTCTAAATTGTTGTTAATGAGTAAAAAAATATTTAAATCATATTTAACGGACCTTACAATTATGGCTGATGTCTCTGTGGGCTGATGATGGCTTAGACTGGGGTTGTTCCCTGGTGCTGACAAAACAAATGTCTGGGACAAGATAGCAGTGAGGGGAGTCCAGGAGGATTTGCTGGAGTGTTCTGGAGGGGAATAGAGAGAGAGGCCACATTCCTTGAAGGGCTGCTTTTGGCCTTTTATTCCCACCTCTAAGCCCTTGTTACAGGATTCCTGCTGCCCTGGAGGAGGTTTCCAATTCCATCAGCTGCTGAGCAAAAAAAAAAAAAGAAAAAATCATCCCCAATCCTGTGCACTGTGAAGCAGGCAGCAATTAATGGCCCTTGGAGGGCTGGAGATTTTCATCTTGGTTTTTCTTTAAAAAATAAATGACTGAGGAAAAAACTCCTCTGGGAAAGCAGATGGGGGAAAAAGAAGAAAGTTGGAAAGAGGAATGCTTGAGGTGCTTTGTGCACCCTGACCCTCTGGCATGAGGGGAAAGGACGCAGCACCCAGAAGGCAGCTGGGATTTCCCTGACCTGCACGCCCAGCCAAGGGGACTGCGTGTTGTGCCATTGGGAGCTGGATCCTGGATTTATTGAGGCATGCTTGCAATAATTCAGCAAGCATCCCCTGGCCTGGGAGCAGCGACAGAGCCGAGTCTCTGCGGAGCAGGGCTGCGACCAAGGGACAATTTACTGCCTTGTCCTTGACAGCTCCGGTCGTCTCTAAGTCACCAAACCCTTGACTTCCTCATGGAAAGAAGGAAAAGCTTTTTTCCAAAGGAAAAGCCCTCTCTGCTGAACCTCCCACTGCTCCTCTTTGCTGGCAGCTCTCCCAAACCCCCTGAAACCCCTGAGCAGAACACCTGCAATAACTTCACAGGCTCATAATGCTCTGGGTGACATTAAAGCTATTTTCCGGGTTCCTGCTACTTGAGACACTGCAGTAGAAGGGTCAAAAACTTTTCAAATTCATTAGGCCTCAAAATAGCTGCCTTGTTAAGCACCGTGGAGACGGCCGATAACGGGAGGCGAAGCAGAGCGCCCCGGAGATTGGATGTGCACACCAGGCTGATAAATGGCTTCTCTGTGGCTATTCCAGAGCTGGCAAGGGGAAAAATGCCATCCCACGGATGAACAGGTCTGGAGTTTAGTACGACAACTCTTGGAGCTGCCTTGGCTGCAATGAAACATCTCTGCCTTGGCTCGAGGCAGCAATGTGACCTTCGGGAGAGGGGCTGCAGGATCTGCCTGGGGTGCAGAGCCTCCCCATCCTTCCTCAGGTGCATTAAAGCAGCACCTGCCCTGGTGCCTTTGCCTTGGACGGCTGTGATCTCTGCACAAAGGCTGCACCTGCACCCCTCCCATAGGTTTAAATAATCCTAACATGTCAATCCAACCTCTGCAGCACGTGGGGAGGGACAACACCTCGTGTCCTGCAGCCCCAAAGGGTTTCCAGTGAACTCAGCTTGGCCAGCACCGACTGCAGATCTGGGACCTGCTGTACACCAGGGCACTGAACTGCTGTCCCCTTCCTGATGGATCAGAAGGAGGATGAAGACAGAAGGTTTTCTCTGACCGGGGTAATAGAGTCAGCAATTCCACTTGGATAAGCACATGGATTTTATGTCGTCCCTGCGCAGCCCCGAACAAAACACGCCGGTGGCAGAAGACACAAAGCGCTCTCTGTGGCACAGTATTCTCTACATGGCAGCTTGCTGCTTCAGAAGAAAGCACTTGAATACTTCGGAAAATGGGAAGATCCCAAAGCTGAATTTACAGTGTGCTCATCTTGCAGCTCCCAATTTCATTACCAGCAGCAGCGAGTGCTGGGTGGCACCAAGCCAAGCAGTGCTTAGCACGCACATCACTTGGAGTGGACCCACAGTCCCAGAGTAGTTGGAGGTGTTACTCACATCCCAAAAATCCAGCATCTGTAAGAGTTTTTAATGTTGGTGTTTTTTCCATTTTCTTTTTAACGCCAAGACTGGCACCAGCCTCATTCTCTTCATTCTCAGACTCATTCCCTGTCCTTGTGAGGCAGCTGAGACTGGAGGTCCCACTGTCCCTCACAATCCTGAGGCTCTTCCTTGGGCTCTGCCAGCAAGATTTTCCCCACTCGCCCTCATTTCACAACACCAAGGTGTTTTCTGGTTTTTGGAAAGCAGAAACCGAGAGAAACACTCCCCACCCATGCACATCCTTCTTGTGATGCTTCTCCTGCTGCTCCTGCTCTTCAGTGGTTTGGGCCTCTCCTTTGGAGAGTGCTTGGAAAAAGAAATCACTTCTAATGAAAAGGCTGGGCGAAAAGATGATGTTCTGGACGATGCACATGGGAAAGCTGCCTGGCTCTTGGGGGGAATAGGCTCCCCAGGCAGTCAGTGGGAACAACCAGGGACAAAGCCTGTCCTCCTGGAGTGGGTGCAGTGGGCAGGTGGGGACGAGTGAGTGGGAAACCAGGGAGACTTTGGGGTTCTTCTCACAACTGCACTGAGGCTTGCCTGGCTGAAGGCTGGCAAAGGGCATCTCTGAGTGCTCAGACTGGAACCACCTGGCAGTGAAGGTTTCTATCCAGTTTTCCCTAATTTTGCACAGCCCATGCTCGCTCTGTCTGCGGTCATCCCTCCCACCTCCCTCCCTCAGCGTCCTTCCCCGCGGTGCTGCACGCCCTCAGCCCCGGCATCCTTGTCAGGGAGGGAAGTGTTGGTCTCCTCTCTGCCCTTGCCTCTGCTGAAATTCAGGTGAGAGCTGATTTTGGCAGGCAGCAGGGCTGCAGGGCACACCCTGGCTCAGCCCCCCTGTCCTGCCCTGCCTCTCCTTGGAGCCGTGGGGTGTCACTGAGATATTTTCTGAAAAATCCCTTTGCCAGGATTTCTTCTCCTGGGAAGATGAGAAGCCTGAGCTTCTCCATGTTTTACTCCTCTGGAATGTGGTCTGGAGATTGTTTATCCAAACGTGTGAATTGTTTTTAATTAATGGCCAATCACAGCCAGCTGTGTCGGGCTCTGAGTCAGTCATGGGTTTTTATTATTCATTCTTTTCTAGCCTTCTGATGTATCTTTTCTCTATTATCTAGTATAATTTTTAGTATATAATTTCTTATAATATAATAAATATAATATATATAATAAATATAATATATATAATATATATAATATATATAATATATACATAATATAATATAATATAATATAATATAATATAATATAATATATACAATATATATAATATAATATAATATAATATAATATAATATAATATAATATAATATAATATAATATAATATAATATAATATAATATAATATAATAATAAATCAGCCTTCTGAGAACTTAGAGTCAAATTCTCATCTCTCACCTCGTCCTGGGGACCTCACAACACCACAGTGGGGCATCAGCCTGAGCAGGCACAGCCATGCACACAGCTCAGGAGCTCAGCCCAAACCTGCTCTGGTTCACCATGAGAGAGCCACGATACCTGCAAATTCAGGCTGAGCTTCTCCAAATCTATTTGCTTGATCAGATTTATGTAGCAATTCCAGGACGAGGTGAATAATGAAAATGACTCATGAATATTTCATTCTTATAAATCACATAATTCATATCTATTCACAAATATTTGCTTTGCCTTATAAACTGGATGAATAATTTACAGAAATACGGAGCAACTATTTTAAAGGAAATATGAAATCCATTGACTACATTAATCAACAAATATTATTCAACTTTTACAGGTTCAGCTTGCTGACAGGCACATTCCCTGTTTATGAGAGGAGCTGGAACAGCAGATGACATTTCCCATATTAAAATACGTGGAGATGGAGCTCAGTTATCCACATGTGGGGGTATTTCCACGCTTACCTGCTCAGTTTTGGCCATGGCAGTCAGTGCAGGAGCCCCAGATTTGTGTTGGTAGAGGGCCAGTTTGAGGGGAGAGAGCTGTAGGAGGGTAAAATAAGTGCTTATTGATCCCACTTTTTCTTGGCTGGCAGCTCTGACAATAAGTAGTAAATAAACTGTTAATTTTTCTAATTTTTGCAGTAATTCCCTCAATTATTGAGCTTTTTAAAAAAAAATCAGCTGCTTAAACAGAGTATTAAGTGGCGGCATTAATCCACCTGTATTTGAATGATAAAGTGATTAATCTGACTCATTTAAATACTGTGATGATTTGGTGATGAATGTCCTGATGGCAAAAAGAGCTTGATGGCCAGGAAGGCATGGGGGATGCATGGGGACAGGCACAGCCCCCCATCCTGAAAAGGTCACCTTGGCCACTCCAAATCCATCATCAAACAGCTCCATGGCTGTGGCTTGCAGCGCTCCCATTCTCCTCCACCTCGGATCCTTGTCCTGGGAAGCTCTCCTGGACTGCAAGCAGAGGGGATGGCCAGTGCCAGAGGGGCACATCAACACATCACAACCACGCTGGAGATGCTGTGGAGCAAGGCAGTCCATCAGGGGCAGGGCAGATTCATTGTCGCCTCGTGTTTCTGCAATCCCAAGCATCTGAGGGATGCCAGCGCCTGTGAACTTGCAAGGAAAATCATGGGGAAGCCTGGCAGATGGAGGGCAAAACCCCCTGAGGGTGCCACTCACTGCTTTGTGGGGAGTGTAAGTGCCTGAGACACTTGGTGGCCATCCTGGTGTGGGAGAGCCAGGTTTTCACCTGGGAAATCAGGAAGAGCAGAGAAAGAGCTTGGTGTGCTGCTTTCTCCTCTCCTTTGCAATGCAGTAATATAACATATTATATAATATATTATATTAAGAGGGTGAGGAGGGATGGGGCAGCTTTGTGATGCCTAAATCAGGCAGCTCCTAAGAGCCCCCCAGCCTGAGCTAAGCAGGAATGGGGTGCAAATGTCTGTGTTTGAGCTGGGTCCAAGGCCAACATGGATTCTGGAATTTCATGCTGGTTTCTGCACCCCAAAGCAAGTAAAACTCAACATCCTTTTTAGTATTCCTACCGCTGGCAGCCTGTCTTCCAAACTATCCATCTGTAACATTTGTAGGGCTATTAAGAGGGAAATACAATTTCATAGTCACAGATAAGAGATTAGACAGATCAATTCCTCCCCGCCACATGGGCTGGGAGAGAAAGCTCAATTCCAAATCGCAGTGGAGGTTTTTGTTCTCCTGGTTTATTGAGCTGTGGGTCCTGCCACCAACTTTCCTGGTTGTTTCCTCATTAAGAGCAGCACGTTCATGACTGATAAGACAGCCAGACGTGCAGTCAGGAGGGACCTGGCTGTGGGGAATCCTTTGGGATTAAGGAGGCTGAGCCTTCCTCAGCAGTGATCCATCTCCTGCTTTGAGGCAGCTGTGGCAGAGTGCCTCCTTCCCTTGCCCCCTGTCTTACAGTTGATATTTTTGCCCCACATCCATTAGGAATAATGAGGAGGACTCCATCTTATCAGAAGGCTAATTAATTACTTTATTATACTGTATTATTCTATATTATATTACATTATATTTCATTACATCTAAACTGAATTTGCCAAGCACTTAACTCCACTGCACAGCATCTCAAGACTGTCAGCCCAGAGTCCCGACACACACCTGGATCCAACAGGTCAGCGAATCAAAACACTCACACCAGAATCCAATTACCAATTCCCTTCAGGTAAACAATCTTCCACGGTGCATTCCACTTGTGAACAAACACAGGAGCAGCAAATGAGATAAGAGGTTTTTTTTTTCCTTTCTCTGAGGTTCGGAGAATGCGAATCCCAGAAATACCCTTGGGAAGTCGCGCCTTGCTTTTCTCCGTGAAGAGAAATGTGGCTACACTTTCCCATCCCTGGGGTTTGGGCTGGGAATGATTCCCCCTGGGAGGGTTGGGGCTGTTTTGGCACGGGGAGCACGGGGTGTGCTGGCACGGAGCACGTGGTGTGTGCGAGGGGAAGCGAGGGGACTGTTACCCTACAACATGTCACACTGTGCTAGGCTGAGAGACGAGAGGCTGTCAAAATATTTAGCAGCAGAGAAACTGAAACCTCTCCATCCGAGGATGGGGAATTCCACACAAACAGCTCTCAGAAAAAAAACCCTCCAATGTTTGTGGAAAGGGTTGGCAGAGGCGGGCAGAGCCTGGCATGACCCACAGCCAGCCAGGGATGGTCGCTCTCCAAGGTTTTGGATATAGACACCAGCGTGGTTTTGGGGCAGAGCAGCTTGTGCACAGCTCTTTAAAGGGTGGTGGGCTTGGCCAGTTGGTTCTGTGGCCCCAGCAGCCGTGGAAAACCTCTGGCTTCTCCCAGCATCATTGGCAAAGAGCACTGCTAATAGCTCCTGCAGCAGTCAGGGGAGTGGGTGATGTGGGTGCAAGGGGACAAAGCAGAGCCAGTCCAGAAAGGCTGGGAAAAGGACAGGGACACTGCTAAGAGAGCTGTAGGATGGTGAAAGGGCACTAATCTCCCAGGATCTGAGTCATCCCAAAGCACTGTGTGCTCCTCACACCTGCTCACATCAGCTCTGTGCCGGAGAACCCTGAATTATTTATAGCTTGTTATCATCCCCCAGGTATTATTTGTGTAACCATTAGTTTCTGTAAAGTGTATGAAAGAAGCTGTAAAACATCAAGCATCTCCTCACTTCACCTGGGAGCTGATTATTTTCTTGCCTGATTTACCAAGCCTCAGCTCAACAACTTTAACCCTTTGTGACAGAGGCGTGCAAGCACTTCAGCATCTTGTCAGCTCTCAGCTGCTCCCCCAAGCAAAGCCTGGATCTTTGTCACCATGCACAGGGCAGGGAGGGACCCACTGCTACCAGTGCTGTCACTGAGGGGACAGCTGGAAACCCCTGTGGTGGAAGAGTTTATCCAAGCAGGAGCAGATCTTGACTGAAAAGCTGTGGCTCCTCTCTGCATAAATACGTTTTTTTAAATAATGATTTATTCAACAGTATAATGAATTCGGTGCCTTTTAAATGTGACAGTGGATAAAATACATCGGCCTTCTGCAGGCGTAAATGTCATCTGGAAAGATCAGGCTTTCTTTTCCCTCCCCCGTGCTCGTGGGCAGTCCTTTAATTCACTGCTTTATTCCCAGGTGCTCAGGGACTGGTGTGGCCATGGGGCACAGCATCCCCACATCCCTTCATCCCTGAATCCTTGCATCCTCACCTCCTCACACCCCACAGAGTCCCTGCCCAAACCTGACAAAGAGAAATCCGGGGAGAAGGATTTGGGGGGTGAAAGGCAGACCCCAAAAAAGCTCAGGGAGGTGAAGGCCTTGTAGGGGTTTTCAGAAGATGGCAAGGTGTTTCTCTTCACACCCAAGTCAGCAAAACAGAATTACACTTCAGTGTACGTAGAGAGCCAACCAAAAAATAAAACAGAAATGACAAAGCTGACTAGCAAATAGCCCTGAAACTCACTTAGTACCGACGTGACAAGAGGCTTCGGACAAGGCTTGAGAAATAACTCTATAAAGAGAGCACTTTAGAAACCAAATAAACTGTTCCAGAGACACAAAACAATTACCCCAAGCAAGCTCATATCGATTTCAGGCACCAAGCCAAACTAGCAGCACGCAGGCCCTCATGCCAGCAGCGCCCACTGGGCACCCACTGGCCCCAGCAGCTTCCCCACCACCTTCTGTGGGAGAGAGAAGCCTAAAACCCGAGCAGAAAACAGGTGACAGCAGCAGGAGACAGGGGCAAAAGGGAAACCACAGGAGAAAGCAAAGAGATGCAGAAAATGCAGAGAAAACTGCAGCAGCAGCAGCATAAACATGACCAGGCACTGCCCAGTGATGCTGATAAAGCAGAGAGGAGTCCCCACCTCTGACACCCCCCAAAAGTCTGATATTTTGGGGTGTTCTTTCAAATGCAGGCACCATTCCCACAGAGGTTTGTACATTTTCCTCCTCAAATGTTTTTCTTCTCCTCTCGCTGCCGGGGTTGATGTAGGCACTTTTGCAAGGATGATTTTTCTGCCATCCCTGGCGGTCATCATCATTTCCCACGTTGATCCCTCCTTGCTCTGCAAGGGGCCCTGTGCTCAGCTTACCCACTAGAAATGGCTGAAAAACTGCCGGAAATAGAAAGTTCATCAAGAAATGTGGAAAAAAAAGAACACCTTTTCTCTAAAATAATTTAACTGATTGGATTAATAGCCATTGAGCATTCCAGGGCTGCAGGGCAGAGTCTGGCCATCCCCACCCATCACCCAGCTGGCCAGAAAGCTGCTCCCTCACTCACAGCTCCACAAAACAGCCTTTCCCTCCCTTGGAGAACTGAGGAGCCTTTGGAAATTCACACCAAATGCACAAAATCCATGGGGAAAGTCCTCCAGTCTTCATGCAAGTGTGTTTGGGAGAGGGCAGCAAAGAGGGAAGCGGCACACTGGGCAACGCTGCTGGCACTGCAGACCTGGCCGAAAACAAAAATAGCAGAAAGCCTCAATTTGCAGATCTCAGCGCCAATGGAGAGGCATGAAAAGCGGGACGTTCAGAGGCATCTCAGCTGTTCCCCACCGTGGCAGGGAGGGGATGCCCTTGGCACACTGGGCACGGCTCCGCGGGAAGCGCATCCGCAGCGCCGGCCGCCCGCTGAGCAGCTGCCCTGCCAAAAGTAGCAGCTGGTACACGGTAAAAAAACAAGGGGGAAAAAAAACCCAAAAACAACCCATATTAAAATGTTTTTCTTTCGGATTATTGAAGCAACTGTAGCAAAAACTTCACATTTAATATGCGTGACCTGCTCTGTGCTCTCCGCTAGAATAAATTGGTGGAACATCCTGCACAGCCAAAGCATCAGGGGGTGGGGCCGGCTGTAAATGCCAGGGGGAAAAAACTCCAAGTGAAGTCAGCACATAAAACACGGAGCAATATTCTTATCTTGGCCAACAGACTTTAGATGGCAAACCTGATCATGGAGAACAGAACATCTGGGAGTAGTCCAAGCCAGAGCCATAAGGGAAGGGGGAGGTGTGGGGAGCACCCCCAGGAACACAGGCGAAGGCAGGAGCCTTGATCAGCTGTTCCATTAAAAATCTGCTGCCAAACGTCGTGTTTTCCAGAGCTCCCATTCAAAGGTGTGTTGTAGCTTGCAGCTTCCTAATTACCTTGGATGTTCTGCATAATTTTTTTTTTTTTTATTTCAGATGGGAAAAGACCATAAACTTGCTAATTAATTACTTTTTAGCCCCGGCGCATCGACTGAAGCACACACTTCACACAGAGCATCTCCTCTCCACAGCACTCCGCGGGAAACCTCCTCTATGCAGAGCGCTCCAGCAAGTGACTGTGTTCGCAGGGATTTCACCACAACCCCTGGGAAATGAAGGAAGGAGAGAACAAGGAGCCTGGTAACCCATTTGGTAACCCAATTTTTGGCTTTGGCAGCAGCCAAATGCCCACCAAATGCACTGCTGTGCCCAGCTGCAGCTCATAGCAAGGACAGTGGCAAGAGGACATCAGCTGGTGAGCGATGGACTTCGTGTTTCAAAAGCCTGTGAACAGCCCAAGAGGAACAGTTTAGGGAATCTAAAGCAGCCAGAAGTAAACCCAGGGTAAAAATAATAAACTCAAAAGCAAAAAGTCAGAGGAAGGTGTTGGCAGCGATGGAAGTATTGCCTGCTCCCAAACCAGCAGCCAGGGCTTGTTCCTGAAGGTTCCAGATGCCTCAGTAGGTTTTGACACTTCTCTATCTGTTGTTCCTAAGCTCCCTGCTGTCTCCTTTCTCCCTGGGAACCTCCAGCTTGGGTTTTCCTGATCCCATCATGGTCCATGTCCAATGACCCTTTAGTTAAAGGCCAGGCAGGATGATGAATCGAGGGGGGAATTTGAGGGAACACTCAAACTACCTGTGCAGGTGAGAGAGTGGCTGCTTGGCACACTGGGCTGGAGGTTTTCTTTCCCTTTGCTTTTCGGAATCACTCATGTTTTCAGCAACTTGAAAAGCAAACAGGAAAATGTAAACAACAGGATTTTGAATTTATGACAAAACAGATAAGGTTTAATTTCCTTTAATTCCTAATGAACGGGCTTTAATGAGAGGCAGGAGCTCCATGGCCAGAGCAGGGGTAACAGGAGACACATCTGCACCAGCGATGAGAAGGGAACCTGAGCCCAGTTCTGTGTGAGGCTGTCCCCATCTCACCCCAGATCAGTGGCACATGAATTGGGATGGCAGAGCAGGGCTGGGGACAGCTCAGGGCTGAGAGTGAAGCCCCTGCCAGGGAGCCCCTGGACCACATCTGGTCCCTTCTGCCCCCCCTGCCCTTCCCCACTCTGCTGCTTACAGAGCCCTCTAAGCTGTTTATTCCCCTCGCCCCCCATCAATCATTTTTTCATACATTTGGAAGATTAGAGCTCCTTATACACTACCTCCAGTCCAGCTTGTCATGGGAAAACTCTGGGGAGAAATTCACAGAGATGTATTAAAGCCATCCAACACTTTCTCCATGGCAACTGGGACCAGCGCAAATCCCATCAGCTCTGCCTGGAGCAGGATGGAGCCTCTGCAGCTCTTCCAGCCCCCCAGATAAGGGCAGATGCAGGGGAAACATCTTCATTAGCTGGAGATGCCTCCCAACCCTCACACACAATAACCTTTGATTAACGCCAGAGCACTTAGCACTTATGAAATACATCTGTCTGAGGATCCCTGGCCTTTTCCCAGCGTGTCTGAGGGATCCTGTGCTCACAGGAGAAGCTCTGACAGCTCGAGCAGGCAGGGAGGGGGGAGAAGTGATGTAGGTGTGCTCACAGGGGCTACTGACCTGGCTAGCAGAGACCTGGTGAGAGCATGATTATGCCAACACACAATTAACAGCGCTGTGATTAGTTCTCAGAGCCTTGCTGTTTTTGCAGTGCCATCCTCAGCACGCCTGGGAGCCCCTGGACAAAGCGGGAGGGGGATTTCCTGCTGCAAGGAGCAGATTTCACATGTTTCATGCTAAAAGTGATGGCCACAGCGAGTGCTGAAAGGTCTGTAAAAATAGCTCGAGGTCTGTGTGAGCACACTGCGAGCCAGAGGGATGTCCTACATTCCCCTGCTCTCTTAATCCCTCTGCCTGATGGCAAAATCCCTGCTCATCCTCCTGGCAGGTGAGCTCTGAGGTGGACAGGAACCTTCCCATAATTAAGGGCATTGCTGTTCCCAGTTAGTCATGGGTTTGGGGTCTCAGAGGGTGCCCCAAGCAGGGGATGGGCACTCTGTGGGGCTGGGATGGTCTCCACACACAACCAGGTGTAACACTGCCATGCCATCACCTCCATCCTGCTGCTTGGGCAAAGCCACAGGGACAAGGGGGCAAGGAGAGGGGCTCCACTGATGCTGTCCAGCCCAAATCCCTGCTCTTTGAGGGAAGGCAGCTGCCTGAACCACTGGAATGAACGGTGCTGCGACTCAACCCACACCAAACTGTGCAGGAGCAGAACCCTTTGAAGTCTGCCATGTCCAATTCGTTATTAATCACTGTAAATCTGGTATAATCTCTACAAGCATATTCTGCTCCCTACAAACAGGCTGGTGCCAAGTTGCTCCAATAAATCCTGCGTCAGGGCAGCTATTGTGTCTGCTCTTCAGGCAGCATTTCCCAGCAGGAATATTTAAACAATAACACTCTCTATTTGGTGCAGTCACTTTTGTTTCAGAAGATTACGGTCTAACGTGTAACAGATTTAGAGTTTATGGAAAGGCTGGGATTTATGGCATGCTTTCTTTCCAATGCATTTTGTGTCTAATAATCCCTGCAAGGCATTAAATGTCTCCATGTGGGTTCCTCACTTTGTGCTGAAGCAAGAAAACTCTTGTTCTTTCTACCTTAAACTTGGTGGCAAATTCCAAAGTTTCTGCTGAAAAGAAGCTTTGTAAAGAAGCAATGACACCCCTTGCCCATGGATTAAAATGATTTACTGATGCTTCTGGAAGGCTGGGATGGCCCATGGAGAAAGAGAGGAATAGCACATGTGCACAAGGAGCACTGGAGGTGCTCACACACAAGGCAAGATTTGGTGTGTGGATTGACCAGTGCCCCATCAGCAAGAGATGCCAACCAGCCAAAGCACCCCAAAGTGAGAACAAGCCAAAAATTCAACCCCAAAACAGTCACTGGCCAGAAAGAGTCAAACACGAGGGTAAGAAAATGGAGCCCCAGATTTTGCAAGGGGAAAATGGAAGAGAAGGAAGTTTATACCAGGAGCTGCTCTATATAAACCTAAAATTTACCTAATAAAAAATAAAAAAATACCTAAAAAAACCCCCTAAAAAATAAACCTGAATTTACCATTTCCATCCCAGCCTCCTCACCATGTAAGCACACACCAGTGCTTGCTTTGAGCGAAGCTGGTGTCCCAGAGAAACTGAGAAACTGCAAGGTTCAGCAGAGATCCTGATCCTGATCCCAGACAAGTGAACCTTCTCCCCCAGGTTCGTGGCTAAGTGTGCCAGCCCCTTGTGGCCCCAGCAGCCCTGGTCTCAATGCTGGCAAACATTGGCACTGACCAGCTGCTGGCAGCTTCCAGGCACCAGGGAGAGAATGTGGGATGCTCCAGTGAGTAATAGTAGCTTCTTTGAGCCAGGTCTCATAAGTTTTTGGATGTCTATTACTCACCCAAGATAGCTCAACTACCTTTGGAGGCACAAAATCAGCAGGATGGCTTCTGTTGCAGTGTTGGAAACAAAAAGGCAAAATAACAAACAGAGAAACTGAGCCTGTTGCAAAAGGTTCTTACTCTAGTTAAACACCTCACAAAAGCAATTAGTTTCTTTATTCACTTCTTTTTCTAGTAAATTGCCTAAGCAAAACTTTTTTATCTCTTGTCCAGTTAGCGATCTTTAAGTTTGAGGTGAAATCCCCTAAGCCTATGAGATGCCTTTTTCACCTAATCAAAGAGAGAAACTTCTGGGCTTCTTTCCTTTTTAAGGAGACAAAAGATAGATAGTTTTATCACTCTGTCAACAAAAAGCACATTCCTATTCCATGGGATTTCTGGATCTGCTGCCTGGGGCACAGCAGCCAGCCTGGCGATGCTCAGCTGCTCTAATCCAAGGGCCAGCTCCAGATGTGTCTTTAGGGAAGGTTTAACCATTGCTGGTTAAACTGCTCCTCATCTGGGAATGCCTGTGAGCTCCACCAGCTGCGAGGACACCCTCAGTCCCAGCACCAGCTTGTTTTGCTCTCACTGACACATGAGCTGCAGATCCAAAAGCCATTTAGCCCAGGCACAAAGCATTGAGGACCTGTGGCTGTGGCGCTCCAGGAGCCAAGCACAGGGCAGCTGTGGCAAACTTTGCTTCCAGGCACTTGGTTCTCACTTGACTTCCTCCTCTGGCAGCTCACAGCCAGCTCAACACTCTCCAAGAGGAGCGGTGAATTCCTGCCTGTGCCAAGGACTGCATCCAGAAAAGGCTTTTTTTCCTCCCCTGACGCTGCTCATTAATTTTGTTTGTTTTGCTGTTTTTTTTAAAAAAAGCTTTTGCTGGCTTCCTAATTAGGAGAGGATTAAAAAAGCAAAAGAAGGGAAACTTGAGGCACAGAGAATTCAGCTGGATCCCTCGTGGGGGCAGTGGGCATTGCTGAGACACCAAACCCTCCCTTGGTGACATTGTGAGCAACCAGGCCACCACGTCCTCACCTCCCTGCTCCTTGTGCCAGCATAACTCGTGCTGTGCCTTGCCTGCATTGAAAAATCGGCGATAAAATCGTGCAGGAACCCCAAGCTGGATCGATTTATTTCAATATTTCTGACACAGCTCCTGCAGGAGCCGCGGAACCAACAACAGTTTCCTACCAGCGAGTCAGTGAGATGCTGGGCGTAAATTACCCTGAAGTGCCACAGATAACAAGGCTGCACTCAGGAAGGTTCCTCTCTGTTTTACTCACATTGGAAACACTCCAAGATGGCAAAGTGATGTGGGACCATCAGGGCAGAACCTTTCCAACAGGATCAGAGGTGGTTCCTCTGCTGATGCTGTGGGGATGGAACCAGGATACCCAACCTCAGAGCTGTGTTTTCCTCCCTCATCCCCCAGCTCTGCAGCTCTGAGGCCAAAGCATGTGTCTGACGAGTGAAAATCAGAATATTAATGTTCACCTTTCAGGGAGTAGTTGGATGTGCCACTTCCAATGAGGAAGGGAATTAATTTCAATGCTCGTAAGAGCCGTCTGAGACAGTTTCCATCATGATCACGGAGCTTTCTCCTGGCAGCCAAGACCAAAGAGTAGATTTTTCTTTTATCATTTGCAAAAAAGACAAATACACCTCGTACTCCTGCTCTTGTCGAGCAGATTTCCAGATGGAGTTCATCACTTCTTCCCACTCCTCTGCAGCTGGAATCCCTCTCAAATCCTGTTTGGAGCAGTGATTTTGGTAAATAACCTGCTGGGGGTATTCCCTTCAGTTCAGCACGTACACAACCATTTCTAATGGCTCAAATCAGGATTCCCTGAGGTGCAGCAGTGATTAATTGCATCTCCGGACACTCCCCTGCTTCAAGCCCCACTAGCTGATTGCAAGCACCTCGTTAGTGTGCTCCCCCAGTCATACCTGGTGGCCTGGGGAGTGGGTAAAGCTGGCAAAGAGGCTCCACATCCCATCAGGTAGGACAGGAACCCCATTTTGGGAGTGGGAGGGCACCCAGGGGGTGCCACCCTGCAAGGGCACGCACCCTCTCTTCCTTGGCACTTGACAAAATGTATGTGCAGAGGGGAACGAGGGGAAGGCTGGAGCAGGGGCTGCAGCAACGACACGGATCGGCTGCAGTAACGAGCTTTTCCAAAAATATCTCTCCTTGGTCAGAGATGCTCTATTTTTAGAGCTCCAGGGTATCACACTGACAAGCAGCAGGGTCAACGTGTACCTTTAAACGTCCAAAATGCCTTTGGCCTTGCACAAGCACCTTGCTGCTCCAGCTGGAGAGCAAACACACCAACAGACAGAAGACCTGGCTGTCACCTCCCCCAGAGCCACGCAGGAGGGGCAGCTCAGATGTGACTGGGCACTGTCCGTCCCATGGATCACCAACATCTTCACCCCGAGCAGTTGACACAGGGCTGTGAAAAAAAAAAATCTGTGACTGAAACCCCCACAATGAAACCTCCAAGTGGGGAAATTGCCATTCTGTGGTTTTTGTATCAAAGATGTTGGCACTCAGGACGAGAAGTGACTCCCTGGGTGTCTGGATCCTTTCTCCTGCTCCAATAGATGCAGTGGAAAAGGGCAGGTCCATAAAATTCAGCATGGATCTGAGAGCTGCTCGACAGCAATGGAAATAGGGAAGATGACAGTCAGAGCTGTAGGACTCCTGTGTCTGCATAGTGTGCTGAGAACATGGCGTGTAAAATTAAAAATCCAACAGTCCTATTGTTAGGAATAAAACCCCTGTCATTTGCATGTTAAAACACCTCGACTTACAGCAGCAATTTCTCTCTTTAACTTTCCTGGTTTACCCAGTTCCCAGGATGAATAATGCAATGGAACTCCTCAGCAGCCACACAAATGAAAAAATTCAATAGGACTCCTTCTTCCCCTCTAAACCTACACATCTTCTGCAGGAAGCCTTTCCATTGAGACGTGGAAATCCCTGCTGCCAACGCCTCTGAAAGAGCTTTTTAACAGAGAAGGCTGGGGAGGAGCTGCCAGCCCCAGTGATAAACCCTGTTTGCCCAAATCCCAGCACAGCCTCTGCGGAGTCATGTTAACCAGACCTCGCATTGCTCCCTTTAGGAATAAGCAAATTAGCTCATGGGGGAAAAAACATTATCGTCAATGCAGCCCTGACATCTGGAAGCAGATTACATCAAATTTGAATAATCTAGGTGACATTTCAATTTAAATTGTCCTCGCGTCTGAAGAGGAAAGAGAATTAAGTGCGAACTCATCGATCGGTGCCTTGGGGCCGAGCTGCTGCTGCTGCAATGAGCATCCCCAGAGCTAGCAGGGACAGGAGTGCCCACCCTGCATGCCCCCCACCCCACCACAGCTTTGCTCACCAGTTCTGTACATTCCTCACCCATTCCTGTGTTTTCTCAAGCTGCAGGTCTGGCTCAGCTGCCATCTGGGGGAAAATGATATCCCCAGTGATGACCCCACCTTGCAGGTGCAAGGGGAAAGGCCTGTGCTCTTTGTGGCACAGCAGGGACATGGTGTGCCCAGAGTCCATTCCATCATCACTCAATATGGGAGATATTCCTGCCTTTTTCTCCACCACCAATTCAAAGCAGACTCAGAGGGAAACACGACCTTCCCTGAGCTCGGAGGCTTGGCTTTGTGACGAATAGGAAAGCCTTTCCATTCTGAAGCACGGAGAGAAAGGGCATGAAGGCACCAAGGAGCAGCTCAGACTCTGACAAGGGGGTTTAAAACCTCACCCTCTGCCACCTGAGCAGCTTCCTCTGCTGCTGCGTTCAACTGCTGCAGCCACTCACACAGCGCTGCTGATCCTGCTCCACAGCTGGGCATTGTCACCTTCCCACTGCTGCATGACAGAGGCTGGGGCTGGGCAGGCTTTTTCAATGTGAAAAGGGACCCACATATACAATTACATGGAATATTTTGGGTTCCGTGTCCATTAACCTACAAGTAAGTGATCTTTGTGTAGGTGCTGTATGTAACCAGAGGTAACAATCCTCCTCTTGTGGGGATTTCCCAGCATTTAGTGCTTTTAACGTTTATTATGCGCAAATCTTCCACCAGCCTCAGTGAAAACACCTCACTGGCTTTAACCAACACCTATTTACAGGAGTATATCTTGATCCTGGCATGGGTCAGAATGATGTGACAAACATTTTTGAAAGCAGAACCACACAAATGTGGAGGAGCCGCCTTATCATTGCTGTCACCTCCAGGGAGACACCTCAAGGACACAGCAAGACCTGACCTGAGCCTTCCCACAGCTGACAGTGCAAAACTGTTCACTATCACAGCACATCTCAGTGCTTGGGATGTTGGGAATCCCAGCAAAAGTGACAAACTCTATTTGTAGGAGGTTCAGGGCCAGAGGCCCTGGCTGTGCCTCACACCAGGCCTGCTCCAGGAACAGGCGTTTTCTATCAATGCAAATTTTTTGCTTGCGTTAGAAAATAAAATAATTTCCATTTATACATGTTAAATGAGAATTTCAAAAGCGAATAATGCAGCTATTGCTTCCAGGCTGTGTGCAGGCATCTGGAGCTGCAGATGAGGGGCTCTGCTGCACCGCTGGATCCCAGCCCACAGCTGGCCTCTCCCATCCCCTCCTGCAGCGTGGCCTCCCAAGCTCATCCCTTAAAATGTGAAAAGCATCTGGGCTCCTGAGCTCCCCCTGCCCAGCCACCCGTGGCAGCAAAAGGGTGGGTCGGCTCAGCTATGAGACCAAAGCTCCCTCATTAACAAGCTGTTAAATTATTAATAAGTTTATATGTAATTTCTTCTGTGTACATAATCTCACATTTTTCAGAAAACTATCATCGCTTTTCACTTAGTTCCACTTGAGGGAACAACAGCTCCTGCTTTCACTTGAGCAGATGAATATTTATGTTGAGCTTGTTCTGTCTGGGGCTGAGGAAAACCAGATTATTTGGCTTCTCAATGTGGGGAAGGTCGGTGGTGGGGATGGCATGTGCCTGGCTGTCACTAGTGCCCCTCCAGACCTCCCACCCCAGCTAATGGGTCCCCAAAGTGCCTGAAAATTTGGCCAGAGAAGCTGTTGATGTCCCATCCCTGTCAGTGTTCCAGGTTGGATGGGGCTTGGAGCAACCTGGTCTGGTGGATTGTGCCATTACCATAAATATATGTGCAAGACCAGGAGCGCACATCTGCTCCAGCTTGGAGGAGCATCCTTCGCCAAAGCCCAGCTGCCCAGTGCTGTCATCATCCATCCACATGCTGCTGGAATGAGCCACCAGCGGAGGGGCTGGTGGAGTGTTTTAGGTGTGAGGGGTCAGCAAGCAGGGGGGTTTCAGGA
Source organism: Camarhynchus parvulus (assembly GCF_901933205.1). NCBI lineage: Eukaryota > Metazoa > Chordata > Aves > Passeriformes > Thraupidae > Camarhynchus > Camarhynchus parvulus. The sequence continues at coordinate 4,481,521 of NC_044591.1, forward strand.
AAGCTTTGCTCCCTTGGGAGTGGTGAAGGTGGCTGGCTCCTCCATGGGGTGAGGATCCACGCCTGTGGAATGATGTGACTTGATGCTGTGGCAGCTCAATGTCAAAGCAGCCCGAGCTGAACAGAAACCTTCTGATCTCAGAGTATTCCTCCCTTGCTGTAATGTCACAAATTTGTGGCTTGCTTCTCCTCAGCTTCCATGCCTTGACACGTCCTTCGGCAGCCTCAGCTTGCTGCGGAAACCAAATATTTTGACTCTGCTGTTTATTCCCGGTTTTTAAAGTGTGTTCTGAGTGAATAACAAATATGTTTTGTGAGGCAGCTGGTGTTTCTTCCTGTAACGTACAAGGTAAGGGAGAAACAAACATATTTGCTTTTGCTCTGTCTATTTATCCAACAATTGTAGCTGCTGTTTTAACGGCACAAAAATGTAATTACTGCACACGTTCTCACCAGCCCTAATTGGCAGCATGCTTAAGCATTCGCTTAGAGACACTGCTGCTCCATCACAGCATTCCTGTGGGATCATTGGGGGCTGGTGGGGCTTTGCCCTCATGGGTCACCTTGTGCTGATTAAATAGCAACATTTGGGCACCTTAAAATCCTGAAATTTCAGAAAAATGCAGGAAATCCTGGGAATTTTTTCCTGTAGGAATCCCAGACACTGAGAGTTGTATCTTCCCAAAGATCACATGTGGGAGGACACCAAAGGGATCCAGCACAACAGGCAGTAATGGAGCTTTACAGAGGGTCGTGTCCCTCACTTGTCTGTAATCGAGGCTCTGTTAAACCACGAGATTTTTTTATCTTTTCTCCTTTTTTCCCTTTGTATTGGCAGTAACAGTAGCTCGGTGAAAGCATCATTAACGTAATTAAGTGAGCAATTTGCTTATTAACAGATTGCAACCTTTTCAACAAACTTTGCTGGGTTTTCCCTTTTTAAATGCCAGCTCCTCGTGCTCAGGAAGGAAAGGCTGCTGTGAAGAAGGGGTTGAGCTGTGTATCCCAACCTCTGCTCTGCTCCATCAACAGCATCCATCTCAAGCTCAGTCCCCAAGGCTGAGTCTGCTGCCACTTCTGGAGCTGCCAACCCCCAGATTTCCTGGCTGGGGCTCCAGGAACAGTTGGTGTGGAGCAATGGGTAAGCTGCTGTCTCATCTCACCCCTCAGGAATAGGAGCCGCTGGGGCTGGTGAGGCAGGATGAGAACAGCTCTGACATCACTGGATAGAGAGTTAAAAACTCCTGGGAGAGTTTGCCACGATTTTTCACTGTGCATTCAGGAAAAACAGCTTGTGCCCAGGAGACCTATCTCTCCTCCAGAATCCATCCCACATTGCCCTTCTCTGCTCTGAATGTAGACTAGTCTTTTTTTTTTTCTTTCAATTTTCTCAGTGTGCTCCAAAGTAGGTGTAAGAGAAGTCAGGAGTGATTCCTTTGCCCCGTGTGAAGCAGGTTGATGCTTATTCTGGAGCCTGTGCTCTCAACAGCTCATCCCAATGGGAATCTTCCACCCTTCTCACCAGAGAAAAGCACTTGGTGTTTCCCTGGGGCGGTTTTCCCTTCTGCAGTGCTCAGTTGCCTGGATATCTTACACTGCAGTATTAAAAAACATGGATAATTATTACTGTTCACCAGCATAATAGTTTCAAGGATCAGCATCCCCACTTTTCACAAGGAACACATCCCCAGGCGGTCGCCTTTGCATATGAGCGCACAAAAAAAGTTCAAGTGAGAAAAAACCCCTATCAGCAAAGCGCATTTATAGAGATGAATTATTTGGAAAATTTCTGAGCATCCAAACCCTTCACAGCAGATTTGAATAACAGAATTCTGAGCAACAAGTTAATTTTGACCCTCTGGGCTAAAAAGTTATAATTAGCGCAGGCACCATAAAACTGGCTTTTAATTAAATCAGCCTCGGAAGAGAGGGAGCTCTGCAAGGTCCCTCCCTCGCTTACATAAGGCAGCCGGCCTGAGCGGCCACCGTGGGGATGCTGTGGCACTCTGAGCCTTCTGCAGGATTTTCCAGAGAGGAAAAATGAGAACTGGGAAGTGGGGAGCCCACAGCCAGACCCCAGATCTCGCCCAGCCGTGGGCCAAGGAGTGATCCCCGCCGCTTGAGCTGCAACGAGGGTTTGTGTGGGTGAGTTGAGCTGCGTTTCTGGGTCCGCGGTGCCCTGGGTGATGGTGACAGCAGTTCAGGGCAGCCCCAACACCCACAGCTTCTGCTGGGCATCAAGACCTCCCTGGCAGGACCCAATCCCAACTCATGATGGGAAGAGTCGGCTCAGAGGCCACTGGTTTTGCTTTGAAGCCTCCAGAGCAGCCTGGCAATCTGTCCTGCTGCCGTTGCCGGTATGATAATGGGCTGAGTGTATTCCCAAAAAGCATATGCTGCAGTGCCGAGCGTGGCAATGCCAGTCTCACAGTTGTCTCTTTCTTTGCACTTTCAAAAGGCTCTACGAAACGATGACATATGGCACCCCGGCTTATGGTGGTTTAATTGACACAGGTAAGGCCAGGGAAAACAGAGCTGGGTTGTGGTATTTTCAGGGGCAGGAAGGGAATGACGAATCTGACTCCGTGTTCTTAGAAGGTTAATTTATTATTTTATGATCTATATTATATTAAAGAATGCTATACTAAAACTATACTAAAGATACTTGCAGAAGGCTTAACAAGATACTAATGAAAAACTCGTGACTCTCTCCAGAGCCTCGACACAGCTGGCTGTGATTGGTCATTAAGTTAAAACAATTCACATGAAACCAATGAAACAATGACCAGTTGCTAAACAATGTCCAAAGCACATTCAAAAGCAGCAAAACACAGGAGAAGCAATTCAGATGATTACTGTTTTCCTTTTTCTCTGAGGCTTCTCAGCTTCCCAGGAGAAGAAATCCTGGCAAAGAAAATATGATGGTGACATGGAGTGGCATTCCCCAGGGAGGATGCCTGTCCTGGTCCCACTGGGATGCTCCAGCTGCCTCTCATCCCCACAGACACCAGGTCTGGCAGGTGTGTGTGCTGCCAGTGCCAGCCCAGAGAAGTTTCAGCCCCACACTGGCACTGGGTGGATCAAATGACTCAAATAACAGGTGCCTTCCCTCCGTCAACGCCAGAGCTGAACTTCTCGTTCTGCAAATATATAATTAAAGCACAGTCTCACAATTATAAGATTCTCTTCCACTCGAGCGAAGGTGGAGGGCTGGCAGGTGCTGGAGTCAATCCAATTGTTTCCACTCCCTCTCCTTTCCTCTGATGCGTGGCACAGCCTGGGCATGGGGGTAAGGGAGGGCGGGTGGTGAGGCTGAGGGTGGAGCTGAGATGCCCTGGCAGAGGCTGCACCAGTGCCTGGAGTGGGTGCTGATTCGGGCTCTGGATGTGGGAGTGCTGAGGGCAGCGCTGTGGCTGACAGAGCCTCAGGAAGGATGATTGAATCATGAGACAGACTCTGGTGCTGTCTCAGGATGATTGAAGTCATGAGCAGTTTCAGGAGTCAGCGCTGGGAGCGGAGCCTGTGCTGGATCAAGAGGGGCAGGGAAGGCTGTCGGCACAACTACTTTGTGTAGCTGAGAAAGAAAGTGCTGCTATTTTCCCTTAACACCCAAAATTATCTGCAAATGCCTCTGCTATCATGTTCTATAAATATTGGCTGTTCCCAAAGCCTCCTGCTCAACAGCCCTCCCCAAGTCCCACTTTTCCCCTCAGACCATGCCCTGAATCACACTGTTCCCTCCCCAGGGGTGACAAAAGGCCATGGCAGGAACACCAACACCCAACTCATCATGCCAGACCTGGAGACAGAAACCTGGAAAAATTCCAACCACAGAGGACATGAAGCACCATGGACCATGGGAATGCATTCATCTCTGGGAAAGCACCAGGGGATGATGGACACCCCTCAAAGCCTGCTTGGATAAAAGGAAAAAAAGCTTCTCATCCCAATGCTGAGCCAGAGAGGACTTGTTGAAGCTGGATGGCAGTGGGAGGGCATCAGCACTGGAGCCAAACCTGGAGCAGCCACAACAGCAGCCAGCCAAGTGTGGGTGGGAGGCATCGCCTCCAGAGAGCAAAGCCACTGCTGTCCCCAAAACAGCTTGGAGATCCAAGGGGAAGGGCACAGTGGGGATCCCCCCCAATCAGGCTTTTGCCCTGGGGGAATATTGGAGTTAAGGCTCTGACCCACCTCAGCAGGCACAAACCCACCTCCATACCTGTGTGGGCTGCTCAAACTGTGATGCTGGAAAAGCCAACGGAGACAATCTTAACCACGCCAACCTCTTTCCATGCCCTTGTCCCTTCTCCAGGGGAACAATCACTGCTGAGGATCTTTGCCAAAATTAGTTTCTTTAAGATCTGAGGGATCTTTCTGCTACTGCACTGAGCAGTGGGAGTGAGCCCATAAATCCAGTTAGTCACAGTCGCTGGATTACATCGGACCTTGTCCTTCTGCCTTTAATAACACAATTGTTTGCTGCATAAGGAGCTTTATGTAACTGGGAATCAGGGGTGATCCGCAGCACTGCCCAGGCTGGAGCTGTCAGCCCTCCCTTCTCTCTGGGCTCGTGTGAACCTCCTGCTGCCAGGCAGTATCTGAGAAATAAATAACCTCCTTGCTGTGGCAGTGAAAGGTCTGACTCCAGCCCACTGTGGCGGTGCCCTTGGCACAGGATTTCAGTCTGATAACACACGGGTCAGGATCAGAGGTGATGCAGGGATGGAGTTACCCCTGGAAGCTGATTCCCATCTCTTGAGGACAGCCCTCAGGTGCAAGGGGAGATATTTAGGCTCCCCCCTGGTGCCGGACAGGAGAGCAGCGTGCCCCAAAGCCATCGAGGCTGTTTGGGGACAGCAGTAACCAGCTCCTTCATCTATGAAGGGCAAGTACTGGGAGGCAAAGGCAGCGGGCCTGCAGCCTGCGCTGCCTGCAGCGCACACAGCGGTCTCGCCCAGCACCATTAAATCTCTGTTTTATTGCAACAGAGCCACCTCTGCACTCCCCCCACGCTCTCTGCATCCCTTTTCCCTCTCCATCTTTTTAAGTGACTCTACCAAACAGTGCCTGCATAGCTGAGGCCATGCACTGGTGCTGGCAGATGGGCAGCATCATTAACGTCTCTAGCAGTGAGCGGCGTCATTTTGGGTGAAGAGCTGCTCTTTAAGGACTAGTTTGGAGATTTGACACAGCAGCACGAGTCTGAAATTCCTTTATGGTTTCTCAGAGAAGTGGCTGTGTCCCTTTCCCAGGCAGCTGGGACGCGGTTTCAGGCACCTGCACCACTCCCCTCACTGGAGTGGGTGGGGGGAAAGCTCTGGCATGTGAGAGCCTTTGCATTTGAGCATGGGCAGCCTTAATCCTCACACAGAGTTAATTAGTTTATTATCTGTTGGTTCACCTATCAAGTGCTGTAAAATGATTGTATGGCCTTGTTGCCATGCCACCACCCAGCCTAACTCCCAGGGCCAGCAGGTCCCTCTGACAGCAGGGCAGCATTATTCATGCAATTAGGGAAAGGAAGGCAGGTGAAGCTGCCAGAGCAGCTTGCAGGGAAAACTTCAGAAAAACACAGGAAAAACACTGGCTCAGCCTCATCCAGCTACTGGAGGGACTGCTTTCCCCTCAAGCCTGGGTGTCCCCCCAAGCTGCTTCCATCCAGCATGGCTTCATGTCCCAAAACCTCACTGGATTCTCTGGACAGTGTTCACCGGCTTATCCTGTGGCCAAAACACAAACTCTGAACTCCCTGGTGAGGTACCTGTGGGTGGCACAGAGGAGCACTGGCTGGTCCCCAAAACCTGGCAGGGTGAGAGCTGGTGGCTCCAGAGGTGGTCGCTGGTGCCAGCTCCTGGCAGCGCAGCACACCCTGAGCAGCGTCATCACGCCCCGAGTGAGACTTGCTGGATAAATAAATATTCCAGAGATGCTCCAGGTCATGCATTTTTCATGAGTTCGTTCTGCTATTGGGAGCCGCACCCTTTAAGAAGATTGGATGCATCTGGAACAGAAGTCATTTTTATAGTGAATAATTTCCTTGAAAAGCTGACTCTGAATATCTCGGTGCAGGAAACACATCTTGGCTCCCTGGAATTATTCTGCAGGGACCCACTGAGGGTCAGGTGTGCCCTGTGGCTCTGCCCAAGGAGAGCTGGTCTCCTGGCTGCAGAAACCAGCAATTCCTGAAGGAAAAACACACTGAAGCAGAAGTTTCTTGGAGATTCCAGAGTTTTTGGGAAAGGCATGGACCCTTCCCAGCCTGGGGGCTGGCTTGGGTGACTCCCTCAGTGCTGCTAGAGCTGGATCCATGTGGATACACAGTGAGAACTTTGGGATCCTGGTGGAACAGCCAGCACAGTATTTATTATTGTGCTGGGTTTTGACTGTGGATTTAGATATCGATGGAGTCTGCGCCTCCGAGCAAAGAGCGCTAATTAGCACCCGCAACAGAGAGCCAGCTTTTAATTAAACACAGCTTAGCGAGGGGGACTTGTTAGAGACACCGTGCCACGTGTGAGGTGACGTGTGCAGGAGGATTTCGGAGCAGGGCTGAGTCTGGCAGGGCACAAGGCACTGGGTGGGATCCCCACAGTGGGACAGGGTGTGGGATGGCTGCACTGCCAGGGCTAAGCAGAGCCTCAGGGTTCCCAATGCCTCCTCCACCAAGAACCATCCCATCCCTGTCACTGCAAATAACCAAACAAGCTGCACGGAGAAGAGAATAATATTAATATTTAAAAGGCATTTATAGTTTTAATCAAGCTTTGGGGGGAAAAGACAGCTTAACACGGCACTTTACACAGTTGATAAAATGTTTGACATTTACTGGTGCCTGTAATGAATCTTTTCTCAATTTTCTCTTTTAAAATGCCACTCCAGATACTCTATCTATCTGTAGGGTTTGAAAAGCACTTACCCAACAAAGCATTATCACGATGGAGAATATGAAAGGGCGTCTTGGCAGAGTAGCACCAGCTCTAGGGTTTGCTGGCACCCACGCAGGCCCTGCGTGGGATGGGCACAGGAGGGAGGATCAGTGCGGCTCCATGGCCCTGCTGCAGCCCAGCCCACCAAAACACCTTAATTTCCCCACAGGTCACAGCTCAGAACATGAGGCTCAGCTGTCGACCAGTGTCGAAGTGCTTGGGATACAGCAAACCCAAACGCTTTGGAGGCAGAGGAGGCTGGAAGTTTGCTTTGTCCCAGAAGAACAGGCCTTGGCTGCCAGTGCTGCCCACGGCAGGACAGTGCAGGGGCTCTGGGTGTTATCAGGGAACCACAGTTCTCCTGTGCAAACAGAGCTGCTGCTCCACGGGCGATGATCCAAGGAGCATTCCTGCTCCTCCTCTGGAAGGACACTGCGGAGGGAAGTATCAGCAGTGAACACAGGCAGCTGCTGGCCTGGACTTCCCTTTGAACAACCACTCCAATGTCCTTTGCTTCTCCCTCTTTTCTTTACTTCTTTCAGAGGAAAGAAATGAATTATTCTATGGAAGTTAGTGTCTGTCTCAGGAGCCTGGTATAGAAAATTAGGTTTTAATAGCTTTGAAATTGAAGCTCTTTGGGTCAATAGGACAAGATTCAGACAGTGAAATCACAGGCCCATAAAGGGGAAAAAAGCAAATATTTTGTTAGTCATCAGAGAGTCACAGTCCAAAGATAGCAGGCAGGAGCTTAAAATACTGCTGCGCTCGTCAGCTCCCGAAGTGTTTAGTCATAAGCTCCTTTTTTCTCTTGTTGTCTCTCTATATATTAGCTTTGGGAATGCAGAATTTGGCTTTCCGTCCTTGGACGTGCCTGGGAATTCCTCAAGTCACCGCTGGAATTGGAAAGTTTGCTTTGAGCTAAAAGCACTGTAAAATCTGTGAGGTAACGCAAAGAGAGAAGCCACCAACTCAGGCAGCACTTCAGATCACACAGGATGGAGAACTTCCAGAGAAGTTCTGTCAACAGGCTCTGGAATTATTTGACTCATTATTAAAGGGATGAATGGGTTGTAATCATTCCTAATTTCCTATTCAGAGCTCATTACCACCCCTAAGAAGGGTAGGTGGGGAGCCCTTGAGATCCGGCAAGTTACTTTAAATATTCATAGGGCTGAGAGAAATTCCTCATGGCATGGCTTGGAGCTGTGATGGGGAAATGGGCCAGATGTGCTGGGAGGCTTCTGCCCCATGGCCAGTGCTCCCCAAGGGAGCCCACGCTGACAGCAGCACCAGCCCAGCACTCAGAGCTAAGACACTGCTGAGGGATCATCCAGTGGCAAGCAGGAGTTGGACACCTCAGTGCTTTATCCAGGCCACACACTGCTTCGTGGCTATCCCAGGTTGTAGCTGCAGTGAGGTGAGGCAGTGGAAGGCCACGGGATGGGATGTGGCTCCTGGTGAGAGCTGCTGTCCTCTGACAGGGGCTGATGGCACACGAGGCACCTCGAATGTCGCCTACAGCGCACACACCCCTAACACATGGAAATGTCATATTGCTTCACCCAACTTCTGTCCTCCAATCAGTGCCCAGTTTCCTTCCAAGGATAAAGCTGTCTGTTATTTTTGGCTGCCCACTCCAGCTCAGGGCACTCTCATTTTCTCCCGTGCTCTCAGAGCACAGACGCTCCCCGTGACCGCCTCAGAGCAATGACAAAACAAGCACATTCCTAATGGCTGGCAGAGCACGAAGGAAATATATTAAATGTATTAACTTTGGCACTTGCTGGTTCTCGGGAGGAGCTCTTGGAGCTGCTCCTGTGCCTCACCTCCACTCCCCTGGTTCCTTTATGCTCTCCCCTTCTGCTAGGAAATTTCCCTGTCCCCAAACCGTGCCTGCCTGGGGGTCACCAACATTTGCCTGCGGCTCGTCTGAGCCCTGCTGGGAGTGGCCCAGACCCACGAGGTGAGGCTGGCAGATGGCACTCAGCCATCCCGTGCCACAGAGCAGCTGAGCCAGGCCAGCAGTGCCTGGGCTGGGAGATGCTCATTGCTCCCAGGGGCTCGCACAACCCCGGAGCCAACTCACGAGCAGAGCAGGGAGCGTGGGAATGTGTCCAGGACAACACGACCAACTGCTCTGTTGGCTCAGGAGCACCCGGACTCACAATGCCCAGATGCTTAAAGCCTGGCTGAGACTCTCTGTGGGCTGTGCTGCGTGGAGCAAAGCTCTGGGAGGAGCGAGGCTCTGGGAGGAGTGAGGCGAGTGATAAGGCAAGTGGGAAATCGCTTTCTTTGCCCCCACACTGGGATGAATCCCCCGGCTGCCGTGTGGGACAGAACACCCCAGGATGCCCAGCAGGAAAATATGAGAGGGCTCCTCCGCTGTGCCACCTGCCCAGGGTGGAATTGTGGCTGGCATTGGTCGTGGAGCAGCCACCCACAGCAAACCCAGCCAGCCGCACGTGGGAAGCGCTCCCCAGGGCTCACTCCCCGGCCACACACAGCCTGGAATTTGATTACGTTTTCAATAAAAGAAGTGCTGCAAGATAACCCCCTTGAGTGGCATCTGCCACGTGGGCTGCTGCTGCCAGGATGGGAAAATTGCCCTTTGTTCTTCACAAATAAATCTGAGGGAAAGCCTGCTCTGAGCAGGCAGCGTTCTCTGGGGGCTGCTGAGGACTTTGCAGGCGTTGCCATGAATAACAGTTTATCTACAGAGTTTCGTTCAAAATGAAGCCTCAGACAAAGCCTAAAATTATGGGGATGCTGCGAAAATGGCTTTATAAACTATTGCTTTTTCCTTTCTGAGCAGCAGCAAAGTACAGGCCAGACAAAAGCCAGCCGAGACTCTAACTGTCATAAATAAGTCAGCAGAGCTGATAAAAATAAAGGATGAAATATAATTCAGCCATTCAGTGACAGATCCCATCTTAGCTGTGATATAGGGTCTGTTGAGACTGTCATTGCTTCAGGAAATTAAAGAATGAGCCCATTAGTGAGGATATTTAAAGATGTTCATATTAAGATTATGACTTCCCAGACTCAGCCCGACCAGGGAACTCACTCGATTCCAAAGTCATTTCTCACAGTCCCTTTTCAGTGCTGCTCCAGAGGGCCCTGCAGCGCCATGGGGGGTTCTGAGACGAGGAGAAAGTGGGAGCTGTGGGTGACAGCACCCAGCTCAGCTTGTCTGTTGCCATGGCAATAGGGATACCTGTCCAGAGCCTCAAGAGGCAGCACAGAGGGAACACCTGGTCCTGGGAGAGGGACTGTGACCATGCGCCATTCCTCAGCACTGCTGCTCCTTGCACGCACGTGTGAGCATCTCCACGCTCCCCAGAGCTCCTCCTGGAGCCAGGAGCAATTGCTGACGTTTGCTTCCTCTCCTGTCTGGCAAAGCAAACACAGATTATGGCAACAAAGGAGAAAATCACATCCTAAGAGTGGGTGTCCCACGAGAGGGAGCCCCAGGGAAGAGGAGGAGCGGGGAGCCTCAGGTGCTGGTGGATGCCTCTGCCTGAAGGGATGTTGGGTAAAAGAGAAAAGCAATGGCAAAAAAAAAGGTGAAGGTTCCAGTCCCGGGATGTTGGAAAACTGATGGATAATTGTAATTAGCTTTCAGAATTTTTAATTATAGAAGGGGTGTAAATAATCACAAAGCACAGCTTCACTAATGAGAGTCCTTGTGCTCAGAAACACGGGGATGCATTTGTTAGGGAGACTTTGAAAGCTCTGCTGTTAATTAGGTGTCTCGCAGCCAGCAGGGTTTCAGGAGAAGGAGAAACATGTATACATTTAAATCAGGCTCATTGTGAGAGGTACCCAACATCAATTATGGGATAGCAGGGTGCTAAAATGAACGAGCTTTGTAATTAGAGAGTGGATCTGAAAGGCAGAGAAGAGCCTTTGCTTCCCCTCAGGTGTCTGCCAAAGGTGTTTAACATTGGTCAGGACACAGGGGAGGAGGAGATGTGACCTGCCTTCCTCACTGTGGGGATCATCCCACAGCAGTGACCTGCCTTCCATGTGCCCTGGAGGACATCCCACAGCACTGACCTGCCTTCCTCACGCTGGAGAGCATCCCATGGGGGTCACCATGCCCTGCAGAACATCCCAAGGCATCCTGTGCTGGGCTGGGCTGGATCAGAGCTGCATCAGGAGATCCCTGCTGGGGCTCCTACAGCCCCATGCCACTGCTTTTATTGGAAGAGAAGCAGAAGGGGAAGGGGAAGGCTAGATTAGTTTAATTAAGCATGGGGGAACAGATTGCATTTCCCCACCCACAAAAGCAAACAGGGGAGCTGCTGGCCCTGCTCTGGCTCGTACCCAAGACTGGAGGGAGGTCCAGCCCTCCCGTGATCCCCCATGGGTGCACAAAATAAAAGAGCATCTCAAGAGAGTGAGTGAGGAGGTTTTCTCCCTCCACTTCCTTTCTGGGGACACCTGGTGTGTTTTCTTGGTGCTTATAAACAAGCAGAAAAGGAGATGACAAAGGCTCAGAGGCACTTTTTGAAGCTGTGTCTGTTTTTTGGCTGCTCTGAGAGCAGCAGTGAGCTCAGACCCCGAGGCCAATCTCCACAGTTCCTCCTTAGGTTTTTCTCTTTTGGCTACAAATTTCAAGCCCTGCCACAGGAGTTTATGTAAGTAATTACATTTAGTTGGTATTTGGCTAAATCTAATGGAGCAATGATAAACAGCTCAGCGTTTTCTTCCCTGATGGCTAATGAATATTAATTTCTCTGTCAAAAAGGAACCTCTGCTCACTGCAAAAGATTAGATTCCCATGCTAAAACTTGGGGAAGAGGTAGAAGATCACTGGAAAGGATGTAGTTTTGGGAAAGCCTGCATCTGGCTCCTGTATGGAGAGCAGCAGGCTGGATTCACAAGGAATGGCCATCAATCCCTGTCTGACCCATCAGCTTGTTTTGGCAGAAACCTGTCCAAGCTTGAGTTGTGAGGATGTGTCAGGCACTGCGTGTCCCATGGCACAGTGTCCTGCAGCCAGGGAGTGCCTTCAGCAGGAAAATGGCCCAAAAGTCTTCTACAGGTGATTTTCCTGGCAGCTTGTGGCTCTCCCTTTCTGGAACTTCCAGGGTCGGTGTCAATCTGCCACTTCATGGTCGTTTCTGGCAGTGTGGGAGATGTGGCGCTGCTGTCACCACGGGAGCCCCAGCACTGGGGATGACTCTGCCCTCCAGCATCTATGGGATGTTCCTGCTGCTGTTCCCATGCCAGCCTGGCAGTCCCAAGGGCTTGGGGCTCTCACCCCAGCTCCCTGTGCTGCTCTGTGCTGCTTGGAGAGACGACTCCGTGCCAGCATCATGTTAAACTGTTCTAACTTTAATCAGCTCGTGGGCTGCACTGAAACACAGTTCACACGTGATGTGAGGGGAGCCATGTGGCAGCTCCCAGGAAGGGGCCAGCATGAAAATGGGTCTGCCCAGGTGGGCAAGGGGCAGCAGGACCCAGGTGGCAGCTGCAGATCCCCAGCAGGGTCCCTGTGTGGTGACATTTGCCTTGCCATCTCCTTCCAGCGTGCTGCTGGCTGGCATCCCTCCTCCTCTGAGGAGGGAATTGGATCTTCTTCTTCCCAGCAGCTGCTCTCAACAGCCCAGTAGGATGTGTTGAGATCCTTGTGTTGATTCTTGGCGTTCTTCAACGCTCTTGACATTGCTTCTAAGAACCAGCACCCTGTGCCCGAGGCAGTGCCAAGGGCTGGGGAAGCATCCTGGGTGCAATGGGGTTTGGGTCTGTGTGTTGTAAGGGCCACAGAGAGACCAGGGCAGCTCCTTGGCAGCTGCATCCTCCCTGTTGACATCTTGGCAAGGTACCAGGAAGCTCCTGCAGGAGCACACCCAAGCCAAGGCACTGCAAGAAGCAGCGCAGGGTTTATTGTAAAAACAGATGCTAAACTTTGATTTTGGCAAAAAGAAGCAACTCCAGCATCTGCTTGAGGAGATGCCCAGGCTGGGGAACGTGGGAGCTCCCAGAGCCCAGCAGCTGCTTAACCAAACTCATTTTTTCTCCTCATACTTGTGCAGCTCCGAGACAACAGGAAAATCACCGATGAGTTCACCCACTGACCGGTTTAAGGCGTTTCAACGTGCTGAAACATTTCCCCAGATTGTGGAACTTTGTTCTCTGCGATCCAACATCCCAGCAGCGCTGTCACCCACCCACTCTGCACTGAAAACCTGCTCATCTCTCCAGAGCCAGGCTGAGAAAGGGATGAGAGTGGTGCCTGCTCTGCCACTGGTGGGTACAACTGAGTGTTCCTTAGAGCAAGAATGAGGGGGAGAGGAAAGGGTGCCCTGTGCAAATACCATCTGCATTCAGATTCAAATAAAATTATAGCAAATCTGCAGCACTGGAGATAAAAATGGTAATGAGTTTTAATAGTTCCCTTTGATTTTTGCTATTGAAACGGACTCTGGGAGGCTGATATTGTATCGGGAGATGTTAGATCCCTGGCCACACATCAGGCAGCTGTACTGCTTCCAGGAGTGAGGAGAGGGACTGGAGCCACTCTGGAGCATTGTGGTTGTGGCAGGAGTGGGGAGCTGAGAGAGGCAGCTATTAGAGCAGCCGTGCAATTAGTCCAGCCATCGATTGTTAATACACTTTTAATCAATAATCTGGGCAAAGCCAGGAGCTGGATGGATGTCACAGGGGCGTGCAATATCCATAAAATTGTCATCTGAGCACCCAGGGAGGTGAGTTGCTTCTCCACTGCTGATTAGCTGGATGGGGCTGTAATTGGCCAGGGAAAGGCAGGAGGTGATACCAGATTATTCATCCCAGAGTGCAAATCCCTGCCTGACACACACACACTCCTGCCAGCACCAGCTCTACACCCCTCCCCTCTCTGTGGATCACCATTCCAGCTAATGGTGCCTCCCTCTCCCTAACTCCTGGGATTGTTCATGCACACTCATCAGTGTCCAAATCCAGGACTGGCCCCCCGTTCTCTGAGACTGAACTCATTACCTGTGATCAATTAGCGATCTCGCTGTTCCTCGTAGGCAGCCACAAGTCCAGATGGAATGATAGACTCGGGGAGGAAGCGCCTCTGCATCCCCACTGGTGAGAAGGGCCTTGACCCCAGTGTCACCAACGGAGCTATCACCTCCCTCTGGAGTCAGATCACGTCACTGCCACAAGCCGTGGCTGTGCTGGCAAACTTCACCTCTGCCAAATGGATTTCTCTCCTGCCGTGGGGCCGGGGCTGCCGGGAGCTCAAGGCTGGCGCCCCGGGCTCCGGATGTGCCCTGTGTGCTTCTGAGGAGCCATCTGGGTCAAATAGCAGGAGGAAAGCTCAAAACCTCTTTTTTTTTTCCTCTGTCTGAGAACGCAAGGGCAAAATTTGAACATCAGAGGCAGGGACAAGTCTTCCTGGGCTGATTTGTGAACATCTTGTTGAGACAATCCAGGATCAGATCTGAGAATATTTTAGTGATGCAGGGAGTGATTCAGAGTCATCTGGGTTATCCCCCCTCGCTGAGGATGCGATTGAAATGTTTGTGGCTGAATCTCACCCGGGAAGAGCTGAGCAGTCTCACCGACACACAGACTGTCATGTTTATATCCCAGCATCTCCTCAGCCTCCCAGCAAGGCTGAGAGGAGGATCCATCATTTTCATACTCGGGCTCAGCGCTGCAGCAGGGCTCCCTCACTCAGTGCCACTCCCGGGTCTGACCCAGCTGCTCCAGGAGGGTGGGCCACAGCCCCTTCTCTGGCTTCCCACACAGCAGGGATGAGATGCTCAGGGGAAAGGCCAGGGATATGCTGTAGCTCAGGAGAAGCTGATCCCTACATTTTTTACACCAGGAACTTTTAGTGCAGGAGATTAACTTCTGCAGCCCATGGATGCAGCTCAGCCTGGTGGCCACTGCAACAATCAGGGACCAAGGTGTGTTTAAGATGCCCAGGCCCCCCCATCTCCCACCCTGGCATCCTCTGCCATGGCAGCACCCCTGCAGTGCTACAGGACTCTCGGGTTTTGGTTGTTAATTGCTGTCCCAAGATGTGCAGGGTGTCTCTGCTTCGGCCTGTGAGGCTGAAGAACGAGTCTGGACTCTTCGCTTTTCAGTCTTGAGGTTGTTTATTAATTCTTATCTATGAAATTTTCTTTCTGCCCAGCCGAGATGTGCTCAGCAGGGCAGCCACAGGCACTCTTTGTGTTGTGTGTCCTTTTATACTACAAACTACGTATAACATATTTACACTTAATTCCCAATACCTATCACCTATGTTAGACAGTGCACAATCCCAAAGTGCCAACATCACTGCAGAAAATGGAGAACAAGAAGAAGAAGAAGAAGAAAGGCTGGACATGCCCAAGTTCCTCCATCTTGTCCCCACAACCCCCATACCAAAAATCCTAAAATCTATATTTTCACCCTGTGATCATTTTGTTATTACACCATTCAAACCTGTGTGACTTTCACGTCCTCATACAAAGCTGGTAACTTGCTCCAGGGGTCACAATCAAATCCCCAGGTGCTCTGGGCTGTGTGCCAGGGTCTCCGAGCCCCTCGGCGGGGTCCTTGGCAACGCTGGACACCCGGAGGGATGCACTGAGTTCTGACACAGGAGCACTGGCTTTGAGCTCCAAAGGGATCTCCAAGCACCTTTCCAGCGGGTGCTGTTTTGCTTCCCTGGCTGCCGGCGTGCGCGGATGAAACGCTGCCTTGTTCCTTCCCTCAGCGCTAGCCAGCTGCCCAAAGACAAACTGTCCTCCCTTGGGGGGTACATTAGAAATGCTTAAGCAAATTAGCCATAAATAGAAAATGTAACATATGGGGCTGTAGATAATGTTTCATTATAAATTATCATATTCTCCAGGGAGATACGCCTCTTCCCTTCACACCAAAGACTCTGGGTTTCTTCGTCTGTGCAGATTTTGAGTTTCTTCTTTCTTTCTTTCTTTCTTTCTTTTTGGTAACTGTTTCTGACAACGACTGGACTCAGCAGTTAATTTCCTGGGTGCGGAAATTGGGATGTGTAACTCACTTCTGCTGCAAATCCTCTCAGATTTAAAATTCCCTCATTACAAAAGAAAAGAAGTGAATACAGTCCTGATGAAAGGTGCCTTAGTGAAGGCCCTGAAGATTAAGTGGGGTTGTTTATCCACCACAGAGTCGCACCAAGGACAACAAGGCTCCTTCCCCTGCTCTGTCCCAGCGCTGCCAGACCACAGTCCCAGTTCTCAGCCACATGGAAATCAGGCACTTTCCAAAACAAGAACACCCACGAATTACTCCCTTCTCCTGCTCAGGCTGAACAGCTCAGGAGGAATCAGCCTAGTGCAGAGGCATCTCCCTGGGAGCCCATCCATCATCCCAGCACCATTCAGCTGTTGGGGATCCTGGTGGGCAGCACCAAGCTCCTCCCTCCTGGAGTAAATATGACAAAAGTGGTACTATTCATCCAGCTACAGAGTCCTTGAGGGAACAGATTCCCCAGACAGCCCAAGACTCATCTTTAACATCTTGGTAATTCATTAGTATGTTTTTTCCTTCATTTTTGCTTATAATTTCATAAGTTTGTTCCCACAGTGATCTAAAAACAAGTTCCAGTGGCAACTCAGGTCCCATCTTGCTCTGGGTAGGCATTTTTCTTTTTGCTGAAACCTCCCTGAGCTGACCTCCACTGAAGTTTCAATCCTCACACAGATGGCAGCACAAAAGAGATTTTTTTTTTCCCCCAAAATATTATTTTGTATGCAAACACAGACTGTGCAGGCAGAAGCCACAGCACAAGAAGTAGTTTCCTGCTCCACAGCTATGGGTGCATATTGATGTTGGTCTCCAAAACCCAGAAATTGAACCCATTAGAAACACTTCAAGTGAGATTATTGCAGATGCAGAGATTTACCTGCTGTAATTGCAGAAATCTTGGCGCTTACATCCTGGAGCTAATTGATGTCATCAAAGCACTGAATGAGTCCTGATTTTGGTAGTTACAGTCCCACCTGGCACCTCCGCCTCTCTGTAATAACCACAAGCTTAAGGGAAAGGAAATACAGAAAGGAACATCTGTGGCAATGCAAATTTTGGGAAGATGGTGGCAGCTCCTGCTGGAGATGTTTCCCTGCCTGGTTGCACATGCAACATGTCCTCTCCTGGTTTGTCAGCATCCTCCTCACCTGCTGGTGGGATGCAGAACTCACGTACCACTAGGATGCAGGGAGTGTTGGTGGGTTGTGGAGCTCTGAAGAATTTGTGCTGGTGGGATCCTGTCCTTCCCAGGACCAAAGTGAGCCTGGCAGGGTGGGATGTGGCTGTGCAAGCAGCTGGTGGGATGCTTTCCCTGTTATCCCATCCCCGGTGTGCTGTCAGAGAGGATTTGCAGCAGTTCCCAGTGGCACCGAGGGGTTTAGCAGATATCCCCTCACGCTGGGGACAGGTGACTTAACTGGGTCAGCAGGCTTTGCTCTGCAAAGGCTTAAACCTCTCCATTAGCTGCCTCTGTGTGTCTCCTGCAAACTCCAAACCAGAAGGAACAATGCCTTTAAATTTTTGTTGAATTTTGTTCTTGATGGAACCTGGTGGAACTGCGCCCTTGCCTTGGCATTGCCAAAAGGAGATGGGTGCTGGGGTGGTCCTACCTTGCTCCCCACAGGATGCTGGTGTCACTGACAGGGTCACCAGTTATCACAGAAGGGGTACTGGGGACAGACAAAGGTGATACGGAGACTCCATCATCAGAAGGCATGAAAAGGGCACTTTATTATTAGAAATCCACAGCTCTTATAGAAACAATGGTGGACCTAAGACCTGATTGGCCTTTAGGAATTTTCTCTCACCTATTGGTCAAGAAGGGATAGCTCCTTCTTGTAAACATCTTTGACAAACAGAGATTGTTTGCCAGGTGCAGAGATTGGGATAATAATTGCTTTAATTCTTTTTTCTGAGCTTTCTCACAGCTTCCCAGCAAAATCCTGTGAGAGCTCTGTCTCTCTCTGTTCAGAGGATTTGTGATTATGCCATGCTGGCATGGCACTGGGGCTGGAGGAGACCTCACAGTGCCCACTCATCCCTCTGCCTCACCATCATCACTCCCTGCAGAAGATGGAGGTGCCATCAGGAGACACAAACACTGGGTTGTCTCTCTCTGGGATCACCCCAGTCCCTTGAGCCTTTCATGCTGTGTGACCCTCACAAGAACCTTGGAGTGAGGTGACAGTGGTGGGGCCAGCGTCCCTGCTAAATCCCCTTTGAACATTTGAGCTGGAAGCAGTGGCTGTCATGGCTCAGGAGGCTCAGAGAAACTTTGTGCCCAAGGAAATATTGACCTTTCCTGCAGAGCAGCAGAGCGCAAGGATGAACAGAGCGGCGCCCTCAGCACCCGGCTGAGAGCCGAGCATCCCGCAGATCAGCCCCGTCAGTTAAAATAAACAACAACCCCAATGCATCCCTGCCAGGGCAGAGCTTCAGCTTATTGTTCCAGTCAAAATAGAATTATCGCCCTGAGGCCTTGGAGATCAAAAAAGGGGGAATGAACAGCGAAGGCAGTGAGGGAATTGCTGGAGCAGTGATTCTCTCGCCACTGTTGGGAGCTGACGCTGGATTCCTGTAGACACAGGGAATGATGAACTGCTGAGGGGGGAGTTGCAGCCTTCTCAGATGCTTGATCCTCTTTCACTCCTCAACAACCTCTGCCTTTCATAGCCTTCCACTTGGACTTTTTTTAAAAAAACACAAATCCATTGCTCATTTTCTTGTGGCATGATGCACTCTGTGACGGCATTCACAGGGGTCTTAGGATGAAGGGAGAGACGAGGATCTGACTCCATGTTTCAGAAGGCTTGATTTATTATTTTATGATACATGTTACATTAAAACTATACTAAAAGAATAGAAGAAAGGATTTCATCAGAAGGCTAGCTAAGAATAGAATAGCAAAGAATGATAGCAAAGTTTGTGGCTCAGCTCTCTGTCCGAGCCAGCTGGGCTGCGATTGGCCATTAATTCGAAATAACTAACATGGGCCAATCAAAGATTCACCTGCTGCATTCCACAGCAGCAGATAATCAATGTTTACATTCTGTTCCTGAGGCCCCTCAGCTTCTCAGGAGGAAAAATCCTAAGGAAAGGATTTTTCATAAAATTTGTCTGCGACAGCACTCCATGCGATAAGATGGACAAATGCAAGGGGGATCTTGAGCATGGGACAGAACAAGCTCTTGCCAGCAAACCCTCCACGGCCAACAATGTTGGAATCCTAATCCTAGTTGGAACAGGAGAGGGAGGCAATGCTCTCTGGACACATTGGTTTCCTCTGGAGGCTGTGACCGGCTCTGGGGCAGGATCAGTGATGCCCTGGCCACACAGAATTCCAACGAAGGGGGAAATCAAGGCAAAATCTGCCTGGTGTGCTCTGTGATGAATTATTCACGCCATCCCAGCCAGCATTTCCAGAAAGGGCCACCTTAGGGATGAAGGAAGGACACAGGGGGAAGGTGGCAGGGCCGTGGCTCCTGCAGGAACACCGCGCGCTCCCAGGAGCGGAGCGGGCGCGTCTCCCGCACGTCTGCGCAGAGCAAACACAGATTATGCCGTTTCTTCAGGCCTTTCATTCCACACGTCATTTTTTCTATCTAAGTATAGGTTTACACGAGAGGTAATTACCATCCTTTCACAGCTCTTAGTGCAGAGCAAAATGAGACGGAGTATTACATTCGTAATCTAATCGTAAATAAAAAGGGCCGTAATAACCCCCAATTAGCACATTAAAGTGTGTCGAGGACTTGTTTTACCACTCCGGTGTAAACAAGACCCCTGGGAACACCTCACATTGCTGAGGCAGAACTGGTGGGTCCCTCTTCTCCCTCACGGAGCCAAGTTATGCAACACCCTGAGCACGAGCTCTTAGTTGGAGTCAGACATGGATTTTTCATGAGGATAAATTAATTATGGGCAATTCTGTTCCCTCTGCTGACACATCTGGTGCCAGGCAGGGAGGAGAGGGATGGAGTTTCCTCTTCCAAGCTGTTGGGACAGCATTGCTGGTTCCTGTTGGAAGGTTGTGGGGAAGCAAATAGAGATGAAGCAAAAGGGTGATGTGAAGGTGAAGGTCAAAAATGACCACGAGCCCATTGCTGCTCTCAGAATTAGGCACTGAACAGAGCATTGGATGAAAAACATCACCCAGCACTCCAGGGTGGGCAAAAACTGAGGTGGGGGCTGATGGGGTCACCCCCACGCCTGGGTTGAACCCAATGGAAGTGAATCAGCCATCCAAAAGGAGATAGTATTTTTTTGTCACCGTCTGTAAATACATGGAAGGCAAACACGCTCAGGCCTTTCCCAAAGCCGTGATTGCAATCCCCCAGGGAGACTCATTTTCAAATGATCTTGTTAGACATTGTTAGGAATTGATATATTTGCATAGCATGAATGTTAAAACTCAGAAAGAACTCAAATGCCAATTAGAACCACGGCGTTTTCCCCCCCCCTCATTAATCAGTCATAAAAGAGCAGCTCCAGGTGTTTTTCCCTGACTAAACGCCGGCAGAACTCTGCTGTTATTAATCTTGATGACCCAAGTGCCATCACCATACAAAGATTTCAGCAAAGTGACGGAAGACTGGGAATGATGCAAGATGGGAGGCGTGAGCGCAGCCATGGATCACTCCCAGGGCCTGGGGACCACCCCTGGGATAACCCTGCTGGGATAAAACAGGCTTGGAATGCAGCAGTCAGGGAATGCTACTGGGATAGCAGCACTGGGATAACCCTACACGCTGCATAAAATCAGCAACAAACCCTGGAATTTCATCCCAGAAAGCAGCGAGGAAGTGATGAGTCAAGCAAGACCAGGCTGAGAAATGCCTGTGCCAATGTTCCACGGCAAGGACTACGGCGCTCAGGTGAGGGAAATGCCATTGGGAAAGTAAAAGGCATCACAAATCAAACAAACACACAGATGGGTTGTGTTGTGGCACCTGGCACAGTGAAGAGGATCTATGCTGAGTCACCCCCTTGGCATCTGGGCACCCAGAGTTTGTTTCTGGGGCCAAGCTCCCTCTTTTGTCATCACTTGTTTTCCTTGCTGGGTTTCAAATGGCACAGCCTAGCACGGGGGTTCCACGGCAGCTCAGCTTTGGTGGGCACTGGTTATGGAGAGAAGGACCTTGGTAATGAGCAGGGCATGAGGGCAAGCAGGGATCGAGGCAGATGCCAGCCTTGTGGCCATCCCAGGTGGGTCATGCCAGCCTTGTGGCCATCCCAGGTGGGACATGCCAGCCTTGTGGCCATCCCAGCAGGGAAATGCCAGCCTTGTGGCCACCCCAGGTGGGACATGCCAGCCTTGTGGCCATCCCAGCACATCCCAACAGGCACATACCAGCCTTGTGGCCATCCCAGGTGGGACATGCCATCCTTGTGGCCACCCCAGCCTACAGGCAGTCAGAAGGACATTGCCAGGCTGTTCTGAGCCCTCCCAGGAGGAATCCAATCAGCTTCACGGTGATTAATTACCCGGCCACAGCCTCAGGTGCAGCGCTCCCCTGGGACAGGACAGGGCAGATGCGCAGCTCTCCCCTGACTCCCACCTGGGAATAAAATCTGCATGGGATCAGCTGTAATTAGCAGCACCCAATTATATATCCCACTACAAATGATGATGAAAAAAGCAAAAACCCTGAACTAAAAATATCTCCCCTGGGAGAAGTGTGGCCAGTGTTTAAGCTGATAAGACAGAGAGGAAGAAGATGAAGCAGCAAACTGTCCTTCCACTTAAAAGGTAGGGCTTCAGATATGCAGATTTTCAATAAGCTTTTGAAATTCTCTAATAAAAATACTGTTAAATATTAATTATATTGCTATTTATAAATCTATACATAATTAATAGGAAAAATTAATGGAGCAAGGATCGGTTAAGAACTGTCTTCTAAATATTTGAATAGTGAAACATAATTATGTTTTGATGTGAAAATGTCAGGAATACACTGAAGTGTTTTTCTATTATTGAAATGAGCGAAACTTGCTGGGAACTGCAGCCCTGGGAAGGGGCAGCTTCACCTTGTTCCACTTGACCCACCGAGTTTTTGTGCACTTTGCTGCCTCTGGATGGTGAAAGCCACTGAGAGTGAGAACTGTGGACACAACAAATTGTGTTTCATCCCTTTTTCAGGCTACAAACCCCATCATGACCCTGGGTGCTGGTGGGGAGCAGCACCCTCCTGACAGAGTGGGGACAGGAGCGCAGCAGTGGCCAAGGACAGACCACACACATTGTGGGAACCTTGCAGAGATATCCAAAATACTTGGCTGCTTTGCCTCCCTTTTGGGGAGATTTCATGGGAAAGAGATGCCAGGCTGTTTCCTCTGGAATTTGTGACCTCTGCTGCTTTTCAAGTGAAATTGGGGTGGAACGACCATGGAGGGAAGTGCTTGATGTGATCCCAGCCTTGGGCAGCTGCTGGGACCTGGAGCAGGGTTTCCTGGGCTCCCCAGAAGCATTTTTGAGCGTTTTGGGCAGGTGCTGCACTCACCACCCTGTGCTGCTGCATCCCTGGGCGAGACGAGGGTGCAGCCGCCCGTGGCATCTCCAGAGTCCACCCACAGTCCTGCTCTGTAGGTTTGGGAGGGCTCTGCACTAAAAGCAAAGCAAATCACACGTTTTTCTTTACAGCAGAACACAGAACAAGCTTTTGCACTTAGTCAAAAGGCTTTTTTACCTTAAAAGTGCTATTTGCTGCAAGGGAACAATGAATTCCAAATAAGTTTTATTTCCAAATAGTCTTATGTGCCGGTTTGCTTTGTCCTGAAAAACTCCTGCTTGTTTCTATTCTCTGTTTGGTTCTGCTCTCTGTTTTTGTGTTTGCTGATGAATAGGGTCATTGAGAGATGGCTGGGATGGAGGGCAAGCCCTTAGCCAGGCTCTCTGGCCCAAGCCTGGCTTGCAGCAGGGGAGCTCTGCCCAAGGAGATGGAGGCTTGGGGACTTCCTGCTAGGGAAATGGCATCTGTGAAATTCAGATGCAGCTGAAGTCTGAGCATTCAGCACAAGGAACACTGCCTCCATCACAGCATGGTGCTGGGGTCTTCACCCTGTGTCTGCTCCCAGCCCCTCTGGCTGCTGATTTGGCTCCTTGGGGACTCCCACACCAGCACAGCAGCTGGATCCCCCCTTGCCATGGCATGAGGGCAGAGCCACTGGGGCCACACATCACTCCTGTGGCACCAGGAGCTCCTCCATAAATGCTCCAGAGGTGTTACACAACACCAGGAACCCAGCGCTGTGAAGGATGTGGCGCACAACACGAGGAATTCAGTAGAGCATGTGAAAGATGTTACAAACCCATACATTTTCCCCTAATGCAATCCTTATGCAGATCTGGCCACGGGGATGGACCCTCTCTGCCATCACTCACCCTGACAAATGAAACTTTCCCAAACTTTTGCACACGAAGGAAAGGTTTGCAGTTTGGTTTCCAGGTTTGCTTGTTTTTAAATGTGCAAGATGAGTGATTATGCCTCAAACCAGATGCTTCAAAGGCCTAACTTTCTGGAAGATTCATGGCACATCTTCCCCATGTTTTTTGAAGAGGAAAGTACATTTATTTATTGCACTTTAAGGGAGAGATGGTATCTCTCAGCCAATTCCCTAAAACAGCTCTGCTGTCCTAAGGCACTTACCGAGTATTGCTCTGCTCAGCTAATACATTACTATATAAAAAGGGAACAAATGACCTTAAAATTCGGACATCTGTCTCTGATGGGTTTCTCTGTGGTTCTCAGAATGAAGTAACAGAGACAGACCTCCCTCAGGCCTGTGCAGAATGCAGGAGCTATTCTGGCTGCCCTGCTGCTCCTGCCAAAAATCTTTGGCTGGAGCAATGCCTGCACATCTCTGTGTCAGCACAGGGACAGGTGCCCTCTGCGAGGACCTGACCCAAAGGCAGGTTTTTCTTCATGACTTTGGGGACTCAGTGTGATGGTGTTCACAGGGGTCCAAGGAAGAGGGAAGAGACAAGGATCTGACTCCAGGTTTCAGAAGGCCTGATTTGTTATTTTATGATATATATTACATTAAAACTATGCTAAAAGAATCAAAGAAAAGGATTTCATCAGAAGGCTAGCTAAGAATAGAATAGGAAAGAATGATAACAAAGGTTTGTGGCTTGGACTCTCTGTCTGAGCTAGCTGGGCTGTGATTGACCATTAATTAGAAACAACCACATGAGACCAATCACAGATGCACCTGTTGCATTCCACAGCAGCAGATAACCATTGTTTACATTCTGTTCCTGAGGCCTCTCAGCTTCTCAGGAGGAAAAATCCTGAGGAAAGGATTTTCCATAAAAGATGTCTGCGACAACTCAGGACTTGCCCCATCCCTGGGCCCTGCCCCTCATGCAGCTTTGGGACACGGTCACAGCACCTGGTGCGAGGCCAGTGGTGGCTCCCAGTGCTCACACTGGGTTTGAACATGGTGAACATCCCCAGGTCCCTGCAGGCACTTCCCTTTTGGTGGGGGATGCTGAAAGCCCTGAGCCTGAGTGATGCAGAGAGTTCCTGGTGCTTGGAGGTAGAGGAGATGAATCCTGAGGCAGAACACTGCATGGCTGTGCCTGGTCACCATGCTGTGTCACAGCTGGCCCCTCCACTTGCAGGCTGAGCATCTGCCCAGTGCCATCCCCATGGCAGGGCCCTGGGGCACATGCTGAGCCCCAGCCTGTGGCCTGTGCTGCTGGAGGCAGCACTAACCCCTCTGTCCTGATCTCCCCCCACTCTTCCCCCGCAATGTGGCAGGCGATCAAAAACGGGCAGCAAACGAGCAGTCAGCATTTGTGCTTGAGATGTATTTAAAAAGGTTAAAGCAAAACAGATCAAAACATCCTTTATTCTACAGCCTTTTCCCCAAAGTAACACGTTAGCCCTAAGGTAAAAATCAATGTTCAAAGCCTGTACCAATTTTCAGAGAGATAAATACTGCGTTTAACACTTTGCGTCCTTGGTGTGCGTGCGGTGCTGCCAGTGGCTCCCAGTTAATGTCTTTGTACTGGTGAGGTGGTTCTGCAGATTGAGGAGAGAAAGAGCTAAACCAGGCACTTGTGGGAGCTCCTTTCACAGCATTTCACACTGAATGACTTTAGAGGGTGCCGACACTCTGAGTTTGTCAGCCACATCTCCCTGGGACAAATGCAGGAATTGGGTTTCCATGCCAAATCAAGGCAGCACAGTGCCTGAAGATGTGCCAAGAATGCACTGCCCAGCCCCCATGTCCCACTGGAACAGCCTCACTGGGACCAGCATGGTGCTGGTATGAGCACAAACCAGTTTTGATGACCTTCTCCAGTCTTTCAACTCAGCAAAACCGGCAGCACCTCGCTCAGACTTGTAAGGAAAAGATTGGTTTTGTCCACAGGAACCTTTCAGAGTTTGTGAAAGGTCAGTGGGGGATGTGAAACTTGCCATGAAACCACAGTGGATTGTTCAATTTACGAGCATCATTTGTTTCAGTGAAAGCAGAAAGTTATTCAGGTCCCTGCCTCAGCCCTGCCTGCTCTCACCAGAGGATCTGAATCAGAGCATCAGTGTCAGCCCCGAGCCCGTGGGTCACAATGGCCCAGCAGAACATGAGAGATGCCAACAAGGCTTCTCATTAGCCCACAGCAGTTTAATTACTCGTTGCATGGATGTCTCCTCAGAGAGAGGACAAGGGGCATGGATTCTTGCTGCTCCTTTCTAAGCAAATGCCAGAGGTTTAATTCCTAAATTTTCAGACATTTTCCTGATTAGAGGCTGCCTCAAGTGCCAGGGAAAAGCCAGCAGTGGAGAAGAGGTTCAGGTGCCTCGTTGACCCTTGCTCTCCACAGGGATCCTGGCAGTGACCCCTGATTCCCATCCCTGCAGAGCTGCTGCTGCTCCTGGCTCTTTCCACACAGAAACGTGTGGCCGATCAAACATGAAGCAATAAAAAATTCCCTCAGCCCACAAACACCTTCCCCAGTCAGCTGGGCATTTTCTGAGCTAAAAGGGCTTTTTTCTTCCTTGATGGATCCCTAGAACGATAATTGAACGATTTGCTGTAATAAAAAGTTAAATTGCATAAAATTAATATTGATCCAAATTAAGCCATTTGTCTCCCTTCCCTTTTCGGGTCTGCAAACATGATTATTGCTTTGGCTGTTACAAACCAAATACAATCACAAGTTGCAATCACAGCTTGTTTTCTGCCCTTTGCTCCCCCTCCCCAGCTCCCTTCTCTTGCAGGGGAGAAGGCAGAACCTTTTGGATTTTCCTGAGCCCCAGGATGCTTCTCTCACCCTGGCACATGCTCCAGCCTCAAATGTTTGCAGGAGGGACCACAGTGGACCAGGAAGGAGGAAATACCCCATTGACAGATTTCAGAGCCAGTTCCCTCCTGCTTTCTCTTCCCCTCCACCATTTTCTCATGGAGATAATTGGAAAGGAAGGAAGGAGCTATAAATACCTCTGGAAATTAAAAGGAGCATGTATAGTCCTGGCAGAGAGGGAAAATATCTGGAGGGTCTTGGCTCCTCTCCCCTACACCTACTGGCAAGTGTTTACTTTGAAATTTTTCATTTGTCTCCTCTGGGATTACAGGCAAAACAATATTTGACAGCCCAGGAAAAATGCGGTTTCTATGGAGCCAGGGATGGAAATCTGGCTCGGAGTAAAGCAGGCGCAGGAAAGCAGGGTCTTAAAAATGAGAGAGCCTCTGCAGTGGGATGTGGGAAAAGATGCCCCCCACTGCCTGCAGTGAACCTCAGAGCAGGCATGTGGCAAAAAAAGCACTCCTGGAGCTGGTGAATGGAGCCAGATCTCCAATGTCCACCTGCAGGTGGACACAGCACCTGAATTCCTACACAGAATCCTACAGCACTGCCCAGACAAACCCTGGGTTCCCTGGAAAACCCCCTGGCTGCCATGCCCATGCCCATCCCCAGGAGCAGCTCAAGGCAGCAGCCTCCCCATCAAAGCCTTCTCTCCACAGGCCAGGGAGCTGCTGCTCAGTGGCTCTGGGACATCACTGCTGGAGCCAGAATTTGCTGGGGCAGAGTGAAGCAGAAGGAAATCCATAAAACACATTTTTGCTGCATCTGGGCTCTTTCCAGAGCAATTCCCTGAGTGCAGGGCTACTTGCCAGGTCCAGACCCCAGCTTGGGAGGCACAGAAAGTTCATGGGACTAAAGAGGTTTCAAACCAAACATTCCTGGCTCAGAGAAGCAGGGCTGTTCCTGCAGAGCCGTTCCAAACCAGCCCCAGTGCCAAGCAGGTTTATTCTATAAACTTTGCAGATGCCGAGGCAGGGCAGAGTTACTGAAATAGCTCTCACTGGGCAGGTTTGGGGCTAAGCTGCCGTGTAAAACTCCACGGAAATATTCGAGGTGAGCAGCTGAGGCCAAACCCTGCCAGAGCTCAGCCCAGAGCATCGCACAGGACCAGGGACAGCTCCCGACTGCAGCTCCTGGGGCGCCGGATTTACCAGGACCAGGGAGGAAGGAAAGGAAAGGGGAAGGCAATTGTACATTCAGCTCAACCCTGGGTTGTTCTTTCACCATGTTCAGCTGAGCTTTACAGTGCTTAATTTAAAGTGCTGTTCCGTGTGGGAAACTCGTAAAACAGCACGATCCATATTTATTATCTCTTGATGGTTCTGACTGGAATCTTCCCATTTGGTGAGATTAAGGGGAGGCAGAAAAGGCTCGTGCTGCTGTGCCAGCTCTGCCAGAGGGTCACACGTGGGTCTGTGCAGACTGACTATTGTATTTGTTGGGAGTGTCCCAACAAAGGCAGGAATGATGCATCTGACTCCATGTTCTCAGAAGGCTGATTTATTACTTTATAATACTATATTATAATAAAGAATACTGTACTATACTAAGGAATACAGAAAGGGTACTTGCTAAATGCTAAAAAGATAATAATGAAAACTCATGACTCTTTCTAGAGTCCCGACACAGCTCGGCACTGACTGACCAAAGAGTTAACTCACACCAGAACCCAATGAAACAATCACCTGTGGGTAAACACATTCTACATGGAAAAAAAAAACCACAAAAAAAGCAAATAAAATAAGGATTATTTTCCTTTTCTCTGAAGCTTCTCAACTTCCCAGGAGAAAAATCTTGAACAAAAGGATTTTTTCAGAAAATGTAAATGCCTACAACTGACCATGCTTGCTGCTCTGCTTGGCCACCTGCACAAGGAAGAGTCTGCAGAAGACACTGCCCTTGCCAACATCAGCTTCCTGCACCTTATCTGCCACTCCTTCCCCTCCAGGAAAACACAAACCAGCACCTCCCAAAGCCTTGGAGAAAGGTTTTTGTCCAGCTGCAGGTGGACAACCCACAGCCACACACCCCCTGGAGCTTAAAGAGAAGAGGAAACCATAGCTGAACCTTATTTTTCTTAATAAATAGGTAGAACCCAGAATATTTTCAGAAAATGTAAATGCCACAACTGACCATGCTTGCTGCTCTTCTTGGCCACCTGCACAAGGAGGAGTCTGCAGAAGACACGGGCCTTGCCAACATCTGCCTCTTGCCCCTTATCTGCCACTCCTTCCCCTCCAGGAAGACACAAACCAGCACCTCCCAAAGCCTTGGAGAAAGGCAGGTGGACAACCCACAGCCAGGAGCTTAAAGAGAAGAGGAAACCATAGCTGAACCTTATTTTTTTAAATAAATAGGTAGAACCCAGCAGCTGAATCTGTCCTTTTCCCTGGGAATCCACCGTGAGCAGCTGCCCCGGTCCTGCCCGCGCCTCGCAGCCGCTCTCCAGCCGAGCTCTGCTCCTGCCTATTCTCTGATGCCTTGTTGTCCTCCAAAGTGAACATGAATTGCTGCCAGCTCAAATTAGCATCTCCTCACACTCGGCCAACCGAGCTGCTGGAGGAGGAGAAGGAGTCAGGATCTTCCAGCCTTTAGAGTTTGTTCAGCTTCTGTCTGAACTGCCTGGTTGCCGATGGGTGCCTTTGGAAATTGGGTGTCTCTGCCTCCTCTGAGATGGGAACCTGGCTCTTCTCAGAAATGCCATGGAGCAAACCTCTTGCACAGGGATCTCAGACAAGGCTCTGAGGAGGTTAAACTTTGTACACAAGACAGAGAAGCAGCAGCAGTTGAGCCAAAGGTACCAAGGGCAGGATTTCAGCAGGAGATGCCAAGGATGGCTATAAAAATGCAAACCAACCCACCAAACCAACCTGCAACAACAAACTGGCCTCAGAAACAGCTCAGTGATCTGCAGCTGGCCATGGCAGCAGCTCCTGCAGAACATCCTGGAAATGCCTTTGCAGGAGTTGGGGAAGAGGGGAATCCCTACTGCATTTCCTCAGAAACATGAATAACTGCAGGGACTGAGCTGGAGGAAGAAAACCTTTCACTGGGGCCATTGGTTATTTGATCGTGTGTGGTTGATTGCACAGCTTTGGTGTCTGACTGCCACACGTGACATCCCCCTGGAAATGGCATTTGGCTGCCAAAAAAATGAACAGGAGCCAGAAAAAAACCCCCAGCTCAATCCAGATACTTTTGCCTGGTTATTTTTGATTGTCCTTCCAGTCTGCTTGCAGACCCTGTGGAGGAGGATAGGCTTTTTATTGACCAGATAGCTGTGGCTGTAATCTCTCTGAAAATGCACATTAAAGGAATTTTAAAATCGAGATTATCTCTGTGAGTAGTCCTTAATGACTCCTTCACAGCTGTTACAATGCTTATGTAAATATTGCCAGTGAATATTTAAGGCTCTATTAAGGAGAAATTTACAGAGCTGTCCATAATTGAATCTCTACATAAATCCCACTGCACAGGTTGGCTCTCTGGAGAGTCACTGCCTCCCTGTTCAGCTCAGTGGCAGGATCCTCCCCTCCACAATCCTGATGTGGCTGTGGATATGATGCCTGCAGCATCCTCAGAGAGACACAAACCCCTGGAGGGGACCTGCACCCTGACTCCTTTAACTTAAACAACTTCAAAATGTAGGAATAGTGTTCAAGTAGGGGAAAAAAGTTAAATTAGGAAGGTGTAACAAAATGTGATTGAATTCAGTATGAATTAATATTCCAGGTGGGAGCAGTACATGTGTATGTATGCACAACTGCCATCAGCTTTTTGGTTTGAAGCTGGAGGAGCATGAAAACAGAAACTCGTCTCCTATCTGAGCTCAAACCTGCCAGAAGTAGCTGAGACATGAGGAGAGGCTTTGGCATTTCACTGGGCTCACGAAGAGAAAGCCAAATGAATTCAGATTCATCTGCACTTGAAAAGCCACTTCTCTGCAGGGCTGGAGCAGCAGATGGATGGAGAACAGGAGCACCAGGATCCTCCAGAGCATCTCCCACCACCCAGCACTGCAGTGCCCAGGACAGGAGCTGAACCAAGAGCTGAGCCACACAAATTCCAGCTTTCCCAGTAATGCTCTGAACGATCATTACAATGAACTGAACAAGATGAAGTTCTCTGAACCAGATGGGACTTTTCTCCTCCTTCTCCATTACCAGGTCTCAGTCTGCCCACACACACCTGCCCCTGTGGTCTCAACCCACAGCCACACACTCCCAGGAGCTTAAAGAGAAGAGAAAACCAAAGATCACAGCTAGCTGAACCTTATTTTTCTTAATAATTATTATTATTGAACATTTGCAAGCAAATATAGCATCAGGATCTTAGGAAGATTTAATGGAAAAAAATTAATTTTCCTAAACTAATGAAGTACTTGAGCTCCAGGGCAACAACTGCTAATGGTGCTTCTATCTCAGCTGAAGAGGCAAAAAATTGTGTTTAATAGTAATTTTAAATATAGATTTGAGGTTCCTTCCCATAAATCATGAAGTCAGATAAGGACTGCGCATAATAACTTGTCAGATTACATAAACAAAACTGATTTCAAACACTTTAAAAAACACTTTTATTCCATTTGCAAGGCTGCATGCTTGTGAGGAGACTTCACATCTGCCTGAGCCACCACGCACTTAACCCTTCACTCGGGGCAGCTCTTCCCATTTAACAGCACCAACACAGTGGTCATCATACAGCCTTTAAAAAAACCAATTTAAATTGTATGGACATGAATTTGTCCAGGGAGGGATCCTGGCAGGTGTGCTCAAGGAGGAGAGCTGATTCCCATGCAGGGGTGTTGGGTACCTGTGAGGAGCTGGAGGGGCCCCTGTGTGACATCAGCCCCACCAAGCACCAGATGTGTGTGACGGTGTTCACAGGGGTCTGATGTTGGAGGAAGAGGCGAGGATCTGACTCCATGCTTCAGAAGTCTTGATTTATTATTTTATTATATATATTACATTAAAACTATTCTAAAAGAATAGAAGAAAAGGTTGTCCCCAGAAGGTTAGCTAAGAATAGAAAAAGAAAGAATGATAACAAAGGCTTGTGTCTCGGACTCTCTGTCTGAGCCAGCTGGGCTGTGATTGGCCATTAATTAGAAACAACCACATGAGACCAATCACAGACGCACCTGTTGCATTCCACTGCAGCAGATAATCATTGTTTACATTTTGTTCCTGAGGCCTCTCAGCTTCTCAGGAGGAAAAAATCCTAAGGAATGGATTTTCATGAAAAGATGTCTACGACAGATGTACCAGGAGATCCTGGGGTCAAAAGCAGCCAAAACCTCTGCTGCTGGCTCAGGGCTGCTTCCCCCCGGGTTTCCAGCCCCAGCAGCCTCCCAGTGCCTCCTCACAGGAGCATTGTCAGGGAAATGCAGCATCCATCAGTTTTATTCCCCGTGTGCTGCCCTGAGACACCTCTCAGCTGCTGCCCTGCTGAGCTATTACCCTGAATGTAAATAATGGCCCGTGCTGTTCCACTGCTTCACAACAGGTGCTTTTTTAATGCTTCCCTCCTTGAATCCCTCTTCCCCCAAGGACCCCAGCACTGCAGGCTGCCACGTTACTGCAGTGGAACCCCCTCAGCAGAGCAGCACCCTCAGCTCAGCATCTCCAGGGATGCTGGAGCATCCCTTTCACTGAGGGAGCAAACACTCCTCTCTGATACATTGGAAACGCCAGGATGATCATTAACATCCTCCCTGAACCTCTGCTCCCTTCAGTAAAGAGATGCTAGGGGGAAAAAAAAACTCATTAAAAAACTGGATTAGCACTTGAGTGTCTGTAGACAAATATGGGGGATTTGTACCATGAGCCCTCCAAATTCACCATCCTCTCATCTTGGACCATCCCTAAATCCCTGCTGCCTGGACAACCATCCATCCCCAGCTTGATTACCATGAATTATTACCAGTTTGTGCTGAACTGAACATTCCTGTGAGGGAATCCTGGGTTCAAGCAGTGGCTCACACTGAACCCTCTGTCCCTGGCCAAGGTGCATGGAGGGAGCAGGGCCACAGCTGCCAGCAGGACCACCTTCATGGTTCCAACTGGGACTCCTTGGAAAGCCCAAAAACCACTTCCCTTCTCCAGAACAAGCAGAGGGACCTAATATCTCCATCCCAAATGCCCTACCCTTTTCAGTGCTTTATAAACTTTTTATCCAGCTGTAAAATTTCTAATTATCCGAGGTAACT
Organism: Camarhynchus parvulus; assembly: GCF_901933205.1. Classification (NCBI taxonomy): domain Eukaryota; kingdom Metazoa; phylum Chordata; class Aves; order Passeriformes; family Thraupidae; genus Camarhynchus; species Camarhynchus parvulus. The sequence goes on from NC_044591.1 coordinate 4,513,963, forward strand.
AACCAGCGTTGCATGAACTCAAACCGAGACTATTCCAGTCAAATACATGATTAAAAATTTCTGCTGTGCTGGTTCCTTCCCCCAGTTACATAAATTACTGTGCAGGGTGCAGCACCACAGCTGGGACCCTAGCTTGGTGGTCCTGATTGTGGTAAATGCCAGCCCCAGGAGGGATGAGCTGCACCCTGCCCTTGCCCCCACTGCAGTAGCACTGGCTCTCCTGGCAGCATTCTCAGCTCTCCCAGCTGTCATTCCGTGCTCTGTCTGCACTTTGGAGAGCCACAAGCACTGGGAGCCCCAGGAGCAGGCTCAGCTGGCAGAGGGGGTGCCAGGATTGGAGCAAAGCACTTCCTCAGCTCGCCCCTCCTCAGAATCCGCTCTGGGAAACGTTCTGTAAGGAGCCAGCAGCAGCTGGGACCTCAGTGTTTGCATCTTACCGAGCATCAGGAAACTTCTGTGTCTCCTCAAGCTGTGCCAGAAAACCTGATTTTCCTCCTAATGATTCACCTGCCTCCACACTGCATCAAAGACATCAAGTGGGTCTCATAGCAACTGCCAGATTAACACTTCTCCCTAAGCCAGGCTTATCACCACGAGGGGAAGGGCTGGGAGGGAATGTGTGTGACGGCTGTCACAAGGGGTTTCGGGAGAAGGAAGAGACGAGATCCTTGACTCCATGATCAGAAGGTTTGATTTATTATTTTATGATATATACATCTATTATAGCTATACTAAAAGAAAAGGAAAGGAGAGTTTCCAGAACCTGCTACCTAACCTAAGAATAGAAAAGTAAAGAATTGATAACAAAGCAACTCTCTCCAACTCTGTCTGAGAGAGTTCCCTCCCCAGATTGGCCATCAACCATAAACATCCAAGCTGGGCCAATCCAGATGGACCTGTTGCATTCCACAGCAGCAGATAACCTATTGTTTATGTCCTGTTGCTGAACTTCTCAGCTTCAGCAGGAAAAATCCTGAGAGAGGATTTTTCATAAAAGAAAAGTCTGTGACAAATGTGTGTGGTGCCAACTGGGAAACAGGAGCCATCCCCCCTGGCTGCCACATCCCTGCTAGGGATGAGCTGCCTCTGGGCCCTTAGAAAGGACAAGCAAGGGCTGAGCCCCAGGCTCATTGCCTGGCTCTTCAATAACCTCTGCCCTGGCCTGACCAAGCCTGGAAGGCTCCTGCTCCTGCCTGTGAGAGGAGCTGACTTTCTGAGCTCTGCTTTGGCTCAGCTGTCTCCAGCTGTGGCCTCTGGCACGTCCATGTGTGCCGTGTTCAGGATTCCCTCAGCTTCCCACAGCCCATGTGTGTCACTATAGGACACAAAATAAAACAACACACACGCTGGAACCTCCAAGGTAAAAAGAAGGGAAGTTTATTTTCTGACTCCAACATTTATAAATTTCTAAAAGTGACAGTGGATTGGAGGATGAAAGTGCCACCTCTCCAATGACACTTGACAAACCAACAGTCCATCAAATTTCTCCTCCTCCAGAAAAGAATGTAAAACAATAATTATTTACATAAAAGTGCGTGAGAAACTCCATTACAAGAATGTAAACATCAGAAGGCTTAGGAGAACTTAGAAGAACAAGGCAACACATGTGAGCAGGGAGAGGGTCTGCAGGAGCTTCCTGTGCTTGTGTCCATGCTCCACGTGCACTTGAGTTTGATGTGGAGTGTTGGGCACTAGTGTTTGGGAGTGCTGGCAGAGGGTGTCAGCCCTGTTCAGCTGCAGGAGGGATTCAGGATCACAGAATCACAGAATCAATCACAGAATCACAGAATCACAGACTGGTTTGGGTTGGGAGGGACCTTGAAGTTCACCTTGTTCCGACTCCTTGCCATGGGCATGGACACGTCCCACTAAACCAGGTGCAGGGACATCTCCCGCTAAACCAGGTTGTTCCACGGCTCCTTTTGCTCCAAGGGTGCTGCTGGAACAGCACTCCCAGCTGGAAATGCTGCTGGGACAGGAAGCCCAGCCATGCCAAGGGCTCCTGGCAGCCAACACGCACAGGGGTGGACAAGCACATCCTACTCCAGCCCAAATCCGCTTTAGATCAAAGGCATTTGACTCTGCCTAATTGCAAAGAGCCATCCCTCCTGCCCAGTCCAACTGTAGGGCTTCCCAGGCACCCTAACCCTGCTGCTGCCCCAGCTCTGAGTGTGGGGGCTGCCTGTGGGTGCCACAAGTCCCATCTCCTTGGCAGTACTGTGGCAAGAAGGGACAGGTCCAGAGCAGCCCTGACAGTTTCTGTGGCTTTTTTGGGAAGGGCTGTGGCAATCCTGGCCTTTGGGTCTCACTGCTGCTGCTTTGCCTGAGCATTTCCAGCCTCTCCTTCATCTCTGGGATTTACCCTGCTATCCATAGCACTGACCAGCAATGCCAGGGAGCTGGCAGGACCCTGTGACCCCATGCCTATAGTGATACAGCTCTGGGGATTCTGCTTGCCAGGGCAGCTGGATACAAAGACATCTCCAGTGGGAGTGTTTAACAGCTCCTCACCACAGATTATTGAGGGTGCTTTAAACCCCAGGGCCATTATCTGAGCCTAATTCTCCGTTCCAGCCCCCAACATTTCAATTTCCCCCTTCACTGATCTCTGGCTTTAATGGCTCTCCCAAGCTTTCCTCAAGTTGAGAAGTGCCCATTTGGTACCATTCCTGCTGCATCCTACCAATGCCTCATCTTCTTTCTTTCTCACACCCCTTTCCCTTTTCTCATCCTTTTCACCTTGAAAACACAGCCTCAATGTCCTCTCTTCCCTGGGAACTGCAGCACTGGCCCTGCCCCTGCGGAGGATGCTGCATTCCCCCTCTTGGCTCCCTCCCATGAGGCTGCAGCTGGACCCTGGGAAGGAATTTCATGGAGCTTGGGAACTTTCACTTCCCCTTTTCTTTCCTCTCTTTGCAAGCCAGGCTGGCACTCCCTGAGCTGACACTTCGTGCCTCTCTGGCAGGACTGAAGGCAGTTCTTGGCCACCAAACAGCTCCAAATCCATTCAGTGGGGCCCAGCAACCCTCGGTGGTCTCCAGTGGCTTGGGGGGCTCTTGTCCCCCTGCTTTGTCTGCTCTGTCCGTGTGCCCAGGGCTTTTGGCTGGTTGCCACCAGCGAGGCTGCACTGTCCAGTCTCTTCCCAGCCCCCTGGGGATGGGATGCTCGGGCTTTGGCAGCTGCTGCTCGGTGCCACTCAGCTGTCACTGCCTTTGTCCCTGCCAGCAGGCTGTCTCCTTGCTGGGACAGGGGCTTCTCACCCACTCCCAGTCTCCCTGGCACTAAGCGGTGCTGTGGGCTCTGGAGGGAGTTTTCTTGGGCTGCTTCTTTTCCCATCCAGCCTCAGAGTCGTTCCTCTGGGATGTGAGCACAGCCCTGCTCTGCGCTCCCCTTGCTCAAGGAGAGGTGACCTCAGTGCCTTTGGGAGTCAATTACTCAAAGGCAGACAATTCTAAAATCTGCCAGCACTCAGGGAAAGGGGTTTATTGGCATTTAAACTATCAGTACTGGCACCTGGTTTTCAGCCAGGCTCTCTGCTGGACTTGGAAAAATGCTGGACACTGAGCCAGGTTCTGGGATGAGGGACACTGAGCCAGGTTCTGGGATAAGGGACACTGAGCCAGGTTCTGGGATAGCACACTGAGCCAGGTTCTGGGATGAGGGACACTGAGCCAGGTTCTGGGATGAGGCACACTGAGCCAGGTTCTGGGATGAGGGACACTGAGCCAGGTTCTGGGATGAGGCACACTGAGCCAGGTTCTGGGACAGGGGACACTGAGCCAGGTTCTGGGATGAGGGACACTGAGCCAGGTTCTGGGACAGGGGACATTGAGCCAGGTTCTGGGACAGGGGACATTGAGCCAGGTTCTGGGACAAAGGACACTGAGACAGGTTCTAGGATAAGGGACACTGAGGCAGCTTCTGCCCAGGTGATGTGGGACATGCAGCACAGCAAAGCTTCAGCAGGCCAGTGCCTGCCCAGGAGGGGACAGGTTTTGAGGGTTCCTGTCTCCTTAACCCCTGGGAGAATGCCAGGGCAGATACAGCAGCCCAAACATTAACAGCATCCATGGATGCTGAATGGCTTTGGCCAAGAGGCTCTTAGAGCTGATTGAAAGCAAATTGGTGATTGTGGGGCTTTTTATCTCCCAGGGGCTGAGCATGGCTAGCTGCTCCAATGGACAGCTTTATGGACTGTTACATGGATATGGCTCTTCCCATGGCTTCACAGACCCATTTCACAAATGGTGCTGGCTGCAATCCACTGCTCTGTGCCCAGCTGCTGGTCGGGACATGGTCGTGGAGGCTGAAGCGATGAGGAGGAAAACAGGGATGAGAAATAGATAGGGAAAAACAAATGTCAAGCTGTGCTTTTTATAGTGCAGGGGCAGAGTACTGGCTGGGCTTTTAAGAAGGGAAGGATGGCCTGGGGTACCTGCAAGCACTCAGGACCCCTGGCCAGCCAGCCCTGGGCTGGGGTGCTGCATTCTGAGTGCCCACACTGAGCCTGGCTGTGACCAAAGGCAGTGTCCCTCACAGTGCAGCCCTGATCACCCCAGCCATGGAGCCTGCAAGGTTAGAGAGAGGAGACTCAGAGGAAAGGACCGAGCTGGATTTCCAGGCAGAGCAGTCTTCTGGTGTTGCTTAACTGTGGCTTTTTGTGGGAAACAAAACCCTCAAGGCCACACCTGTTAGTGCTGTCCATCGGACACATCAGGTGATGTGCTCCTGTGGCGGTGATCACAGGGGTCCCAGGATGAGGGAAGAGATGAGAATCTTGACTCCATGTTTCAGAAGGCTGATTTATCATTTTATGATATATATTACATTTAAAGAAAATGATATGTTGAAACTATACTAAAAGAAGAGAAGAAAGGATTTCATCAGAAGGCTTGAAAGGAAAGGAATGGAATGATAATAAAATCTTGTGACTGACCAGAGAGTCCGAGACAGCTGGACTGTGATTGGCCATTAATTAGAAACAACCAACATGGACCAATCAAAGATGCACCTGTTGCATTCCACAGCAGCAGATAATGATTGTTTTTCTTTTCCTCTGAGGCTTCTCAGCTTCTCAGGAGGAAAATCCTGGCAAAGTGATTTTTCAGAAAATACCATGGCTACACGCTCCTGCCAGTGAATCCTGGGATCTATTCCTAAACACGGTGTTATTGAAGGCCAGAGTGAGTATCAGGCAGAGAAATCAACTGTTCCCTGAGCTAAGCCAGCTGGAATCAATTGCTGCAGGGAGAAAGTGCGGTCAGCCACCTCAGAGCCCTCAGGCAGGTCAATAAACACACCTGGGAGGACATGCTCGCCTGCAGGGGTGGATGTGTTTCCCCTGGCATTGATGCTTGAGTGATGCCCTGCTGTTCTCTGTGACCTGGGTGCCACATAGGCTTCCCACTGCGATGTCACCTTGCCCCTCCAAGTGCCACCAGGGCTTTTCCCCCTCCTGCTCTCATCCTGCTGTGGCAGAGGCAAGGAGCTGGCTCCCAGGACACCCACCACCAGCTCCCGCCTCCGTCCTCTGCGCCAGCCACAGCACTTATTCACACTTGAAAATTTGCAAGAGAAAGATAATAAACCTCCCAAGAAAGTCTGTCCCTGTTTTGGCCTGACAAGGAACTAAGATAAATGTCAGTTTTCAGTTAAAATCATGCTCGGAGGATGAGCAGGAACAACAGGGATTTCATTCTGCTACGTTTATTAAACACAGAGAGACATGTCACTGCTGGCAGAGCCAAGCAGGTCCCACAGCCCTGGGGCTCAGTCCCTGCCAGCGTCAGAAATACCCAAGATTAGATCCAATACAAGCCTGGCATTTGAAACCTGGGGACTGCATCCTGAGTCCTTAGGAGAAGTCCCAAGGGAAGCCAATCCACCACACAAGTCACGAGCTGATGCCCTGCCCATCCCAGGTGGGCTGGAGGAGATTTTGGGCTGAGCCCACTCTGGACTGAGCCCACCATGGAGAAGCCCCACCATGGGCTGTGTCCCCATGTGCCATGCAGGCTCCTCCACTGCAGCGCCCTCAGGGCTCTTCCTCTCCAAGCCCTCCTGCCATAACTCATCTCTGCGGAGAGGCGTGGCTGCCTTGAACTGCTCATTAGCCCAAATGGCCTGGCAGTAACAAACTGATCTCTCATCTCTCATCATTCACCGGGCACACCGGGTGCGGCCAAGAGCGGTGACGGAGCCGGGCACGTCGGCATCTCGCTGTGCCACGGGGCACCACGGGCTGCTTCAGCGAGGGCAGCAGTGATAAACCCTCTGTTCTGCAGCAGAACTTACTGAGGGATTGTGGCTGCAGCTCTCCTCACAGAGAGGGGTCAGCTAATAATAATAAGGGTCAGCTAATTCCAATTTTAATAAGAGGTTTTGTTCAGGCTTTCTTGTGCCAGGAGCTGGGCGTGTGCTGGGGATTGGTACCTGCCTGGGGAGGGCGAAGCAGGGAGTAGGGATGAGCTGCTGGGCAACCTTATCCATCAGTGTTCCCTCTGCTCTGCTGCTGAGACACTCTGCCTGGCACCACAGGCACCCACATGGGGCCCCCCATTCCTGTCCCCCATCCCCTTGGGGACCTAAGGGCACTCAGAGCATGGAGCTCTTGGCTGTGAGACCCATCAGCTGGGATGATGTACTTACACTTTTAATAAGAAATAGCACTTGATTCAGAACCGTTCCAGCATTTATTGAACCAAAGTGCCTTCCGCTGCTTCAGTGCAAAGCCCTGAAGCCTGTCCTGGATGATTTAAGAATGATCCATCTGGAAAATGATGCAGACAATTTGTTACATCCAGCCAGAGAGCCATAGAAACCACCATAACAAGCTTAAATGATTTCAGCATCACTACATCATCCGGCCCCAGCCAATCTTCCTCAGAGCTGGGGTTGCCTATCCTGCATGGCTTCTCTTCCTGAAGCTGATGCTGCTCCTGCAGCCCATCCTGTTGCTGCATCCAGGCTTTTAGTCAATGCTTTGTGGGACATGTGGGACCCCTTTCCACCTTCCCACTGCCTGTCTCATCCCCCCCAGCCTCCCAAATCCCTATTTTAAGACAAGAAGCTCCAAGCAGCTCACAAACCCTCCCGGTGGGCTCCTCTGGCTGCCAGCAGCACGGGTGCCTGTTGATGGTTACCACCTCGCCCTGGGTAAATCAAGGCTTCGGTTTTCAAAATAGCGTGTTGATTGAAGCTTAAAATATCCCCAGCAATTACTTCGCCCGGTATAATTATAATAATTAAACTTGGATAATGCTTAGTCCTACTTTTTATCAGAACTGTGTGCTGCGGCACCAGTGTGCGGTGTTTTGTTTCCAGCATCATTTTCCAGCCTCGCCCCGCCGAGCAGTGCTGGAAGGGACATGAGCTGGCAACCTTCAGTGCTGACAAGGGGACAGTGACCCTGTCACGGCCCCTCCAGCCCTGGGCACCACTCGTGGCACCGTTTAACCCAGGGCGTGGTGTGTGGTGGCCATGCCCTGGCCCTCGCTGCACGGCGGGACGAGCAGCAGGAGGGGATGCTCCCGGCTCCATGCTGGGGCAGTGGGTGCTGGAGGGAGTAGGGATGCTGGTTCTTCCCTCTGGCTGCTTGCCTCGTCCCACCCCAATCCCTCTCCCACAGCTCAGCACAATATTTCTCCTCCACGCTCCCAGCAGCGTCACTTGGAATGGCTCAGGCTGGTGAGTACGTTTCCGGCTGTGATAAATAGCAGGGAAAGGAATGAGAACCTAACACTGTACTTCATGCCCTGAAATCCCACTTGCATCTGGAAATGAACAGAGTTCTCCGGCTGATATATGCAGCTCTGAGGCCATTCGCATCCTGTTCGCTTGTACACATTGTCTCGGTGATTTAAGCTGGCAATTTGGCCTTAAAATGAAGAGCAGCTCACTTTGTCCCTCCCCATTTTTCTATATATTTTCCTGCAGAATGGAGCTTTTGAAATTTGGCTGGGCTGGGGCTGGGCATCCTCTCTGGTCTGGCACGGAGAGCTGTGGAGGGTGCTGGCACTGCGGGAAGGCTGCTGCCACAGCCTGGGAATGCAGGTGGCTGTGCTGGTCTCTGTCATCCCAGGCCATCCCTCTTCAAAGCCAACATGGACACCAATAAAGGCTTTTCCTCCTTTCCAGGTCAAGATGGCATTGTGAGGATGACAGCCGTGCTGTCCCACAGTGCCCTGGGGAAGGGGGATATGGTGGGAGCCAGGGGGGCTATGGGAGCTGTCCCTGCTGCCTGGCAAGAGCCCTCCTTGTGCTGCCCAGTCCCCACATCCCTCTGTCCATCTGTTGAGCAGCACAGCAGGGCCAGCCTGAGTGTGACCCATCATCACCTGCTCCACACCCAGTGTGCAAACCAGAGCCACCACTTACCTGTTCATGGCCAGGACTCCTCCTTGGGTAAAAGATGTAGCTGGATGAAGTGATTTCACAGCAGAGCTGTTTGTTTAAGGCATCTTTAGTGATGCTTAATTAACTCCCCAACAGTCCCGTTCAATGTCTTCCCTCTTCCAAGCAGCTGTCCCAAGGCACACAGGGTCCCTTCAAAGCCCTGGGGGACACTGGGTGAGCCTGGGGAGCTGGCACCCTCCCACCTGTGCCACGGGGTGTGGAGGTGGCACTGCGGTGGTGGGGACTCCAAGGGGATGCACAAGACCCTCTTCCCAGGATGAAGGCAGGGCCATTTCCCTGCTGCTCACCCGAGGTGTGCACAGCTGGGAACATGGGGATTTCCCCAGAAAGACTCCTTGCTGAGACATGGATCCCCCTGGAGACCAAACCAACCCCGTCCCCTCCCCGGGGAACGCGCGCGGAGGAACCCAGTCAGCAGCGGCTGCGCGGTTCTCATATCAGTTTTAATAGCAACATCAGAGTACTAAATATACAGAGGGCAAGGGGACAGGGTGGCATTTACAGTGCTTCCAAATACACGGCTTCCACGGACAGAGACAAATTAAAAACCGCTCAGGAAGAAAAAAGGTCCTTTTGGCACCGCCCCAGCTCGCGCCGCGGGCGGGTGGGGCAGCCACAATGCCAAAAGGCGATGGCGCTTCCACCGGGTGCCTCCTGGTGCAGGATTTTCCCAGGAAAAGAAAGAAGTACTCAGTGATGTAAAACCGGTTACAAAGTAAAACTGTCTCATGTTAGAAAACGGGTTTTGGCAAAATAAAAATAAAGTGTAAACTTCACTGTACATGTCCTATCAAACAAAAAAATAAACCCCTTGGAACCTAAAATAGAAGAATCTGGGTCAGAAATCTGTGCCCTTAGTGTACATTTTTGTGCAACATATACTTTTTTCAAAGTAAATATTATCTTCACTCGTGACACTATTAAAAATGTACCTACAAATGTTGAGAGTAATTCTTAAAAATGTGTGAGAAGCGTTAGATGAGCTCGGGAGACCAAACCCACAGACTTGGAAATGGCAAAGGATTTCTTGCTGGTTTTGAAAAAATCGCGTACAGATTTAATATCTGGTTGAACGAAAATTCCAACCACATTCATCCTGAAATGGGTGGGCTGAGATAGGATAGATATATTTTTGTTCTATTTTATTTTTTTTTTAAATTTTTTTTTTTACAAAATATATATTATGTGTAGAATATCTACTATTTAACTACCGTTTCAGCTGAACTACCTTCCTTCGCAAACAAGCTGCCAGTGGAGAAGAGGTAACCTGAAATCCGTCCCCGCGCCAGCTCTGCCATCGCTACGGTGACCTCCTGGCAGGCTCGGTGCCCTTGACCCCACGGTGTCCCGTGGAGCACTGGTGTTCTCTGGAGCACGGCTCCTGCCACCACCACCGGCCGCCCTTTCTCCAGCTGGGAAGACAGAGTGAAGGTAAACGATCGGATCTGGAGAGACAGGCGGCTGCCCAAGGCCAGCTCTGCCTGGGGTGCTGTGGGGTGAAGCCGCCTTCGGGGCTTCCAAATATCAGGGGATTGAGGAGCAAACCCTGCCCGCCCTACCTGTTGGTGCCATGATGTGGGAGCTCAGACCTGGAGCCCCAAACCTGCTCAGTTTGGTGCAGGACAAAGCCCACCGGTGCCGGTGGCAGCAGTGGCACTGACCCCCAGCCCGGTGGGAGCTGCACATCCTGTGGCCCCTGCTCAGGGTTTGCAAGGGATGTGGAGGGAGGAGAGTCCCAGACAGCCCTGGGAAGCCTGGGCTTGCTGCAGAGCCCAAGGAGAGCCAACCTCTCCTTGCCATGGGTGGTTTGTGACACACCACTTTCTCTAAGACAGAGCCACAAGTGACACACAGGCACCCCATGACACGTCTGGGGAATGTGGCAGCCTCTTGGCTGCCATGGTGTGTTTCTCAGGGACTGTTCAGGGGCTAAGAAATCTGGAAAATGAACTGAAAACAAACAAGCAGCAGCGGGCTGAGGGCTTACAGCAAAGCAAGGAGCAAAACTTTTCTTTTTTCAAGCTTCCAGGACCTTGGGGTGAGACGATGTGCCCAAAACATGACAAAGCTCCCACAGGAGCGTGTCTGAGAACACCATGCTTCCCTGCCTTTCCACGGTGGGAAGATCTCCTCAATAGACTAAGCCATGGAAATGCGACTTTCTATTCTCATTTCTTTCTTGTTTTTTGGCTTTCCTCAATAGGAGGGAATGAGATCAACACAGTTCATTTCTCTTCACTGTGCAAGACCTTGGGACGCCTGGATCCTGCCTCGTCCATCACTGCATCAGCAGCTCCATCCCAGCCCTTCCTCCTCCTCCTCTCCCTCCACCGCAGTGACCCAGCATGGATGGGGGGAGGCTTCCTCTGATAAAGTGCAAGTGCTGTTGGTCCTTATAAATAAGGGAAGATTGTGCATCTACTTTTGTTCCCTGGTTCACTGCTCAGCTCGGGGAGACCAGGACATGTCCTGCTGCAGACTGCGGGGGAAGCTCATGCAAGTCCTGCCCTCTGAAACCTGTGCCCATCCTCAGGGTTGCAGTGATTCACCTTCCTTCTCTCTCTCTCTCTCTCACACACACACACACACACACAAACACACATTTTCCCTTCCTCTTCCCCAGCTCCACAGGGAATTTCCTGTGAGCCAGGTGCCTCTCCATCACCACTGCCACCATCACCACTGCTTGCACCAGTGCTGCCCTGGCACCTCCCAGCTCTGCCTGACAACTTCCCTGCGGGCAGCAGGTTCCATCCATGCAGAAACACAGAATGCTGCTTCAGATGCCCTGCAATGAAGGAGCTGAGATATATTTCTTGTCACATTGCTACCGCAATTACACTGGAATACCTGTGGGAACGAAATAAATAGGAAGATCAAGGGGAGAAGCACAAGGAACATGGCTCAAAGCTGGCGTGGATGGATTCCCAAGAAGTCACAAAGGGAGGAGAGCCTGTGGGCAAGGGCTGCACCACTGACACCAGCATCACAGGAAAGCCCCAGGACACTGAGATGACCTTGGAGCAGTTGCTCAGACTCCACAGTTCCCAAGGACAGACACTCCCCACGTTCCCCAGGAACAGCTAAAGCTTTGGGGGCCACTGCTCTAGCAAGACACTGTCTCCTCTTCTCCCTGGAGGCATCCAATGCTCTGGAGAGCAGGACATGAGCCACCCAGGAGACACAGCTCTGCCCAGGGGATGGTTGGCTCAAGTCCGCAGGTAATTGTCAGGGCTGGCAAGGAAGACTTCTGTCTGAGGCAGCGTCCAAAAATTCAGGACAAATAATCCAGACTGTGCAATTCCATGGGAAAAGGACAGAAAAGGACACGGGAACAAGAGACCGCACGCGTGGCTATGCGCAACACCACAGGGTTCTACTTTTTTTTTTTTTTTTGTTTGTTTTTAAACTGCACGTTCATTATCATAAAGAAAAGGAGCTGAGTAATCAGTGGGGGAGTAGAAACGTGGATCTGGACAATTCTAAAAAACCACTAGTATTTACCAAGGGCAGTTTACAAAAAGAACTGGAGGACTTTGGTCTGATCTCTGCTGTCGTTTCCACCCTTTTAACATTGAAGGGACCCAAGCGAGACCCATCCCAGTGTCTGATGTGCAGCACGGCATGGCAGCACCTGACTCCATGGAAAGACTTGGACAGAGGGTTTAGGGTCAGCACCCACGAACACCACCCACCCCAGCAGGAGCTGGATGGGCGTGGACGTGTTTCTAGAGCAACACACCAAACTGGAGCCTGCAGAATCGCGCTTCCCTGGCAAAAATTCCCTTTAAACACTACTAAGAGATCTCCAGGATTGTGGACAGCCGGCTGTGTCTTCTCCTGCTGCAGCAGAGCCAGCCAAGACCGGGAGAACAAAGGAAGAGGCTCTCTCAATCCCACAGCCCCAGGCTGGGGGAGGACGACATGAGCTCCTTCCTCTGGTTTCTCACACAGGGCTGAGTAAACTTTGGTGCTGTGGCTAATTCAGAAGCCACATTTTCCAAAAACCTTCCCACACCCCACTCCTAAAATTTTTTCTTCTGTGCCAAGAGAGGCCCATCTTTTGGAAGTCCACCCCTAAAATCTGTCCCGTCCAGCCCCGAGGTGTCATGCCTAGCATGGCAGAAATCACAGCACTGTGGAAAAGGGGCAGGCTCAGGCTTTCCAGCTTCTTCCCATCAACCTTGATGATGTATCGGGATAGAGAAGCCTGGAAATACCTTCAGCACCGCCTTGAGCTGTGCTCTGGATGGTTTTGGGAAGCTTTTCCTCTGCTTCCTTCCGGCAGCACAGCCCCAGCTGTCTCCCACCACGGTCACGTTGCTGGAAAAGCATTTCCAAAAAGAACCAAAATTATATATATATGTATACATACATATATATGTCTATACATACACACACACACGTATATATATGTATATATGTCTACCTATATATACACATATAGGTTGACAGGCAAGCTGCCAAAGTAGAAAACATCAGATCACCCAGTTTGCATGATGCGTGTTAAAGAAATGAGACTTTTAGCCCATGACATCTTCTTTAAAAATGAGTATTTAAGATCTTCAAAAATTGCTACAGTACAAAAAGTGTTTGTGTGTGTATATATATATATATATTTTCTCTCTACATATACCGTATGTATGGACTGGAATGGATGACCCCACCAGAAGAGATGCCCCACTTGTCCTCCACAACATTTCCAGGCGTTATTGTCTCAGCTCTTTGCAAAGTCTTTTCATCGGTTCATGGCACATAATGGTAATTATTGGCACAGGTTCAGAGTCACCGTCCATGGCCGGGCTCCAGGCGCTCATCCTTCCCTTTCCATCCCTTTGCTGGTTCCTCCTCCTTCTCCTCCTCCTCTTCCTCCTCCACGGGGTTCTTTACTCGCACACTTTCCTTCCTCTCCTCCCAAAAACGTGCTCCTTGACAACGCAGTTACCTATAGGCGTGTTCATTTTTATAAAAATATATTTGGCCCATAGAACGCTGCTCTTTGAGTCTCCTACTGGTAAACAGAAATGGTAGGTACAGGTAACCCATTATTTTTTTATATTTTTTACAGGTTCACCAATGGAATCCTGTTGAGGACAAGAAGACAAAGAAAGATATAGTCACAACAGGGAATTTGCACCAAGTCTTGCATCACTGCTTGGATGATCTCCACAGCCTAGAGGTTTCCTCCTCCTTCCCCCTTGGCTGTGGAGCTGTGGGATTCCTGGGGGAGCAGGGTACCAGTGACCTCCTCCTCTTCCTTCTCTGCAGCTTCTGGTCTGTGCTGGGGATTGGGACCACTACTTCTCTCTCCTCAGGGCCTTTTCCAGAGTGGGATTTATTCCGGATCATCCCTGCATTCTGCAGCTTCTCACACTCGGGCCTCGAGCAGCGAGTGCTCTGGCAGACGAGCAGATGATGACAAGCACTAACAAGATTTTCTAAAGTTAAATCTAAAGAATCAATAGGGAATTGGTTAAGCACCAAACCAGAGATCCTATCAAAGTCCTTAAGCTATTTATTTACCATCTACTGGAAGATGTCTTCCTATGCAATCTTGGACCCTCAATGTGAAGACAATCACTCCCCATCACTGGCGTGTGGCCACTTGCTCTACATGTCCGTGACATTTAATGAGCTGTAGCACAGCTGGGTGTGCCAAAGACAGCTGCCAGCAGGTACCTACACCCTGTAAGCCATGCTCAGGATACACATTCCTGACCCACACATCCCTAATCTGTGCCCTCTGCTTCGCTGGGATCAGCATCCAGAATGTGCTGTGCTTTTTGTTCCAGGATTCTTTCTCTAAAAACCCGCTATTTTTAAGCAAGATGCCCAATACACCATCTCCAAGAGCAACCCTGAAGTCTTAATTAGCGAGACAGATTTTCCAGAGTCCTTAATCTCCTGTGCTGGGGCTGTGCTGGGACTGCTGCTACTCCTCCAAAGACAAGCTGGGATCTTTTATGATGACTCATTATCTGTTAATGTTAACACAAACCATTTGCTGTTGTTAGGCAGAACGGGGCCAGCAGCAGCTGCTGCCGTGTTCCAGCGTGGCTTTACCACACAGCTCTGTCAGCTCTCACCGCCCTGTGCCAGGGCAGGGTCAGGCTGGTGTCACCAAACCAGCACAGCTGCTGCCCCAAACTGTCCCCTCCCTGCCAGAGGTGCCCAGCATCCCGTGGCTCCTGGTGGGCACTGGTTAATGCACAACAGCAGGGTGTACAATCGGTATTGTATCCCAAATAGCCTCTTTGTGCAAAGTAGGTCAGCGCTTGATCAACCTTACAGATTTTTGTATAATCTCATTCCATGGGGTTTTTCAGTCAAAGAGAGCGGGATTAAGGACAAGAATAATGCGGCATCTCAAACTTCATTTCAGAAAGCCCCAAAGCCAGGATGAAACCAAGCCAAACCAGCCATCCTGTGCTGTGGTGCCTGGACAAAGCCACTCAAGTCTTTGGCATGTGTCCTGTGCTAGTCTGCAGAGTGGTGCCACTCCTGCCTCTGTCTGGGTGCTCCTCCAGCACCACTGGCACAAGGCAAGAGAAGTTTCCATCCCTCCCTTCAGGTAACTCCTGAGAGCTTCGACTGACTGCTCCACTCCTCCCCTCGCCAGCCCAGGGCTGCACTGAGGCTGCACTGCCACACCAGGCTGCTGCAGACAGACTGACTTCTCTGCCTGCAGGAGCAGCTGCTGCTGAGGTGTGACATCCACCGAGGTGTGACATCTACCAAGGAGCTGGTGCTCCAGAGGGGCCCAGAAGCCAGCACAGGCAATCTGCTGGAAAGCTCCACCAGCTGCTTGCCAGGGGCAGCATTGCCTGCTGTGGGGAAGGATGGGGCCCTGACAGGGACCATGCCTGCAGCACAGGAACCCTCCCCGTGGCTCCTGCTGGCACAGGAGGAATCTGACCCCAGGAAATAGCTTCAACATCTGCTCCCTGTGTACCTGGATGAGTTTTACCAGGTTTTCTGACACAACCGTGGCGCTGCCTGCAGCTCTCTGGGCTGGAGATGCTCTGCAGTGCTGTCCATTATATCTGCTGCCTCAACTGCTCAGCCCAGCCTGATGATGCTGTCGGCATCACCCAAGGCCAGGGTGCCAGCTGGGCAGCACCATGGTCAGCCCTCACACCAGGCTCACAGACTGTCAGATGTGAATTCCATTAACTGACATTAAATTCCAACTTGGCTCCTAGTGGTCATCTCAACATCTGTAGCACCTCTGTCCTGCCACCCTTGTCCTGGGACATGCCACCTGCCTTGTGCCTCCAGCTCTGGCCCCACACCATCAGGAGCACTAATGTGCACACAAGACAGCTCAGAGCTGTGAAGTGCTGTCAATTAAAATGTGTAAAACACCAGGAGAAAGGGGCTGTGAGGAGAAAGCTGCATGTAGCCCCTCCAGCCAGAAAGCTGCACATGCTCCAGATTATCCTTCTCCTCTGCTGTAGTGCAGTGGGTCAACAGCAACTGTCCCCTTCAGGTGACCTTGCTGCAGCTGTGGATGCCAGCCAGGAAATACTCATTCCCCCGGAAATGGTGCAGCCCAAGCAGCTGCATCTCCTTTTCCACCAGCCTCTCCCCTAGAAACAAGAGCTGGAGAGGCATCCTCCATGCCTCCACTCCTCTGCTTCCCTCCATCCCACTGCTCCTCTGGCACTTGGCAGCTGGTGACAGCACAAGGCAACCACGGTGGCAGGGACAGCCTGGCAGGGACAGCCTAGCAGGGAGCTCATCTCCATGCCATCTGCACCTTACACAGTGACACATGAAACTTGGAATGCTCATTTCACCTGAGGGATTCCCCACCAGCACCTGGTCTCAGCTGGGACACACCACTTATGCAAGTGTGCCCCAAAAACACGCTGGTGCAAACACACCTGTGCAGAGTAAACATGCAGAGAACAGGTAGAACAGGTTTGGGATCAATCTCATTTTGTTTTCCTTAATGAAACCAAACAGCAGCTTCCAGAATTGCATCTGTAATTGAAGTGCCATTACAGAGCTAATGCTCCAGGTACGAGCCCGATAGATTTTTCCAGAGCGTGTCAATGTGCGTTTTATGGATTCCATGAAAACAGATCAATGAGAATTTCAAGGATTTAATAAGGCGTAATGGAATGGCTTCGGGCTATTTCAAGAAATCTATGGAGGTGACCAGGGCATAGTTTTGGCCTGGGGTTTCACAGGACCTGGGGCAGGAGCAGTGGGATCCACACAGGATTCCTACAGCGCTTCAAGCTGCTCCTTCCTTCCCTCTACCTGAGGCATGGAGAGCTGTAGATGGCATTGAGTGCAGCTGTGTTATTTCTTTTTAATTCACTTTAAGCCAATGGAAAGACTTCCCAAACTCTAAAACTGACGGTGGAAAAAGCCCAGTGGGTTATTGCTGAGGCTGGTGCTCCCTGCAGATCCTCCACGCTCATTCTCCTGCTGCCCTCACTCCTGGCATCAGCTCCTGCCTGGGTTCCTTTGCCCTCTGTCCCCTGAGACAATGGCCACAACAAGAGTCAGAGAAAAAACATGAGCTTATCAGTGGATGGGGAGTGAGAGCCTCTCACCTTCACCAGTGAAGCTGCTGCAGCCAGAAGAGGCTCTGGGGGGGCAGTGGGGCCATGCCAGGTGAATCCCTGCTCTCTGCCCCACTGTGCTGGCACACACCTCGCCTGTCCTGTCTAGACACCACAGCCCCAGCACGGCCAAGATCATTAACTTTTTATTCCCTTCCATTCTAATCTAATTATATTTCTGTGTTCAATAGCTGTGCATAATGTTAAACAGGCTATTCCAAGTGAGCTGCAGCCAGGGAAGGCTGGAAATTTCATTTACACTGAATATATGATTCATTACAGCAGGGACTTGGGACAGAGCAATTAATTCACCTGAGCACGTGGCTCAAGCGGGCACCGCTGCCCAGGGCGAGCTGGCACACACAGACTTTTCCTGCCACTGCTATCAGCTGTGCCACCTTCAAAAGTGACACAAGGAGGTGAAAACGGCTCAGGCCAACTCAACGAAAGAGAAGGAAATCCCCAAAGATTGTACTGTTGCAACCAGAACATCACCGCGCTCCTTCAGTCACAGCAACACCCCAGGTGTGACCGGCTGCTGGGGACTGTGCTTGAAGGGTTGGCCTTGCAGAGCAGCAGGAGGAGGAGGAGGAGGAGGAGGAGGAGGACCCCAGCACCCTTGCAGTGAGCATGGAAGTGTTCATGACAGCAAACATCACCAAATGAGCTTTCAGATACTGGTGGAGCGTGCACGCTCTGACACGGCGGGCTGTCCATCATGCCACCAGAGGTTAATTACAGATCAGGCCATTTCCCAGCACGGAAATTACTGTGGCTTGCTGAGGTTTCAGAGGTGGGCTGGAACCATGGGATCAGGCTGAACTTCAAGGCTGCCCCAGGCACCCTTTGCTTTTGAGTCCTTGTCCATCCCAGTCCCTCCCTGTTAGTGTTGGCCTGTTTGCAATTAACCTCCCTGGAAAAGGGAGCCTCGTTTGGCTCCCAATGCCCCATCCACAGCATGGAATGAGTTCCAGTCACAGTGAATGAAGTGCAGGAGGGAGGATGGCACCGGGCAGGGCACGATGGGCACAGCAGGGGCACAGGATGGATGCGGGATGGGTGCAGGGAGCGCGGTACGTACCAGGAAACAGCCCGCTGGCGTCTGCCCTGCCCCCAGAAGTCAAACAGGCTTCGGCCAGTCAGCAGGAGATTTCAAACCATTTCTCAGACACAAAGGCCACGGGAATAAGATGCCGGTCAGAAGAAGAGGGTCTGCAGTGAGCAGAAAGAGGGGCTTGTACACGCTGGTACGTAACACACATGGTGCAAGCCGGGGTGGCCTGCTGCACAGTCAGCTGTTCTACATCTCACTGGAGCGATGCTTTGAGTGGGCCTGGGTTCACCAGGCTGCCTGGAAGTGCTCTGGGATAGAAAGCATCCCTGGATGGTGAAAAAGCCATGGTCTCTGCTAGTCATAACACAGGCACGCTCTCTGTCACCTGGCTGGAGTTCATATCAACCCAACAAAATGGTGTGACAATCCCTGCCAGTTCTCTACCTCCCGAGATGTGAAGAAACCCCGGAAAATGCAGATGAGCAGAACCCTGCACACACGCAAGAAATGCTGATTGAAAAGGCATCAACGCTGGCTGAAAGGCATTAAATTGTTGGCTCCAGGCCTGTCCTTGGGGCAGGCAGATCTGGGCTGTGGCTGCCACACATGTCGTGGTTCCTCAAGGCTGTCTGGAGCATCAGCTGCTCATTTTCTCCCTCAAAACTCTCTGCCTGGCTTCCCCTCTACCTTTGATGGGGACACACATTTACCATATGGTGAAACCACACCAGTACCCGGTGAAAGCACTCTGGAGACAGCCTGTGGTGTGGGAAACATCAACCTCACTGCTCCTGATCCCCTCCCTGGGCAGGCAAGGGGCTGGCAGAGCACGGCCACATCCCTTGGCTGCAAACGATGCTCCTTGTTAGCGCTGTGCCATTGTTTTGCAGCAGCCAAACGGTTCATTTGGCTCTCGCTGCCTGCTCCTCCATTAATCACCTGCTTGTTTGCAGCCCGGCAGCTTTGCCGATGCCACTGAGGAGACAGCACGGGCGCTGGAAAAATGGATCCAGTGGCATTTTATGTGCTGGCAGGGGTAGCAGCAGCTGGGAAATGAACGCTGTGTGTGGTGCTGAGCTCGCCCAGCCCTGCAGGGCCAGGGGCTGCTGAGGCACCCACCCAGCCTCACTGCCAGAACTGGGGGTCAAGGGGCCAGTCCCACACTGAACTATGAGTGGGTGAGCACCCGAGAGGTAGGAGGCTCTGCCAAATGCTCCTGGAACATCCCCCCCTGTGGAATTTGCAGGCAACCTCGACAAGGGAAGAGTTGAGAATCTTGACTCCATGTTTCAGAAGGCTGATTCATTGTTTTATGCTATATATTATATTAAAAATGCTATACTAAAACAAATAGAGGAAGGATACAGATAAAAGGCTAGACAAGAATGATAATAAAATCTTGTGACTGACCAGAATATCGACACAGCTGGACCTGTGATTGGTCATTAAGTAAAAACAATCTACATGAGACCAAAGATGCACCTGTGTCACAGACATCTTTTATGAAAAATCCTTTCCTTAGGATTTTTCCTCCTGAGAAGATGAGAGGCCTCAGGAACAAAATGTAACAATGGTTATCTGCTGCTGTGGAATGCAACAGGTGGATCTGTGATTGGCCCATGTTGGATGTTTGTAATTAATGGCCAATCACAGTCCAGCTGGCTCGGACAGAGAGCCCAAGCCACAAACCTTTGTTATCATTCTTTGCTATTCTATTCTTAGCTAGCCTTCTGATGAAATCCTTTTCTTCGATTCTTTCAGTATAGTTTTACTGTAATGTATATCATAAAATAATACATCAGCCTTTTGAAACATGGAGTCAGATCCTCGTCTCTTCCCTCATCCTCAGACCCCTGTGAACACGGTCACACACCTGTTGGTAAGCAACCTCCAAACCACACTCTAAGCAATCAGATAATTATTGTTTACATTTTGTTTTAGAGGCCTCTCTGCTTTTCAGGAGAAAAAAATCCCGCCAAGGGGATTTTTCAGAAAATACATCAGTGACAACCCCTGAGCACCAGACCCCCATCACCCCAGCGGGATGGCGCTGCCCCCACACTGGGAAGCCAGGGCGCCCAGCTCACCTGTTTCCATTGAAGGTGGTTTTATAATCCCCGGGCGAGTGCAAGGTGTCCTCGGCGTAGACGGGCACGGGGGTCCGCACGCACTCGTGGGAGCACTGCAGCGTCTCGTTGTAGGCGGTGAAGATGTCGAGGGCGCTGGGCACGCGGGCGGGGGCGAAGTCAGTCAGGTTTTGGCAGCTCTCCTCCTGCTGGTCCAGCTTGCGTTGGTGGCTGTTGCGCCGGGGGCGCCCGCTCTGCGCACAGCTGGGCACGAGGGAGACAGAATCGGACAGTCATGGGATGGTCTGGGTTGGAAGGAAATGTAAAAACCCTCCAGTTCCATCCCCCTCCCATGGGCAGAGATGCCTTCCACTAGATTGGGTTGTTCCAAGCCCTGTTCAACCTGGCCTTGGAGTCTTCCAGGGATGGGGCAGCCACAGCTTCTCTGGGCAGCCTGTGCTAGGGCCTTACCACCCTCATAAAGAAGAAATTTCCCCTAAGACTTGATCTAAATCTTCACTTTAGTTGAAAACCATTCCCCTTGTCCCATCCCACTGTCTCTCTGTGTAAAAAGTTTCCCTTCATCATTTTTATAAGTCTGTTATGGCCTGAAGGCCAAAGCAGAAGGGATGGGAGGCACACTGTATCCCTGAAACTTGGCAAAGGAAATCACCTGATTGACCAGTCATTACAGATTGTTCCATACAGATTGTTCCATTCTAGATTAGAATTCAGAAATTCTAATTCCAATTCAGAATTGGAAAGATCAGCCACAAGCAGTCATTTGGCTCGATGCTTTTTTACATTTTAGACACAAGCTTTTTCCCATCAGAGGAATGACTTAATGAGTCACACTTTTGTACCTGCAGGAAGCAAAAGCCTTTTCTTAAGTGAAAATATGTAGGTGAGAACAATGAAGCGAAACCCTTTCCATCTGGGAGACACCAACAGGTTGGAACTTCTCAGGATAAATGAGCTAAGGACCTGGTGTGACACAGCAGAGGGATGGCTGGCAGGGCAGCCCTGCTCTCCAGAGGCTCCTCCAGCTCTGGAGGCTTCATAAGGATCTCGTGGCTGCACAACACTTCTGCCTCAGTACGTCAGAGACAAGGAGAACCCCAGCTCACAGGAGCCGCCCTCAATCAGCCTGGTCCTATTTCAGGGTCTAGACACTGATTTAATTAAGATGCCACTTTTTCCAGATGAGACTGACAGCGCCTTGCAGAACGCTGGAGTTTTGGGAGGTGGCAGCTCCGAGGGCGGTGGGAGCTGGCGATGCTGGCACTGTCTGTGGAGGGGCACCCCTGGGGACAGGAACGTGGGGCTCTGCTGGGAGCTGTGCTGGCCAGGGTGACAGCATCTGGCTGCTGGCTCCGCTCTGCTTGATGCAACTGAAAGAGACAGCCCTAAACCAACTGCTGTCTCCCCACGGCATGTGTGCAGGAGGAGCAGTGACAAGAAGGACGCTGGCTTGGCACGCAGCCATCGCTCACCCGTCCTGCTCGAGGGGGACAAATGCCAGCTGAAGGACAGGGACAGCAACTGTGTCTCTGATGGGGACAGAGCCAGTATGTGTGGTGTGGGTCAGCCCTGCCATGGAGCACCTGAACGTGGCCTGGGGTCACCCAGTGAACCGAGGCCGTTTGGGTAGAGTTGAGCAAACTCCCAGGTACTGTTTCTTCACCTTGGACACACCTGGGTGCTGCCCACACTCTCCTGCTGAGGATTTTCTCTGGTGATTTCTCAACTTCACTTACTGTAAAGCATTTCTATTCTACACTGATCACTGGATTTATTTTTTCCCCCTTTTTGGTTTCAGCAGCAGTTACCGAGCTGTTCTGCCAAGCTGTGGTCAGCCGGATCAATGACTCGCACCGCTCACTGCTGCGACTGGAAACAAATCCCACAAGTGCTTTATAAACTCTTCTCCCTGCTCCTTCACTGAAACACTGCGGCAACCAGGGAAATTCAGTGAATTAAATCCCACTTGAGATAAAGTAGGGAGCCTCACTGGCTGCTCCCCAAAGCAAGTTCAGCTGTGGGGACAGAACCTCGGTGCTTTCAGTCGGCTGCTGCTCAGCATTACGGCTTTGCCAAGATGAAGATAGACCTGCAAAAGGCTTCTCCTCTCATCCCACCGAGCCAGCAGGCTCCTCATCAACCCGGTGTTGTAATTGCCTCCTGGCTGCAGAAACTGATTTGCTGCAGCACCCACGCAGAGCTCGGCCAGGCCGGAGGGGAGAGCCACCAGCCAGGCTCCCCCCAGCCCCGTGCTGCAGCCGTGTCGCTGCGCCAGCAACGCTGACCTCAAAGTAGGCCAGTTTCCCTGGGAAAATAGGTAAAGTGAGGAGTGCCTGGAGCGAAAGCTAACCTATTTTGCCATACGCCCAAGCCACACTGAGAGAACAAACCGGAGCAGATGAAGCTGGAGGAGCACAGCAGCGCCCTGGGGGTTGGGGCATGCTTCAAACCATGGCACCTGAGGGGCTTCGAAGGTGCCCTTCTGTCCCTGGGGTCACAGGGAAGGGCAGGAGGTGCAGCTGCTTCTTGCCAAGCCAGGCTGGGGATTTTAGGAGCAGCATCAAAGCTCCTTAGGGAAGGCAGCAGAGGAGCTGCTGGTCCTGGACAGATCCTGGGAACACCCGCTGTGGCCCAACACACGGCTCTGACCTCTCCAGGTGGCACTGTGCTGAGGCACGTGTCCCATGAGACTTGTCCACCCAACCTGGGCACAGCCAAACCCCGATGCACCAACCTGCTTTGACGGTTTTGCTGTAAACCCCCCATTTTCTCCTGCAGTACTGGCAGGTGCCACAGGCTTCGGCACCTGCAGCGGGATGGGCACCTCCATCCCCACCCTGTCCCCATCCCACGCCACCCCCCAAGCCAAGCAGAGCAGGAGGGACCTTACCAATTTTTTAAGACAAGAGTTGTTATCAGCGCAGCTATGACCATGATGAGGGACACGGTAATAGTGATTATCTGATGAACAGCCAGACCTGCAGACAGAAGAAAAGAAACAGTGGGGATGGGAATTGAGGGCACCCTGGCAGAGCCCCCCCCCCACACAGCCCCCCACCACCCCCTCCCAGAGCCAGGCCACACACAGCCCCCAGCAGCGGTGCCGCAATCCTCTCTCCTGCCTTACACAAAATAAATCTGTAAGCCAGGCTCCTCATTTCCTATCCTCTCAAGTATGTTCCTTGTCAGCCCGAATTAGGCACGAAGAACGGAAGAGGAGTGAAGACGTCTCCCCTCTGGGACGGAAAGGGAGACGAGCACAGCCTTGCACCGGGTGCGGGATTCACCAGGGAGAATAATTACAGCGCTGGCGGCTGCTCGCCTTGCAGGTCGGGTGGGCTCATTTCCCCCTCTTCACCTTCCACGGGGTATCATTTTGGCTCGTGGATCATTCCTAATGAGCAGTTTGGAAACAAAAGCAGCTCGCTGTACACTATGTTTGTGATTTTGTGCTGCCTTACAGTTGCAATTTCATAATGAAATGATTTTCCCTGGCTGCAGCCCAAGGATGTGCTATTTTTCACAAACAGATGTTGCAGCTCCTGATGGATGGTAGTTTTAATAAATAAATAAGTCTTAGAATGACAGGAAAATAAGCAGTTTTATATATATATCTGTATGTGTCTGTGGCAAGGACAGAGCCAGTGCCAGGGCCATGGCTCAGCTGGAGCTGGGGGTGCCTGGGGGAGCCAGGGGCAGCACTGGGGCAGCCACTGCTCCTGGGGAAGGATTCACTCATGGCCCCTGTGCTGGTAGGGTGGGCAGCAGCCAATTCCAGCTGCTCCACCTCTGGGTTTCACCTCCCAGGGGAATTCTCAGGGAAAACGCCACACTTGGGAGGCTCCCCACCTCCCACTGGCGCCCCACCTGCTGAAGGTGAGGCCCAGAGAAAGACTTCTGAGTTCCCAGAGGGTGGTGGCGATGGGAGCGTGTCCCCACGGGCCCGAGGAGGGTGGTGGCAGCTCGTGCCCACGTGTGGCAGGTCGGGAGTGACGCCCACCCTGGCAGCAGCCAGCCCGGCCGCATCCTGCACGGCAGCCTTGGAGCAGCTCCCAGTGGGACGCTGCTGGGAAAGATAAAAGGAAAGGCTCTAAAAATAAAATCAAACCAGCCCAGTGCCCGATTCCTTTGAAAACAGAAGCGGAGTCGGGGACAAGACCTTCTGCAATGCTGGGAGCTGAGGCAGTGGTGGCAGGGCCACGGGAGAACCTAACGATGCAATTAATCCTTGCATTTACGTAATGGGAAAGGCACAGGCAGAACAGATTGCAGGTGGCTGAGCACTGGGAAGGATGGCAGCTCCTTGGAGCAGGACACATGGATTTTAAGAAAGGCTGGATAATTTTAGACTCCATCACACGCATAAGTTGCCATATGTACCAGCACAGCAAAGTTCCTTTGCATCATGTATAGATTCTGCAGAAGCCAGGGGGGTTTGAAGGGGACAGGAGACCTTTGTCTCAATGCTGGCGATGGACAGAGGGAAGGCACCCAACAGGTGGCCCGTGATGGTTCCCTGGGAAGCTCTATAGCAATACCTGCTGCAATAAACACTACCAGGTCTTTATTCTTAATTTACAAATATATCAAATATATCAATTTACAAATATATCAAATACTTTCTATTAGGCCCTCAAAGCATGTAGGGCCAAACGGAGCAAGATCAAGCAAATATCCAGTCTGTGAGAGGTGAGGTTAATGTGTGGGGCACTCTCTGAGAAGGGAAAGTCCTGTAAGGGACATAAAGCACACTGGTGGGTGAAGTGAGGTGGACAGAGATGATGCCAAGGGCAAAGCAGTATTTTAGACACAGCCCTCAAAGCCCAATGGGATGGAGGAAGGGGACTTGGAAGAGAAAATCAATAGCTCATAGGGCAAAATCCTCCTCCTGCAGTGTAGGAAGCTGCCTGGCCCAGGCATAACTCCCCATGAGAGCCTGTGCCCCTCAGAGAGAGACCCCGGGAGCAGGGATTACAGCGCCTGGGTTTTGTTTGCTCATCTCCTTGGCAAAAGCTCCGATCCCAGCGGGTCACGGAACCCGGTGGCCATGTAATTACACGTTATTAACCGTGGAAACAGGGAGCTGCAGCAGGGAGGGACACCCGGCCCCGGCCCCTCTCACCTGCGAACGCCTCGGCCCTGCGAGGGCTCCCCCTGCCAAGGCTTTTACCAGGCAATTTGACGCAGTGACCATTTAACTGGAGGGTAATTACAGGAGAAGTATTTAATGGAGCCGAAAGTGTGTCCAAGCCTCTGCTCTTCTGCTAGTGCAGCAGAATTCCGCATGCCGCCTGCCAGGAGGGAAAGCTCTTCAAAGGCGCTCTCTGAACCCTCGGAAATGCTGAAATATCTCTGGGTTTTTCCACTCTCGTGCTGTCCGTGTGCGCTCCGCTCTCACTGGGGCCTCTAAATCCCCAAGGTGGGGGGAGAAGGGCCACAGAATCCCAGCAAGGCAGCACAACCCAGCTCCCGATTCCCCACATCCTGGGCAAAACCCCAATCTTCTCAGAGCAAGGCAATGCCAGGGCTTTTATTTTTTTTTTTTTTTAATCTGTTATTTTAAAGACCATATATTTGCTGCTGAGATGAAAGTGCTGAGGTTTGGCCTTTCTGGCCACCTTTTGAAACGGCTCCCGGACAGCTCTGCATCAATGGAATTAATTCCATGAGAAAAATCCATTCGAGACTAATGTCTTGCTACTGCAGGAGCATGCCATGGCAGCGAACAGGAGATATAAGCTCTTAATTAAAAACAAAGAGAACCTCTATCCCCCAAGGCCTTTATTTCAACAGCTCTGGTTAGGGAGCCTGTATTTTTCATTTTCCCAATAAAAACAGCTACGAGCTGCAACTCTTTGAAGACCCTCGTCAAGGCCTTGAAGCTGCATAAAATTAGAAAAAGGAGAAAACAGCTCTATTTCATTTGAAAGGGAGAAAACTGGAGTTATTCATACAGGCCAGATATTGCTACCCACAGTCTCTTCCCACACTTATGCTGTGTGGATCTCCCTCTCCTCAGCATCCCATCCTCAGTCCTGCCGTGAGTCCCCTTCCTCTGTTCTCACATTCTCTGAGCACCAGGATGCCAATGCCTCCTCCTGAGCATTGTGGAGAAGCTGGGGCAAAGCCGCTGGACTCAAGAGGCTTTACAGCTTCCCCAGCCATCAGAAATCACATCTGAGCCCCAAAAACCTCATCCCCTGATAAAGCTGCTTGCGGACAGAACAATTCAATCAGGAGCGTGGTGTGGCCTCCCTGCTGCCACCGCCGGCCTTTCCCAGGGGGGATCAGCCAGATTTGGCCGTAACATGAACCTACTGCTGGTTAATAGCTTGTAAGGAAAATAATTTACAAAAGCCACAAGGGTCTGATACAGGGGTGGAGAGACAGCAGGAATCTTCTTGAAAAGCCTTGTTACAGTACACAGCCAGTTCCTCTGCTGCCCAATCCACCACGCCACAAACCACTTCGGCTCTGCTCTTCCCAACACCTTCTTGCTGGCAAAGCTGAGGTCAGCAAAGCTGCTTGGGTTTTCACCTGGTAAATCAGTGATCTCTCTGAAACCCAGCCCAGGGAGTGTTAGTCATCCTGAGGTGAAAATGCAGCTTTTCAGCAAAAAACCCACCAAGGCTCCTGGCAACTTCCTGGTATTTTGAGCTGGACTGATGAAAGAAAGAAAATATCTTCCTGTTGCTGCTGCTGCTGCAAAATGTTTTTGCCAAGAAGGAAAATCCTGGAGGTTTATGCTAAAGACACTGGGACTTATCTTCTCAGGTGTTACAGCAAATATCACCGAGCAATAAATACTTGGAGAGCAGCAGAGGGGAGTTTCTGGCTCACTGAGAGGCACGTGGGAGGATGTGCACAGGCACGTTCGCCAGCCGCGCATCCCAGGGAGCGTCCCGACTCCCTCGTAGGGAGAGCTCAGCTGATGGCCATGCTCCTTTCTGGCTTCCACAGCCATCCTCCACCCTTCAGGAGAGCTGCAGCTGATGCACGGCCCTACAAGGGATCCTCTGGATAGCTCCCAGGAAGGGTAACCGTGGTGCCAGCCCAGGAGACACCATCCAGCTCCTTCACCTCCTCTCCGTCCCCAAGCTGCGGCACCACCCCACGCCTCGGCACGGCGGATCAAAGAGGCAGCTCCATCCTCACTGCCCAGGGTTTTTTCTTTTAAACACATTTTATCTTTAATTAATTCCTTTGAAGCTTTTTGCATCTACTATCTCCTCGCCTCCAGCAACCCCCTACTGCACCCTCTTTCTGGAGGCAGGGTCATCACCAGCAGGAAGCAATGCCTCTGTTATTATTTATTGCTGACACACTGCTGGCTGGAGGTGGGGAGGGGTGGCCTGGGGCCACCACCAGCTCAGATCCAGCTGCCAACACCCACATGGCCCCCACATTCCCCCAGGAGAAGCCCAGCCCTGGTGAAGGGGTGTCCCTGAGCACCAGCTCTGCCACAAGCTCACAGACTGCGGTGCCAAATGCGCCGCGACCGGCCATCTAATACCACTAAGAGCAGCAGACAGCACATGGAGTTTTCTGCCTTATAAAGCACTTAAAGGTTTAATTAAAGACGGCTTTATCCTAAAGCTCCTGAAAGGAGGCTCAGACAAACCAGAGCCTCGCACTGACAGCTCTGATTCATTCCACTCTTCTCTGCTTTGGCTGAGGCTGCGGGACCCAGGGATGCTCTGCCTTGCTGGAGGAGCCCAGCCCACGTGGAGAGCGCCCGATGAACGCTCCTCACAGCCCTTCCCACTTGCAGCATGCTGGAATTTTAATTATTCCTCTCTTTCCCTGCTCCAGAGTAAAACGATTATGACAGCCCTGAAGAAGGAAGCACATTTTTGAAAAGCACAAGCATAAACTACGCCTGGGTGAACATCCTGCACGCCCAGCTGATGCCAGCAGCGCTGTGCTGCGCAGCAGGGGTGGCACAGGGACAGGAGCACCTGAGCCACAGGTCACCTGAACCCCCACAGCAGCACCCACTGGGCCAGCACACGCGCCTGCCTCTGCTCTCATCCCAAGCATTACCTGCCATCACTCCTCTGCTGCCTCTCCTGCCTATAAGATGAGTGATTCCTATTCCAGGGGAATTTTTTTAGGCTTGTTTTTGCTGTCAGCAACTCACGGAGGCATTGTTTCTGGCTTTTTTCTCTCGCTCCTCAGCGAGAAGGAAGGGGGGCGAGAGATGATCTGACAGAGCAGAGCTGCTCCCATTGCTCATCTCAGCGAGCACTGCTGCCTCTGCTGAAGTGAAGTGGGTCTTTTTTACCACCCTGCGTGCACCCCAAGGACCCCACGGTCCCACACAACCACCAGGGACCCAGAGGCAAAGCACAGAGGGATACAAGGACCGGGCACAGGAGGGATATGGGGGCAGCAGCACAACAGCAGCCACCTGCTCCGATGGAATTGAGTGCGTGGAATCTGCGTGGCTCCAGGAGCCCTGGGACAGCTCTGGCAGCTCCTGTGGGTGCCACACACAGGTGGTTCCACCCTGACCCCCCCAGGCATGTGCTGGGGACAGCTGAGGGACCACAGGCAGTGAGAGCAGCACCACACCCAGCGCGGGCTCCCGTCAAGGCGCCTCACCGGACAGGGACTGGCAATGCTTGCTGAGGCAAATAAACCGAACAGGCGAGTTACCTCATCCTCATTTGTAGCCATATGTTTTTCCCAGCAGAGAACAAACACTTCCAGCCGCTACAGCTTATATAACAGAGCGGAGCAGGGCTGGGAAGCTGCACGGCTTCGCACAGGCGCCGCACCAGCAAAACTGGCACGGACCCTGCTTTGAGACAGAGCCGGCTGCTCGCTCCCAAAACGCTGTCCTGAGGCATGGCAGGGGCATGGAGCTCCCACTGGGAGCGTACTGAGAGCTCTCCTGGGTGCTCAGCCCCAGCACTGGAAGGAAAAGCGGATCTGGACCTCAGGAGCTTTTCAACGGAGGGTGGATGAGCTGGGATCAAACAGGGCCTTTAGACCCGGGAAGAAGTTTATCACATTCACTGCTTGAAGAGAAGTTAATTAGCAAAAACTCCTATCATGGAGAAAGCCCCTAATGAGAGCTAAAGCGTGCAGATTAAAGCAGTTGGCCCCCTGGGAGCTGTCTGGGCTGCAGCTCCCTTTGTTCTGCGGCCACGCAGGACAGCAGCGGTGGCACTGGCAGGTGGGTGGCATCACTGCCAGCTCAACTTCGCCTAAACAAGCCAGCCCACTCCAGTAAGCCCCAGCACATGCCAGGAGCCACCCTCCCACAGCTGGCGCAGGCAGAGGGGCTCCTGCAGCTGGCTGATGGCAACAAGTCCACTGGACCCCACCCTTCTGAACTGGATGATGCCACTGAGGCCAGAGGCACTGATCCCAGCGGGGGGAGACCAGGCTGATGCTCTCATCATGCAGAGAGCATCAAAAGCCTCAGCCCTTATCAATACTCCCTCGCTGATCTACCCAGCCCATTTCAGCGTTTTGTAAAAGGCGTGTAGGCTGGGAGTTATTTTTCGGCTATAAATAACCCCTTTAAGTCAGGAACAACATCCTGGTTGCATTGTCTCTTTTTGCCAAGCAGGGCAGGCTGGATAAATTAATTGGGATTAAGATTAGGCCGTAAAATTCCTTTTCATTTCGACTAGAAAATCGCAGTGGGCTCAAAGCAGTCGATGCACAGTGAGTAAATTCTGTAAACTATCCACCGGTATCCCACGGTTTAATATCAGCAATAACAAATATAATTTGCAATAAATGGGAAGCAGCTTTCCCATCCATGTCCACGCAGCAGCCGGCGCTGGGGGAAGGCATTGCTGTGCCGAGCGTGATGCTCAGCGCGATTACGGGAGATGGGCTGTGGATGGAGGCTGTAATGGGAAAACACAGCAAGTGGCTGGAAAACGCCTCGGATAAAGGCGATAATCAGCGCCGAGCGCCTGTTTAATGTCACACTAACTCCTGTCCCAGGCAGCGCTGCCACGGGGACTCTTGTGCCGCGGTCAACCCGCCAGCCCTCCTGATGTCCCCGCTGTCCCCCTACCTGTGCTGTCTCCCAGCCCACGCGGCGGGCGAGCATCCTTCCCTCCGCTGCTGTGCCCTGCGGCCGGCTCGGCGGTGCTGCTGCGGCCGGGGCTGCTGCGGGGCCCGTCCCCGCCGGCCGCGGGAGCCGCGGTGCTGGGAGGCACCCGGGGCGGCGTGGCGGCCGTGACAGAAGTGACAGCGGCGGCGGCAGTGCTGGCGGAGGTGGTGGCAGCGGTGGTGGTGGTGGTGGTGGTGGTGGCGAAGGCGCTGGGCAGCGTGCTGCTCTCCAGGGAGTCCTCCTCGCCCGTGGGGCCCCAGACGATGACCTCGGGCAGCGCCGTGGGTCTCCCGTCCCGCGGGGCGAAGCCGCGGCCGCGCAGGTGCCGCCGGCCCCTCCGGGAGCGCGGGCGGCGCAGGGGGCGGCCGGCGGGCACAGGGGCGGCGGGGGGCGGCCGGCGGGAGCGGGGTCTCTGCACAGGGGGAGCGGGGCCGCAGGTCCAGGGGGGGCCGGGGCGTTGCAGCTCCTCCGTGCCCGCCGTGCCCCACAGCGAGCCACGGGACAGTCTGTGCCGGAGCGCCGGCCGCGCTGAGAGCTTCCCCCCGGTGCCCGTGGCTGCTGGGGGCTGGCAGCTGGCAAGGTCCATGGCTAGGTGGAACATGGCTATTAAAATCCAAGCATGGCTTCCGAGCGGGCAACCTGACCTGTGGATAGATAGGGATTGTGTTAGAAGGGCAGTGGGGTAACCCTGCTCTCCCTCTCAGTATCACCCTAGATCTCTGTGCCCAGTCACCCAAAACATCTCCCAGATCCACAGGTATCATTGTCCTCCCTGGTTCTCCAGCCAGAGTCCCCCAAAACAGCATCATAAGGCATACTGTACCCCTCCCACCAAAAACTACCACCACCAACATGGCAGGCTGAGAATCCCCATCACAACTGTGACTTTTCAGTTGGTCTGGGAATGATGGGAATGACCTGAGGATGGGTTTTACCAGGAAACACCCTGGAGGAGCAGCCAGTGCCTGCTTTGCCCAAACTCAGCCCTTTTGGGTGAATTATCCAAAGCAGACGGCCCAGCACAGCTCCAGCAGCACGAGATATCGCTCCGGGGACACTGAGATGCAGGGGTACCAGAGAGCCCATCCCTTGCTTCCCAAGCCCACAGGCAGCATGATGAATCCCTCAAAGGGCTGGAGCAGACGAGTCCGTGGGCTCTGGTGTTTGCACGTGTAGCTCATCTCCCACTGTGGCAGTCACCCACGCCGCAGCAGGAACATCCTCCCACGGCACATCCCCTCCCACAGCGTGGAGCACCCAAGCTGAACATCACCCTGCAGCACAGGGAGGGCAGGAGGAGCAGCCCTTTTTGCTGCCCTTTCTGCCACAGAGCAGCTGGAACACCCCTGAGCTGCTGGCAGCTCCAGCAGTTAGAATTTTGCTTTCGTGTCACCGTCACATCACGTCATGTCACAGCCTTCTCCCTTCCCCAGTGACACCACACTGAGGCTCTGCTCCCCTCATGTCTCCTCCACGATGCTCCCCCACGTAAAGCAGCAAGAAAATCTCTGCTAGGCAAATTTCTGTTGCCTTCTCCCCCCCCCCACCTACCCCCCTGGAAAAAAAAACAACAAAAAACATTAGGCCAAAACCCAGAAATCTTTACTCCATTTTACTTAGCTTTTACAGGAGAAAGACTTTTGTCGAACTCAGCAGGAGTTAATGAGAGCTTTACATGGCTAAACGGGCTAATCCTCTGCAGCAGCGCCCGCACAGTCCTTGGGAGCACGACAGAATGTGCATCTGGTTGACAGAAGCATTTGTACACTCCCTCTGTGCGTGAGCAAGCGAAGCTAAAGGAGCTGACCTGGATACTCCCAGGCACAGGCTTTTTCTGCTCAGAGGATCTCTGCTTTTTTCCTAATTGGGTATTTTTTTCAAAGCGTAACAACATTTATTTTGGGGAGGGAGAAGGCAACGCAAGGAAAGAGCGCAGAAGGAGAAAGGGAAGAGCCAGAAACAGACAACAGAAACCAAAATAGTTCAGGCTGGGGGAGGAAGGATTTCAAGGCTTCAAAAAAAAAAACCACAAACCACCCAAACCGTGGTGGTGGTGGTGGGTTTTTTTAGAGGCCGACAGA
This sequence comes from Camarhynchus parvulus, assembly GCF_901933205.1. NCBI lineage: Eukaryota > Metazoa > Chordata > Aves > Passeriformes > Thraupidae > Camarhynchus > Camarhynchus parvulus. The sequence goes on from NC_044591.1 coordinate 4,546,254, forward strand.
GTGGTGGCAGCACGAAGAGTGTCCCCCACGTGCTGCAGGCAATGCCGTGCTTCCACTGGTGAGGAGCCACAAGCTCATGCTCCAGCAGGATCATCAAGCACAGACTCACCTTTGCAATGCTCAGGATCACTCCTGTAGCATATCAGGCTTGAGTTCAGCCTCTGCCCAGCTCCCCAGCATCACCTGAAACATCTCCTTGCAAGGAAGGAAAGGTGCTGGGCACCTCCTGACATGTCACTCACCCCATGTGCCACCTCTCACACCATCTGTGCCCACCCCCAGATCTCATCCTTTCCCAGCTCTCTGTGTTGCTCACACTCAGAACTTTTATGAACAGCTGCTGAACAGAGCCAGGGAAGATGTGCCCAGCCCAAACTTGGCGCTCACTGCATCTCAGCCATTGCCTGGAAACTTCTGAACACAAAATGCCAGTCCTTGGTGCTTGGGATTGGCAGCTCACAGGAAAAACAGATATTCCCCCTGCTTCCATCTCCTCCTGTCTCCTTGTGACATTTCAGGCTGCAGTGATGGCAGCGTGAACTTGCAGGGGCTTGCTCCTGCAGAACCTGCCTGACACAGCTGCATCATTCACAGCAGCATCAGGAGGATGTGTGGGCAGAGGCAACACCCAACCCTTGTCTTTCCCTGGGCCATGCTGGAAATTGTGTCCCAGCATGGCCAGGCAGTGCTGGTGACACCCAGGACATCAGTGTCCCTCACTGCTGCCACTGCTACCCAGGTCACAGGCTCTGGCATGGGGATGGACACAGTAAGGGACACCCAGATGGGGCAGATCCCACTCTGTCCCAAGGACAGCTTGGGTCACCCTCCCACCAACGTCCCATCAAGCAAGGGGCTGTCACCCCAGGAGTGTCCTCCTAGCCACCACACCAGCTGGCATGTCCCCAGGAGATGTCTTCAGCGACAGAAGCAGCCAGTCCGGTTACCTCGGAGGAATTTTGCGTGGCATGCGATCTTCTGAGGGCTTTGCAACAACAGATAAGAGCAAGTGTCCTTCAGAATAAATAGCAGCGTGTAGGAGTTGCCGTTGTCCTGGCAACGCAGCGTGATGTGCCCGGCGCGGCGGCGGCAGCGGGGATGGATGCGGCAGCGTGGCGCGGCCAGAGGCAGGACCACCCGGCCCTCCCCTGCCTCCCGCACCCCCTCCCCACACCAGCACCCTGCCAGGCCGGCAGAGGGAGCGACACGTCCCGAAGGACACCCACGGTCACACACCGGAGCGAGGATAACGCACCACGAGGCGCGCACACACCGGAGCGAGGATACATCTCGCCCGGATCTCCTGCCACCTTGTCCTTGCCCCAGAAAAACCTGGGCTGTCCCAGGAGAGCCCGCTGAGGCTGGCACAGCACGGCCCGGCCCGGCACAGCGCCCCGGGAGTCCCCACCGGCAGAACAGGCAGCAGAGCAGCGCTTGCCTCTCGGGAGCGCCGGCACAAAGTCACCGCTGCTCGGAGGCCGGGAGGGCGTTCCTGCTCTGCCGAGACATCAAACAGCTCAAACACCTCTCCAACGGCACGAGCTGCTCGTCAGGGACACCAGAGGACCCTGAGCTGCTCCCAGCACATGGGAAAGCTCCCTAAGTGCACCAAGAGAGGGGCTGCGGCATAGGGAAGGGAACACAACATCCAGACCCACACACAGCATCCATATGGCTTGGTTTGGGGGCACGGAGCCAGCCCTGGCTGGAGGGATGTGTGGGCCAGAGGGATGCATGGAGCAGGGCTGTGGTTACACTCCTCACTCGGGAATCAGGGCTTTCCTCACCCCCCTACAAGCACACACAACCTATTTTGCAAAGAAATTTGAGGAGCGTGGGCAATTTTCACATTACTTCTTTTCCCATCTTGGAGGTGAATGGGAATGTTATCCCAAAATATTGTTCGAACCCCAGGAAAAACTCAATAAAACTCTGAAACTGGGTTAGATAAAGAAACACAGAGAGGATATATTTGAGAAAATGAAATCCTGTCCTTGATCTCCTCATCCGAGGCCTTGGCTCCCACCAGCTACAAATCCACTCCCCTGGCTCCACTGATGGTGAGGTGGCCACACTCACACACAGGAAATGGAATTCCTAAAAATATTTATCTGCAACAAGCATGAGAGCAGATTCCAAGGAAACTGCTGGGCTAATGACATGGATCAGGCACTCTGGGACTATTTCCTGAGCCAACCTGAGCCCATCCCAGTTCCAAAGGTGAATGGAATAGTGAATGTTGCACTGGAGCCACCACAGCCTCCCCACCCAACGCACCTTTCAAAGCCCTCCCCTGTATGAAACCCCTTCCTGAGTCTTTCCAGGTGCAGCTGTGTGCTTTGAAGAGGAGGACAGTTGGCACTTGATGTGAAAGAGATTAGTTTCAAGGGTGCTGGAGGATCTGAGATCACCACGGTCCTCAGCAGTGGGGAAGAGGCTGCTGTGGAACTTGGCACTACTGTGCACTTGGTACCAACCTCCACGTGCAGGGAGGGAAAGCAGGAGCATCCAGCATGGGACAGAACAACCCCTGCCCCAAGCCTGGGAACCCTCAGGGGTGGCAGCATCTCAGGCAGCTCTGATACTGCAGACAGGACACGGATTAATCCAGTGCACCCGCTGTGCTCCCAGAACCCCCCAGCTCTGGTAATGTGTCTGAAAATTAGCTGGGATCACGGCTCTGACAAACATCAAAACGCCACCCGTCAGCACTAACCCACTTCCCCAAAGCCTCAAAGGCTCACTTGAGTGCAGTCCCTTTCATAAGGTCCTTTTTTGCTCTCCAGCATCAGCCCCTTTCTCCCGTGCCTGTGGAGACACTTCACAGGAGCATTAACTGTAGAATAGGCTGATTTTTAATGCAGAATTATACAAATGGAGCCATTCTTCCATTTCATGCCTCCTGTTAGGTAATCTATCGGTATTGCATAGGGAATCAAGGTTATGTCCTTGTTGGGGTGATTTACGAACTCGGAGCATTTCATATCTCCAAACACCAAGCGAGGCAGGGACAGAAATATTCCTGTGAATGCCTGGAGCAGGAGCTGTGGTCAGAGAGTTGGGGTGATGTTTCCTTGACCCAGGCAAGACAAGGCAGGAGAGCAGGCACCACGCTCTAGGAAAAGCATCCTTGGCAGCGCGGCTGCGTGTCCTACAAAGGCATTGGGAGCAGGGCAGGTTATGAGAGTACACGCAGGAACTCAGTGGCTCCATACGGAATAGAACGAGGCCGCTGCATCCCAGTGGGTGACTTTCACACTGGAGCAGGAAGGAGAGGGGAAAACTTCAGTGGCAGATACTTGGCCCGCAACTGTCTGTCCTCGCCGAGGTGGGGACTGCAGCCACCGCTGCAGCAGCTCTCCTCTCCATCCCGCTGTCCTGTGTGATGATCCCTGCAGTGCAGAGACTGTCCTTTGTTGTCACACTACCAACCATCACCATGGAAATGGAGCATTGCCACTCTGCACTCTGGGCTGGGCCGGGACTCTCCGCAGGGCTGGGAGGAGGGGAGATGCACCATCCCATGGATGAGTGACAAAAGGCACGTGGCAAGTTATGACACAGGATCAGCAGGTGACCTTGTGGACCACTCCCACATGGCATCCACCATGTCCCACCCCACACCCCAAGCATCAGCAGCACCATGGAGACCTCTCTCCTGAGCCATGTTCTGCTACAGGATGAGTTTTTCTGATCCCAGACCCAATGGGAACTGGGAACATACAACACACTCTGCCATCTGTAGCCCCAGTCTCTTCCCAGATAATTATAAATTTGTGAAAATATGGCTGCCAAGCTCTTTAAAGCCAGGACTGGGACTTAAGGCACAAAGGCTGACACACAGTAGCACCTAAGTAAATTAAATGTGCCACATCACTACCTATCTATATTACAGTCCTGAGCTTCAGGATTACCTACTAATAAAAGTGATATTTAAAACAAGTCCTAAGTTCCTTCGCTGCCCCCTTCTCCCCACAAGTAATTAAACCGAGGCCGCTTCCCGCAGCGGAGGGGATGGGATTTATCAAGGAGGGAAATCAGCAGAGGGTGAAATAGGTTGAATCCTCCCCGCCACGCTGCTGCGGCCAGGCAGACAGCAAACACCCACTTCCCTGGGAAAATGGGGCAGGGGGAGGTTGGGTGGGGCTGGGAAGCCATGGATCCCCCCAGGATGGCAATGCCAGGATGGAGGCAGCTGGATCCATCCCTGGCCGTGCTTGGGGGGCAGCAGGGCGGCAGTGACGGGGGGAGCCACTCGCTCTTCTGCCTCTGCCTTGAGCTCACCCAGCTGCAAATAAACAATTTTACCATTTGAATAGCCGCGAGTGCGGAAGGCATAATTAATACCCAGCGGTACCATCAGCCAATGTGCTGATGCGGGAGGTGCAGCCCCTGCCAGCGCCGGCAGCTTTGGCTCCGCAGCGCCGGCCCCGGCTTCTCTCGCCTCCAGGCCCGTCCTCCGCCAGAGGCAGGGGAAGGGCAAAGCCCCAGGGCAGCCACCTGGGGCTGCTGCTGGTGCCCGCCAGCGCAGGACCTCTCTGATGCATCCCACACCCACAGGATGCGGCAGAGCAATGTGGGGAAGAGTAAAAAGGAGCGGGCAGAGAGCAAGCCCACGTGGCATCACTGCGAAGGCAAGAGCTGTGCCCAGTTGCTGCCAAAGTTGAGCCAGCCTTTAACCCCGACTTTCAAATATTTTAAAAGACACTGACAAGACAAAAGGCCCAGTGCCTCCAGCCAGCCTGAGGATGAGTGTGAGAGCTAACACAGCGAGCTGGCCAACGCTGTCCATTATGGTCAGCCTGGCTGAGCTTGCTCTAGAGAGGGCAGGATATCTGCCTGAGAGAGTTTTCTCTGGTCTTAAGGGATTATTTCAGACAGGAGTTGAAAAGTGCCCGGGTGGGAAGCCCAGAAGTTTGGACGCCTCTTCAGACAAAAACATGTCTCAAAATTTTCTGTGCAAGACAAGTGCTTGGTAATTTACCTGCCACCACTCTGGCAGCAGCAGCTCTGAGCCTAGTCTGGCTCCCCTGGGAAGACTCAGAGTGCTGCAGGTTCATCTGTCAGTGTGGTGAGACAGGTCCTAGCCAAGCCAGGGGATGAACTGCCTTGAGTCTTCCCCCAGGGGATCAACACAGTGGCAAGCTCAGGCCCTGCATCCCAGGGTACTGCTGGAGCATCCCTCCTGGCGAGGCAGAGTGTGGGTGCTCCTGGAGCATCCCTCCCAGTGGGCACGGGGCAAGTACCACTGGAATATCTTCCCCTAGCAGCACAGCCTGGGTACCACCAGAGCATCCCCCTCAGCGGGCATAGCTTGGATATCACTGGAGCATCCCCTGTAATAGGCACAGCCTGGGTACCACCAGAGCATCCCCCCAGCACACACAGTGGTGGCACTGCTGGAGCATCCCCCCCAGCACACACAGTGGTGGCACTGCTGGAGCATCCCTCCCAGCACACACAGTGGTGGCACTGCTGGAGCATCCCTCCCAGCACACACAGTGGTGGCACTGCTGGAGCATCCCTCCCAGCACACACAGCGTGAGTACCACCAGAGCATCCCCCAGCACACACAGTGGTGGCACTGCTGGAGCATCCCCCCAGCACACACAGCGTGAGTACCACCAGAGCATCCCCCCAGCACACACAGTGGTGGCACTGCTGGAGCATCCCCCCCCAGCACACACAGCGTGAGTACCACCAGAGCATCCCCCCAGCACACACAGTGATGGCACTGCTGGAGCATCCCCCCCATCACGGCCGTCGCTCCCCCCAGCGCCGCCCGGCCACCCCAGGCAGCAAACACTGCGTGCATTTAGCGTGGCAGGGCTGGACAGTGGGGTGTTTCATCAACCCAGCAGCGATAACACTCGGCTTTTGTCCCTCCTGGATAAAGGGGGTTTGTGAGCACTGGCTTTCCAGCCCAAACTGGCACCTGTCGCCAGCTTACCCCACTGGTCCCCCCCTCGAGTTCCGCAGCAGCGCTGGGGACCAGGCAGCAGCAAGAGCTCCAGCTCAGACACAACTTGCTGGGAAGTTTCAGATTTCCAGATCCACCAAAATCTTGTTGAAGAGCTGCAGTCTCAAGCTCTGCTCTTGCTGATATTAAAAACAGTCCATAAAGTAAGGAAATCAGGGCTTTCCCCCTCATTTTAGCTTCCACCTAAGCCTCCTCATGTGTTCCAGATCCTCATGTGCACCACAGAATCGCTGCCCAGACTTTACATGCTGTTGGTGACCTGGCACACGAGACAGTGCTGCCTTCTCCCATCCCCATCCCAGCAGTGGAAAACACTCCCCTATGTACTAAAATCAGTCTGCTGAGGGAACAGGACTGCAACATACATCGGAGCACGTTAAAACCAGAGCTTAGAGATCATCCCTGGTGTTAGTTAATGCTGCCCACAATAAATAAGGCCAGCAGCTGAGCTGAGTGGCTCCCTGCTGTGGACACAGGCACAGGCAGGACAGTGCACTTCCCCACAGCCACCATCCAAAAAATTTCTGCTTTCTCTGCTTTGTTCATGAATTTTCTTCCATTGCCACACATCTGCCTCCTGTACGATCAACTGCAGGATGATCAGGCATCCCCCTTGGATAAAAGGTCTGCATTGGTGTGTCCAATTGCATCCAAGCAGGATGCAATGCCTGGCACTGTTAGATGGGACAGGATGGAATGGGATGGCCTGGCATGGCAAGGCAGAAGCAAAGATCTTCCCACTGAGATGGCAATAGTCCTGCCAGATCCCAGACCAGAGCTGGAGCTTTATGAGGGGTTTTGTTCCTCTGAATACACATCCACAAAGTGATTCCAAGAGATAGCAACTGAGTCAACCCAGCCCTTAGCTCTGAAGGACCTACAGTGAGGAAAACCATGGCACAAATCTACAGCTTATGCTGCCCTTCAACCCCAGCGCTTTCCAGATAAATAACCCAGCGCTGATCGTATTTTCTAAATGAATGTGCTCAAGCATGTCATTACAATGAAAGCAGGAAACGCTTTGATCTAAAAAAAATAAGTTGGCTCAATACATCTAAAGTAGCAGCTTAACAAGCTTTAAAGCAAAACAATTAAAAGAGGTCTGTGGTGTCTTTGTGACACAATGTGCCTTCGCGGGAGCTGCACATCAGAGCCTGCTGTGGTATCCGTATCAATGGGAAATGCCTCCAACCATGGAACACATCCAGGGAGAAAATACCTCATCATGGGATTTTTAATGATGACCTCACAAAGTGCTCTGCTTTCCCAGGAGCAAAGACAAGTGCTGACCCACTGGAAGCATCTGGATGACCAGCACAGGGCCCAGCCAACCCTTCCCCATGGCAGAGGCTGGATGTCCACATAGGGATGTCCATCTAACTCAGATCTTCATTCCAGCACCACGGTCTCTGGGTGGAGCTGCTCTCAATTTGCCCTGAAGTGACTGAGATCAAAACTTGTCTTTCTCCTGGGAAGTCCCTGGCAGCCCAGAGATGCACAGCCTGCCCGGAAACCTCAGCAGCCATCCTCAGAAATGAACACAGGGAACACGTCAATAATTTCAAAAGCTCCATAAACTCTAACAGAGATGGAGAAGATGAGAGGAATGAAGACTCTGAAAGCAGAAAGAGGAACAGATGGCTTTTATGGAGCAAGAAATACAATAGGAAAAAATGGAGCAGCAGAGCTCTCTTTGAAGGTGTGAAACGTCAGTAGGGAAGCCTGGAGAAAGCCAAAGCCCAGGAGCTGGGAGCTCAGGGCACTGCATTGCCCAGCTGAGGCTCTGGCTGGTGGTCCTGGGGAGCCCCTGGCCCCCCTGGCTCCTGAGACAGCACTGGCTCTGCCCAGCCCCAACACAGGAACATCCCGCTGCCAGAGAAGGGTCAGCGTGACACGCAGCATGGAGAAAGAACAGCCCAAAAAGATGATGAAAAAGCCAAGCTAAAATAGAAAGCAAAGGCAGCGGGAATGAACTGCAGGGCAAAGACTCTTGATCCTGTCACAGAAAGTTCTAAATCCCTTTTAGTACCAAGCAATTTCTGTTCCATGGAGAAGAGCTGTTCTCCCTGCCATGGCCATCTCACTGTGCATACAGCAACCAGGCAGCTCACAAGCTCTCCCACTGCAGCCATGGCAAAATCCTGATGGATCAAAGTGACGGTGAGGATTTGCCTCCAGCACCTCAAGAACACTGTGCCATTGGGGGCACAGCCCCTCGAAGCCCAACTGCCAGTGTGTCAGGGATCACTGTGCTCTGCATCTCATTAAAAAAACCCCAATAATCCCCTTTGCGAGAGAGATTAAACTTTTGCAGCATTATCTCGAATGGGTTGGCAGCAGGGGATGACCTCCTGCATTCCTCAGTATCTCAGCTTCCTTCAAAGGCACCTGTGCCAGCAGCTTTACTTCCATCCTCATCCATCAAAATTAGTAAAATTGATTTTGCCAGAGAATATGTCACTTTGACAGGAGCCCAGAGTAAATCCTGAGTGTGTCACGTCAGATGATGCTGAGGTAGAGCCTCTTACAAAGACAAGAAACAAGAAGATGAACAACTCATCCTTATCCTTTCCATGAAAAACTTCGCAAAAGAAAACCCATGAATGACAGATACTTGTAGAAAAAAGGTTGATTCATTTTGGGTGTTCTCTCTAAAATAACACTTGCCAGCATCCGGAACGGTCACACTTTCCCTACATAAACGCCCCGCCGCTGCGGACTCAGCCAAGCTTTGGCTCTGGCCAGGAAGAGGCAGAGCCAACCACGCTCTCGGCGGGGTGTGTGGCTTCATCTCCTGGCATTCATCACCCACGTTCCGGTGGGTCCTTAAGTGGATGTCCTCGTCCATGTCAATTAACTGCTGCTTCATTACTCGAGTCCTGCAAAGGGAGCAGAGATGCTATCGCAGGCGCCGCGAGCAGGGCTGGGGTCACGCATGGGACTCAGGCAATTACGGAGCGCGTCCCTGAGGAAGCCACGTGTGCTTGTGCTTGCTAGGCAGGCAATTCCCAGGGGGGACAACCTGGGCTGGCCCCGACCTTGTCACATCTTCAACCTGAATGGCGTGCAGTCAAGTGGCAACATCAATTAGCAGCATTTGCTCTCACCGGCGCCTCGAACGCTGCTGCTGAGCAGCGAGTCCCCAGCCTTCCCATGCTGAGCACAGCAGCTCTACACAGCTCCTCAGCTGGCCACATTCCCTCCTCAGCAGCCTGAGGAGTTTCTCCTGGCCGTCCCAGGAGGCTGCAGAAGAGGCACAGCCAAAACCCCCATGGACAGGAGCCGTCAGTTCTCACCAAGCTGTAGGTGAAAGTCACAAATCCGCTCTCCTGTGTGGCACAGTGCGATCCCACACATGGTGTGTGCTGTGCTGCCATTGTCCTGTGGCACACGGTCACCCCTGTGCCAGCACGTCCCCATCTCCATGCTTCTCTTGTGCTAGAGCACGTGCCCTCTGGTGAGCTCCAGTTTTTTCCACCTCAATCATCCAGACTTGCCTTTTGGAGGAAGCGCCTCGCCGCTCCCAGGCTACGTGCTGTTTTTGGAGCAGCTTTTGCTCAGCCTTTATTTGGAAGTCAATGGAGTTGGAAGTGCTGGCATCACAGCCAGGCCAGCAAAGCTTCACTGCTCCTGCCTCGCCACAGCTAAGCCTCATCCCATGGATGCTTCAGCCAGGGTCGGAGCAGCTCCGCAGCCAAGGTGCTGCTTCTCCTCCCTGCCAGCTTCTGCAGCAGGAGCTGAAGAGTCCTTTCCATACCCACAGAGATGCCTTGCCAGGGAACAGCTTCTGCTCCCAATGGCTCTGGCTCATGGGGACACAGCAGCCACTGGCAGCGGGGACACAGTGCCCCTGGGATGCTCCAGCACTGCCAGGAAAGCAGAGCTGCTGAGAAAGACCTTCAGAGCAAACTTCAACAAAAATCATCGCATGTCAAAGCGTATCTCCTGCCTACACATCATTTCCAAGTCACAAGGAGACATTTTGCAGATCGGAGTTGGAAATGAGCACTTTGTGAATGACTGGATTTATTTATTTCCATAAGTCCTCAGGCGAGTCCCAGTGGGTGTTTGGCCCCCTGCCCCAGGCACCCAGCGCCTGCTGACCCCACCCCTGCTCATCTCCATGGTGCTGCTCATCCACCTCCAACCAAGCTGGGTTGTTCCTCCTTTTCTCAGTGTTGCTTGGGACTATAAATGCCAAATCTCTCAGCACTGATGGGAGGACACTCCCACACGGCTGCACCTGGGGCAGGTCCCCACCCTGCCCCTAGAGCATCACACCCAGCATCCATGTAAGCACCCACTGCACAGCACCCAGCCCTGCACCACACCACAGGCAGTGTGGGCACTCTGCCTCCAGCTTGGGCAGAGTTTTGGGAGCACTGGGGGGTGATGGAGCCAAAATGCTCATCAGTCCCCACTGTGTCCCCAGTGAAGGAGCTCAGTGCAGCACTGAACGGAGGCTTTAGTGCAGCTTCGCCCTGCAGAACCGCTGAGGCCAGAGAAAGTAACTGATAAACCCAGAAAGCAGAAGAGATTCAGCAGCAGACAAAACCTCATTTCACAAGGAATCCTCATAAAACCAAATTAATGTTGAAGGATGAAGGCAGGTAAACCTCCCACAGTTAAGTTCAGGCCACTGAGACTCAGTTTAAATCTCTCAGCAGTTCTGATTTAATCAATACATTTCCAAGTGAAATTAGATGAAGTACATCTCCATCACAGGAAATTATATAAGCTATCAAAGTCTGTAGGTGCAAGTCCCAGTAAGGAAGAGCCACAGGAAATATTCATATCGACTCAAATTCCATTTTTAAGGAGTCACTTCAGGTCCAGAGTTTAACATTCTTTTAGTGAAAAAAATCACTCTGATGAAAACAGTGAGCCAAGGCAAGGAAGGGCCAAGCAGCAGATTTGGGAACAGCCCCACATAACCCAGGGTGACTGCTGGGATGCTGGCCTGGGCCAGGAACCCCCCCTCCCAGCATCACCACCCAGTGTGGGAGGGAAGGAGGATGGAAGGGAGAAAAGATGGAAGAACAGAAGTAGACCTCTTAGTTTTAAAGGAGGGGGTGAAAGCACCAACAATGTCACACCATCCACTGATCCACCCAACACAGCCTCCAGGAATTATCCTGCTAGAAGAGTGTTGCTATCAAACCCAAACTCTCTTGGGCTTGAACTGCTGTTGCCCACTTGGTCACCACCAGCCCTCAAGGAGAACAACAGGCACGACAACCTAGAGCAGAGCAGCTCCTGCTCAGCACACTGAGGTTCCATTAATCTTGGTAATCTTTCCTCCCAGTCCTTCTCCCATTAGCTATATTTAAAAGCTTAGGCATGCATACATTTTCATAATAAACCTCAGACCTGCTGGAAGTTCTGTTGCTTATTCACACCCTATGGAGCTGCCCTTGTGAGCCTGCATCCATCCATACCTACAGACCCTGAGGTAAATAAAGCACGCTGGGACAGCCTGGGGATCACATTGGGTGAGGGAAGGCGGAAACACGGCTGGAGATCTATCCTCTGCCTGGCTGCCCTTCCCTCTTTTAGTCTGGGCTCTGAAGGAACATTAGCAGCTCCTTCTTTCCAGCAGATGACCATGATGTGCAGCAGAGCCAAGCCGTGGTGCTCCGGCCGCGGGAGCAGCTGGGCCGGCAGCTTGCCTGTCCCGTGTCCCGCCTGCCCAAGGCTGGCACAGAACTGCCACACAGGACAGCCCCAAGCATCCCAGGCAAAGAGCAGCACCACGACAACTCCCACCTGCCACCCCACTGGAGACACCACAACGACAAGGCGGTGGCTCTGGTGTTATTAGAACAATTATTCACGCCCTGGGAAGCACCGCTCCCCTCGCCTCATCTGGGAAATTGCTGCCAGCACGGAGGTACAAACTGCTGCATAAAAGTGCAGTTTATTCAAGCATTATTGTGCCTGTTAAGTATCATAGCCAGTGACACCAGATGAATTTCTGTGGCAATCAATCCAGCCGGGAGCAGCAAGCTCAGCCCCTGTGTGGATGCAGGATGAGTAAGGACTCCTCAGTGGAGGCCATTAACTCCCACTGCTTACTGCTCTCATTACTTCCCAGACTGCAAGGCTTGCATCTTTGACGAGCGGCTGAATCTACATTTGACAGTGTGAACCTGATGAGTGAAATTCATGGAAAATGTTTGCTTTGGCAGTAACTACAAGGCCCATAAAGTTTCCACGGAGCCAATGTGCAGGGATGTATGCTTTTAATGAGTTGCTTTATACAATCGCCGAGAAATTGCAAACGGTGGTTTTACTCCTACTGCAAATCACTCCAGAGCTCAACGCTGTAAAAACCGTGGCATATTGTTTAAAACATTATATTCATAGCTATGGAGGGGAAGTCCTCGGCAGAGCTGGAAGCCTGGCACGCTGCAGAAAGCTGCCGTGCCCTCGCAGGCGGGCGCAGGCACTGACGCAGGCGTGTGCACGCACACGTATGTCTGTGCACACTCAGGGAGTGACAGAGCCACTGCCACCTCCCAAAAAGAACAGATTTTGCCCCGCAACACCCACACCTGCCAAGAGCAGTGCGGGGCTGGAGCATCGCTGGGACCTCGCAGGGGCTTTCAGGGCAGCGCTGCTCGCTCTGCCCCGCTCGGAAGCGGGGAGCGGCAGCTCCCCTTCACCGAATAATTCTGAGAATGCAATTGCACAGGTCCTGCCCTCCCCGGCAGAGGAGCGCAGCTCACCGCGAGGTCAGGCACTGCCACCGCCCCGGGCGAGAGGGATCCGACTTGAAAGGAGCAGCACGGTACCATCTCCCCGCCGCAGGCAGCCGCTCCAGGCACAGGCTGCGCGGGGTGAAACGGGCGCTGCAAAGCTCCACTGCTTCTCCTGAAGCTATTTTTCTAGTAGTCTTGGAGAAAATGAGGAGAAATGACATGGGAAATGTCAGAAATAAAGCCAGAAGCAATTAGAGTAAGAGAGAAGGGAGAGCAGCAGGCAAGGTTAGCAGTAAAGTTATCTCTTATTAAAAATAAAACACGGAGGGACTGGAAGCTGATGAGGTGGCAGAAAAGACAGCCTGGTGCTGGGGATCCAGGATGCACAGCACAGAAATTCGCAAGGCGAATGAATCGAGGAGGGAAGCAAGCAGAGGGCTCCTGTTTCCATTGCTAAACTCTCCTCAAAAATAACAAAGCAGAGGGCGTCCTCTGTTCCCAGGATTACAGCTTTCTGAGCTTTCTGCAGCGCCAGCCTTGGGAAACGGCCCTCCAGCTCCACTGGGCTTTCACCTGACACGAAATAAATCCAAACGCGTGGCACCCTGAGAAAACCCTCGGGTGCTTTCGCCGGGAGGAATTCCTAAGGTCACTACATCACCACAGACTCTGTTCTTCCCACACGCAGCAGCTCATCCTCGGCTGACGGACGGACAGACAGACATCTCCAGCGGCAGCGTGAATGTGCTCGTGTGCCCGGGCTGTCGGGGGGCACCAGCCAGAGGCACGGGACAAAGGAGGGGGGCATTGGCAGCCAGCTCGCCACGTGCCTCTGGAATATGCGGCGCGGCACGGGAGTGTAAGAGAGAGGCCGAGGGCCTCCCCCAGCTGCTCAGCACAGACAAAACCTCAGTTCAGGTTTCACCCTCCAGCACTCCATCCACAGCCCGGACAGAGGGACAAAGCCTCCAGCAGCGATTCCCACGGGCGGCGGACAAAGGCTTCTGGCATCACCACTCGCTGTCCGGGCACTCGGGGGGCCCTGCGTGTCTCCCTCCGTGCCCCCAGGCTGCAGCCACGTTCTGCCGGAGCGCAGGGGCGCGGGGCGGGCTGATGGGCTCCCCGAGGCGCTGCGAGGGGTGGGGGCTGCACCCACCATCGCTCACCCCCAGCTCCCCTGCCCACGCTGTCCTGCACCCCAGGGAGCAGCCACAGGGCCCGCTGCGAGCTGCGGGAGTGGGGTGGCCGCTCGGGACTGCTCGCCTTGGGACCCCTGTCCCCAGCAGCAGGTGATGTGCCGGATCCACCGAACCGCTCGGTGAAGGGACGTTTGGGGTTTGACCCCTGCACGACACAACCGCTCAAAGCCTGGGCTTTCCAAATAAAAAAACGAGTTGGGGAGAACAAACCAGATCGTGGATTTCACTTTTCCTTAGGGTCTCACTTGTTTAACCCGCTGCTGCTTGCACTCGATGCCACTGAGATGGGCTCAAAGCACCAAAATCCAGGTACTACTGGGGCCCCGGGGCCGCACACAGGCAGGGGCCGGGGCCAGGGCTTTCCAGCCACAGCACCATGGAAATAACAAGATTTCGGCTCAGATGACTTCGCAGCGGTAATGAAAATGTGTTACGTAACACTTTGCCTCCGTCTCCTCTGCTTGGCAATTCTCGATTAATCTCCCAAACACATCCATCCATCTATCCGTCCATCCATTCATCCATCCATCCATCCATCCGTCTATCCATCCATCTGCCCGCACCCCGGACGCCCCCCCAGCCCCTTCCCCCGAGCGGCCCCCGCCGGGGCGGCCAGAGGGGAGCGAGCAGCCGGCGAGGGGATGCTGACCGCGGATCCATCTCCTGGGCAGGGCGGGCGAGCGGGGCGGGGGAACCGGGTGGGGGGAGCCCGGCACGGCGCGGAGCGCGGACCGGCCGCCTCCCCGGGCTGCACCGTGCGCTCCCCGCTCCGCTCCACACACCGCTCTCCATCCATCCCGCACTCGCTCCGCTCCCCAGCCCTCTCCAAGTTCACGGTTTAACTCCGCCGCTCCCCGAGCGCGCCCGGCGGCGGGATGCCCTAAGCGCTGCCCGGCGGGGCCATCGCTCCCCGCTCCTACCTGCTTCCCGGGAGCCGTCGCATCCACATCGTCACGTCTCGGCCCGGCCCGGCCCGGCCCGGCGGGGCTCAGCGCCTCAGCGCTCCATCCGGGCGCGCCGCCCCGCGCCCGCGGCGGCGCTCAGCGGCGGGGCAGGCGGCGGCCGGCGGGGCGGGCATGCCCGGCGGCGGCGGCGGCGGCGAGGACGGGGGGGTCTGTGCTCCGGTGCTCCGCTGCTCCGGCCCCTCAGCGCCGGCGGGGCAGCTGCGCGCCCGCGGAGGCTGCGCGCCCCATGCACGGCTCGGTGCGGCTCGGCTCGGCGCGGTGCGGTTCACCGGGGCTCGGCTCGGCTCGGCTCGGCGCGGCGGGGCTGGGCGCGCGCGCGTCTCTGCGCGCACCCGCGGGGCGGGGGGCGGGGGCCGCGGCGCGGGGAAGTTGCGCGGGGCGGAGGCGGGGGCGGAGCGCGGCCCCTCCGCGCCGCGGCCGAGCGGGGGTGCACCGGCTCGGCACCGGCACTCAGACCCGCTTGCGACTCCGTCTCCGTTGGGGATGCCCGGGCAGTGCCGGGACCCCGCCGGGGGTCGGCCCGTCCCTCCCCGGGACGCCGGTTCCCGGGGCAGCCGTTCTCCCGCTGGAGAGCTTCTTTCTCCCGGACCCCGCCAGCAGCCGCTCGCCGGCGGCCCCGGGCAGCGGAGCCCCCGCTCCGCCGGTGGGCACTGGCCCAGCCCATGTGGGCACTGGCCCAGCGGCTCCGCGCCCCGGGACCGCGGTGTCGCCGCGCGGAGCCCCGGTGTCCCGTACCGCCCGTCCCCGCCCCGCGGGCAGCAGGGGAGTGCGGGTTCAGTCCGTGCTTTGCGGGCAGGGCGAGGGGTCCCCCGCAGTTCGGCAGCCCCGAACGGGGAGCCCCGGCCCGCTGCCCGGTGCAGCGGGCCCGGCTGTTTCTGCAGCGGGCTCCACCAGCCGGCAGAGCGGGCATCCTGCTCCCGGAGCGGGCATCCCGCTCCCGAGCCAACCCTGGGAGAGTTTCCATCCCGATGTGCACAGCTGGCCCGCAGGTACAATGCCGGGCCAGCGGGAGCGCGGGTCCGCCACCGCCGCCTCGGGCCCCCGCACCGAGGGATTCGCAGCCAGCACCGAATTCCCTTCGGCTGGAAGTGCCTTTCGTGCTCCGCGCTCGCCCAAAGACAGCCGAGCACAAAGGGGAGCGAGCGGGGAGAGGCGCTGGTTATTTTGGGAGGTGTTTCATCAGAGCCTGATGCGTTTTCTCTCTTTCCGGGGGTGCTGCCAGTAAGGAGCAGCATTATTCCTGCTGTACTGTAAGAAAAGTGTGCCTCTCAAAAGCAGAGCTGCTTTTCTGTTCAGCTGCTGCAATAAAATAAGTTTTTGTATGCATTTGGGGATAGATTCTTCAAAGCTGCTTCTGGCTACGGGTGAGGAACAGAACTGTGGTACACAGAGCTGGGGTGTCCCTTCACAGGGACAAACCACCTGCAAGGAAGGGGCACACCAGAGACCACAGCTCTGCTCTGAATAGCCACAGCAGAAAGCAAGGCTTGTGTAAAGATGAGTCTCTGCTGCCTTTCTGACTCACTGGGTTTCTTTTTTGCCTCCAGAGAAACTTATTCCTCAGAGAGAAAATCTTCCTGTGAGCAGGGCAGCTGGAGGGAAGGTCAGCACTGTCCCTTGGACACCTTGCCAGCCCCTGCTGCTCACGTGTGCTCCCACTGGATCGGCTCCAGCTGCTGCTGGAGGTGCTGTAGTTCAGCAGCCAAACCCCCACGTTCCTTCCTTGGAGCTGGGCTCCTGGTCAGAAGGAGCCTCATGTGGGAAGGATGAAATGTCAGGGGCTGAGCTGTGGACCAGCTTATGCTGGGAGGTGGCAGCTGCCTGGGGAACAGACATCTCCCATCCCAGCACAGACAGAACCAAGGCTACAAAAGTACCTAAATAATGGCCAGGCTGTGTTTGGTTTCCACTAAGCATGATCCTTGTCTGTCGGAGTGGTTAGGGCTTGGCTCCCTCACAGCCACCAGTGAATCCCACCCTTGGTGGTGCCACTGTCCCCTCCTCACCTCCTGGAGCAGGGCCAGTTACAAACTGGCTGTGGCTCTGTCAAATCTGCCTCTGGGAGGGAAGGAGCCTTGAGCCCCAGGGTGTTCATGACAAAAAATCCCATGATCACAATGCTCACAGCTGCTGATTAAGGCAGCTTTGCCACAGAGAGGTAACAAAACCCAGGGTTGACCTGGGCACACCTTCCTGGGGCTGTGTGTGCAGGGACTTGAAAGGAAGCTCAGCTTTATTGCAAGCCCACGGACTTTATCAGCCATTAAACCCAGCTCACTAACATGAAAGATCTTGAGAGAGAAGAAGGGAAGAGCATGTGATTGTTTCTTAAGAGGCTGAGAGAGATACTGGAACGCAGTTAAGTAAAAGACATTCAATTAAGGCTTAAATAAACCCAAACAAGCAAACGTTAATGGGAGCTATCTTGTATCTCAAACAAATCCTCTTAACTCAGCCTCACTTAAAAAAACATTATTTCCCCATTTGTGCCAAGTGTGTGGAGCTAAGGGGCAATTGCAGGGAGGACCATGCTGGGGATCTGGCAGTGCCAGGGTGGAGGTTCTGAATTTTTTTGCTATAAATATCTGTTATAATCTATACACCTTGGCCAGGCAAATGACTGCAAGCATGGAAAGGCTCCATGCCCTCATCATCAGCCTTCCTCTGGCCCTGAACCTCTTCTCAAGCTTCTGGCCTCCATTCCACATTGCATCATCACCAGCCAGAAGCTTCCAGAAACAAAAGAGATCAAAGGAGAGCTGAGGTTTTCGACAGTACCAAAGCAGGTGTGCAGGCAAAGCTTTTCTATGCAGGCAGTTATTTGGGTTCAGGGCTAGTTTGGGATGCTTGGAGCAGAAACCTCCCAGGGAAGGAGATGCCTGGGCAGAGTGTGTGCATCCTCTGGAGAGCCCTGCCTGTCACCGGCCCAGCCACACGTGCAGCACCTGCTCCGTGCCTCCCCGAAGCAGCCAGCACAGCGTTTTCGTGGTGTTTGAAAAGGCGGGCGGTGCCACCCGGCAATCTTGGCCCCCTTTGTCTCGCTCATCTTCTCAGCCTGCCGCGGGCAGGCGTTGGAGCAGCCCCGCCGCGGGAGCAGGAACCATGAATTATCTCCCCGTTTAAGGAGGAGGGAAGGAAGTCATTAGCGAATTCATTTGTCTAACTTGTTCTTCTCAGAGTCATCGCGCCGAGAGAGTAAAGTTCCTGATGCTGGTGCAAAGCTGCAGGCGCTGGCTGGGGCTGGCTGCTGGGCTGTTGTGCACAGTGGCTCATGCAGAGCTGTGTTTGGGGAGAAAAGAGGGGTTTTTTCCCTTCAATGGGGTCTGCACTTCCCAGATTATCCATAAGAGCCCCCGTGTGTTCACCCACTGTGAGCTGGGCCAGGTGTGGGCACCCCGAGGGTGCTGTGAGCCACAGCAGGGGAACGCTGCCAGCTGCACTTCATCCACCGTGTTCTGAGGCAAAATCTGTTAATTTGCCTCTGAGTGGAGAGAAAGGCACTGTCCCAGCTACACTTGCCAAGGAGGAGTGAAAATTGTCTCTTCAGTAGAAGTAGGTTGTCATTACCCATTTTCCTTTTCATACGGGAGAAGCAGAAGTGTTACTTGGAGCTGGTGAAGCACAGAGGAGCATAATGCAATTTCTGCCTCCTTGTAGTGCCGTCCGTTCATTTTTCAGACCAGTTCTGACAGGGAATAGGATTCTGGAAAGCACCCCGGGGATTGTATACACCGAGCAGCTCTCTTGAGACTTGCATTCCCTTCAGAAATCATCCCCCACAGCCCCAAACTCCTCTGATGCTCTAAACCACATTGTCTAGCAAGGCACAGCTCCAGCTTGGGACATTGGACCCACAGAGAGAGAATCACGAGGCAGGAGAGCGGGAGGGGAGGGCTGAGATGGGGAAAAGCTGGATGGGATTTTGTGGGTCCATTCTGCAAGCCCAGAAGAGTCACCCAAACCTCCAGAGCCTCCCAGCTGTGGGGTCTGCCTGCCTGGAGGGCTCAGCCAGCTTTGCAGGCTCACTTTTCCAGGCAGGTGTGCTCTGTCCCCAGAGTCCTCCCCCAAGGAGGGGAGGCAGAGCCCACCTCACATCCCCAGCCTCAGGAGCCCAATGCTCTCAGACACTCCTGGGACCCAGTGAGGGAGGGAGGGAGCTGAAAATGAGCTGAGGTTCTTATTAACAGGCCCCTTGGGGGCAAATCAGAGTGAAATGACATTAAATGACCGGTGTTTTTATGTGTATATATGTATAAGAGGCTTATTTTAAGACAATTTGGTTGCAATGGAGAGGGGATATGAAGCTGTTTTGGTTATTGTTAATAAAAATATAGCAATATAAAAGCGTAAAGTTATCACTTAAGAAAATAGATAAGGAAAAGAAAGAGAAAGAAGGGTTAGAAGTAGATAACAGGAAGATCTCAGCACCTGGGGATCCAGAGACAAGACTGGATTGTTGCAAGTTAGATGGCTGTTGTTCCAAGTGGTGGTCTCAGTCTTGGTCTGTTGGGGGTGAGGAAAGCCCACAAATCCCAGAGTCCAGTGAGTTAATACAGGCTCAGGTTCAGGTGGGAATGCCCAGGTACCTCCCCTGATGGAAGTTTTACCCTGAGTGTCGCAACACTGTGGGTCCTGTGCAGTCCTCCAGTGGAAGGCCCCAGGAATAACTCTGCAGGGACCTTGGGGGTGTCTCATGATTTATTTCCCTTTTTAAGACACGAGAGCTGCTTCTCAAGCCCCCTCAGCAGGGATGAAACCCCTCAGGCCTATGTGTGAATGTCCTGATTCCTTCCCCAGGGAGGCAGAGTTCTACAGCTGAGCTGGTTGTGCAAGGGAGGACGCTGCCCTGATAAAAAAGCATTATCCCACCTCGTAGCATCTGCTTCCTAACAGCCTTTTCCTTTATCTGGCTCCAAACCCAGCTTGTTGCCAAACAAAGGCTGGTTTGGTGTGGTCAGTGTCCAGCAGTGGGTGCTCACCCCCTCTGAACCGGGGCTGCTCTGATGCAAATCAGTGTCACTGTCATATTTTCTGGAAAAATCCCTTCATGAGGATTTCTTCTCCAGGGAAGCTGAGAAGCCTCAGAGAAAAAGGAAAACAATATAATCTCATTTGCTTCTCCTGTGTTTTGCTGCTTTGGAATGTGGTTTGGAGCTTGCTTATCCAGTATGTGAATTGTTTTGACTTAATGACCAATCACAGTCAGGCTGTGTTGAGACTCTGAAGAAAGAGTCAGAGTTTTAAATTAATATCTTGTTAAGCGTTCTGTAAGTAACCTTTCTCTATTCTTTAGTATAGTTTTAGTAGAATAGAATAGAATAGAATAGAATAGAATAGAATAGAATAGAATATATATAATGTAATATCATAAAATAATAAATTAACCTTCTAAGAACATGGAGTCAAATTCATCTTTCCTCCCCACGATGAGGGACCTCGAAAATATCACAAATCAGAAATTTAGCTACCATACCCCCAAACCCTTCCCTTCTTCCCTTTGGCTGTGGGCTGCAAACCTGGCACCTGATGCTTTGGAAATGTTTCTATGTTTGAGTCCATAACCTTGCACGTGTCTGTCTCTCACAGAGCTGCTCCCCAAAGCTCACATCTTCTGTAGTATTTGTCTGGCCAGGCTGCTCTCATGCAGTTTCTTCCGTTTTCAAGCTAAACATCGCTAATCAGCTTCTTCAAGCTCCAACATATGTCCTATAAATATCCCTTGTGAGAGCAAAATCTGTCTCGTGTGTGTATGCAAGACAAAAGAAAAAATTAGAAAGCGTGAAGCCCTGACTTAGCAGCCCAGCAGCAGAGCTGCGCTAAATCCTCGGATCTTAATGAAGGCAGGGAACATGCCTGCCCCCTCCATACCCCTCCTCCAGCCCCACAGTGAGCCAAACCCCAAAATCTCCATCCCTGACAGCCCCACAGCTTGCCTGGGTTCTGGTTGTCACCCTAAAGTGCCTGCAGGTCCCTTAGGAGCCACCCACAGGCCGCTGGGTGGGGATGGAGCTGGGGAATGCTTTGTCCTTGGAGCTGAGCAGGGAGCTCAGGGCTGCCTCTTCTTCTTGGTATTCAGGAGCAGCCCTGAGGTTCTCCTACACCTCTTATTTCCAGCTCTGGCTTAAGAAATTTATGAGCCCCTGATTAAGCAGAGGTTAGTGTGGGATGGTGGGATGCATGCCTGTGTGTGGGGTGGGATGGGGACACGCTCCTCATGTGAGATATCTCCAGGTACAAGAATCCTGAACACAGGTCCAGGACATCCAGGACATCCAGGACACGCTCCTCATGTGAGATATCTCCAGGTACAAGAGTCCTGAACACAGGTCCAGGACATCCAGGACATGCTCCTCATGTGAGAGATCTCCAGGTACAAGAATCCTGAACACAGGTCCAGGACATCCAGGACATGCTCCTCATGTGAGATATCTCCAGGTATAAGAATCCTGAACACAGGTCCAGGACATCCAGGACATGCTCCTCATGTGAGATATCTCCAGGTACAAGAATGCTGAAGGCAGGTCCAGGACTGTGTTGATGAAACTGCTCTGGCTCTGCCCCTCTTCCAGCATGGATGATAGGAGTGAGGGCTGATAGGAGTGAGGGTTGATAGGAATGAGCTCAAGTCAATCATCTGTCACTCACTGGCTTCCCTGGCCAGGCTGCAAAGCCCTGACTGAAGGAGGACCCTGAGGACAGATGAGTGAGCATCTTAATCACCTTCAGCACAGGCAGCAGGAATCCAGCTGCCCACCCTGAGCGTTGTCCTCAGGTGCCTTTTGGTTTGATGGAGGCACAGGCAGAGCTGGATTCATCTCTGGCACATGGGCTGCACAGCCAGGGCTGTCACGCAGGGAGCTGAGAGCCCAAGGAGGCCAAGCAGAGTCTGGAGAGCCCAGGAGGACGAAACAGGGGATGGAGAGACCAGGAGCATGGCTGGGGTCGAAAGCAGAAGCCTAAGAAACAGCACTTGCAGGAGCCTGGGAAGGGTGCTTTCACCAGCAGGAGAGGTGCCTGCCCTTGTTAGCTCTGCTGAGAAATCCTTGGCAGCATCAGAAGGGAGACACTGGCCTCAGCATCGCCATGGTTTCCCCAGGTTTTGCACTGAGCTGCTGCAGGCTGGAGTGAGGTTTCTCTCCTTCACGGTGGCTGTCAGCTGGGAGACATTAACAACCAGAGAAGTGAAGCTGAAGCAAAGGTCTCCTTGCCCTGTGAAGGAGAGGGAAGGGGAAGGAAAGCTAATCCCATCCTGCTGTGCTACAGAGGGTGAAATAAAGAAACCTGTTCTGCTTCCTAGGACCTTTATCTGTGCTGAATTTTGGGGTTTCGCCTCGATGGGGTGCACAGTGCTCACAGGCTGAGCCCTGCAAAACGCAAAGAGGTTTTTGTAAGAGCAGAGGTCTGACACTGAGCTTGGCTTATCTCCAACTCCAGCAGCAGCGTCCTCATCCTGCATTCCTGCTGCCTGATGAACTTTCCCAGCTCCCCATTGCTGGGAGGTGGCTGGGAGGGGGATGAAATTACAGCGCTGGGTTTCACGAGCAGTGTGCGGCTCTCGAACCCTGCGAGCCTCCCTGGCAGGGCTGTTACAGATTCCCTTTGCTTTGGCTGTATTTGTCTCATCAATCTCACTGATGTTGACAATCGGGCACGGTTTAATTCTGCAAATCTGAGGAATGATCAGGCCAATTTAGTTCACATTTAAAGCATTTGTGTTCACATGCTGGAAAGCCTTTTTTCTTCCTTGCTCCTTGCCCAAGGCCCTTATTATCTGCTGGTGCTATTTATCAATGCACAGCAGGTATATTACAAGAAGGTCTCTTTCGTAAAGCGATACAAAATAATCATTCCTGTTCCTCCTCTGCTCAGCAAGAAAAGTGAGCCTGGCTCTCCTGCCTGTCAGCATTCCCGAGCCACAGCACTTTTATGTTGCTGCAGGAGAAGTGATTTAACTCAATAAGCTTCCCTCATAAATAGCAATGGTTTGATAAAATAAAAGGAGCGTGTCGATGAACACGGTGTTCCCCTCCAGCTGAGTGGCTTTGCGTCCTGCCCTCTGTGTGGGACACTGCAGGACACCCCAGAGGCACAGAACTCAGCCCTTCTCCAGCTCCAAGCTTGCAGTGGGATGCACCTGGGACTGGGAAAACTCCTACCAAGCAGGAGATGTATTATTGGGCCAGAAAAGTTCAATTTTTGCTCCTGAAGCGCATGAAATGGAGGATCAGCCTTTAATAAAAACCCTTCCTCCTCCCCCTCCCAGGTACTGTGGCTCCCCATCCCCTCCCCAGTCCCGATTTGTCTGGGTTTAGCTGCTTTTATCCCATTTTCACTGACACAATTGCCCTGGATGCTGCCGTTTCACAGCAGTGACTGGAGCTGGCTGAGCTGGGTGCTCCTTCCCCTGGAGTGTAATTAAATCCCTGGTGAAGAGGCTGGCAATGCCTGCACACCTGGGAAGCTCTGCGGAAAGGAAGGAAGATCAGCTGGTGCTGGGAGCTGGGGAGAAGCAGATTATGTAGGAAGCACAGAATGCCAACCTGTGTGCCCTGGAATGGGGCTGGCTCCTCAGGATGGGCTCTGTGGGAGCCCTGGGACAGCCAGAGCCCAAGACCTGCCCTTGGAACAACAGGATGCACAGAGCAAAGGGGTGATTTAACATGCTGCCATTCCCTGAGCACCAGGACCGTGTGTTTGTTTGGCTCTCTCCTCCCCCAGGGACTCAGGTGTAATATCACCTTCCCATTAATTTATATGAGAACATTTCCAAATAGTAAACTGCCAATAAATTAGTAATGCTGATCTATAAAAGGGGAAAAAACGGCCTGTTGTGAGTTTATAGCCCTGTGGAAAAGACATTAAACAGAGGCTTCCTAAGCATGAGCACTGGGAGGAGCTGGAGGGGGAGAACTCTGGGCTGAGACCCACCTGGACGTGTTTTGTCTGGCTGGTTTTTAAATCCCTTTGTGAGAGCCAGGCAGGGGGAAAAAAAAGCACTAAAAGATTCCCATTGACCAATCCAAAGGTGATGAAAAATGAATGAGAGGACGATGCAGCCTGGAGAGAACAAACAAACTACCTGGAGCAAATAGTTTATTTTAAGATGCTAACAAATTTGCTCCAGAGGCCTGTGGAAAAAAAGTCCCGTACCACACAGCCACCCTTTCCCTTATTTATAGAATAATTGTGATGATTGATTAGCTGGGATCAGAACTATATTTACGGCATGGAAGTTTTCAGCAATATTTCAAGTAATTTACCTCCTCACACAACTCCCTGGCGCTGTCATCCCAGCTTCACTTTTTCTCCCTGTGAAGCCTGCTTGCTCCAGGATTTATGGCTTTGTTTGTGGGAAGAGAAGGTGTCTTGCTCCAGAGAACAGCAGCAAAACAAGAGCTCAAGGGTAAAACCCTGGTGCTGCAGCTCCCAGCGTAGTGAGGGTGGTCCTGCCTGGCTCTCACGTTGTGGGGTGTCCCTTGGCATGTCACTGTCCTCTGGCACAAGGACACGGCTTCTCCTCAGTCTCCCCAGAGGGAGAGGTGTAAAACACCAAGGCACCACATGTTCCAGAGCATCCTGACCATCCCACGAGGCTCCTTTGCCCCTACAGCCATGGGGCAGGGTGGATGGAGAGGGGACAGCTCTGGGGAGCCTGGCTTGCTGTCCCCAGAACAGCCAGGAAAAAGCTCTGCACATCCTCCTACCCCTCATCCACCCAGGTCCTGCTGCTGGTTTCAATGCAGGGAGGAAGGAAACACTCCCAGAAATGAATTTGGGAGAAAAGCCTAAATATTAGGGCTGTTCCACAAACAAAGCACTTAACACCTTTTATTTTATTTTAATTTAATTTTATTTTATTTTTTTTTTTTTTTTAATTTTTTTTTGTTTTGGTTTTGGGATTTTTTTTTTGTGTGCCACAGCCGCAGATTTTTTCCAGCTGAGCAGCAACGAGGGGAGGGAAGCAGTGGGGAGGACAGGACAGGACAGGGCAGTGGTCTCAATTTCCCTGCGTTTGCCTCCTAAGGGATGCTCCCTTGCTCCTGCAGTCAGTGCCCGAGGCTGTGAGGTGCTGGCCAGCATGGGGCTGAGGCTGCAGACAGACAGACAGACAGACAGATGGACAGGATCTGCTCACCAGCCTGGAGATGCCCATGGCGTCTCCTGCCTCTCCCCTGCTGCTTTCCACAGCCTCCAGCCCTGAGCTGCTCAGTTTTATTTAAGCCCTTCTCCACTCCCGCCTTGTCTCCGTTTCTTTATCTCCCAATAAAAGTAAGCTGTTATTTCCCTTGTGTTCCAACTGCCCTCATTCATCCCCTGGTACCCGCAGGGCCAGCAGCCAGAGACTGTGCCAGCACTTGAATACTGAGGGGGAGAAAAAAGACATCCTACAGGCTGGAGGCCCTTAGAAGTGAGGGGAGCTCGATGCAGCTGGAAATAGAAGCTGCTGCAGCCAAGGTCCTGCTGCAAACCAACCCCATTAGGTCATGTTTGCCTTCCCTCAGGGCTGGCTTATGGCACAAACATCCTGTCCTGTCCTGCTGCCTGCTTTCTCTGGGCATTTTCCCCCGGTCAGGACCTGTCTGGGGAGGTTTAGTGCTGTTTTTAAAAGGTGTTTCACCACCTGAAATGCTGGATTTACAACAAAGCTGGGATCTCAAACTTCCTAAAAGGGGATTAAGCCACATCCCCCAAAAGCTCAGGCACCACCAGGCTGTGTCAGCTCCCTCTTTCTGAGGGCACGGACCTGGGCAAGGAGGCAAGAGGCAATTAACCACCGTTAATTGGCTGCTGAGCCCCTCTCCTGCCCCTGCTGTGGCAAACAGCTTCTGATGGGTTTTACTTTTCACCTTCTGAGAGGAACATGGATTTGGTGAGCCAGGGAGCAGCCACTGTCAGCATTAGTGACCCAGGAGCAGGACCAGCTCCGTGATGGTTTGGGAATTGGATGGACCTGGGAGCAGCCAGAATATCACTTGGCTCATTTGTTAACACAACATCCATAAAGAGGAGCCTCAGGCCAGCCCCAGAGGACAGAAAGAAGGATGGCCCTTGTGCCAGCAGCATTTGTTTTCATTAGCTGGGTGGAAGGGCCTTGATGGAACCAGGGAGTTTGATTGTCAGCTGACCTTGTTGGCTCTGGAAAAGTCGGAAGCTTTCAAACTGGAATTAGCAAACCAGCTTGAAAAGAAATAAAAAACCCCTTTTTTAAAAAGAAATAAAACCCAGCCTAACTCTACACTTCCACATGGCTCAGCATCTGTCCAAACTCTGGCTTTCCCCCAAAGCCCACCCAGTACTGTTGGTGTTGAGGGAAAAAGGCCTTGGCAAAACAGGGAACTTATGGAAGTCCTTGCACAGCTGGAGACCTGGACACTGGAATTTCCTTCATAAAGGGCAACCCAAGGAGAGAAATATTTAATTCCTTTGTCTTCTTTGTTTTGTGTTTGGTCTCACGGCACCAAAATTAAAGGAATTTGCTCACTAAAATGATTTGGAAATTCATGACTTTTTACATGATTCTGTCCTTGACATCCATCTTTCCATCTACTTTTCCCAGAAGCAGAACCTTCCCAGTCTCTTCCTGGAGTTACACATCTTTCCCCAGCCCTAAACCACCCAGAAACGTTTGCTGCACAGATGCCAGCCCTGCAAAAGGAGCTGCTGGATGCTCCTGCTCCTTGGCAGGCTGATGGGGATTTCTCAGGAGCTGTTTGGGATCTGAGGGTCCATCCCTTGTGACAGTGGTCACTGGGGTTTTCAGGATGAAGGAAGAGATGAGGATCTGACCCCATATTTCAGAAGGCTTGCTTTATTATTTTATGATATATATATATATTACATTATAACTATACTAAACAGAAAAGAAAGGAAAGGTTTCCCGAAGCTAGCTGAGCTAAGAATAGAATAGAAAGAATGAAAACAAAAGCAGCTCTCTCGGACTCTGTCCGAGACAGCTTGGTCCTTGATTGGCCATCAACCATAAACATCCAAGATGGCCCAATCCAGACGGACCTGTTGCATTCCACAGCAGCAGATAACCATAGTTTACATCTCGTTGCTGAAACTTCTCAGCTTCAGCAGGAAAAATCCTAAGAAAGGATTTTTCATAAAAGAAATGTCTGCGACAATCCCTGGCTGGTGGCAGGAGCAGCCTGAGGAGGGGGGTGGGTGCTGAGGGTGGGTGATAAACCCCAGATTGGGTTTATCCCCGAGTGATGCAGGCCAATCCGGATAACTCAGTCCCTCTGGGAGACAGAGTGCCCGAATCCCCAGTCAGCTCGTAGCTGCTGGCCACCCTGAGCAAGCTTAGTGATTCCAGCTCTTAGTGATTCTCAGCTCTCTTAGGATTTCAGCTCTTTGCTTGCTTGCTAGGGCACCTTTGGCTGGGGCAGAAGCAGAAAAGACAGAGGAGAATGAGAGGTCCTGGCGTTCCACAGCCATGGTTTATTGAGGGATCTGTGAAGGGTCCAGTGACAGCTCTTCTTCTACCCAATGGGCTAAACCAGCCCCTTTTTATAGGGTATAGGGGGATCCAAACTCGTCCAATGGTAAGGGTTAGGGAAAAGGGGGCCTGTGGGGTTACAGAGATAAGCTATGGGGCGAGAGGCAGAAAACAGGAGCTTATTTTGCTGTCTCATTTTGACTCAGCAGCTCCTCAGCACGCCGTGGAGCTCTAGCAAGCTCCATGGAATCTGCTACAGGTGGGTGCAGCACAGCCTGGCCTTGCTGCCAGCCCACTGCTGGCGTTGGTCAGCACATCCTCTGAAACTTCTCGGCAATGAAGTTGTTCAAGTTGTTTAAATCACTTTTCAGAACACGTAAAGCAGCCCTTTTGCCTCCTTGTTGTCAGTGCTCTTCCCTGATACTTTCAAGGTCGTGGCTCCTGTCCCCCTGTCCCCGTTAGACATGTCTAATTATGACTCCAAGCTTAAGTGCTCTTTGACTAGTCCAGCTTATCCATCCGTGCTTGCTCTGCCATGGCTCCTAATCTCCACCTCAAGTGGCTCCTGGAGGAGTCTGGAATGCCCTGCTGTGCTTGCAGACAGGATCCTCATCCACATAGGGAGCAGGGAGAAGCTTTTCTTAGAACCAGAAACATTTAAGTTGGAAAAGACCTCTTAGGATCATTGAATCCATCGGGTTTTTCTCTGGCTGAGAGGATGGGCACAGTGCAGAGGGATGAGTGACCTCCGAAGGATCTGGGGTGATGGGGGCACAGAGCCTGCTGCTTGTCCTCTCCCTCTATCTCTCGGACACTTCCCTCCTTCCCTCTGTGGGAAAATCACTGAGAATCATTCCTTTTTCCCCATTTCTTTTGGTCCAGGCTGCAGCATCCCCTGAACATCCTTTTACAGCGGCTGCTCTTCCTGCTCTGGCTCCTGTGGGATTCATCCCTTTGTCACCAGCAGTCCATGAAAGTGGCCCTGAGCTGCTCAGAGCCCTGTCCTTCCTCTCAGCAGCTCCAGGGCTGTGCACAGTGAGAGAAAAGGTGCCTCACTGGAGGCTCTGCCATCTCGTCCCTCTGATGCTGGAGATTGTTTTGATAAGCTCCTTGTTTCCCAGGCACAGAGCACAGAACTATTTTTCTTGCACTGAGCAGACAAGATGTTGAAATGTTTTTTCCTGTGATAACTGAAAGTGGAAGGAATCCTGCCTGCGATTCTTGTCAAGTCGCGGGATCTCTTTGTAGTTCAGTGAATCATTTCATCCCCAATGTTAATTTAAAAGCAAACAAACAGAGCTGAATGCATTTGATAGTAGAATTATTTCCAGTACATTTCAGGCTTTTGTTGCTGTGTGTTGTTAAACACCACGGCACGGAGCACTGTGTGGTGGAATCAGGGGACTGGAGGCTTGGCTGTGCCCCACTGAGCCCCACTGAGCCCCACTGAGCCCCACTGCACCCACATCATGCACCCACAGCTCCCCAGGAGCACCCCAGGTGCATCCTCTTGGGAAAGGCTCTCATCCCTGGCACAGCCACAACAGCAAACCAGGAGTTAAAAAAAAACTCCCCTTGAAAACGGGAGCTGCAAAACATCAGCCTCTGTTCCACCTCAAAAGAGCAAGAATGAATCGGAAAAGGGCAAAGAGCGTGAAAGGCTGAATTGTAATAAAAACGGTGTTTAAATGTGCCACCGAGAATTAATCGCTCCTTTCTTTGGAGCTTCCCCTTGGAGGGCTGTTCCTGGGAATTTGTGGGAGGAAGCTGGAGCAAGGAACCAGTTTTATTTTGCATGTAGGCTATACCAGGTGTGGAACTGCCCAGGTTTACAGGTATGTGATTGCAGAGGGGCAGCCGGGGTGCTCAGCCCCTGCTTGGGGCTTTGGAAGGGAACAGGCAATCCTGGAGGGCAATTTTGGCTCTCCTGGGGGCTGGTGGCACCAGTGACTCCCTG
Source organism: Camarhynchus parvulus (assembly GCF_901933205.1). Lineage (NCBI taxonomy): Eukaryota > Metazoa > Chordata > Aves > Passeriformes > Thraupidae > Camarhynchus > Camarhynchus parvulus. The sequence goes on from NC_044591.1 coordinate 4,575,498, forward strand.
GCAGTGATGGAGACTTTCCCACCTGGCAGGGTCCAGGTCAGGAGTGCCCCAGCAGTGGGAGAGCAGGAGGTGCCAGCCCAGAGGGACCCTGCTGCCCTCCAGGATCAATGGCTGCTTAGAACAGGAATTCCAGGCTGGAACAGGAATGCCAGGCTCAGTGACTGCCCAGAACAGGAATGCCAGGCTCAATCAGTGCCTGGGACCAAGAATGTTTATCCCTGGGAGCCAAGGACCGGCAATAACGCTTCCCAGCGAGAGGCAAAGTGCTCCATCTGCTCTGTGCATCCCGGAGGAGTCACTGGTGACTTTTAGTGGTGATTTTTGGCTGCCTGGAGGAGCAGCAGGCACCAAGAGGCCCCACAGTGCCACGCTGGGTGCCAGCCACCCCCTGGCAGAGCTGCAGGGTGGGCAGCTATCGATGAAATTTTTGCCCCTGATGAGGGGAGAGAATGATGCATCTGATTCCATCTTATCAGAAGGGTAATTAATTATTTTATTATACTATATTATTCTATACTATATTACACTATATTACATTACATCTAAACTGAATCTGCCAAGCACTCAACTTCTCTGTATCTCGTGACTGTCAGCCCACAGTCCTGACACACACACACACACGCTTGGCCCTGAAGGGCCAAGGAAATAAAACTCCATCACATTGCATTCTACTTTTGCACAAACACTGGCACAGCAAATTATAAGAATTGTTTTTCCTTTCTCTGAGGTTCAGAGAATGTGAATCTCAGAAATATTCTTGGGAAGAATTGTGCCTTGCTTTTCTATGTGAAGAGAAATGTGGGGCTACATACTTGGCCCTGCTAGGCCAAGGAAACAAAACTCCATCACTTTGGGCAAACAGTCTCCATATTGCATTCTACTTTGGCACAGCAAATGATAAGAATTGTTTTTCCTTTCTCTGAGGTTCAGAGAATGTGAATCTCAGAAATATTCTTGGGAGGAATTGTGCCTTGCTTTTCTCCGTGAAGTGAAATGTGGCGACAGACAGCGAGGTGGGCAACAGCAGAGAGCCCAGGGACATGATGCTTTTCTTCCTCCCCATCACTTCACCTCCTCTTCCCACTCTGTTCCCTGAGTTTTCCACTGGCCACTGGCTCTGTGTGGCAGTGACACACATGGGATCAGTGGGAGGATCAGCAGCAGCAGATCCCTGTCACCAAACCCTCGCTCCCTGCAAGCCCAGGGAGCGTCACCTTTTCAGACACACAAAATCAATGCTGTCCTACATCCCAAAACCTTTAAACATCAGACAGGCAATTTGTCTTTGCTGATGGTGGCTGAGCATTGAAAGGAGCCCGGCCAGATTAAATAAACCAGCAATAGCAATTTGAGGTAGTTTTCATCATATTAATGTGTTTCCTGCCTATGGTAGAAAGGGAGTCAAGGAGATGGGCTTGGATCAGCTCCACAATGGCATTGCTTTTTGTTGAGAAGTTGGTTTTAGTGATCATTGCAACAGAGTGGGAGTGATGAGAAGAGCCAGTGATGGGCCTGGGCACACACAGCATGGCTGGGTCCTGCCAGGGGTGGCACAGCTGGATGGGGACATGGTGTGGCCTCTGTGGACTGCTCCTCTCCTCTGCCAAGGAGCCAATGGGAGGAGAAGTATTTGACACTTGGCTTTTTTCCCCCTTATAATCAAGAAATAAACAGAGTCAGAGCTTTACGAGTCTGTTTGAGTGATTCAGTGCCAAGATGCAGCTCCATACGCCCAGTTCTGGGCCCCTCAGTTTGGGATGGATGTTGAGATGTTTGAGTGCATCCAGAGGGGGCAACAAGGCTGGTGAGGGGCTGGGAACACAAACCCTGTGAGGAACCACTGAGGGAGCTGGGTGTGCTCAGCCTGGAGAAAAGGAGACTCAGAGGTGACCTTGTTACTCTCTACAGCTCCCTGAAAGGTGCCTGTGCTCAGGAGGGGTTGGGCTCTTTCTCCAGGCAGCACTGACAGAACCAGAGGACACAGCCTTGAGCTGTGCCAAGGGAAATATAGGTTGGATATTAGGAAAAGGTTTTTCACGCAAAGGGTGATAAAGTTCTGGAATAATGTGCCCAGAGAGGTGGTGGAGTCACCATCCCTGGGTGTGTTTAACAAAGCCTGGATGTGGCACTGGGTGCCAGGGTTTAGTTGAGGGGTTGGGGCTGGGTTGGACTCAATGATCTTGAAGGTCTCTTCCAACCTGGTGATTCTGTGGATATTTTCTGAGAGGTTTGGGTAAGGAGCTCTGCTATTATGCACACAGCACACCTCCCTCCTCCTCCTCCTCCGAACCAGGGGGAAAAGCAGGGAGGAGCTGAAAGTCTGAGTATTCCTTAGAAACAGAAGGCAAATTTGAGATAACATGAAAAACATCATTTGACATATCTGAAAGCCTTTTGTAAGCACTTTCCAGGAATATTTTACAGCCTCAGCTTCATTAGTAGCGATACCTGCAGGAAGGCACCTCTCAGCGTGAGCGCTCAGCGCTCAGCGCTTGCAAATGTTGTATTACAGATTCTGCTGTAAAACACACAACGTGTGCTGGGAGATAACTCCCATCAAGAGCGGGAAGAGCTGCGTGTGGCTTCTGGGATTCCCCAGCTTCACCAGGCTGAGAAACCCCTCAAAACTCCCCGCCAAGGGCAGCCTCAGAGCTGGGTTTGTTTGCAGAAGGGATCTTGCTGTGGCTCTGCATGGAGCACAGGGCAGCTCATGGGTTCTGGGGGAGGAAAAGGAACTCTCCTGTGTGCCACCAACCCTGAGCATGCAGTGTGGTTTGTCACAGACATCTTTTATGGAAAATCCTTTCCTTAGGATTTTTTTCTCCTGAGAAGCTGAGAGGCCTCAGGAACAAAATGTAAACAATGGTTATCTGCTGCTGTGGAACACAACAGGTGCATCTGTGATTGGTCTCATGTGGTTGTTTCTAATTAATGGCCAATCACAGTCAGCTGGCTTAGACTCTCTGAGACAGAAGCTTTTGTTATCATTCTTTGCTATTCTAT